>NC_041711.1:31953574-32624824 GCF_900700375.1 Denticeps clupeoides | reverse complement strand
GCGGGAGAAAAACTCTTTTTTCGTCCCTCGCTGAGACGAGTCCCGCGCGCGGACCAGAATCTCATTAGGCAGGAAGCGGCGCCACAAGCGCCCTCTTCTTTCTGCGGGCTGGGTGACGGTGATTTGTGTGTTGGCATAGTACAAGTACGGTGTTTGCGTAACCTTTTCGAACCTGACAGACCATTCTCTGTGTGTGTGAGAGAGAGAGAGAGAGAGAGAGCACATATTTGATAAAAACATTTTTAAAAAGCTGCTGGACAGAAATGATCAGTGTATGTAAGGCCTAAAGGGCACCAGCTCTGTCTGCGTTCGTATCGTCACTGTCGTGCAGTGGGAGCTGCTTGTCTGGAGGGTTGGTAGTAGCCTGGCGGGTAACACACTCGCCTATGAACCAGAAGACCCGGGTTCGAACCCTCTTACTACCATCGTGTCCCTGAGCAAGACACTTAACCCTGAGTGTCTCCAGGGGGGGGGGACTGTCCCTGTAACTACTGATTGTCGCTCTGGATAAGGGCGTCTGGTAAACCAACATGAATCATTTCTCGTTGCACAGCTAAAGTTGTGAGAACTCTAGTTGGCGCGAGCGGGTTGCAAGACCTCTAAAGACCCCAAGATGAAAGCTTCAGGTTGCTTCCAGGTCGAACCCGCATCCAGGCCGAGTTGATGAGGGGAGGTTTTTTTTTTTTACGGTAACTAAAGATCACTGCTTTGATCAAGAAGAGGTTCCTCTGCAAACGCTAAGAGCACACGTGCCCGGCGCGCTGAATAAAGCCCCACTTCCGTTCAGGCTTTACGGTGAGGACCGCTGGACGGTCCTGTTAAAGTGCAGAAATGGACCGGAATGAAAGAGCTTCTTTTTTTAATGGTCTGTTTTTTGCAGAGTGTCTGTGTGTTTGTTTGTGCTGCAGACATGCGTGATTTTGGTCATGCGTGTGCTAAATACGAACCCTGCGGCCGGGCCCTGTCATCACAGCATGCAAATATTCTGGGGTGAAAGTGGCGCTTGTCAGCCCGAAATAAGGTCTACGGGGGGGGTTTATGGAGAGAAGTGAGCGTCCCTACGATGAACAGTCTCCTGTCCTGAGGGTGAAGGCTCAGTAGCTTCTTTAATGCCACCTGTCCATTTGCACGCATCTTACACGCCTCGTGGGTTCTTAAACGCCAAACATTTACAAATGCATGTTAGTGAAAGTGAAAGTCGTCGTGAAACACTGCAGCGCAGCACCCAGTGGCGCAGCACTCAGTGGCGCCTCGGTGGTTCGGGATTCGAACCGGCAACCTTCCAATTACAGCTCCACTTCCTTACGCGCTAGGCCAACCACTGCAGAAATGCATGTTGGAGCTGTAAATCAACAAACAGAAACGTCCAGTATATAGTACCGAACCGATTGATAATCGTCAATTTGTCTCAGTGATTGTTAAAGGTGTTTCGCTGTAAATTTGTTTTATTACATTTACAGCAGCATTTACCAGACGCCCTTATCCAGAGCTACTTATAATCAGTAGTGACAGGGACAGTCCCCCCCTGGAGACAAGTGTCTTGCTCAGGGACACAATGGTAGTAAGTGGGATTTGAACCTGGGTCTTCTGGTTCACAGGCGAGTGTGTTACCCGCTAAGCTAATACCACCCTAAATGAACATTATTAAATGTTAATTTAGTCTAGTGCTCGTGGGCTTGTTGGGTCAGGTCGGGTCGGGCCTAGCTTTTCAAGCCCCGTATCGCTAATGCATATAACACAGTACTTGATGCAGGCTGCCATCACGCGAAGGCGCAGGAGCGGCCGACCTCCATGCACATAAAAAGACTTCTTTTTATAGAAACTGCACCACTTGCACCACGGCATGGCGTGCAGCGCTCTCAAGGGGGGCTCAGGAGAAGGCGCTCACTGAGGAAGCGTGTATATGTTCAGCTTGGCTGGGTGGGGCTGGACGCGTGCTTGTAGGCAGTCGGATTTATAAAAAGAAGCCGCTTTTATAGGTGTTGCTTTTTTTTTTTTAGGTTTTGTCACTGGGATTTTACAGCGGTGACTTGCTGTCATGCGTGTTACTCGGAGACAAAGAGACCTCTGTCTGCCCCTGCATACCCCAACCATAACCAGAAACATCGCTGGAGGAGTGCGGACAGTTCCCTCCACAAACTCACCCAGCACACGCCACCAAACACGCACAGATAACCAGTTCGTCGTCATCATTATCCCACACTGAGCAAGTGTCTCCAGGCGGGGACTGTCCCTGTAACTACTGATTACGTCGCTCTGGGTACGGGCGTCTGGTAAATGCTGTAAATGTGAATGTAAAAAATGTAAATGGAACATCCACCTGAAAACAGGAATGCCCAGGACTGGACTACAGAGATAAATAAATAAAGTGAATAAAGTGAAGTGATTTGTCACATGTGATACACAGCAGCACAGCACACGGTGCACACAGTGAAATTTGTCCTCTGCATTTAACCCATCACCCTGAGTGAGCAGTGGGCAGCCATGACCAGCGCCCGGGGAGCAGTGTGTGGGGACGGTGCTTTGCTCAGTGGCACCTCAGTGGTACCTTGGCGGATCGGGATTCGAACCGGCAACCTTCTGATTACGGGGCCGCTTCCTTAACCGCTAGGCCACCACTGCCCCTAAGATGGATGGAACATACATTTCCTGTCAGATAATGATATTTCAGCAAGATAATGAAATTAAGCCATAATCAAGAAGTTCAGGGACGTTTTGAGGATCAGGGACGTTTTGGGGTCAGACACCACAGTCCAGTACGGGTGTAAGAAGATGTACACAATATTAGGCGTCCAATATTTTCACGTTTCAGCATGACATATAACTATCGACACACTACTAGCCAGCTACACTCCGGCACGCCCTCTCAGACCTGCAAACGACTGAAAATTCCCTCTTCACGGGGTCTCCGATCCCAATCGACTCTGTTGTCCTTTGTTGTCCCTGGCTGGTGGGACAACTTGTCCTGCTCCATTCGACTTGCCGAGACTACCACCACCTTTAAGAAGCAGCTGAAAACCCACTTGTTCAAAAAGTACTTCAGACGAATCTAACACACACACACACACACACACACACACACACACACAAAATAAAACAATTTTATTCGTCCAGCACTTAACAATTTCTGAGCGTGTCCTTTTTCTGACAAGTTGGGCCTTATCAGGACTCAAAATCTATAGAAACCGAATGAGAATTGCTGGTGTTTTCTCCTTGTAAGTCGCTTTGGATAAAAGCGTCTGCATTTACATTTACATTTACAGCATTTATCAGGCGCCCTTATCCAGAGCGACTTACAATCAGTAGTTACAGGGACAGTCTCCCTCGAGCAACTTAGGGTTAAGTGTCTTGCTCAGGGACACAATGGTAGTAAGTGGGATTTGAACCTGGGTCTTCTGGTTCATAGGCGAGTGTGTTACCCGCTAGGTTACTACCACCCTGTCTGCCAAGTAAAGTAAAGTTATACTGAAGCCTGAGTTACAGTTTAATTACATTTGTTTAATATGTGCCAGGAAGTATAACCGCAAGCAGTAGATGAAACAAATGAATAAAGAACTGAAGCCACATCCAACAGAGCAACATGTTGGTTCTTACCAGAAAAGACAAAACTACAAGATGTATCTGAGACGCAGGAGGTTTTAATGGGAATGTGGTGCACTTCCAGTCCACATTTCCACTGCACCATCACCCCGGCAGCAGCAAAGTGCGGGGTGATGATATCTGGAGCTTTCTGGACCTTTTCGAGTGAGGGGTGGTCCTCTGTCCCCTCGTGGTCCCGCCCATCCGAGAAGCGCTTTGTCGCGAGTGGAAGTCTTGTTCGGAACTTTTTTCTTTTTTTTTTTATTCCCTCCCCTCTTTCTCGAGCATCAAGTGCGAGTTCTGCGCGGAGCTCTGGCCGCGACCCCACCCGCGCCGCCACGACGGGGCCGTCACCAGACAGGACGGGGACACCAAGCGACCACGTCCACCAGGTAGGACCGCCGCTTTTATTCCCCGGGTCCCCGCCTGGACCCCCGCTCCACCGTCTTCTCCTTCCCGACAGGGAGAGGACAGGAGAAGACAGGACAGGACAGGACAGGACAGGAGAGGAGGTGCTGGCAAATGATTTCACTGTCAGGACTAATCGATTTCTGTTAATCGGTTTCTGTTAATTAGAGTTGATCCTGAAACCTTCAATTATTTTACAACTGACTGTAAAGTTATTTAATTAACCAGTTATCCTTTTCATGAAGATTCTTGAATGTCTATAAACTCATTTTGATTGCTGTGGTCCCAGATATATATATTTTTAATTTAAATTATTATAATTTTTTTTTTTTTTTTTTGGGGGGGGTCAGGATGACTGGAAGAGTCTGATTCATGAAGAAAGCGCTCCTTTATTTGCGTGTTTTAATTTTTCTGATTATTCTGTGCGGCGGGCGCGTATTAATAAAAAAAGAAAGAGAGAGAGAGAGAGAGACTGAGTCTTGGCGACAAAAAAAGTTCCAAGTTGGGTCATGAGATGAAATTCTGCAGCCCCTGCGCTCTTTGCGTGACCCGCTTTCCCGGCCCGTACGAGCGCTTGGGGAAATGTGATCTGCAGCGCCATCGTTCGGTCGGAAGGAGAAGAACGTTTCTGACCACCGTAATTATACTGAACGGATTATAATATCATTAATGATGCTGTTGGTGTTGTGCACATTGCACCCTGGACCGGTAATGTGGACTTTTTTTATTTTCCACAGGATCACTATTCATTCCTTTTAATTCTGCCGTAGAAAAGTCTGCACACTCAAACGTGTAGATTTTTAATTCAGCAATTCAGTCATTTTTACGGTGAATAACTTGCCTGTGGCTCGTGCTAAAAGACTGAGGGGAGGAAAGCAGGAATTGGTTCTTCATGGGAGGAACCCTCCGATTCTCAGATTGTGGACGTGTGGCCTTCTGAAAGATCCACACCTCCGCCACGTTCCTTCCCCAAGACCCCAAACCTGGTTTATTAGGCTGCGAGGGGGTCCTGTGGACCTCCTGTCATCCCGTGTAACAGAAAGTGGCGCTGAAGCAGCGGTGGGAGGGGCCTGCACCCCTCGAGTGAAATCTGATTGGTTAATGGCCAGCTCAGTTGTTTGCCTGTCATGGGTGATAACCTTCAGGGAAACGCTTCCTCTTTTTAGCTTTCCACCACAGAAGAGGCAATCTGTCAGGTGACAGACTGAGTTTCTGCTTCGGGGGTCACACAAATCAGAGAGGAATGAGAGTTGTCCCTGCCCCCCCTATCTCACACACACACACACACACACACACACACAAACACACAAGTCCCTTACGGGTTTAGTTAGATTTTTTTAAATTGAATTAATTGAATCTATGAGTTCCCGCATAGATTCCCACCACCAAAGCCCTTGCATATCCCGTAAGGGACTTGTGTGTTTGTGTGTGTGTGTGTGTGTGTGAGAGATAGGGATGGCAGGGACAACTCTCATTCCTCTCTGATTTGTGGTGTGGCCTAGCGGTTAAGGAAGCATAATCAGAAGGTAGCCGGTTCGAATCCCGAGCCGCCAAGGTGCCACTGAGGTGCCACTGAGCAAAGCACCGTCCCCACACACTGCTCCCCGGGCGCCTGTCATGGCTGCCCACTGCTCACCAAGGGTGATGGGTTAAATGCAGAGGACACATTTCACCGTGTGCACCGTGTGCTGTGCTGCTGTGTATCACTTCACTTCACTAAGGTGCAGGTCCTTCAGATTACAAAAATGGGATAGTCTGAGCCTTCAATTGGCCATCAAGCATTTAGCCCCAGTTGCTTCTAACACTGTTGTCTCAGCCATCTCATGACATGACCTCTAGGCATGCTGAGGGCAAGCTGAAGTGCAGGAAGTGTGGTGGGAAGTCGATACCATCATTACTGACGGTAGCTGGTCACACGGCCGCATAGCCACGGGGTCTGTCCAGAACCTCCCGTCCAGAACCTCAAAGACCACAGGGCCGTCGTTCCAGCACCCTGGTCCAGCGCCTTAAACCGACAGGATAAAATACTGCGACGTTCTACAGACTCTGCTGGAGTGTTTTTGCCAGAACCATATACTCTTTTTGAAAGGTTTTGCCAAAGACCTTTAAAAAGTTATAATAATTTATTATTGTGTTGATTGTGTTGAACATGCAGCAGGCATCATATACCTGACTTTGCATCTGAAAGTGAAAAGTGAAAGTGATTATTATTGTCATTATTAAAGTGATTATTGTTGTGATACACAGCACGGCACAGCACACGGTGCACACAGCAACATTTAACGCATCGCCCTGAGTGAGCAGTGTGCAGCCATGTAAAGCGCCCAGGGAGCAGGGTGTGGGGACCCCGGCATTCCGAGCCCGCTGCCTTGCCCGCTTGGCCACTACTGCTCCAACAGGTATCTTACGGGCGTATTGCACCTTTCTGGTCCCACACGACCTGGCTGTGCTACCTGATGAGCTGGTGTGTTCTGCCCTCTTGTGGTTCAGAATGGGGTGACGGCACAACATGTCATTAGTGTCTGAGATCTTCACATGAAGACTGAAAGTGCGACCACGCAGTAGTTTTACAGCGCAACGGTGTGTCCGGGTCAGGTGTCTGTTGACCGACATCAGCACTAAAAAGGTTTTTTTATCTTTGTCTTTTTGAATTACCAGTCGGTACTTTTTTTAAATAAAAGGCCAATTATGGCCGCTCAGTTCCCCTTCAGTTATCGAAGGATGAAATCCCTTACTAATTTGACATAGGAGTTGAGGTGTAGTTGTCCAACACAGCTGCCAAACTCATGACACGGTAATCTTTTGTCTGGGTGTGCCAAGGTGTGTCTCTAACCGCAGCCAATGTTCTGAACCCCCTATACATATTTCCTGACTCCAGCCCACCTGATGCTCTGTGCTGGGGACAAAATGACAAAAATCAAGGTCACCTTTGTTCCTAAAGTGAAAGTGAAGTGATTGTCATTGTGATACACAGCAGCACAGAACATGGTGCACACAGTCAAATGTGTCCTCTGCATTTAACCAAGACCCTTGGTGAGCAGTGGGCAGCCATGACAGGCGCCCGGGGAGCAGTGTGTGGGGACGGTGCTTTGCTCAGTGGCACCTCAGTGGCACCTTGGCGGCTCGGGATTCGAACCGGCAACCCCCCCCCCCCCCCCCCCCCCCCCCCCCCACACACACACCCAAACCCCCCCGTTATCACCCCCCTCACCCCCCTAACCCAGACCTCCTCTGATTTCAGTCTCTCATTTCTCATTTTTCACTCTTCACCTCCTGTTATACCACCGCCCACAAATAAAGCTCTTTGAACTGACGTCTCCTCCCTCTGTTGTCCTCAGATCCAGGAGCGGCAGTGCGATGTGCCCCGTGCCCCTCAGCCTCCTGCTCGGCGTGACGCTGCTGGCTGCGGTGACGGGCGTGGCTGTGGACAGTGAGGATGGGTACACCTGGCCGCACGGGAAGGTGCCTCTGGTGCGGGGACGGCGGATGGTGCTGCTCAGCAGGCCCGGCTTCACGGCCCGTCCCCCGGGTGAGATCCACCGAGCCTGTGGCATCGAGTGCCAGAACGGACTGCCGGAACCCCGGCTGGAGGACCTGGAGGAGCTCTTGTCCTACGAGACGGTGTACGAGAACGGGACGCGCACGCTCACCGCGGTGTCGGTGCAGGGCCTGAACGAAGTCCACAACTGGGAAGGGAACTCGTCCGCGGCACGTCCTCGCCACAAGCGCGAGGTGTATGGCACCGACACGCGCTTCACCATCACCGACAAGCAGTTCTCCACCAAGTACCCCTTCTCCACCTCCGTGAAGATCTCCACCGGCTGCTCGGGAATCCTGGTCTCGCCGAAGCACGTGCTGACCGCGGCCCACTGCATCCACGACGGCACGGACTACGTGGACGGGGCCCAGAAGCTGCGCGTGGGCCTCCTGAAGGAGCGGTCGCGGCACAGGAGCGGGGACAGGGGACGAGGAGGCCGTGGGAAAGGGCGCGGGAAGAACGGCGAGAAGGAGAAGAAAGACGACAAGGGCGAGGGGCAGAGGAAGAGGAAGGGGAAGAAGAGGCGGAGTCGCCGCGCCGTGGACCCGGAGCCGCCCGCCTTCCGCTGGACTCGAGTCAAACGGATCCAGGTGCCCAAGGGCTGGTTCAAAGGCGTCTCCGAGAAGGTGGCGGCGGACTACGACTACGCCGTGCTGGAGCTGAAGAGGGCCCAGAAGGCCCAGCACATGGACCTGGGCATCGTCCCCTCCGTCAAGAAGCTGCCCGCCGGACGCATCCACTTCTCGGGCTTCGATGACGACCGGCCGGGCCAGCTGGTGTACCGCTTCTGCTCCGTCACCGAGGAGTCCGACGACCTGCTGTACCAGTACTGCGACGCCAAGCCCGGCTCCAGCGGCTCGGGCGTCTACGTCCGCCTGAAGGAGTCCGGGGAGAAGAAGTGGAGGCGGAAGGTCATCGGGGTCTTCTCCGGGCACCAGTGGGTGGACGTGAGCGGGAACCAGCGGGACCACAACGTGGCCGTGAGGATCACGCCACTGAAGTTCGCGCAGATATGCTACTGGGTCCACGGCGACTCCGGCGAGTGCCGCAGCGCCTGACAGCGGGACTCCTTTCCGTTGAACACGAGGGACTAAGCAGACTTGTCAATGTCATCAACAGACAATAAGAAGGTCCACAGCCCTACAGCCATTTTAATTTATTTAATTATTAAACATGCTAATGAATACATGTCTCGATCTAGAAATCTAGAGCTAGAGCGATAGTTTGGTTTTAGAAGATGAAGGTATTCGTATGGATTTCAGGTGACGACTTTTCACTGCCTCATGTAATCAGTGTTGCTTGGTGGAGGCATCCGCCGTGTCTATCGGACCTTCCAGATGCCTTGAAGGAGCACTTCAGTAAATAAGACACAGAAAAACGATATTTTCTGAGACACGAAAAGTAGCCATACACATGCATATGGTTAAATATTTTATCTATTTTAATGATTTTTAGACAAATAATTAAGTAAATTTTCTATGATAACAAATGGATGACTAATTCAAAATTAAAACAGGATTGAGTTCTCATAGGTTAAATATGTTTTTGTATTATTTTGCTGGGGGAGAGTGATGCACATAAAAATTTGGTGCTTATGCAGATGCTTGGTGCTAAAGTAATGTAATGTAAACACTTGTCAGAATACATTTTGATAGCCTTGTACTGTAATAGTGTATTTAATGAGAAGATTGTCTGAATAATGTTCTTTGTCATTATTTAAAATTCGAGTAAGGGTCAGTGTGGAATTATTCTTAAATTGTGGCATCAATAATACTTTATAAACAGAGATTAAGATCTAAACTCGGATTAAGTGTTTGTGCAAATTCATCTGGAACTTTTGTTTAACTTAAACTGTATTATTTTATACAACCTTTATTAAATAAAAGAAATGATAAGAGTCTCTAAGGATGCTTCTTGGAATGCAGGGTTGGGCAGAAAACCAACATGGAAAACCACCAAATTACACTGATGTGTTTTGTTTGGTCAGTGTATTTATTGCATCTCAAAGGGCCTACATGCACAGGGACAGGGCATTAAAAATGAAAAAGAAATAGGTAAATAAATAAATAAATAATCCAAAGCTCAAAAATAAACATTTCCCCGTTTTCATTTTACACCGTAAACTGTTGACTTACAGTCACTTGGTATGACAACACACAGAGACACCAGGCATGTGTTCAGAGCAGCGGGAATGAATGTCACCACTGCGGCAGGGAGAGCACCACAGCCAAACCACCCGGCCATCTTTTCCTATGGTAATACAAAAATAACACTACATCTACCAATTCTGGCCTGGTAATAATAATATCGAAGCACTAGCAACTATGGGAATCAAACACAAATTTTCACCGACAAGTTCATGAGAATATACTGAATAACCAGACAACTGCTTATAACAGGCTGCTGTGCATATTTTCCTTTCGTTTCTTTGAGACATGTAGCGTTTCTCTTTTCTTGTGTAGAAGAAACAGTAAAGAAGGTGACTGTTTTTTCTTTAAAAATAAAAAAAGTGTGACCCATGGATAAAATCCATTTCTGTAAACACCATTTTGACAAAAAGCTACACAAACAACGCAGAATGTTATATATGTAACATTATGAGAAAAGAATTTGAACAAAATGGCAAACAATGAATAATGGGGATTAACAAGAATTCAGGAGCCTGCACACATTCTTAATTTATATGTCATACAATAATATTTTATCCCTTCAATAAAAGATGCTCAGTCGATCAAGGGATTTAATAGCAGTCACATGACTTGTTCTGGATTCGATAACACCAATAGGCTCTTCGACAGATATACAAAGTACAGAGGAATTGCACTGACTTTCCAGTATGATTGTATGTACACCTTCAAACCTGACAAACAAGGAAAGAATCTGAGCATCAACCCTAGTCAGGGTTGGGGGTGAACCCCACCTCCCCAAAAGTGGGAGGTGTGAGCCAGGGCAGCAGGGCATCAACACACACACTTCATTCAACTCACACGCAAACACTGGAAAAGGGCTCAAAATACACAGAACTTTTTTTCTTTCATTTTTAAATTTTAAGACTTTTATATTTGAGTGTTGTTCACTTTTTGTTAAGGACTACAAAGGACTACAAAGGACTACATCAAGATACGCACACGCTCATTTTTCTTTTTTTTCCCTCTATGGTTTGTGCTACACATTACACAGGTTGCGGGGGTGGTTTGTTGGGTGAGGTGGGGCTTCAGCTAGTACACGTGATCAGCTGAGAGGGTCCTCTGGTGTCTGATGGGTATTTGCAGACATGTTTCACTGGAGCCCAGAACCACAAAGATGTCTGAAAGAAAAGGAGAAGACATCAGCATGTTAGCACACTTCTACAAGGCCAAAAATATGCCATGGAAGTATTTTTCATGTTGCCACTAAGCGTGGGGTTTGTTCTCTAGTGTAAGATCAAATGTCCTCAGGACCGACATAAATACATAAAACTAGAAAGAAATCGCTTTAAAATCGGATGGTGTGTGATTATTTCTGGCAACTAGAACATGATCTTGATCATTTATAAACCGAGTTTAGAATGGGAGGAGCTTGATTATTGACCGCTCTCACACGTCCTCATCCTGGATGATTTTATAAATATATTGCACGCACAAACATGCAATATATTTATAAAATGACCAACCGTGTTTGGTCATTGCAACCTTGTCCTGTGACAACATGTCTCCTATCAGTATTCATGTCTTTTAATCAATTCCTGTCCTGAACCAGGAGTAAATGTGTCAGAATTTGTGAAATGTCATCAGCGCTGTACCTTTGTGTTTATAAAAAGTCCTTGATGTTCAGGTCTGCCAGAGGATCCTTGTTTGGTGGCTTTTTGGGACACTGAGCTGCAGGTCCCGGGGACACCTGTGAAAGCAGACAGAGAGAGAAAGTGACTGGCTTCCATTCTTCCATGCATACATTATATTTTATAATGAGGTTTCTAGTTCAGAACGTCAGCAGGTGAGGTAGGACCAGAAGAAAAGAGTGTTTACTGGGGCTCCTGTGGCAGCCGCTCCAGCAAACGGTGGCCGCATCACGGACTGTGGCATCATCATCTGGGGCATCATGGGAGCTCCGGCTCCAGGTGCTAAGGGCTGCATGGATTCAATCATTAAACCCAATTGATTCTAATCTGAAACGGACTGTTTTTCTTGGATTTTGCATTTACCATGCCAAAACCAGGTTGGCCTGCCAAAGGAGGGGCCATAGCTCCAGGTGGGGGCGTGGCTCCTGCAGCCAAAGGGGCAGCTCCAGGCTGCAAGTGAGAAAGAACTACAGATTTATGCATATTCCTCTTCATGATTTAGAGAGGAACAACTGTTTTTTTTCTCTCTGAACACTTTCCTTGGTCTAAAGGCCCCCAAAAAATCTTAGGGCCCCCGCAAAATCCAATCTGAGGTGCCACAATCTTGCCTTGAGTCCACACAGGGACGGTGTTTTTTTCTAAAATGGGTTCCAAAGTGACTTTCTCTATTATACATTTCCGTGTGGACGTCATTCATCAGGGGACCACGTGAAAGAAAAGAAGAAAGTGAAGTGATTGTCACTTGTGATACACTGCAGCACAGCACATGGTGCACACAGTGAAATGTGTCCTCTGCATTTAACCATCACCCTGAGTGAGCAGTGGGCAGCCATGACAGGCGCCCGGGGACGGTGCTTTGCTCAGTGGCACCTCAGTGGCACCTTGGCGGATCTGGATTTCAGAGCAAGGTGACGTGTTTCTGCCTTCTGTGGATCTCCACACCTCACAGTGACTGCAGCCAGACGCTACTGGGTTGTGCTGAACCTCATAAAGAAACTACAAGAAATCCTCTCTACGGTGCACATTTCTAATGAGAAGACAAGGCTGGAGAACAACAACGTGCCCTGGCGGCTTAACACACCGCAAAGAAGACCTTGGACCGAAACGAGGAGCGGGGAGTTACAGCCACGCTTACAGATGTGGAGGGGCGCTAACGGGGGGCCGTTCTCTGCATCTCCGCGTGGATGACAACATTTCAGAAAACGCTCCCATACGGACACAGTCAACAACCCATTTTAGAAAAAAACCTTTCATGTGGATGGGGCCTTAGTCTTCTCTTCATTCTCAGCATTTTAAATACAAGTAACTCTCCCAAAGATGAAAAGAACATTGTTTGGACCATTCAGCAGGATGCTATTGACAGATCTTGTGGGACACTTATCTCACCATCTGAGCTCCAGGGGTTCCCCAGCTAGTGGGAGCAACCTGTGGTGTCCAGTTGGCGCCGCCAGTCAACTTCTTCTCGTTCCACTGCCCATCCCTGTAGCAGACAAGGTCTTTCTATCAACCCCGTGTTCCAATAACTCACTCGCCCATCAATCAGTCAACCATCACATTAACTCACTCTGGCTGCAGTGAGTTTAAATAACACCACATAAAGAGAAAACCCTTTTTGGAATGAGAAAAGAAAGTATTGATTTATTACAAGTAATAAAAAAAAAATTAATAAAAAAAATACAATATTTTATGTATTCCTAGTTTTATGATGACATTTGGTCCCACTGAGTAAGATATAAGAGACACACACACACACACACACACACATACACACACACAAAATACAAACAGAAAGAGTACAATCTTACTTCTTCTGGACATCCATTCCCAAATCTGTAAGAAGGACCAGGACAGAATGAGATTTAGCATCCTGGCTAGGAAAGTTACTTAAGCCGTTAATTTTTGAGGACATACTTCCAACAAGATCTGCCAGTGATGAGTCCAGATCTCCAAGGGGTTTGGCTGCAGGAGGTGCAGCTGCTGCTGCGGTCAGGGTAGGAGTTGCTGCTGTTGGGGGCGCAGATGTGCCCCCCGTGCTCTGGGGTGTGATGGCCGGCATGAGCAGGTCCCCTAATCCATCGAATACTGCGAAAGAGCAATGAATACTAGCATGAACACTAATGTGTACATTAGCTGTACAAATCACCACAAAACCCTACATCAGTAATAAAGGCATTCAATGCATTACATTTTGTTGCATTCAGGTGTGTGTGTGTGTGTGTGTGTGTGTGCATGCACTAGGGAGCTACAAAGTCACACTGAATGAAATAGTCATAATGGTCCTTAATGAGCCATAACTGAAGATGGTTATAGTATTTTTTCATACAGAGACGCTATATAAGTTCCCACATGACCGTTATCTTGATGATTGTCTGAGATTTCCACAGATAACCACTTCACTCCCTTAGTGCAGTGCAATTAATCTATGTGGCAATTAATCACATTCAAAAATTGTAAAAAAATTCAATCAATATTAATAAGAAGGCACTTAAATTTTTCTATTTCTATGATGCTCTAGAACAAAACTGAAGTTGTACCAGACCCTTTTAAAACCAACAATGGTAGGTGCTTACCAGTTATGATTGTGCATGGAATTGATACCTTTTTCATGAATCAGAAACTAATTCCAGATTATTGTGGATATTACTATATTATATAAGTCGTTACTCGCTTCTACTTCATCCTTCCTTAAACCGCTGTTCATCTTTGAGCAAATCATCAAAATAAGTGCCTGGGGTAAATGACATGACATTTCCGGTGTGTGAGAGGATTTATCAAACAAGACAGTCTACTTACATGCGTTCACAGTAACGTACACAGTAAAAGTGAACCCTATGTTCCCGAGTTGCAAGGCAGACTCCATTAAGGTTTACTGGGCATTCAATTACATGGCGTCATACAAGGTCAGGGTGGTTCATGCTGCAAAGCAGTGTGGGAAATAAGCTTGTGAACTCACCCGTCCCACAGCGAAAGCAAGCAAAGAGCCAGCAGAGTGAGCGAAAGAAGGGAAAGAAGAAGTGGAGCGGGGACAGAGGATTAAGATGTGACCGGGGAGGGGTCGGGGGGATGAAAAAATATACAATTACGTAAGTAAGAAGGAAATGAATGGGTGACAGACGGAGAGACATAGAAGGGAGTGATGTTGAGAGTGTTACAAGATTAGACAAAAACAGAATGAGAAAAAGGGGTGGAGGGAAGCAAGAGGCATGTGTGAGGTCTGGACCCTCGCTGTTACATAACAAGTATCGCCATTTCAGTGGCACTCATGCAGTACATTGGGAAAAAAAAACAGACAAGAGCCTCGGGAGCACCAGAGGCTCCGCGAAAAAGCAACCACATTAACGCAGCACATCAGCGGCAGCTTCCGAAACATTAAACGGTTCCCATTAATTTCAAATTCCTACCTGATGGGTCGAAGCCACCAGAGGGCGCCGCTGAGGCAGGAGCGGCATCAGCTGCAGCAGGCGCTGGTGCAGATCCAAAGGCGTCGAAGCCGGTGTCCAGCAGGTCATTCTGAATGGGGACTGGTGCAGGAGAGGGTGCTGGGGCCAGCGCTGGGGCCAGGGTGGGCAGTTCACCCGGAGCCAGAGAGGGACTTAATCCTGGATGTGGAGGAGGACAGAAAAAAACAAACTTTGGCCACCTTATTAGACATGATCATGCCTACAAAGGAGGTGTATTGATGATAGCACTGGAGTGCTGATGGAATGATGGGTACAGAGACTGCTGATGAAAGGCTACAAGATGTCTCATAACCTGTACGTGGGAACTGTTGTAATATTTGTGTGCCTCTGTGGACTATACAAATATTGAAGCCTGGGAATTGTGGAAGAACCAAAGATAAGACTACATGGTCCAGCAAGGAGAAATAAATTCCGAGAAGGCCCGAGATGCCCCAGAGGAAAGCACGACTGTCACAGCTTGGTGAACATGTGGACTGTTCGAAGTAGCTCATAACCATTGGCAGCTCAAAAGATAATAATGGCTGGACAATCGCAGCCAAGAAAAAATTATGATGACAGCCGGACGATTACTTCCAGTGAGCACACACACACTCACACACACACACACACACACACTTAAACCTATTTTTTTATATGGGTCTGACTTTGTGTTGGCAGGAAGGACCACAGATAAAAACATGTAATGAGGTGGGTGGTAGTGGCCTAGCGGGTAACACACTCGCCTACTAACCAGAAGACCCAGGTTCAAATCCCACTTACTACCATTGTGTCCCTGAGCAAGACACTTAACCCTGAGTGTCTCCGGGGGGGGACTGTCCCTGTAACTACTGTAAGTCGCTCTTGATAAGGGTGTCTGGTAAATGCTGTAAATGTAAATGTAATGAGCACCATGATATTGTTTACACGCTGTAGTTATTGAACTGTCTCTAGTGCGTTAACTCCTCACACACACACACACACACACACACAAAGGGGGCACTACATGGCTCACTCAGGAAAAAAAACAAGTCTAAATATGGTTCACAAGATAAAAAAGACACTAAAATGTCTCTTCATTTTGAATGATGAAAACAAGACGAGACGTTATTTCCTCTCGTTTGATCATGATATTTTATCGCTGATTCTGTTTCCTGTATCTCCCATCCGGTCACACAGATGACGGAACTTCCGCAATACACAATCGTGGCATTAATTACATTTCATTTACATTTAATGGATGTAGAGTAATAATAATAAGAGTAATATGTAGAGTAATATAATAATAAGATTATGAAACGGGTTGGAGGATGTATCTAGAAAGCGGGTGCGCTGTGCCCACAGGACCACGACTGATTAATAAAAGAAGATTCTGACTCAGACTCACACAGTAAATTCCCCACGACACAACTTTCTAATAAAGTGACGTGGCAACTGTGTAATTTTAAAAGTGTACCTCCAAGCAGATCAGCTCCTGGCGTCACAGGGGCTGCGAGATGGGGATCCACCGCAGATTCCCCAAACGCATCTGTGGGGAGCAGGTAAACCATCCAAAGGGCAGCATGAGGGGGGGAGAAGTGTTAGTCAGCCGTGAGCAGCACACTGAGAGAGGAGCAGATGGAGAAAGGGTGAGAGAAACCGTGCCTGCTATACACACACACACACACACACACACACACAGAGTTACCACAGTAAAAAATTTAAATAAAAAGAGAGAAATGAACACGGTGATAATAATAATAATTGTGGGCGTTTTAATGCTACTTTTGCCGATTGCCGTCTGATGTGTGTTATAGTCCTCTGAACACACATCTCTACAGCCAGCACCCATGGAGGACTACCAGGCTCGCTAGAAAGGGCCAGTTGCTGGTTGTTGGTTTTTTCTTCTGCTGTTCAGGTAATACAATGCAATTTTGTACAAGGAGAGATTTGATACCAAAAATTTCCCAAAAAAATATTATAAGACCTATTTTTAGGAGTCAATAAATGCATTCATTTCTTCTGGCTACAGCACAATTCCCTTTTTATCTGTGGTGTATTGCCGGTAATCATTTATAAAAATACTGAAATTGCATATTCAGCAAAAAAATACAATCTAATTTAGTCTCATCAGTGGCAGTTTACGAGTGGGGTGTACACACCACAGAAGAGGTCCAAAACAGGGGCAGCTTCAGTCTTGGGTGGTGAGGACAAACCAGGGTCTGGAGCCGGAGCCGGAGCCGCAGATGTGAAGGCATCTGCAACAAAATAATGAGAAAAGGACAAAACTGTATAGTGCACGAGCAGAAAATGAAGGCACTTAATAATGTGCTGTTTAACACACACTAAGTGCCACAGCGGAAGAAGGAGTGACAGGTGACACATTGAGAACAAGGAGCCGTACCTGACAGCAGGTCACCGGTCGTATTGGACTCGGGCAGAGGAGACGGCCCGCGTGAAACGGCTGGGAGGTCTTCCCAGGGACAGAGGAGGCAGGAAAAGAAAGATGGCGTGAAAGCAGGAAAAGGAAAACGGGATTTTTTGGGCTTGTTTTACACGCGTGCACATCCATGCACAAGTCAGGCACCACTATGAGGACAAAACCCAGACGTGTGGCAAAAACAGATGGTGGAGTATGGCACCAGACGAGATGAAGACGACCTGTACCTGCACCAAATAGGCCTATGCTAGGAGTAGCGTCTGCTTTGGATGCTGTGGGGGAGCTTTGCTCAGGCATAGAATCAAACATATCTACAAACAAGGACATACACATAAATCAGTGCAGAAAAGCAAAACCGAAAGCAGAGAGAAATGCAGGGGGAGCAAACGGGTTTTTAAGGAACAAGGCATAGCTGTACTGTAAACCAATAAATAAATAAAACCCCAGTAGGAAGTTGAAAGGGGGATCCCTTCTTTCCTCTGTATTTCACCCACTGCAGTAGGAGGCGGGTCTGAATGCAAAATGTTGACCAACTCTTCGTTCTTGACCAATGAATATCCAGAAAATTTCTATTAAAAAACTGCTTATTGCTGATTATTGCTTTAAAATCTACATTTGGCTTAAGAGGTGGTCAAGCATCTTGATTCAATCTAGGTTTTCAGAAAAAAAATCAAGGAGCAGGAAACAAACTATAACCTTAAAACAATAGCAAAGTAAACCTAAAATCAAGGAAAATTCTTGCCACCATAATGCAGAGCAATGTGCAAAGAAAGAAAGAAAAGAAAGGACACAAATTGAGACTTTACCACCAAATATATCTAGAGCAGGGGCAGCTGCAGTCTCAGTGGTGGTGGTGGTGGTGGAGGCAGGGGTAGGGGCGGTGGCAGGGGGGGAGGCGGCCGTAGGGGTGGCGGCTGGCTCAGCGGTGGAGGTCGGGCTAACAGCCACGGCGCCGCTGTCCATCGGCTTCATGGCAAAGAGGTCCAGCTCCGGAGCGATCTCGGCACTCCCCTCTGATGGGGCGAAGGGGTCTTTTGGGGGGGGGGGGGTCAGCAGTTTGAAGGAAGCAAATGGGGAAAATGAGCAGAAAATGGGGAGGATTTAGGAAAATTGGGAGTTTTGTTAAAGAAAAAACATGACAAAACATATTCTGAAAGCTTCATACTTTAGGAAAACCGAGAAAAGTAAAGCAGCAAAATAAAACAGGTCAAGCAAATGGCCACCATTAACCTTAATACTGCCACAACAGGTCAAGGGGTCGGGAATGAGCAGAACTGACATGAACACTATCAGAGCCGAGACGGAGGAAGTTCTACTGTCAACACCGACAGTCAGCAGGGGGAGCTGGTTTCCCCCAATACTCTTCCTCCTTGCTGCATGTTAACTATGAAGGAGTCTGATGGGGGTCAGGGCAGCGTTGTGGATGCAGAATAAAGTTAATGAGTATATGGGTAGAGGAGGGGCAGGGTAGGTCTACAATTCTATGCCTCCAGATCCACATATGCCCAACACACATCAGTAACTGGTGTGATAAAACCCTAAAGATACTTACTTGGTCCCAATGCAAGAGACCCAAAAGCACGAGACACAAAAACAAAAAATGTTGTGAAATATGTTACAATATCAGAGCAATGCACAATAGTAATTGAAATTAAGGGAATGAAGCTGAGGATTATGGGATATTCCTGTGAATATGCCCATGTATGCAGTGAGAGATTAGAGTAACAAGGAGACTTGTTGACATGACTAGAGAGGGACAGCCGCCCCTCCTGGTGACAATGGCAGGTGAGTGATGGCTCACTACTGTCTATGGGCGTATAGGAAGCATCTCTCATGAATCTTGAATTTTGAACTCTTGAATCTCGTGTACAAAAATCGCACAGCTGCAACTCGACACACAGACAGGGTACGAACACGACAACAAACACATCTTCTTCATACCATAATGGTAGAAGATCAAGTCAAACACTTCTCCTACACACACCCCTTCAACCAGGCATATAGTGTGGCTTGTCTTCATATGAAAGAACAGAAATATAAACACACACACACACACACACACACACACACAGAGTGTTTGAGTTTTCCAGCTTAGTGGTAAAACAGTCTAGTCACCCACCAGATCCAGAACATGCATCAGCAGCAGCTACTGGTGCCCTGCCCTCAGTGGGCGGACCGTCCCCAGGGGAAGGAGCAAACGCATCTGGATGCCAGAAAAGGGAGGGGAGTCGTGGCGAAATTCGACAGAGCAGCCAGAAGAAATGAACAAAACAGACCAACAAAGGAGGCGATAGAGAGAAAGAAAAAGTAATGAAAATACAAAATCAGAGTTTGAAGCAGATGCTGCATGTGATTGCAGCTGCAGTGCCGGAAGATCCGGTCCTAAAGGCCTGGTGTGAGTGTGGTGCGTTTATGGTGGTTTTCCAACAATGGAAACCAGGCAAGAAAAGCCAAGGTCCACACAAACAGCAGATCTCCAGGATTGGATCGAAAATATGCCAGGTGAAAAGACACAGGCCGAACAGGGCTGTGACAATGGCACAGGTATCACTTCATTTAGATGTGTTCGTAAAAAAATAGATTTTATGTACTTCTTGTGAGGGAATTTGTATATTTAGACAGTTTTTGCAGAATTTTGAGTTATTAAAATTAGCAGATATTGAAAGTTTATGTGTAAATGCACTGCTAAACTGCAGTAGGGTTTGTCCAGTTATTTACACCTACTTATTTACATGGCTAGTGTTTAAACCTACAAACACTTGGGCAAGCAATACTCTTACTCTAACAATAATATAATAACAATAATCATCTAAAAAAATTCCATTATGTTTAATAATGTCGTTTATTTAGAGGCTAATTTGTAAACAAATACCTAATATAACCTAATATTCAGTGTGCAAATTTGTAGCCCTCAACCTGTCCATTACCTGTCCATCTGTTCCATTAATGCTGGTCTTTGTAAAAGAACAATTGATCTGTACCCTTATGAATATCCATTTAAATGAAGAGAAAACCAACATTTCCTGTGAATGTGAGCTCTGTGATGGTATATCAAAGGGTCTCAGAGGTGCACTAGGTCTCTGAGCTCTTTGACGTGGGCCCTGGTTCAGACTTCAGGAAGAAGAGAATATGAAGGGCCTGTGTGATAATCTGCAGTGTGGGTTAATTGCAGTGGTTAATAATGGCGGTGTGATAAATAGTGCAATTAAACCAGGCATTGATTAAATTGCCGTGATTTAATCAATAGATCTTTAACCGAGTAAAGATGCTGAGATTGTTTACGTTGGAAACAGTAGGTATAAAAAGGTGTAAAAAGGGTAATGCATTATAACTGTAAAGTGATAGGGTTATAACTGTTAAATACGTTTACCCTGGGTCGGACTGATGATAATCGGATCATTCTTACAGATGTTGACCTTCCCATGTTTTCTGATAGGGTACTTTGGAGTATGGGTGTCTAGATCACCCTCTGAACCTGGAGCTGAGCTCACTGACCTCCAAAGAGATCCATGTCAGAGACAGAGGTGGTGGGAGCAGGCAGGGTGACTGCTGCAGGGGTGGAGGAAGCAGTCGCGGCGGGCACAGGCTCTGATTGGCCAGCAGTGGTAGGAGCTGAAGCTGCTGCGTCAGCAGCGGTGGCGGCGGCGGTGGCGGTGGCATCAACGGCAGGCTCGGTGAGCAGAGGCTCGGTGGAACTAGCTGCAGGCGCAGGAGCGGCCACGGAGCCTGAACCCCCACCAAACCAGCACAACCAGATTACAACCATCACACAACGTGGGACAGGACGAAGGAGGTGACAGGGAGAGAAGAAGACAACTGAGTCCAGATCAGAAGATGAATAGTAAAGTACTGTAGGTTAAAATGAAAAAGAGGATGGAGGAGACTGGTTTATAGGAGGCCAGTTCCAGAAACTGGTTGATATCTTCCCCTGTTTTTAGTCAAATACTGAAAA
Organism: Denticeps clupeoides; assembly: GCF_900700375.1. Taxonomy (NCBI): domain Eukaryota; kingdom Metazoa; phylum Chordata; class Actinopteri; order Clupeiformes; family Denticipitidae; genus Denticeps; species Denticeps clupeoides. The sequence continues at coordinate 32,603,674 of NC_041711.1, read as the reverse complement.
GCTGAAGAACAAGCAATATTCACCTTATTAATAATTTTTTAAGAAAAGAATCTCAATTAAATAGATCATACATTATTAGTATATACATCTGGAGCATTCAAAAAAGTTGTAGCGAGTGCTTCTTTAACAAGTGTCTTGTCCCTGAGCAAGACACTTAACCACTTATCCCTGAGTGTCTCCAGGGGGACTGTCCCTGTAACTACTGATTGTAAGTAGCTCTGGATAAGTAAGATCAGAGTTTAAAATGATTTTTTTAGTTTCATGAGGCATATAAAAATAATACATTTTAACACAATAATTGAAAAATTAAATTTGCTGTGTTTCTGGCTTTAGCAAACTTGAACCTTGAACCTGATCTGGGTTGATGTGGAGTCCCACCAGATAAGCTATAAACCCTGAGTCCTTCTACCTGCTTTAGAATCTTAAATATTAATGTATAATTGGCCTCAGACAGTACTTGTACTGTGTTCCAGGCATCATGTGTGCATCTGATGGACCTCTACGTCTGCTGGAATCACCATGTTTGTTGAAATTATGTCAGGTTCGAGTCATGATACAGTATGAGTCCAGCTAAAGCCACTGAGAAATTCAGTAGTCCTATCAGAACAAACTGACATTATTGTAAGGTACTCACCCTCACCCAGCAGATCTTTCCCCATGAAACGCAGAAGCCAGGAAAAAAAACAGAGGAAAAAGAGGCAGTGAGGAAAAGAAAGAGTGACAGACAAAAGTGAGAACAATACACACACACACTCACACTCATTCTCCACAGACAGATGTTCTCTAACGCTATTAATGCTTTTGTCATGATCCGGTCCGGAGTTCGGACCGGAGTTTCATGTAGTCTTGTGTTATTCTGTTTCCTGATTGTTGTCACCTGTGTAATTGTATAAAGCTTTCCTGTTTGTGTCTGTTCGCCGTCGGGTCGTTGTGTGGTGATGATTTCCCCTGTCCTGTGTACTATGTAGTAAACCCCTGTCCCGTGACGTCGTGCGCATGCGTCCTCCTTCCTCGCCATGTCCAGGCATCGTGACAGCTTTGTCTCTTCCTTCTTCTGAGAGAGAAGCGGACTGCGCATGCCAGTTCAACAACAACGTACCAGGAACGCTGCATCTACCTCTATATCTAAAAAATAAGATGACTGGACATTTTATGGTACAAATGTCCTCCATCCAAACACACTGGGAAGGTCATGAGGTGGGACTGTCATTAATGGGTGTAAAATATCCCAACATTCATCTTAGAACAAATGCCATTTGGCTTGTGTAACAGAACTAGTGCCTGTTACCAGTAATGTTAATACTGGGTTTATACATTTACATTTACATTTACGGCATTTATCAGACGCCCTTATCCAGAGAGACTTACAATCAGTAGTTACAGGGACAGTCCCCCTGGAGCAACCTAGGGTTAAGTGTCTTGCTCAGGGACACAATGGTAGTAAGAGGGACTTGAACCCGGGTCTTCTGGTTCATAGGCGAGTGTGTTACCCCTAGGCTACTACCACCCTGTTTATAAAGGGTTTTTACCATTTAAATATATTTAACATACAAAAGGTTTATCAAATGGCATTGAGTAGGAGGGGGTTTATGGTAAATGTGTAAAATTAATGTTTGTTTAATTGAATTAATGCCTTTTTGATGCATATTACCTTTACATTTACAGCATTTACCAGACACCCTTATCCAGAGCGACTTACAATCAATAGTTACAGGGACAGTCCCCCCCTGGAGCAACTTAGGGTTAAATATCTTGCTCAGGGACACAATGGTAGTGAGTGGGGTTTGAACCTGTGTCTTCTGGTTCATAGGCGAGTGTGTTACCCCACTAGGCTACTACCACCCTATTACTTCTAGTATTTGATGAATGTTATTATGAATTGTTTCAATGTTTGTGTATCGATAACTGATTATTGTCTCGATAAATGGTTTGGTCCTGGGATATAAAGGCTGGTCCATGTTTTCAGTCATGGAGAAGAAAGTTGATTGCCGTGTTTACCTTACGGTTTATTATTTATATTTTTAAACTGTATTTATTGAAGGTTTTTTTTTATATTATTTTATAAATGGAGGCTGCCTCCGAACAACATCCACTTTTGTGTCACCTTCCCTGCCGCAATCACCGCTTATCTATCCTGCACAGGGATGTTCACGCCCCCATTACAGCTTGTATCAAGTCTCCTCCCGTCAAGCGCGGATAACTCCTCAACATGCTAACAGACATCTGCGGTCAAACCAGGACAGCCAGGCAGCAAGGACAAGGCGTGGTGGAGCATACCTCCCCAGGAGGCAGTAGAGGCAGCCGGGCCTGCTGTCGGGGCGAGAAGGTCGAAGTCCACCAGGTCGTTGGCCAGAGAGCTGCAGAAAGCAGAGATACGGAGGCTTAAAATGCACGTGTGACGAGCGGTGGGCGTCCTCAAGTACCGAGGAAGCACACTCACTTGCCGGCGGCGGGCGGAGCGGGCGGAGCCGGGGCAGGTACGGGTGCGGGGGCCGCCGCCGCCGCAGCCACCGGCTCGACGTTCTTAGCAGGAGTGCCGGGTGTTGAAGCGTTATTGGTCGGAGATGTTTTCTACGCAGACACAACACAGGCCGTTTGCCGAACTCATCCGAATTTAGAGACTACAGATGGAAATATCCACACAGGAAGTTGCAATTACGTAACAATCAATACGTGCAAATGTGACTCTCACCTTGGTTGGTGATCTGCAAAAGAAGGAGAACTACATGAACACGTTGTAAAAAAATGTACATCTGCATCACTTAAAGCAGTTACTAGCATGCACATGCGGCTGGTTACATGAACCACCTCTCAACTGTATAAGGACTGGAACAGACACAATGAATGATAGTTCATATTGAAACGGAAACAAATAAACGACAATATGAACGTGAATTTTGCAGACCTGGACCAAGACAGGAGAATTAAAATGCGGAATTAACTGTTCAGCCAAACAAACCCACAGGCTCTCAGAATTCCTCTCAGCGATCAGAACAGCAAGCAGCAAAACAATAAACTGAGATTGCCAGCCCAGCACACTGTATGAGATTTCAAATATCGCTGCAGCCTCTCTTTTAAAATAAAAAATTCTGTTTTTTAATGCCTTTATAAAATAAAATGAAATGTTTGGTATACTGTAATTCTGTGTCACACATGATCTTTTCCAGATGAAGAAATGACAGCATATAGGGTGGTAGTAGCCTAGCGGGTAACACACTTGCCTACAAACCAGAAGACCCAGGTTCAAACCCCACTTACTACCATCATGTCCCTGAGCAGGACACTTAACCCTGAGTGTCTCCAGGGGGGGACTGTCCCTGTACCTACTGATTGTAAGTCGACCTGGATATGGGCGTCTGATAAATGCTGTAAATGTATGCATAAAGCCCGACATGTTCAGTTGTGCTTGCATCCATTGAATCCTGCCATTTATAGCAGTATCACCTTCTGTTATCATTTACACCAATGTTGTTGCTGGATTGTAATACAATGAACATTTTTATTATCTCAGTCTTCATTATTTTTACCTTAACACATGATCAGAAATATTCTATTTCCACACTGACACACGCCAAACAAGAGTAAGTCCAGATTGTATGTACAATTAAACAAAGCTTTGAAAATGTTTGACAAAGAAATACAACTATTTTTATCCCAGGTCTGGCACCTCAGCAATTTGACACAACATATCTATAAAGGACATATCTATATAAGGACAAAATAAATGGATAATTTACAACATCCAAAGAATGTTTTTCAAAAATTCTATAGAGTCACAAATTGAACTTCACGACGTTTGGCCTTGAATTGAAGTTCAGGCGACTGTTCCATAGAATTGCCAAAAACAACACATAATGAAAACAAAACCATATTTGCATTACAATCCATCAGCAATGTAAAAGTGCTCTACAATAAGTACTTACTCGTCACTGTTGACACAAAAAGAGAGGAGGACATTAATATTTTCCAATTTCAGAAGTCCACGAACATTTCTACCTGTCGCACAAAAACTTTACAGCAAATTTCACAAACATTTCCCAGTGTGAAGCAGAACTCACCCCTTCTTGCCTTCCAGAGTGTTAAGGTGTGTCTCGAGGGACTCCAGGAGACTCTCGGGAGCCTGCAAACAAAAACCGCAACACACCGAAATACATTAGTACTTGGCTAAACTGTGCCTGGGACAGAGAAGAAGAACATGTCAAGGAGGAATTTGGCTAGAGAATGTCAAGCCCTCCCGTTAAGAAAACATAGAGCAACATTACCTGTGGTTTGTGACCTCATACTATTAGATAAATGCCTGCTTTTCCAGAAACTTCCATTGCAAAATGACAGAGCGCAGCAAGCAGACTTCATGGGCTGAAGCATGCCATGCAGACATCCCGCCACTATTTCTCTTTGCAGGCCTTCTAAAGTCCCTTAAAGGACGTGGACTTGCAGCAATTATTCTAGGTGCCTTACTGAGGTTAATGTCCCGGACACGTTATAAGAACAGAATGAGGGGAAAAAATATGTATTTGTGGGGCAGAGAGTTCAATCATCCCTGAAGGCCACCAGTGTCATGGACAATTACACAGAGGTCTGTAATAGCATGGAGGATCTTCAGTTAGGGCCAAAAGAGAGAGAGGCAGAGCAAGCTCGCCCTCAACAACACCAACTCTCTCCATAAAAAGCCAACTGGGATGCTGCACTCCTTCACAGAGGCTCCATTTGCTGAAGAACGGGCCCATAAATCAAACTCGCTCTGGGCAGTGATGAACGATTTTCCATGTGCTGGCTCTGCACATACAATAGAGTAAACTACTGAAATTACTGTGGTACATTAGTGGTGTAATAAACTGAACGGGTGAACTGTGTCTAGTTGATTTTGAACCGCAGGAAATAATGCCTCTGTCTCCATCAGAGCAATTCATTGCTGTGTCTTAAACTGACGGCTAAAGTGAAGTGATTGACATGGTTTACATTTACAGCATTTACCAGACGCCCTTATCCAGGGTGACTTACAGTCAGTAGTTACAGGGACAGTCCCCCCCCGGAGACACTCAGGGTTAAGTGTCTTGCTCAGGGACACGATGGTAGTAAGTGAGGTTTGAACCTGGGTCTTCTGGATCAAAGACGAATGTGTTACCCACTAGGCTACTACCACCCAGTTGTGAAACACTGCAGCACAGCACACGGTGCCACAACAAAATGTGTCCTCTGCTTTTAACCCATCACCCTGAGTGAGCAGTGGGCAGCCATGACAGGCGCCCGCGGAGCAGTGTGTGGGGACGATGCTTTGTTCAGTGGCACCTTGGCGGTTTGGGATTCGAGCCCACAACCTTGTTATGGTGCCTACCCGCTAGGCCACCACTTATTTATTTTAAATATAGTCTACACCTTCTGTCTCTGAGATTGCAAACTGCATTGTGGGTAAAAAAAAATGCAATAATTCATCCAACCAAGTGTAAGTGATTCTAACTTGGTCCTGGTTCATCTAAGCAACATCAAACATCAACATCAAAGCAACCTAAACCGCAACGCTGCTAAAATAACGTCTCCCTTTTGACCTCTTAATTCTGTTTTCCTCTTTATCTTACTGTCATCAGTAACTTCATAATAATGTCACTGTCTTCTTGCCTGATTTACTACTGTACTTTTAGTGCCACATGACTCTGAGCATGCATGTTGTCAGAACCAGAGCCCTCCCTTGTGGAAAGAATCAGTGCATGCTCAGTGCCAGTTCTGTCCTCTGCCTCCGCTGCGGAGATTCCACAACATCACCATCACCATGCAGGCTGTAAGCACATACGTCAGGGTCCCACAAACGCAGAAGCTGACCAGCGTGCGACTTGCAATCCTGCATATGCACGTTGCAAGTGTAAGAGTCTGTAATGGCGGATTTAGATCATGGGAAGTCCAGATCCAAACATCTATAGCCCAGATCTGAACTAGTGGAACGCGCCCAGCAAGCATGCTCTTTTCAGTTCCTACAGTCACATCCAAAATCATTTGATACTGTGATACTTGTGTGCAGCTCTGCTTTTTCTTTGGCATGGAAGAGTTTATTTGGTGTTCTCTCCTAGGCTGCACTTATAAGCCGTATGCATTACGCACTACTCACACTCTCAGCCTGAGTGATCAATCTGCACCTCTGGAATAAGAACAGAGGGAGCACAGGGCATGTCAATCACCAGAGCAGTAAGACTCACTGGTTGCAAGGAGGACAGAATAGATCCATGGGACACGTCCCCTGCCCTCAAAACCCAGTAATAAGAAGATTGACCTGTCATATTTGGATGCCTGGTCCAGGAAGGGGAGTGACACTGCAAGTGGGAAAGACTTCTGCATTTCTTGGATTGTTCTACCCCACTCAATACATGCAACACTACTTTGAAAGTCTCTACATGCACTGTTAGTCATTGTGGGAGGGGTATATCATCTAATAAGTAATAGGAATATTAGTGATCAACCAAAGAATGAAAACAAAATCTCACCTGGGTCAACTCTGGAATGTCATTTTTGTCAATTCCCACTTGCTGTAAAAAACAAAATTTAGCAAATTAATGTATTAATCCACCAGTTCATTTAGCCTAGTCATGTATAAGAGCTCAAACTTACCTCTGCGACCTTCAGGAACTCTGACACCCTCGTCATTCGTGTCAAGAACCTTTTATAGATTTCAAGGGCATCTTTACACTGTCCTTTCTTCATCTGGAAAAATTTCTCTATACGGCAAAATAGCAGTAAAATAAAAAATTACATGTTTTTTTTAAATATGAAAGAGTATTGATTGAATAGGTTTGTGTAAAATAAAACACTCATTATACCCCTCAGTAAACGAATGATCACATTTATAACCAATTGTTATAAAACAAAAAAATTTGGTTAAAAAAAAATGTATACAATAGTGCTAAACAACTAACTAAACACACCCACTATTAGATAATATAATAAGAATAGTTCAACTATCGAAACTGGGTGAAAAGTGGTTCTTAGTGGTTAGCAACCCCTCCTTTGCTCGGTGAGATTTGGTGTCATGACACCATGGAAGGGGAGGAGCAAGGTGCAGGTGGAATACAAACAGATTTATGGTTATATGGGACAAATGGCTCTACTTTGGGAAAGGGGAAGTGGAAATGGGAAAAAAAAGTCTCACTCTTTACAAATAACTAAGACCCTGAGCACACTGACTCAGTGTGCCACAACCAAAACCGCTGTCACGGGCTGCACCGGGACTTTGCTCATTTAATCAGCGTCTCATCATGATGCAGAAGTTCTCCTGGTGTTGAAATTCAACAAATTCTGCACTGCCCCAAAAATCGAAAGGCAGTTTTTTCCAAGTGGTCTCACATTTTTTCCAGAGCTGTATATTGACCAATCCATCTCAGTAAAAGTGAATAAAACACCGGTACTGGGTCCCGAAGCAAATACTTGCCTAAGAGATTGATGATACCGTCATTGTAGCAGGCATACAACTTAATGAGATCTTTAAAGAGCAACAGGAAGGCTGCATTAATCACTCCATTGACCAGGTCCTTCGGATGAACCTATGAAAGTGTTTCAACAAGTTGTTAAAAAAACGCGGCGCATAACTAATCACACACTTAAGTGATGGTATTTGCAGTGTTGTTATGTGGTTTTCCTGTATTAAGGGAATAGTCTCAGACAACGTACTTGTTTTACATTTACATTTACATTACATACTTGTTTTACACAATCTTTCTGTTCATATTTACTTTTATATTCACAGCTAAGCTGCTCTTAACACTTAAAAAAATTCATGCATAATTCATGCATAATCAACATAAACAACCTTAAGAGTCGCCTAAAATCACATCAAGTTGCATAGTTGAAAACTGGCACTTTTTGGTCAAATGTTGTGCACAATGCTGTGACCGCCACCACCTTCTAATTTCACAGTCAAATTCAACACAGGTCACACCACGAGCTGGGTCGCTAATGTTCTGAGAGACTCACATCATACTCCAGAAGGGCATCGATCTGGCTTTGTAGGGTGGGCATCCCCTTCAGCAGCTTGTCTGTGGACATGGTTCTCATCACCCCTTCAGCTCTGCAGACAACCCAGGACACAGATGTCACGTTGAAGGCATATACATTTACATTTACAGGATTTATTAGGCGCCCTTATCCAGAGCTACAGGGACAGTCCCCCCCTGGAGCAATTTGGGGTTAAGTGTCTTGCTCAGGGACACAATGGTAGTAAGTGGGATTGGAACCTGTGTCTTCTGGTTCATAGGCGAGTGTGTTACCCACTAGGCTACTACCACCCACCAGTTAAAAAGAAGTGTGTAGTGTGCAATTTAACACATTCAACAGCAATGCCGACTGGGAACAATTAGTTTCTTCTCTTAATAAGTCCCAGAAAATATGGCGTGTGTCCCAAAACAAAATTAGACAGAAGACAATTAGACAGAAGACAAGAACACCCAGAGAAAATGACCAGCCCAGGATTTAAGTTCAGGATTCCTTGTTGTGAGAAGTAGAATTCTGTGCTGAACATGAACTATTGCACCCCTACCTAATTTTCTAAGATGTGTCCATAACAGTACAGAACTTTTGGAGGGGGACTTGAAGATAATTAATATTTTGTATAACACTGTGATATTCTGTTAAAAACTGGATGACAACTGAGATCCTTGTATAGTGCATTTCTGTAGGCAACATCTGACAGCACCTAAAGTGTGCAAACATACCCTTTCTTCACTCTGACAAAATCGAAGGCCATCTGTCTGTAAGCAAAGGCCTTCTCATTCAGGTACCGGCTGTAGCGTCTAATGAACGTAGACATGTCATAACCTGGAAAACAGATCAAAGCGACACAAGAATTGGATCATCGCTGCTCTGTCACTTCAATGGCATAAAACCTCATCATGGTTGTGTCAAGACCAGCTCTTTTAATCGTTTTCCACAGAAAAGGGTTTTAAAGACGCTCTAATAAACAACTTCAGGCCCCGTGGCAGACTCAGTTGGGTTTTTCGGCAGTTGAAGCCACTTCGCTGAAGCTAGTTCAGCGTTTGATAAATCTTTGTCATATTCTGATGAAAACTTGCAATAAGACCAAGTCTGTTTGTGGGAGCACTTATGCTGCATATCCTGCAAAAGGTTTGCCTTAAATGAAATCAGGTGTAGTACAAAATGCAAACATCTTGTCACGTGACTCCGTTCACGTGACCGGGAGCAACGCGGAAGCGGGATGACGTGACTCCTATAAAATGGCAAGATGGCCGCCTCCATTCGCTCAGTCAATGTTTGCCTTTGCCTGCAAAAAGACTCGGCCGTCATTATACTGCTTTTCTGCAGACACCTGCACAGTCCTACTCACCGTGGGAGCCGGTTTTGTCTAAAAAGTTGCTGAGGTTGAAGAGAGTGTTCCGGGAGGCGAGGTACTGAATGAACCGCTGAAAGAAAAAGACAAATTGTAATCGATTTGATGGTGCTGTTCAATACCTACGTGCAATGTGCTGAATAAAGGTAAAATAATTCATTGCTTTTTTTAATCTCTACGCGCTTCTTCTCCTATCCAGCTGGTGGCTTCTCAAATATGTTGCACATATATGTTTTTAGTGTACCTTCAGCTGCAATGTCACGGCTGAGTCAGAAAGCCAGAAAATTGACTTTTTTTATGTTTCAGCCATTTTAAAAGCAAAATTCTCTAACGTGTTACAAATCCACAGCAGCAGTGAGTCGGATGCAGAAATAATCTGAAGGAGTGTGATAAAGATCAACAGACAATCACTGAGTGCTGGATCAAAGCTAACTCCAATGTGGGTGTGGGTGGAAACAGCTGATCAAGATCATCGGAGTCTCTCTTTCCTCAATAACGTACATCTACCAAACACACTGCATCCGACAGGCCACCTGCATTGTGAAGTACTCTACACACCCCTGACGTGCACTCTTCACCCTCCTGCCATCTGGAAAAAGGTACAGAAGCAATCGGGACTCTGCAACAGCTTCATTCCACAGGCCAACAGACACCTGAACACTCAGGGACTTTCCATTCTGATCTGACACACAACACACACACACACACACACACACACACTACCTCTGTTATACTGAGTAACATTATCGATCTGTAATATTATGTATTAATGCACCATTGCATTTTTGCACCTTAATATTTGCACTATTTTGCTTTGCACATTTATTAGTTTACTAGTTTAGCGCTGTCTGTCTCATTATTGTCTTTGTTTAATGTCATTCTTTCACCGCCTGTGTCCCCTTTTTTCACTTTTTGCATCGCAGTTTATCTGTGTTGCACACGTGCACTTTATGTCAGCATGTAACTTTGTTATATTGTTCAAATGTTACATATAGCACCAGGTTCCAGATAAATGTTGTACTGTCTAACATGTATATAGCTGAGACTATATATATATGTACAAAAGACAAATATACTAAAAATAATAATACCAAACAGTGATGCAAATTTTTGTGAAATTCTGTATCTTTCCTGAGCCCCTTATGATAAAATGAATCTATAGCTGAAGACTCACATCTTTGAAAGAAGAAGGATACCTGTTCAAAGCCTTGTTGGACAGGCCACTTAAGTTTATATTTTTGCTTGAAGTTTGTCTATTCATTTTTATTTTTTTTTCCTCAGATCTTTATTGTAAACATATATATCTTTATTTGAGAGCTCAGGCCCAATGTCAGGACTGTGGTTACTGTTTGTCTTTGTGTTGACTGTTGTTAATAATAGTTAAAAAAAAAAAAAAAAAAAGAAAGGGCCTTATTTTATAGAAATGACATTTAACAGATGAATAATTCTGTCCGGACGTTGTTCTTGTTGTAAATGAATGTCTGCAGCATCTGTGCTCATGTACCAAGAGCTTTTCTTGTCTTTTCTTAACGCCTTTGTGTTTGACTCATGCACGCTCCCTGTGGTGCCACGCACAAACCTCTTCATTTTCTATACTGCTCACTTGCTGTCTTTTCTTTCTTTCTCATCCCTCTCCTGGCCACAACAGATCATTTAATTACCTTAAATAAAATTCAATTTACGGAAAGTCGCAAGATTGCCTCTCACCTCATTTCCATGGACCATCAAGTGGTGCGTGGTGGCCAGGGCCTTGAAGACCACAATCCAACTGGCATTGCCAGCCCTCTCGAACAGCGTGTCGGCCATCTGCGGGATGTTGACGTTGGACTCCTGTGTGGCCTGAATCAGGTCTGCGGAGTAAAACAACACAGATGCTGGTCAGCAGACTTGTCACGATTAAACAATGGCAAAAAAATACTCCCCTTGACCAAGCAAATTACTTCATTTTCCCATGTCCTCCTACTCATCAGGAGAGCTGGCCTTCACTGACGGTCTGTGGATGGCCTAGTGGGTAAGGACTTGGACCCACATTCAGAAGGCTGCCAAATCCTGAACTGCCAAGGTGCCACTAAGGAAAACACCGTCCCCACACACTGCTCCACGGGCGCCCACACTGCTCACTCAGGGTGATGGTTAAATGCAGAGGACACATTTCGTGGTGTCACCGTGTGCTGTGCTGCAGTGTTTCACAATGACAATCACTTCACTTTAGATCCCAAGAGAGAGAAACTTCTGCTCACCTACACGACCATTCAAAACTTTAGGGTCAATTCAGAGGTGGTAGTAGCCTAGTGGGTAACACACTCGCCTATGAACCAGAAGACCCGGGTTCGAATCCCACCTACTACCATTGTGTCCCTGAGCAAGACACTTAACCCTAAATTGCTCCAGGGAGACTGTCCCTGTAAATACTGATTGTAAGTCGCTCTGGATAAGGGAGTCTGATAAATGCTGTAAATGTAAATGTAAAATTCAGAAATGTCCTCAGATGAAAATAAAATGAATAAGCAAGAAACATTGATGTATGTAGAAACAATAAAGCAATGACAGAAATAAAGGTGTAAATATGTTCCAGGGTGATGAACCCGTGGAGCACCTTCCTTTGAAGTGCAGCTGCTGTACCACACGCACAGTCTGCACGTAAGTACGCTTTCTATGGGACGGGGGTAAAGGGCGAGGAGCAGATTCTTGGACAGCTGTTTTTTTCCCTTAGAAGTCTCAGAACGTGCAGTCCCCTCTGTGCCGCTTCTTCTCCCTTCAGGTCAGGTCACCCTCCAGCTCAATGGCCAGAAACTGAAGCACTGAGACCCTCTCCGCAGAGGCCCAGCCGATGATGAGTGGCTGCATGTCACTTTTATTGTTCCTGTAGTCAACAACAAGCTCCATTGTTTTAGTAGTGTTTAGGATCAGGTTGTCGACTCTGCACAACTCTGACAGCTGTTCAACCTCCCTCTATGCGGCAGTGGTGGCACAGCGGTTAAGGAAGCGTAATCAGAAGGTTGCCGGTTCGAATCCCGATCCGCCAAGGTGCCACCGAGGTGCCACTGAGCAACGCACCGTCCCCACACACTGCCCCCCGGGCGCCTGTCATGGCTGCCCACTGCTCACACAGGGTGATGGGTTAAATACAGAGCACAAATTTCACTGTGTGCACCGTGTGTTGTGCTGCTGTGTATCACAAGGCACAATCACTTCACTTTATCACTTCTTTGCTCGAGATGAGTCCAACCACTGTCGTGTCATCTGAGATTTTGATGATCTTGTGGCTGGGATTTGAGGGTCACAGTCGTATGTGTAGATGGTGTAGAGGAACCGCTGTGGCGTCCCGGTGCTGGGGCTGATCGTGGTGGATTGTTTTGGCAGTGGAACAATGATGGAGGGAGGACTTGAGGAAGGATGCTTGTGACAGGGACTGGTTGAAAATCCTGGTGAAAATTCCAGCACCTCACTCGTCCAGCCACACCGTCATCTTCCTCACACTCAACCACTGTAATAGTGTGGCTGTTGTGGATGGGCGGCTGTGGTGGAGCTGCTGTTGTTGTCGCCACAAAGTGGGCAAAGGAGATGTTCGGCTCCTCTTCCAGAGAAGCATTGCTTACGGTGGCTGAGGAGTTGCCGAAATCGTAGCTGGATATGTGTTGGACACCCTGCCAAATCTGCCTGGTCTTGTTGCTCCTCAGTTGGTCCTCTATCCACCTGCTGCCTTGGATGCCTCTCTTCAGATTGGTTCGTGCTGTACTGTAATGTGTCCTATCCCCAGGCCTGAAAGCAGTATTCGGCAGGCTTCGGACCCCCCTCGTCATGCAGGGCTTCCTGTTGGGATGACTCCTAATGAGTCTGTCACTTGGTGATGTTGTCTGTGCAGAACATGATGTCACCCAGGACTGCTGTAGTGTGGGTCTCCAGGCTCTGGTGACCTCCCAGTCGGTTCTCTGGAAGCAGTCCTGCAGCATCCTCAGGCCATGTGGTGACAGTCCGGGTGGTAATGGGCTTGTTTTCTGAGGGGGGTGTATGCAGGGATCAGAAGCAGGGAAGTGTGAGCAGACTGACCAAGGTCCAGTCCAGCTACCAGAGTCATTTACAACATTAACAATGTTAGGACAGTCAATGTTACTTAATGGACAAAGACCATTTCTAAATGGCAATAAACTTTTGAATGGTAGTGTATACCTCTTCAGACAGACACATAAATCAGACCGTGTCAGATGTCAGACGCCTGCAGGGTTGTCAATCAGAGCATATCTCAATTAATATGAATATGATGAGTTTATTGTTGGTGTCAAAAACAGAGCACTGTCAGATGAGATGATAATTTGACTGACACTCTTGACTGACATCCCTTCTGGATCAACTCGGGACAGTAAATTAGGACCTGACCAGTAAGGAAAATGCATTTACTTTATTTAGAAAAGGAAATGAAGCCTCGAGTGCCCTTGATCCCGTCACGGGTATTTTTTTTTTTTATTATTATATTATCCACCTATTATCCACCTGACCTGCTATTTTGTTCTACACTCTGTGTTATTTAGCATCACAATTACAAAAAATGCTTCCTAAATGACACCACGAGGCATCATTGTAATGAGTTGTAATTTACTTCCCCTGCCACGCTTTTATTTGCTGACTGCTGTACAAGAGGAAATGCAGGAACTCTGGAGACTGGAAAGGAGGGGATCTGAATACTGAGCGACTATCTGCTCATGCTGATAATAAACCGGTGAGGGAATTTTTCAGCGCTGGCCTTCAGCCACAAGCTTCTCAATTTGTGATGTGTTGCCGGTTGTCTGGCAAAGCGGGTGCAGAATTAAACAGACAGAGGATGTGATGTGCATAGCAATAACTACTGAAATATTCTTGGCCTGATTGTCTGCAATCTCCCAGGCGCACTTCCAACAGCAAATATTTCCATTTCAAGTTCTCGCAGTGTAAAGAACTAATGATGTTTTATGTAGATTCAGAAATGTAAAGCAATTGGAAATTCAAAATAAATCAGACTTAAGAAACAAAAGCTGGACGGATGGGTGGAACTCAAATGGGGAGAAGGGGCTCAGAAGCATTTAGTGGAGACACTGAGCAGAAATAATGTCTCCGCATGTCTCCATTATCACACCAAAAAAATAGAAAAATGCATCAAATGCACATCCCCAAGGCTCTATCATTTAATTAATCAGATTATCTTTCATCTATAAAACAGGATGCATATCTACCTGAACAAAGGAACAAAGGAAGGACATTTAAATAAGAAAGAGACAAAGTTAAATAAAGAAATATAAAACACAAATAAAAACGCACCATGCTTTGTGTTGGTACTCATAGTAACTATGAAGAATTATAAAATGCTGGTTACTTACCAGCACACTCCCTTTAGTCATAATAAGGTTACAGCCAATCAGAGGGAAGTGGCAATACACAATAAAGAGCAGTGTTCTAGTGAAAGTGAAGTGATTTTCACATGTGATACACAGCAGCACAGCACATGGTACACACAGTGAAATTTGTCCTCTGCATTTAACCCATCACTGTGACTAAGCAGTGGGCAGCCATGACAGGCGCCCGGGGAGCAAGGTGCCACCTCAGTGGCCCCTTGGCGGATCGGGATTCAAACCGGCAACCTTCTGATTACGGGGCCACTTCCTTTTACGGCTAGGCCACCACTGCTATAGAACTGGATGAGCTGCATGTGGAAAAGAAATGATGCAGTGCTGATATAAGGTATGTTTCTGTGCTGCAGTACTTTGCAACAATCATTTGTATTTGCTGACTATCACAAATTCTTTATGCGCGAGACCAAACTCATTAGTGTCATCGCCTCACTGGTACAACATTAATGGTCCTTTTTTTCACCTTCTGTATGACTGGAATTGCCTTAGTTGTGAGTGCAGCACACAGCTGGCTAACACACACACAAACATACACACACTTAAAGTATCAGCTTTATTTAAAAATTTAAATAGCTTTCAAAATACATAAATTATTTTCAAGGTATAGTCTCTTCCAAGTCATAATATTGGGTCAATATTTTCTAAGCTATGGTGAGTGCATGTGTTTTGGGAGATATGATTTCTACATTGTTATGCCTGGGCTATTTTAGCATATTGATCAGCTGAAGCTTAACAGCAGCTGGCGGAGGGTGATAGGATTTTCAGAACTTTAAACTGCAGTGGCTCACGTTTTAAGTCGCTTCTTTTCTTGCTTCTTACAGCTTAATCAATAAAGCATGCTGGCCTCGCTCGCCCTCTCTCTTCCTCTGTTCTCACAGACATTCACCCACACACAGAGGTCGAGAGACGACTGTAGTGGCTCAGCTGTTCATTCCCCGCTCAAGATCCACCGAACACGCCCTGTGTATATCTATGTGCTGGAAAACACACTGGCTGATCAGTGACTACAGTGGCATTTGTTAAGCATCAGCGTTCCGGCTCATCCAGTGTTGCTGATCAATAATTCAGTCATTTACTTCTAAACTACTAAGCCAGTGCATCAGTAGGTTACTATGCATGATCACAAAATGAATATTTTTATATCATTAAGTTCACTTTGAACCTTTCAAACTTCAGAATTAGTGAATGTATTCAGTGAAAGAACGAAGAAAATAATCTAAAAAGAGTGCAATTAGTATAATTTAAAGGACTCTGGGGGAAGAGTGTGGGTGCTGTAGGATAGTTCAGAAGATTACAGCAGAAGATAAAGCAGATCCCTGCTTGACCTTGGCGAGTGATCTTCAGCCCACGTAGATGGTCTACCAAAGGGGGTTTAGTAAATCAAAACCCACGAGAAGAGTGAGGTCACATAAACCCGGACAGATCAGAGAGAATTTTAATGATGCTTGCTGCCTTTCCATCTAACAAATGCTAATATGGCCTGCAGTTTCTGGTGTAGGGTTTTGTCTCAGATGTCTCCTGAAAGAAACATTGTGGGATCAGGAAGGTAAAGGAGGACGCGGAGGAGTCAGAGCGGAGCGGGCAATGGCCGCCGTGCATGAGCACCAGTCGGGCGGGTGAAAGTGTGTCAGCGTGAGCATTCTGAGTAGAAGCTGATTAACCGGCACAAGTAAGAGCTGCCTGGAACGAGTCATGGAACCCAGAGCCCAGCGCAGCCTGCAGGGATGGAACTGAGGTTCTCAGTCAGATGCAGAGCCAAACCAACTCAGAACCACGAGTCACGCGGTTCCAACCTCACTTCTTCACACGGGGAGAGTGAGAGAAGGTCCAATTGTGTAGAGCAATGGTAGTAATGTTCTGGTGGGCAAAATACAGCCAGTGGGCCATAACCAGCTCGTTGCTCTTTTTAATCCAGCCCGCTGAAAATTGGTTAAAGAATCGTCCTGTAGTGCCTGGCGTTCCACCAGGTGGCACATTAGGCGCAGGCGGATCTGAAGATTTTTGCCCGAACCCAACAGGTTTTTACACTGACTTGCATGGTGGCAAATGAGTGGTCAGGTGCTACGTTTCAACCAGCGAGAAAGATGCCAAAGTGGTGAGGAGGTGCGGAGTTGAAACGTGTTGGTTTCACTGGCAGCGAAAGCAATGTCTGGGGTGTGGGACAACTTCGTCCATGATGTTAATAAATGTATATATTAAATGTAACGACATATTCTTGACAAAGTAAAAGAACTGAACTCATTCTGGCTGGAATAACAGCTTTTTATTTGTACAAGGTAGCTGAAGTCATTTTTATCTACTGACTAGCGAGAACGTGGCTGCTCTTAATCTCTGGCACCACACAATAAGCGGCCACCTACACTAAACTGTGCTTAACCCCCATGTAACACGCATCTCAACATGCAACATGCAAGCTCATTTACTTTTCTTTCTTAGTGAAGAAGGCCCGTCTGACAAATCTTACATGTTAACGTGGCCCCTGATCTTAAAGGTATATACTGAAATATATACCGTCTATCGTCCATGGTGACATTTTTATTGCAATATAAATTTTATGCCATATCGCACAGCCCTACCTGTAACCAGGTGGTAGTAGCTTGGGTGGTTGTAGCCTGGTGGGTAACACACTCGCCTATAAACCAGAAGACCCAGGTTCAATCCCCACTTACTACCATCGTGTCCCTGAGCAGGACACTTAACCCTGAGTGTCTCCAGGGGGGGACTGTCCCTGTAACTACTGATTGTAAGTCCATCTGGATAAGGGTGTCTGGTAAATGTAACCATACACATTTATCTCCTTATAAATTCAGGGATCAGAGGCATACACAGCTCCTCTTTAGTATTCAATAACTATTCAATGCATTTAAATGGATGAATGCAATAGTTAGAGATCTGAAGGGTTAAAACTGTGGTTAGAGTGGCCAAGGGGGTAGGGGGGTTTCTCCTATGAATACAGGAAATTTTCAGAAGACCACAAACCGAAACACCATCCATTCATCTTTTCAAAGAGTGTTTAAAAATTCCCAGCAGAAGGAGGAAAAGAAGGGAAAGCAAGAGCACCATCTCACCCAACAGATTTTACACCAGCTCAGACAGGAAATCCACATTCAGTGGCTCCCACACACACACACACGCAAGCACACGCACACACACGCACACACACACACACACATACAACTGAGAGCAGAGCGATTTAAAGCCATCAGGAGCGGCGCTGACACCGGCTGGGATGTAATTACAGGCTGGGTGACAGCAGCACAGGGCTGTGCAGCCAGAGTTAACACGGGCGTGGCCTTCTGGTACAACTGCAGTGAAAAAGGTGAACACGGGCTAAACTTAAAAAAGAAATCCGTAATATGTCACAGCTAATATGTCACCTAATCACATCAATGCTAAAATATTAGGCGTGGCAGTTTTTTTAAGTTATCCAATGTTCATTTTTTTACTATCCTTTTTTTTTATCGTTTTGTTAAACCTATATTCTACCTATACTCTGAACATCAACTTTTATGAATAATTACTCAGATATACACACAGAATCACCCAGTTATACAAACAGTCTCACGTGGATAGAAAAACGTACACATAAGGACATAGTAACATACAAATGACAAATGCTCAAAGCATAAAATGCACGCGCACACACACACACACACACACACACACACACACACACAGACTCTGCTCTATTTAAAGCCTCTTCACCTGAGGCCCAATCAGCTGCAGAGTGAGCAGACAAAGAGAATCAGCATTTGTGACATCGTGAATCCTCTGAAAGACGAAGAGAGGAGCTGGGTGAATGGGGCGCTGTTAGGTGAAGTGTACCTGTAGCCAAACCCTCCTGCAGGTTTTAAATTCGACCCTAAGCACCCTTGCAACCCCTGAAAGTCTAGATATGCTTATCATCAGATTATAGCTGCACCTAAAACCTGTAGACTACAGGTCACCAGGAAGCAAAATCTGGCCATTTCAAATAAAACTCCCACCAATGCAAAAGTGGGTAGAGACTCTACTTCAATGTCTTTGCAGTTGCATTAATGACATCATGGGGTATGACAGGGCCATGACTCCACCAGTCCCCTGTTGATGACTTCTTAAAGTTACGAGGCTAAAAGACACAGCTGCTCGCAATTTCACTCACTCGCCGGCCGAACAATGGAGCCAGACATGGTATCACTTGTCAGGTCACGACCCCAACATAACACCAGCATGCGGTCCAACCGCCGTATCACACACTTTAGGCCATCGGAACTCACTGCAGCCATCAGCACGGTATTTAGAGGTCCCCCATTATGATTTTTTTTGTTTTGCTTTTATACAGGTCTTAATGGTCTCTTTCTGAAATCCAGCCTTGGTGCAGAATTACAGCCATTTTTTTTAGCCAGTCACACAATGGGATTTCCCCAGGACGTGCCGTTTCAGTGTGTCTAGCTTTAAATGATAATGAGGAGGAGAGAGGCGGGACGAGGAGGAGAGCGGCCTACAGAAGTGAACGGGCATATCGCGGAAATGACGTCGGGTCAGTGGTAGCCATAATCTGAAGGTTGCCAGTTCGAATCCCAAAACCGCCAGGGTGCCACTGAGCAAAGCACCGTCCCCACACACCGCTCCCCAGGCGACTTTCATTGCTGCCCAACACGCCACTCCCAACACGTCCTGTTTGGCGCAACCAGGAAGTCCAGAAAAAAATGAAATGAACCCACTGGTTCTTAAGCATCTCGTGTGAAGAAACTGAAAAAAACATTTGTGCTAATTTTTACATCCAATCACCGAGCTTTGCACATTTTAAATTCATGATGGTTGTTGGGGTTTTGTTTTTTATGGGAGGGGTGGGAAATTCTCTGGGCGGGCAAAGCATGAGAAGGGGGAGGTAACTTTTCCCCTTATGATGACATAAATACATTTTCATAATAGGGGTTTCATAATCTAGGGTTTAACATCAAATGAAATATAAATATATGCATTCAATAAAATACTCTATATACTAATATACAGAAATACAGTAGAAATTTTCATGTATTGTAGATACACATCCCTATTTTTGGGATGACAGCTACATATATTGTATTGTGTATACAGGGAGTGCAGCATTATTAGGCAAGTTGTATTTTTGAGGAATAATTTTATTATTGAACAACAACCATGTTCTCAATGAACCCAAAAAACTCATTAATATCAAAGCTGAATGTTTTTGGAAGTAGTTTTTAGTTAATTTTTATTTTTAGCCATTTTAGGGGGATATCTGTGTGTGCAGGTGACTATTACTGTGCATAATTATTAGGCAACTTAACAAAAAACTACTTATTTTTACCAGTGAAACCAATATAACATCTCCACATTCACAAATATACATTTCTGACATTCAAAAACAAATCAGCGACCAAAATAGCCACCTTTCTTTGCAAGCACACTCAAAAGCCTGCCATCCATGGATTCTGTCAGTGTTTTGATCTGTTCACCATCAACATTGCGTGCAGCAGCAACCACAGCCTCCCAGACACTGTTCAGAGAGGTGTACTGTTTTCACTCCTTGTAAATCTCACATTTGATGATGGACCACAGGTTCTCAATGGGGTTCAGATCAGGTGAACAAGGAGGCCATGTCATTAGTTTTTCTTCTTTTATACCCTTTCTTGCCAGCCACGCTGTGGAGTACTTGGACGTGTGTGATGGAGCATTGTCCTGCATGAAAATCATGTTTTTCTTGAAGGATGCAGACTTCTTCCTGTACCACTGCTTGAAGAAGGTGTCTTCCAGAAACTGGCAGTAGGACTGGGAGTTGAGCTTGACTCCATCCTCAACCTGAAATGGCCCCACAAGCTCATCTTTGATGATACCAGCCCAAACCAGTACTCCACCTCCACCTTGCTGGCGTCTGAGTCAGACTGGAGCTCTCTGCCCTTTACCAATCCAGCCACGGGCCCATCAAGACTCACTCTCATTTCATCAGTCCATAAAACCTTACAAAAATCAGTCTTGAGATATTTCTTGGCCCAGTCTTGACGTTTTAGCTTGTGTGTCTTGTTCAGTGGTGGTCGTCTTTCAGCCTTTCTTACCTTGGCCATGTCTCTGAGTATTGCACACCTTGTGCTTTTGGGCCCTCCAGTGATGTTGCAGCTCTGAAATATGGCCAAACTGGTGGCAAGTGGCATCCTGGCAGCTGCACGCTTGACTTTTCTCAGTTCATGGGCAGTTATTTTGCGCCTTGGTTTTTCCACACGCTTCTTGCGACCCTGTTGACTATTTTGAATGGAACGCTTGATTGTTCGATGATCACGCTTCAGAAGCTTTGCAATTTTAAGAGTGCTGCATCCCTCTGCAAGATATCTCACTATTTTTGACTTTTCTGAGCCTATCAAGTCCTTCTTTTGACCCATTTTGCCAAAGGAAAGGAAGTTGCCTAATAATTATGCACACCTGATATAGGGTGTTGATGTCATTAGACCACACCCCTTCTCATTACAGAGATGCACATCACCTAATATGCTTAATTGGTAGTAGGCTTTCGAGCCTATACAGCTTGGAGTAAGACAACATGCATGAAGAGGATGATGTGGACAAAATACTCATTTGTCTAATAATTCTGCACTCCCTGTAAGGTGTGAGGTCACCTCAGCAAAGTAGGGTACTGTATGAAAATGCACATACACACTAGCGCTAGGATTGGCTCTCCCTGTTATAAAATGACAGAATAAAGACAGCTGAATTAGAACAATGACTACAAAAGTTATGTTTGTAGCAACTGTGAAGAAGTGCAAGAACTACACTATAACACATTAATCCCACACCGAGACGAGAAAAATAGCGACACTGACTAAGCTGAAGAACACAGGCAAGGGAAAGAGATATGATGGCACTGGAAGGACTATGTGTGTCCTCAAGCAGAGCATGACAGGCCATTAACCCACCCAAATCATAACCATTTCACCGCAAATACGTACTGAAATAAATGCTGTGAGTTTGGAGAAACAACATGCAAAAACTCTTACAGCACACAGCTGGGCATTTCACAGAAGCTTAGCAGGCATCTGAATTCAAGCATTAATGGCCTCCAGAGTGATACCATCAAGCCCTGGTCCTCACTTCAGACATGCTCTGAAGAGCGACTTCAATCATCTCTGCTTCCTCCTTCTCAGAGGAGAAAGACAGAGATGTTCTCCACTCCGTTTCCCTGGCAACCGCAGCCCTGCGGCACACACCCAGTGTCAAGGACCCAGAATTCTTTTGTGAAGACGTCTGAAGCTGTCACTGCAGCATATCATTATGTAATTTCTCGTGTGGCGGGAGAGGAGAGGCGGGGCACTTGGTCGAACGCAGGGAGGCGGAGTGTGGAGGTTAAAGTCTCCATGCGGGAGAATAAGGACCTGCCCAAAACTGGCAAGCTCTCATCCTCACGTTTCAATCTCATGTGACCAAGCCAGCCTATCAGCTGGTGGCACCATGATCACAGTATGATACAGCCAACATTTTTTTGCTAAATTAAAAATGCTTTCAGAATCTGTCTATTAGTTTAGCATCATAGAATTATACATTTACATACAATGTTACAGTACAGTACTGATGATGTATTCATAATGATTTAGTACAATCTATACTACCAAACGTTTTATAATATATGTGGGATTGGTGCATTTTCATGAATAAACATTTATTTAAAAGAAATAGCTAATGACTATTAACATGCATCAGAATTCATCTGAAAAGACATGTCATTAAAGAGCAAAGGCTTTTCCAAGCCACCCTGTACAACACTGACATGTTAAGTTATATTTTACACAAATGAAGTTTGCCACCATGGAGACTGTACACATAAAGGCTAATTGTGTGTAATTATTAAAACACTAAAAAGCATATTACATTTTTAGAGCAAAATGTCCAAATCTGTGGATTTTAATAGTGTAACAGGCCTGAGTCATGTCAAGTGGCCCCTGCAGTGCAGAAATTATTTATTCTTTCACACTCTCCGAGCGGAGAGATTCTGCGAGTTTAGTCCATTAAAATTAATTTCATTTTTTTTTTCATGGTTCAGGGTTAACGTATGCACTGCCAGACCAAATCTCACTGCACATGAATGGGCCACGAAAGGCCCTCTTTATTTATAGACTCCTGCCTGCAGCAGAAAACAGCAAAATTACCCAGAGGGCTCCAGTGGCAAATGAAGTGGCAGTGTAGCATCCAAGAGAGAACCGGCAGAATCCAGACCGTGCAGGATGCATTATGGGAGATGAAGCTCTGCCCACCGCGTGTGTGTGTGTATGTGTGTGTGTTTGTGTGGCTATGCACGTGCACGCTTTCCGGCCCCCAGAGACCCGATACACTACGTGGAGGGGAGAACTGTGTGTCAACGGGGCACAGCGCAGCTGGACGTGGTTTTTGCCCCCCCTCCCTGGCTTCATATGAAAAAGTCTACTGCCGTGTAGCTCCTCGACACACAGCTCAGAACTGTGTAAGATTTACAGTTATCCTAATAGCAAGTGAATCAAAATAATATACAAATATTGCAGTTATGCTATGGTATGTATCAGTGTGACGCCACAATCCTCACCACGTCCTAGTGGCGGCTGCAATTTTCTACACAATTTTACACGGTCATTTGACATTCTGAAGGCTGTGGTGTTGGTCTATGTTTGAATAAACAGATGGGTGCACACATACTGTTGCAGCCGCGTTAAACACACACATTCATGGACAGTCACGCATCTGTTTTTGGTGAATAAAAGCTATCTATTGAAAATGGTTGCAGCTCTCTCCACATTGAAATGCCAGCTGGTCTCAGCAATGTTACTTATCGCTGGGACAGTGCCTCCTGGAGTGTGTTCCGGGGCTACTTCATGGTGTGTGTGTGTGTGTGTGTGTGTGTGTGTGCAATATCAACAGTCCATTTTGAACAGGTAGCAAAATGTCTTTATTGGCAGTTGCTCGTTATTGCTGTATAAAATAACTAGCAATTCCAATCACTTGATTGATACATTAAAAATGATTATAATGTCATATTTTGATGTTTCTAATGTAGACATTTTTCCTTATGGACTTTAGAAGTAGTAAAACGTCCAAATTATTTATGAAATTTTGGCAACAAAAAAAAAAAAAAAATCACGTGTGAATGGGCTCCATCAGCCAAGACCATGAGCAGGATTGAGCAGTAATGCAAAGTGAGTGAGTGAAATTCATTTCACATACATATGTAAAACACACACTATTGCCTAACAGTATTTTGCAATACCCAGAATTTACATGTTGTTGTTCCCTTTTAGGGTCACCTTAGGAATAATTATAATTATGCAGTGATTGTCATTACAGAATAATCCAGGCCAGTATTTTGCGTTAACCGGCCAGCTGAGTTGTCAATGGATTCAATGTCCACCAGCCTTACACACGTCGCAAATAGCTGTAAACTTTGCAAGAAAATGAGCAATTAGGTTGTATCGTCATATTTAAAGTGGCGCGTAATATGTAATTGTGTGCAGGTCCCATTAATGAATAAAACCGGAGCCTGCCTCCGACGCACATTACTCAACCCACGCGTCCAGTTCCCCATGTGTTTCCTAATCTCCTGCCGGCCTGACCACTCCCCAGAGAGCCCAGCACCGTGGCGAGCGGATGGGACAGGAAACACAACACAACTCCGCACAGACAGCGCCCGTCTGCAGAACGCACGTTTAAAAAGCTTCCTCTCATCTGCCAAATGACTTACCTGAGTAAGAACAACACAGCCTGGCTCCCGATGAACAAGATGGTGTTATTCATATTCATGTTAAAACGTGCATGTGCAGGCGATTGGGGCATCCACAGGAACCGATGTTCGGTTAATACCGAAGCGAGGTGATGCGTTGGGAGCGACTACCTATGCAGTCCTGTCCTGTCGCGGAATGATGAGCGTACGATTGCGTGTTAATTCTGTCCATGATGAATCCTCGATGCAATTCCGAGCTCTCAACCACAACACTACATAGAACTCCATTACACGCCAGCACTTTCACTTTCAACCACTCTGGACTCTTTACACAAAATCTCTGCACTTTTTACTCTTTTATTTTTTGCTTTTTTAATTCTTCTACATTGACTTTCATTCATTTGCACACCTTCACCCAACCTGTAGTGGTGGCCTAGCGGTTAAGGAAGTGGCCCCGTAATCAGAAGGTTGCCGGTTCGAATCCCGATCCGCCAAGGTGTCACTGAGGTGCCACTGAGCAAAGCACCGTCCCCACACAAACACATTTCACTGTGTGCACCATGTGCTGTGTCACATGTGACGATCACTTCACTTTAATATTTGGTTATGTTTGCAATATTTGCATATTGGTTTTCATTGTATACTTGCAATGTTTGCAATACTGTGGTCTGTACAGTCGCTAAAAGCATTTCACTGCATATCATACCTTGTATGACTGTGTATGTGACGAATAAAATTTGAATTTGAATTAATTGAACCTCTTTGTGCTCCTTGTCCTGCTCAGCCCGTTCCCTCACCCTCCACACGCTTGTGGAAGGAGCGTTTTCAGAAATCCGAGTGTGTGAACGCTCCCGCCGCTGTCTCTGTCTGAAACCGCGGCCCCAAGGACACAGTGACCTCCAGGCTGGAGAGAAGGAGACCAGATGGGTGGAGCTGTCCCTGTCCGCGGTGCTGAAAGACACTCACAAAAGCCCCGTCTTGTCTCACCCTATGACAATGGGTGGATAAGGGCTGTTTCAAGGAGGACTTGACATCAGAGATTCGCAGATTGTGTCCCAGCGTGCTCAAATCTGGTTCACATACAGACACACACTTCAGAGTCCCGGCTGTGTTGCATCATCAGCCTCTGGGCAATGGGAGGCTGGACTAGAAAAAGGCTCTTCGGTGAAGGCCACAGAGACAAAGGGAATGGCCTTGTCATTTCCCCAGCCACGCCCATCTGTGGCTCCGCCCTCTCTTTCCCTTTTTTCACATAACGCCTCCATCAGACAAGCTGTCAAGACCTGAATTAAAGAGTTTGTGTGTGTGTGTATTAATACACAAATAAAGGTCATGTTTGTTGCCCTCCTGCACATTTTAACATCCTAAGCGCTCTGTGTGAGTGTGTGTGTGTGTGAGTGTGTGTGTGTTCCTGAGTGCTGACAGTGTGCAGGAAACTGTGTAGGTGTGGATGGAAATAACACAGCAGTCAGATAAACCCAGAGAATTTCCCACCCCTCCCCTAAAACAGTCTCTCTTGCAGTTATGCTACGGTATGTATCAGTGTGACGCCTCAATCCTCACCACGTCCTAGTGGTGCACGGTCATTTGACATTCTGAAGGCTGTGGTGTTGGTCTATGTTTGAATAAACAGATGGGTGCACACATACTGTTGCAGTACACATTCATGGACAGTCACGCATCTGTTTTTGGTGAATAAAAGCTATCTATTGAAAATGGTTGCAGCTCTCTCCACTTATCGCTGGGACAGTGCCTCCTGGACGTGCGAAGCGTTGCAGTTGCTCGCTGATTGGATGTTAAAATGAGCGCATATTCAACTTTTTAGTTCCATCACCCGAGACTCTGAAGAACCAGCGGGCTAGTTTTATTTATTTCCTGGAGAAACGCCGACACGACTTCCTGCCTGTGCCCAGCAGTGTGGTTGGTGAATGGTGTTGATGACGTCCCTTCCGCGAACGTCCCCTCAACTTCTATAGGCTGCTCTGCTCCTCATTATCATTATGGGACTGGCTGAAAGTGGCTGTAATTCTGCACCACGACTGAATTTCAGAAATATACTTCATATTGAGTATTATAGGACCACTAAGACCTAAATAAAAGCAAAAAAATTATTGTAATACATTTTGCATCATTGTTTAGCAGCCCGTGTGGCAGAGACCTGTTATATCCGGTTCCCATAATATCTTCACAGGATATTATCTATCTTCCAAATCTTTCCAGAGCAACACTCCCTGCACCCACAGTCGCCGGAAAAAGAAAAGCTCAGTTCATTACTGCCAGTGGACCTCCATTAGCTCTTTGCTGAGGCAGGAGCTCCGAGGCGGAGCTGCTTACAGCTCTATTTCGCAGATCGCGGGCGGTCATCGGGGACCTCCTAACGTCAACCTGCAGTAACTGGCTGGAGAGGAATGTTCCTCGACTGCAGCAGGGACGGTCGGTATGACAAACGGGAAATTCATATTTTATGCAAGACCCAAGTAATTAAGGTCCCACGTTGTCCAAACACCTGGCAGACATTCAGTTCTGTGCAAATGCTTAGGCAGTGGTGACAGTAATACTACACTGCAGTAATAGTAAGTGTAAGACACAAAAATAATGGTGATTAAGAAGTGAGATGTGATAGAAGAACATGGGTTTGGTCTCTCCCAACTCGGTAAATTAATGAATGGTCTCCTCGGCAGTAGTGGCCTACAGGAATCGGTCCTTCTATCGAAAGGTTGTGGGTCTAAATCCCGAACCGGCAAGATGCCACTGAGGTCCCCTTGCGCAAGGTACCGTCCCCACACACTGCTCCCCAGGGCGCATTTCGTGGCTGCCCACTGCTCCCACTGGTTAAAAGCAGAGACCACGTTTCACTGTGTGCACTGGGTGTTGTGCTGTGGTGTGTTGTGTGAAAATTAATCACTTTAATTTCACTTTTGCATTGCTGCTCAGAGAACAATAGAAGAGCAGGATCTCTTTCTCTGCACACATAATGCCATTGTCTAATTGAAATAAGGGAATTCTGCGATAAACGGTTTATGGAAACCAATGTTTGATCCACGTCTGACAGGGCTTTTTGTCACTTGGACAAAAAGTGCTGAAAAAGCATTCTGTGTAAGATTAATGTAAGATCAAATTATAACATGTTGTGGACAACATCTACCTCACCTGTCAGCTTTATTTTTCCCCCTTATGTGACATCAGGTGACCTTATGTAGCCTCCCAGCAGGAGGCTTCTCCACACTGCAGAACCTGGCATCGTGTTACACATCTAAGGAGAAAGGCTCCAGGGGAGCGAGATGTGGAGTCAGACGTCTCGCCTTTCAGGCCCCGTCCAGACGCTGCATTAAGGCTGTTAGGGGTGCAACAGTGCAGACGTCCCACAGTTTTTCTTTTCTTTCGTTTGTCTGAAGTGGGTGCGTTTAAATGCATGTTTGATATCCAGTTATCATTTTGCTGAAATTTGTAACAGATGTGTTATGTGATGGGGCGGAGCTGTCGGCCCGCACTTGCGGGATTAACTTTGGTTGAGTTATACGCCGGCTTGAGTTATACGGCCGGCTTGCAATGAGCTCCGCTTGTATTTTACTTTCACGTACGGACTACGGGATTTCAACGTCATTTTGAACGCTGTGGAGGGCCGTGAAGCACCAACGGGCGAAAGTCCTCCCCGCGGGTTAATTTCCAATCGCCCGTCTCACGCTGCTTTAACCGGAGCTGAGCAACTCCGCAACAAGAAAAAAGTTTGAAGGAGAACAGTCGAGGGTCTCGAAAAAGTAACCAGTAGCAAGCGAGGAGGCAAAGCGTGAAGCCTAGCGGGTAACACACTCGCCTATGAACCAGAAGACCCCGGTTCAAACCCCACTTACTGTGTCTCCGGGGGGGGGACTGTCCCTGTAACTGCTGACTGTAAGTCGCTCTGGATATCGGCGTCTGGTAAACGCTGTAAATGTAAATGTAACACCCTCACGCAGGATCTTCCATCATGCGCGCCATTTATTAACTTACTACACCAGGTCCACTGCGCCTATACTTCCTGCAGAGACTGAGGAGAGATGTTCTACAGAGGGACCATGGAGAGCATTCTCTGCAGCTGAATCACGGCATGGTACGGGTGAGAACTGCTGAGAAGGTCATCTCCCTCGCCTCTACCACAGACGTTTTTACCACGCTGCAGCCGCAAAAGCCGGCAGCATTGTGGAAGACCCCACTCACCCCTCCCATGGTGCCACTGAGGTGCCACTTAGCAAAGCACCGTCCCCACACACTGCTCCCCGGGCGCCTCTCATGGCTGCCCACTGCTCACCAAGGGTGATGGTTTAAAAGCAAACACAGGGTGTCCATAACTGTCATAAACGGCGACAATTGGTAACAATAATTACAAGAAATAAAAAAATATTTAATATATATATTTTAAAGTTGTCTCTCGGCACTCACCCCAGTGGGTCAGAGTTTATAAGCCAAAGATCTCACTTCTGGTGTAACCATGGCAACAATAGTGGTGTTAGACTTTTTTTTGAGGTGTTGTTTCCTTCTGGAAAGGACACTTGTGAACATATTGGCAGTCTCCTTGAGCAAAAGAATCTTCACCTGCCGGTGAGTTTTCGCATGATGTACTATGAATATTATTGGCAATTTCACAGCTGCCATACACAGAGAAACTTTTTTTTTTTTTTTTTTTTTAATTTTCATAACCACCGCATTTGTATTTCTATTTGTATTATTTTGTCAAAATAAATGACATTATGACCAAGAACATCTTCTGACTGGGCCTGGAGCTTCTGTCATCCCAAGCTTTCTGCTTTAAGTGGTGAGCAGTGGTGGCCTAGCGGCTAAGGAAGCGGCCCCGTAATCAGAAGGTTTCCAGTTCGAATCCCGACCCGCCACGGTTCCACTGAGGTGCCACTGAGCAAAGCACCGTCCCCACACGCTGCTCCCCCCCGACCCGCCACGGTTCCACTGAGGTGCCACTGAGCAAAGCACCGTCCCCACACGCTGCTCCCCCCCGACCCGCCACGGTTCCACTGAGGTGCCACTGAGCAAAGCACCGTCCCCACACGCTGCTCCCCCCCGACCCGCCACGGTTCCACTGAGGTGCCACTGAGCAAAGCACCGTCCCCACACGCTGCTCCCCGGTTAAATGCAGAGGACACATTTCGCTGTGTCACCGTGTGCTGTGCTGTGTATCACGATGACAATCACTTCACTTTCACTCATAACGTGGGTCTATGTCAGCAGTTTCAGGGACAACAAGAGGGCTGCTGACGAGTGGCACGGTGGTCAAAAATGGACCCTGTCCTCAAGCTGCTGATTAAAGAAGGCAAATAAATGACTGATCAAGCAGAAACTATGCCAATATAAAATCTCAGAGGCCACCAGCAGCTGTTGTGCTGCCAGAATGGGCCACCTGCCATAAACCCCAATCCTTTTGTAATGCCGATCGGGACCATCCGGATGTCATTGATCCCCGGCGCCATCTCAGTAGAACACTGGCTGGAGAGAAAATGCGGAAATGAGTGTCTTCCAAAGGGGTCGGTCACATCGAAGCGCCCCTCAAAGCCTTTCACCAAACAGTTCCGATCGAGCATCGCCAAAAACCGGAAAACCGTACCCTTCACGCCTAGCTTAATTAGTTCCACCCGACGTGACACCCTCACCTTTGACTTGCTGAACGTATGTGAGGAGTGCATTATTCAGCGGCCACGCCAATCTCTCCCATGCCACACGTTGCTTCACCTCACGCTCTGGTTGATGTAGACCACGACACCGGACTACACTCTGGACTTTCTTTCCTATTGGACAAACCGTCACCAACCCGGCACTGACACCACTTGCAGGGTCCCTCTACGCTGGAAGGACGTCCCTCTGTATCACTCCTTCCCAACGTTTCTTCCCACCTTTATCTCTCTCCCAGAGTGGAGTTTTTCCTTGTGTGCAGAAGGGTCAAGTGTGGGGGGTGTCAACTGTAGGGCCTGTCAAAGCCCATTGAGACATCCTGTATGGGATTTTGAGCTACATAAGAAATAAATGTTGTTGTTGTTCCTCAGTCGCTTTGTCGTCTGGATTGGGACGGATATTAAATCCATTCGTCTCCCCTTCTGCGTCGTTATGCAAAAAGCTGCCAAGATGCAACGTTATTTAACCTTCTCGAAAGTCGTGACATCATCACTTCTGCGTAAAGTGCTTGAGCTATCCTGTAGAATACCGGAATACCGACTGAAAAGGTTCTAAAGAGCATTTCCTTGTTGCCGGGATTAAGCCCAGCCGAGGTGTACGATGGGCCACTGACCCAGTTCAAATCCCGGCGTGACACGGCGGAGGGGGTGGGAATTACGGGAAAAGCGGCGAGGCCCGGCTATAATCTCTCCATCGCATGGGCCCACCTCTCCCACGCCTCACGTTGTCGGAGGGTTGGAGGCAGCCATGTTGTCTGTACAGTCCTGGTCCCCGTCCCCAGCCCCCGGCCTGGTGACAGCTCTGCTCAAGTCACATAACGCAGCAGCTGACCGCCTCCCCGCCCCCATCTAAAGACACTGTGTGACGAGAAGCATCCTCTGGTGCTGAAGACGAAGAAAACACACACACACACACACACACACACACACGTAGGCGTGCGAGAATTCACTTACATTCCAGGTGCTTCTTCTTGGGGGCCATCACCTCGTGAGTGGTGGCTTTGCACACCGCCCGGGCCACCTCGGAGCCCGTCAGGCTGTACTGCGCCGCAGCTATGCGGTCCGTCAGGGTCTGTCCCGACATCTTGATCAGAAAGAGCCTCTCCGGATCCCGGGACGGGCGTAGCGGTGGAATCGGGCTGTTTTTACTGCGGGAACGGGGCTCGCGTGGAGAGGAGATGTCCCATCAACCGCTGCTGGTCCTCAAATGTAGACCCCCCCCCCCCCAAAAAATAAAAAAATGAAATTATTACGTTATAAAACGATGAAACGCTCCCTGTGAGGATGACGGGTGGATGAATAATGGACCCGCTTCCCCGCCGCTCAGACGAGCCCTCCTGCCCGCTTCATCCCCCAGGAACCGAGGCCACCGGCGACCACCAGGCGAGATGGAGGATGGATCGCCTTCTTTCTTTCTTTCTCTCGTTCCTTCTTTCTTTCCTTTATTTATTCATCACGCCTCTCCTCCCCTCGCGAGTCAGGTGACACGTGACCGAAGCCAGCATCCCTTCTAACGGAGACGGATGCCGCATTCTGATTGGCTCTTGCCAATGAGCGGAAGCGAAAGTCATGATTAGGGCCACGCCCCCAAACAACTACAGCGTAAACGGGCACATAATGCCGAAACAAACGTAGAAATATTCCTTTTGACCGTAACTCTTTCCCCAAACGTTAGCGCATAACAGGAAATAGCCAGGTTCATTCTAACTGGCTGCTCTGAATGAGAGGTTTGAGCACTATTTATCAGCGATGTGAAAAGAAATGAAATAAAATCTAAAATAGTTTTGCAGCTTGATGCACAAAACAGTAACATTCTATTAACATTTGCTTAATAAACGGATTTGTAATATACTTTTGCTCTTAAAACACTTAAACCTATGAGCTCCACTAAACAGCATGGTTTTAACAGTAAAATGTGTCAAATTTTGCCACCAAGCAAAGACCTCCTAGTTAAACATCTTATCATAGATATAATAGCAGTGTTTACTGTTCCACGGAGAGGAGGATGGAATGCAATCTCAGGGCAGTGTTCAGCATCATCTTAAATGGAGCTATGGGGCACAGCAGCTCCTTTAAAGAAACAGGGTTTGATGTCACTTGCTCTGTGCAATAAAAGCAGTTTAGTTGATATCTGCGAAGAGTTCTCAATATTGGTGGGTGTTTTTTCAGACAAGTACAGTTGTGCATATCAACCAATAACTGATGTTAATTTACATTGACATTTACAGCATTTATCAGACGCTTTTATCCAGAGCGACTTACAGTCAGTAGTTACAGGGACAGTCCCCCCCTGGAGACACTCAGGGTTAAGTGTCCTGCTCAGGGACACAATGGTAGTAAGTGGGATTTGAACCTGGGTCTTCTGGTTCATAGGCTACTAACAGCCCTTTACAAAATACTATGTGTAAACTGTTGTTAATTACATATGTTAATGAGCCAATGGCGTCACCATGATGATAATTGTAATAATGATAACATTTAGAGAGCCAAATAGTTTCAGAGGACGAACTCCATCTGCTCTAGAATCCCAAAATGTGCAAAATATTAGGTCTGCTACTACAAAACACCATTCTACTGCTTCAGGGTGCAAGACCAGCACCTCCAGCCCAGAGTTGTTCCAAGAAATCTGAAATCAAGAAAAGCAACCTGTCTGGACAAGAAAAAAGAACCAAAGAAAAATGTAATACATGCATTTGTGTGTTGAATGATTGCAGTGATCAACAGCCAGATATTTAATAAAGATCTTTATTTAATTACAAGGCAGACGTAGTCTTTGATGTCTTTCAACTTAAATGTAAAACCTCATTATTCAGAGTGGTTGAACTGATTAGAAGGGTCAGGAAATGAATGCCAGAGATTTCTTCATTAGCATCTCATCCTTTCCAGAAGAAAATATATCCCAGAGTTAAAAACAACTGTATTAGGCAAAATTTACTGTATTAGGCTAATTTGGTTAGCTCTAATATGATATGATTTACATTTGATATGCTAGACAGTCCCTTTGCATGTATGTAGTGCTCATGTCCCCCAACACACACACACACACACACACACACACACACACACACCAAAAAAAAGAATGGAATGGCACAGCATGTTCACAGTCCCTTCTGGCTCACACATACAATTAGTTGACAACGCAGTCCCTATATATACAAAAAAAAAAAAAAGTAATTTAAATTAAATAGTACGGCTTTGGAAAAAGTAAAATACAGTTATAAATACAAAAGCAGGAAAGGAAATGTACAAACACCCTCCCTCCTCTAATTTATACAAGTTGAGGTGTTAAGCATTTAGCTGCTTGTTTGGTTAGTGCACTTTGTTCTTAGTGGTTAAGATCACGTCTTGATGTGTCCCTCAAGAAAGTCCTTCTCCACCATCTCCTCAATGTTCTGTCGTGCACGGCTCCAGAACATTTTCTGGCTCTCCAGCTTGTCATCGCTGCCTGGGAAGTGGGCGTCGCCAGGGGCAGAGTTGTGTGCCAGCTCGAAACGGCTGCTGGCCTTACTGTTGTACACCTGGCTGAGCAGGTTGAAGAAGGGTAATAGCTGCTCCATGCTGCGAATCACGTAGAGCGTCAGCATCAGGTGACCTGGCTGCCACGTCAGGGTCCGGGTAGAGCAGTCCTCCTCTGGGTTTTTCTAAACAGGCATTGAAACAGGATTTGAAATTTATCAGGGATTTACATGTTATTATCCTGCGCTTCATCAGCAAAAATTCTAGATTCAGGTAACTGTGGTATATTTAATATAACTATATTTAATAAATATAATATCCAGCCCTGGACAGGAAGTCCTGCCAGCACTCCAGTCTACGCTTGGTCTTGCAAAACTCTTGACTTATTGAGTGGTTGTTGACTTATT
This sequence comes from Denticeps clupeoides, assembly GCF_900700375.1. Classification (NCBI taxonomy): domain Eukaryota; kingdom Metazoa; phylum Chordata; class Actinopteri; order Clupeiformes; family Denticipitidae; genus Denticeps; species Denticeps clupeoides. The sequence continues at coordinate 32,569,775 of NC_041711.1, read as the reverse complement.
GAGTGAGTGGTTACATGTGGTGGTAGTAGCCTAGTGGGTAACACTCGCCTATGAACCAGAAGTCCCAGGTTCAAACCCCACTTACTACCATTCTGTCCTGAGTGTCTTAACCCTGAGTGTCCCCAGGGGGGGAGTGTCCCTGTAACTACTGACTGTAAGTCGCTCGGGATAAGGGCGTCTGGTAAATGCTGTAAATGACATGTTGTATTTTTACCTTTGCACGTTTTCTCAAGAGCTTGGCCAGTCGGACCACATAAGGCTTGAACTCTCTCTGGTGGGTTCCCTGCCTTCGGACCTCCAAACCTGAATCATCAGATGCCTCAGGGATGAAGGCCCAGCGGTACCTACAGCACAGCAAATATGGTTCACATTACATCTAACAAAATCGGTCAACAAACAATTTATGTCTAAAGGTCTGTCCAAAGTTGTGGCCTGTGATTTCTGAGAAATCATAAGGAATTAACTAGCACACACATCTGGAACTGGGGCAGGCTCTCAGATGGCAGGGTCAGGGCCAGGTCTAGCAGCTTGCAGGCAGAAAGGTAAAGGTTAAGCCACCGCTGGCTGTTGTAGGAGGTAGAGAAGCCATTCCCGCCTGAGTAAGTGGTCTCTAGCCCAGCTACAGAAGGCCCCGACATTCTGCAAATAAACACATGAGATTTGACACCTACTGCCAAAAAAAAAAAAAGACATAATAAGAACTAGACCTCTGTTGTCTGGGTCTGTATTATATAATGCATAAAAAATTGCCTGGTGATGTCTTCATCTGCTACCAGTTCCTGTTCCATAAGTAAGAACACTTGAACCTAGGTTAGAAGGATTTTAAGTGTATAAAATTCATTTCAATGCAAGGAGGACATGTACCTTGTAAATGGAATGGGGGTCTCTCACCAGTTCTGTGATCATGGTCGGCCACAAGGAGGTTAGATGCTGAGGGGACATGCGCAGCAGCAGCACTCTGAAGAACAGGAAAACTTGGGCATGGAGGATGGGCACCTGAGGCAGACGTAGGCTCTCCACTAGACGCTCTGATGAAGAGGGAGAAACATGCTCATTTTACATAGACCAGGAGACTGTACAGAAGCACAGATGTCTTATTATCGGTCATATCAGTAAAATAAGTGTTTGAACATCTACCTTGGATATCAGGTAAGTATTTTTGATACTGGTCCACCTCGCTGCTGTAGATGGTGAAGGCCAGCCGCTTGAGCAGCATTGCTCTCTGCTCCAGCTCTGCATCCCGATTAGTGAAGAGACTCAGAGAGCTGCTCTGGGCCACAGCAACTCGTGCTACACATCAAGATGATAGCCAAGTGTTGATATTGATAAAACCTACAGTATATATTGGGTACGGAAAGTATTTATACCACCTTTAATTACATTCACTCTTTGTTATATTGTAGCCATTTGTTTTTTTCTCATTAATGTACCAACAGCACCCCATATTGACATTGACATCAGATTTATTAACAAAGAAAAACTGAAATATCACATATATCACTAAGTATTCAGATCAGGTGGTGTCCATTTCTTCTGGTCATCCATGGGATGGTTTTACACCTTCATTTGAGTCCAACTGTGCTTGATCATGCTGAATAGACTTGATTGGGAAAGTCACACATCTGTCTATATAAGACCTTACAGCTCACAATGCATGTCAGAGCAAATGAGAATCATTTGCCTGAAAAGCTCAGCGACAGAATTGTGGCAAGGCACAGATCTGGCCAAGGTTACAAAAAAAAAAAAAAAAATTACTAAAGGCTCCTAAGAGCACAGTGTCTTTAAATGGAAAAATGGAAGACGTTTGGGACAACCAGAATTATAATTGGTATGTGGTATGTGTGTATGGTATGTGTGGAAAAAACCAGGCACTGCTCATCACCTGTCCAATACAGTCCCAACAGTGAAGGCACCATCATGTGGCACCATCATGCTGTGGGGGTGTTTTGCAGCTAAAGGGATGGGACGACTGGTTGCAATCCAGGTAAAGATGAATGAGGCCAAGTACAGGAATATCCTGACCAAAAACCGAAGGTTTACGTTTGAACAACGACCCTAAGTACACAGCTAAAATAATCAAGGCGTGGCTTCACAACAACTCCATGACTGTTCTTGAATGGCCCAACCAGAGCCCTGATTTAAACCCAATTGAGCATCTCTGGGGAGACCTAAAGAGGATCTGAAAGGGGGAACGGCAGAGGATCCCCAATTTCAGTTGTGAAAAACTTGTTGCATTGTTCCCAAAAAGACTCATGGCTGCATTAGATCAAAAGGGTGCTTCTACTAAATACTGAGCTAAGGGTCTGAATACTTTGGACCGTGTCAACAATTCTATGATTTTCTGTCAATATGGGGGCCCTGAGTACATTAATAATACATTAACTTAACTTATTTAAAAATGGCTGCAGTAGGGTGGTAGTAGCCTAGTGGGAAACACACTCACCTATGAACCAGAAGGCCGATGTTTAAATCCCACTTACTACCATTGTGTCCCTGAGCAAGACACTTAACCCTTAGTTGCTCCAGGGGGGGACTGTCCCTGTTACTACTGATTGTAAGTCGCTCTGGATAAGGGCGTCTGGTAAAATGTAAATGCAATATAACGAACAGTGAAAACTTTAAGGGGGTCTGAATACTTTTCATACCCACTGCGATTATATATATATATATATATATATATATATATATATATATATATATATATATACACACACACACACACACACACACACACACACACACACACACACACACACACACACACTTGGCTGTATATATAAATTCATGAATGAGATTATATTCTGACGTTATAAGACTCACTCATTAGATCTCTGAAAGTGGTCTTGTCATGGGTCATCAGGTGGTCAATAATGGCTCTCCAGCTGCAAGACAAAAGAGTAACAACACTCCAGACAACATAACCTCATGAAACAGGCTGACTAATGACATTGCAGCCAGGGTGGAGAAGCAGAGGGAGGCACGGTACTCACTGACTGACACATGACGAGTCCATCTGAAAGAAAGTGTGGTCCATGAAGAGGTCGAAGGCCTCCTTCTTCCAGGCACGCCGGGTGTACTGATACCCACTGAGGCTGCTCAACAGCTGGATACAGGCGCGGTAGCTGGGAGCATTGTGGGCACTGGTGAAGGATGAAGGAAGTTCCATTAAGCACAGTAAATACACATTAATACACAAATTACTACCAACACTTGAGTTTAAGAAATAAGAAGTCTTTTAAGGAAACAGGCAAGGGGCTTTAGGTACATAAATCATTTGTGATCTGTGCTACTGCAGTCGAACCTATAAGTGAGACCCTTCTTTAGCTGGGGGCACACAGACCTGTGATTGCGGAGGTAGGGAACAACGTAGTGCATGATGTTTACTAGCAAGGGAATCACCCTCTCCTTCTCATCACTGTAGAACACCATGTCCAACAGATGAGCGAGCACCTGCAAAACCGACACACAAAGCACTCAGTAGGCGCGCTCAACACACACCTTATTGCATGCACAGAGCACGTCTGCATGCCTTTTGTTAACACTGGCTGATAATACAGTCAACATCATCAATGAGAAGTGTGTTCTGTGTTCGTTCTGTAATGCACACAAGCCAGTCTCTGTGTCTCTGTGTCGACTCAAAACGTCAGAATCGAGAAATCACATCTGCACGATACCCGGTAGTTAAATTAAAATCATTATGCTATTTTTAGGGGTGGTAGTGATAGCTAAATCGGGAGAAGGATGTTTCGAAGTCTGCTGGCCCGGATGCAGAGTAGGGTGTACACAGTGTCTAGAGTGTTTACCTCAGCCAGCAGTGTGAGGGCGTGAACGCTGTACACGGATGGAGTAAAGTTGGACGCCTCCATCACAGTGAGCATGAGATCTGCAATGCACATGCGATTAGTAAGAATCCCACGCCGACATGCATGCACCTGTAAACACACAAAGCGCAGCACAGGCCCAAAAAGAGCAACATAAACCTGCCTTCTACATCCGACTCCAAACTGGCTCCGTCAACCACAATCTGTGGAGAAGGCTTAACCTCCAGATTTCTCCTGAGCCAGGTGGTCTGCTCCAAAGAAGATCCGGCGATCGTCCCAATGGCCTCCACGATCTTGTGAGTTACGTCCTAAACCACATAACAAGAAAAATTCTGTTATGATGGCATGGATGACAGGTAAAAATAAATAAATAAATAAAAAACACAGGTACAATATGACTTGCTCTCTCACCTGAAGCTCCCGCTGGTCCTTCTTGTTCTCTAGGTTTGGGTTCTTCAGAATGAACTCATTAAGAACCCTGCAGACAGAAAGCGGGACAGTTAACGGGTCATAACAGGAAAAGCGTGACAGAATGAATGACAGTGGAAAAGATTTCTAACCCCAGAAGGAGGAATTGTCCAGGTGCAGGGAGACCCAGCTGTACTGACTCTTTCAGCAGTGCAATGAGGGAAGACCAGCTATCTACTAAACTTGAAATGGGAATCCTGAAGGAAAGAAAGCAAGTCTCAATGTCACAACGGGAGGCAACCCCAATGCTAAGTATACCAAACCCTTTAAAATCTTGTTATTATTAATTACCTCTGAACATAGGCATAGAAAAACTGGAGCATGCAGACCTCCAGGGAGAGATGTTTCTAAAGTTGAGAGAGGAGAGGCCATGTGTAAGAGTCATGTTTTTTATCTAATAAGACTACTGGGGTGAAACCATGGAAACTGAGAGAAAGAGACACCTTCTCCTTGGCGATGGCCGGGGGCTGCTTGAGCACCTCCTTCACTGTCTGCATGACCGTCTCAGTTCTCATGGCACTGACTGAGCGCACAAGCTCTACCAGCAACAGCTGCTCCTCACTGGCTGTGGGGATCACCTACACACACACACACACACACACACACACACAATAAGCCGCTGTGTTAGCATAGACTTCATTGACATTACTTCAATTCAATTGATTTTCAACACCAACATGACATTATCAGTTCAATCAAATCTCACCAAACAAAGAAAGGTCTGAGAACCACTGCTTTGGACTTAACCCTCCATAAATTGAACTAGAGCTGTGTGTCTACTCTTATCAACTTTCCCCTTGATATGATATACAAATGTTCAAGCTGCTCAATGTATTCTAAAATGGTGTACAACAACAATAAGTGCCATATTTATTCCTCATAGAGCATGGGAAGAGATCACTAATGTATTTCATCATGCTAGTATTTCATCAGGTATCTTGTACCCTTCATCCAATTTCAAAATAATTCAAAACCCGCTCCCCTTAACAGGTCACACCGGGAAGCCCTCACCTTATTTCTGGTTGAGTTCTTCACCTGCTTCCTCTCATTCCACACATAGGCAATGGCGGCCATGAAGTGAGCACCATGGTTCATAGAGATGGGCCCCAGCAGCTCTAGGATCTGCTGACGGAGATTCTGCCAGGAAACAAACTGTTCATTTCCGCGTGTTCTATGAGTTTTTTACTTCAAATAGGCCACTTGAAAACAATGAACTAAAACCAGTCTAAAGCCAACAGTTAAAGTACACATCCCGCATAAGAGAAATAACATTCAGCATGATTTGGTGCCAGTTCTCTTAGGGAGACTGCTGCAAGGGTACCTTAGTGGAGCCCAGGTTGATGTTGGAAGTAGAGCATGCTGAGGCAGCAGCAGGCCAGTCGGAGCTGTCGGCCAAGTACAGCACACTCCACAGAAGCGTGACTGAAGACATGATGGTGTGCAGGATGGACAGTATTCCAGCGCGAGCCTCTGCCAGGTGCTTCTGATCTACACTGACCTGGAGCTACAGAAAAGCCACGATAAGGAAACAAGTCACTGCAACTAATCCGCCAAAGGAAAAAAGCATTATAGAGCTCCTAGTGCAGGGGGTGTCCAAACTTTTTCATTGAGGGCCAAATGTATGAATGGCTGGGCCACACACTAGAGGTGAGAGAAATTGGCTCATATGCTTGGTTTCATAATGTCGACCATAGGCATATGTGTGTAATATAGTTATTAATCATTATGATTAATAAATATATTCATGATCTTCCATTGATAACTTGTTGATTTTCTTTATTTCATTTGCTAGCAAAATAATAGCATGTTTAATAATCATGTGAAAGTAAAAGTGAAGTGATTGTCATTGTGATACACAGCACACAGTGCACAATGAAATGTGTCCTCTGCTTTTAACCCATCACACTTGGTGAGCAGTGGGCAGCCATGACAGGTGCCCGGGGAGCAGTGTGTGGGGACGGTGCTTTGCTCAGTGGCACCTTAGCAGATCAGGATTCGAACCAGCAACCTTCTGATTACGGGGCCACTTCCTTAAAGGCTAGGACACACACTGACCCTGTCATGTCATGGGCTTCCTTCCTAGTGGACTTTAGCATACAAACACAGCATTCAGGCATTAACAGCATTTTACTGTAAAAATAACATTTTGCATTTCTTTGCTAACTCTTAGCAAAATCTTTCTTTGGTTACACTTATTTTGTATATATTTAGCTGCAAATTAGATCACCAGTCAGAGTTTGGACACCCCCATCCTAAAGCATAGCACCAAGCAGGTCTAACACGTTCCCCCACCTGGTGGTACTGGGACGATGGATCCAGCAGGCAGTAGTGGATAATTGCGGTCACTCCCTCCAGCACAGTGAGAATGAGGTCAGGAGGAGTACACGATGCCACCCATGGAGGCCTGGACATAATCACATCACAAGTAAGCACACAGAGGAAGTGGCAGCAATATGCAGAAGAAGATGTGTGTACAGATGTCCTGATGTGTTTTTCATTAAAGGTGTATAAAAGGCGCCTGACTGCTAAATCGAGGTAAAAGTGCTCCATCTAGTGGCCTTTTTAAAATTCCAACAGCCAGGTTGAATAATAAGGAGATCAAAATGATGTCAGATACTACAGATAATCACACTTTATTATGAGCCGAGTAATTTGTGTCAAGAGTACTAATGCTGTACCTAGTGTCACTGAGGCCGGTCTCATAGTAGTACTGCTGCATGAGGTTGTCCAGGTTCCTGCAGAGCTGCAGAGTGACAGAGGCCACCACACGCCGCAGGACCTTGCCCATGTAAGGGAGTGTGGCAGTGATCAGGCCAATCCACTGAGGATGCATCTTACATGCATGGTGCTGGTGCAGCGCCCGGATGACTGCGCACAAGAACATTCCCTGTGCAGTGATTGGCTGCCCATGAAGGTACTGCAGCGAAGTCATTGGCTGCTGCGGGTTGACATGTTCCACCTCCCCTCCTAGCAGCTCAAACCCACCCCCTGGGCCGCCTCCTACTCCAACACCACTGGACCCTCCGGTGCCTGCTGATCCCCCCAGGCCCCCATCAGCACCTTCATCCGATGGGATCAGGACCCGGTGCTCAAGCACCACCAGGCTCTGCAGCAGCCTCAGGAGCTGAGACTGGAGGGCGCTGCAGCTGTCCAGCTGGTCTTCGGAGAGGTTGATAACACTGTCCTCGGACAGCCCCTCCTCCACCGTCGCAATGTTCTTCTCCCCCGTGCGCTGCTCGTGCCACTTCTGCGCACTGAAGATGGAGGACAGCAAGCAGTGCAGCACCACCTGTGGAAGGCCACACGCCAAGAAGCCTGTTAACCCAGGAATACGCCACCATTTTTCACATTGTAGGACAAGAAGTAGCCCAGCGGTGACATGAAGGTCTTCTTATACTTTCCCAGATACTACCAGTTACAGGGCAGCAGAATTGATTGACAGAGCGGCTTCCCTGCATACAACATGGCCAGGGTGAAAGAGGAGCGCTCACCTTCTGCACTTTGCACTTGGACAACACATCGCTGATGAAGCACGCGAAGCCCTTGGCGGAGCCACCGGTCACCTTGGCGAGCTCGGTGAAGAGCAGCGTGAGCACCTCCACGCTGGTCAGCTGCATGGCCCGGTTGCCCGCCAGGTCGTGAGCGGCGGCGGCCACGTGCGCCGCGTAGTAGCTGCGCAGGAAGTACAGGCAGAGCGAGATGATGATCTCCAGGAACATGGCGCTGCGGAAGGAGTGGGAGTGGGAGTCCTGCGGGATGGGGCAGTAGAAGTCCTTGCCCATGACGGAGACGCGGTGGCGGGCCAGCAGGTTCTGCAGCAGGGACAGCTGCGGCGTGTAGGTGTTGTTGATGCTGGTGGTGGAGATGGCCCCGACGAAGCATGACGGGGAGGCGCGCAGCATGGCCGCCACGGCGGTGAGGGCGTGCAGCGCCCTCGACGAGTCGTACAGCTGCAGGTACAGCAGGACGTGCTGGTATAACGGGTGAATGTTGAAGCGGGCGGGAGGGGTGCGTGGGGACCCCGCGTCACTCTCGATCTCGGACACCTCCCCCTCGCCGCAGCTGTACCAGTTCTCCAGGTCCAGGCTGTCCCCGAAGAATATGCCGGGCGGCCGGCTCTTCTCGGGCGGCGGCGCCTGTTTCCTCTTGGCCTTCTTCACCTTGGGCTTGGCGCCGGGCGCCTTGTCAGCCAGCCGCTCCATGATCTTGCCCTTGAGGCTGAGCTGGGTGCTGCTGTGGCTGCGCTTGCGCGCGTGCGGGTCGTGCGGGCGGAGGGAGAGCTCCGAGCCGGGCGCGCTGGAACCATCCGGGAGCGTGACTATGGAGGGGGAGGAGCTGTGGCGCGTGATGCCTTCGTGGTGCGCGGCATTCGCGCCAGTGCTGTCGGAAGCGGGGGCGATGGAGAGGAACTCTAACGTGCTGCCGGCCACCAGCTCAGGAAGTGTCATGTTCTGGTTGGAGTTAAACGGGCTAACGTTCTGCTGGGTGCCACTGGAGGTGTCAGAGGAGGAGTTTGTACTCTCAGAGTCGGTCAGGGGCCATGGTTCGGGTGGTGAGGGGCTTGAGCTATCCTCCACCACCCGGTCTACGAGCTCAGTCAAAAGCACAGACACCGTCTCCTCTACAAGGTCCTCATCCTCTGCAGTTACGGCCTCCACCCGAGCCAGGGCTCGATCGAGCGTGTTCACAGTGCTGCTACTGCCCTCTGGCTCTTCGAAACTGCCATTGTCCGCAGTGGACGAGTTGGAGCCACTGCACTCTGAGCTCTGGGGCTCCACCTGCTGGTCAACAGGCGCATAATCGCCAGCGAGATGCAGGTTTTCACTGCTGAGGCTGAGCAGAGACAGGCTGTCGCTTAAAGGGTTCACAGTCAGGCTGAAGGGCTCCATGTCGTCCAGGGGGGGTTCACAAACATGGCCTTGCCCCCCTCTAAGGTTGTATTCTGAAACAACAGAGACATGTAGGTGAGGCAACGAGGGACGAGTTCCTTTATAGTCAAACTTAACAGTCACTCAATGATGAAAGTACTTTATGATTATTGTATCACCTACAGGTAACTTTATTTTTAATTATACGTTTATTTGTGTCTCTTACGGTGCGTGTAGCCTGTATCCCTCATGTAGATGGGCTCAGAAGACTCTGCTTCAGGAGGGTTGGGAAAGGCCTGTGCCCAGTGGCGCTGTGACTGCACACGCTGTATGGACACACGATGCGTTTTTGGATGCAGCAGTAGCAGCAGGAGAGGCTCCAGTATGCGGGCGATGTCGTGCCTCTGCAGAACCTGGTTGAGCCAAGCTCGGCCAACAGCGCTGGCAGAACCGTCCCAGTAAATCAGGCTGTCCAGCATAATAAACAGAGACCTGAAGGAGACAAAAAGTTCATGGGAAACTAATATCTTTTAAATAAGGATGAATATACCTGGACCAGCAGCGCTCCCTTACACGCACACCTCTGAGATTCTTGCATTGGGAGGCCTACCTGTCAAAAGTGCGGTTGAAGGGAGAAGACTTGGTGATGTTCAGGTCTCTGGTGAGATGCCACAGAACTGAAAACTTCACGTGAGCTTCTAAACGAATTCTCTGAACCAGGCAAAAAAGTATGAGCACATAATAAGCACATATTAAGGCATTTTGTACACATGCTACACGTGGATAATGATCCAATTTGTCAAGGCAAAAAAGCTTTGTGGCTTTTATGGCTAAACCTCACCTTATCCCTGTGCATGAGCTGTTGGCTGATGACATCCTCGCAGATGCTGGAGGAGGGCACCAGGTTGTGCAATTGGTAAAAGAGCTCCACACTGCGCTGGTGGTGCAATGGTGTTCCTTCCCCTAACTGGTCCCACAGAATCAGGGCAACATTCTGCAGCAGAGGTCAGCAAGTATGCATGGTCAAAGAAGGTTCCTATATTGTGTGGTTTTCTACTGAATTTTGCAATGAACAGTTAGGGGCAAATGGAATAGGAGAAGAAATCATTAAATGTGTTTCTCTAGAAATCAGGTTCCTGAAGGAGGTGCATTATGAACATAATAGAAACACATTTTTCTATTTTTATTTCCACAGCTTCCCAGGTGGCTCGAACACTTGAACAGCAAAGGAAATCATAATCATTTTGCCATTGTAATGTAAATTCTGACCACAACATATGCTGCTGGCAACGTTTGGTTTTATGTGTTGTCTTTTCCTGACAATGTTATGTGGCTTGATAGGAAATAAGTGGTGGTTCCAAAAATCAAGCAATACTTTGATCCATTTAATAAAAAAGTAACTGCTGGGATCACCAGGTTAAAACTGAGCTGATGGATCACGTGACTAGGTGACAGGCACATGGTTTCATTTCACTGATCCTGGATGAAAAGAAGCACCTTGAAAAAGACTGTCTTCTCTGCAATATACTTCAGGATGCCTTGCGTAAGGGGAGGGCGAATGACCACAGCAACACGTCCCTGGCTGGGACTCATGGGTTGGGTGGAGTCAGGACTGCTGATGCGCTCAGCTGTCACCATGGCGACAGACTGTGTGAGGCCAACCAGGTCCATGACTAAAGAGATGGCCACTGCCTGAATGCTGAAATCAGCAGCTGAGCAGCAGGCATCCATCAGAGTCTCCAGCCACAATAGTGGCCGTACGCTCTCGCCATCTGCAGGACGGACACCCAGATACACAAACAGACAAATCTTTAGAATGCAAAGAAGCAAGGAATAGCCGATTTAATAAAGTTCTCCTCAGAACATCAGTCCCACCTGTCTGCTCCTCTCGTGCAGGGGAGGACTTCAGGTTGCCCTCAGCGATGTAAACAGGAAAGCTGGAGCACTCCAGGAACAGCTGGCAGGCAGCAGTGAAGGCGGCCAGACATTCCCTGTGCTCCAGTCCCTGCTGTTGCTCCACACCATTTTGCCCCACACCATCCACCAACACACTTGCCACCTGCAGATTCTCCGTCCGCATAGACGTGGCCCGGTCTGGCGTTACGTACAGACAAACCAGACGGGACAAGAACTGCTGGAAATGTTCTAAGCAACACTGCATCACTGTCTTATCCTGTGGATTGCCGTGGGAGCCAGGGCCGGCGCTGTCAATGCCTGCTCGGAGCGCTGGGCGGATGGGTAGGTCCTCCAGAACTCCTGATTCAGGTGGGGGGGTGGAAGGGTGATGGGGTCGGTCAGGGTCTACACCCCGGTCATCCTGGTACTGGATGAAGTCGGTGAAGCCACTCTCGCAAGCCTTGGTGCTGGGTGGGGTCGTTTCACGTTCCTCAAACACCTCACCTCCACCAGGGTCATCCAGTGGTGATGATAGAGGCTGTGTGTGAAAGTAAAAGTTAAACAATAATGGTTAAATGTCCAGTTAAATGCCTTAAGCAGGTCTACGCACCCCACAAAAAATAGTTGCATGACCATATGACAAAATAAAGGCAATCTATTCAAAAAAATATGATAAAATGTCTTTAATCTGCACATAGAACTATACAGTATTTACCACACAATCTGGTCTTTAGCCATCCATCCAAGCTCACAGTCCTCCTCTGAGAACCAGAGGACACCACATATTCCTTTCTACCTCAAATAAGAGTTTGCAAGCCAAGCTGTTCCCGTCCAGGACCTCTCCTGAGGAAGGCTGGGGAATGCTCATCCACACTGATGGTCAGCCAGTCCCAGGGCCGCCCGGCGCGACATTCTGCAGTGGACTCAGATGGCGGCACGTCGCCGGGAGCCCCCAGAGGAAATGGCGGTAAAGAGGGTTTGTGTGTTTTTTTGGATTGACTATGGTGAAGAGATGCAAAGAGAGGGGAGAGCTTCCAGGTGACTGAAAAGAACACACCCAGGGGGACAAAGACCAAGCATGTTGTCCAAAGAGATAGATGGGCGCAGGTGTACACACACACACACACACACACACACACACCGGACTGCTGCCCCCCCCCCCCCCAACCAAGCCCCCTACAGCCTTTCAGTGCACCATGGGAGTCTGGCCCGGCTGCTCGCAATTCCACTGACTCAGGTAGCCAGGTAGCAGACAGATGCTCATTTGGGGCATGTGGGACATGCCAGGCAATTCTGCCCACTCAGGTCAGAGCAGGGGGCTAGGAGGTGGGGGCTTGCTCTGGGACAGTGGGACCATGATAAAATGACATGGTAGTGTCTGGGCAATGACATGCTAGAGAAAACAGGCCAAACTGGCCCTAATCCTGGTGGGGAATGCTGAAGAATGGCAGAATAGTGTTTGTGTGTGTGGTTTTTTTTTTTCCCCAAGGGTGGAGACGGCTTGACATTCCATGAAATTCCCACTGGGCACAGAACAAGTGTTTCTCTGCTTTTGCCTTTGATCAAATGTGCGTTTAAAGATGACTTGTGCAATTCCAGTGGACACCAAAAGCCATTCACTAGTGGATGCACACAAAAGGCAATTATCAATAGATGAGCTGGGGAACAATACGCCTGTAGATTCAGGCAGACAATGGTCTTTATGCTGGTGCCAGCAGGATAAACGAGGATTCAAGATTCAGTTTTATTTAATGATGCAGCTGAATATTGTAATCTTGCATTGACATTTCCTTTGTGGACACAAAGGAATCTACTGAGGACTCATTTTACAGGGAATCATTTTAGAAAAAAAATCACAATGTGTCATATATTATGATAAATACGGCAATAAAATAACACTGATGTTTATTAATCAATATATGCAAGGAGCCTAGCCCTTTTGAGTTCATTTCCAAAAGTAAAAATACAATGAGGTTTGAAGGACAATCTATTCTAAGCACAGAGCAGAATGGCTTCAGGTATATTGAAGTCAAATTAGCTTCATGAGGATGAGATTGGAGTAACTAGTGACTTACCCTCTTCTCCTCCTTTCCTCGCGATTTTGCAGAAGCCCCCTGCGGCAGGGTGAGAGGGGACACCAGAGGCGGCTGCACCTTGCTGAGGATCTTGGAGCAGAGACGCAAACACTGTGTTAGCTCATCCAGCTGAAGGGCCTGCAGGTGAGAGGTCAGCGCAGACACCATGCGCAGAAGCAGCTGGGGCAGGTGCTCCGTCTGGATCTCGATGTACGTTTCCTTCAGGAAGGTAACCAGAAGTGTCAGAATATTGACAAATATTATGAATGGCATGCTTACATTTGCAAAATAAACCCAAATAACAATGTAAATAATCAAGAGCATACACATATACCGATGATTATTGATGAGAACAGACACGAATGTTCATGCAAGACGGACAACACACCAGGCAGGATTATCTCCACAACATCCATACTGCAAACAGCCCATATCTAATAATATTTAAACCTCAAGAGCACTGAGACTCTGAAGAGTCATAAGATTACAATTCATAATGCTGATCTATCTGTTTCGTCTACTGATCCCATCACTCAATTATTATGGCTACTTATGCATAATACAATGCACATTAAAAGTGTTTAAAAGACTAAAATTAGAGATTTTAGTATTTTGATATCTAGATGTTCGGCCTAGTCTCAGTCCAATGAATATTTCCTACATACTGCAGGCTTTACGTCTATTCTTAATCAGTTATTTTTTCAATAAATTTTCCAGAAAGTTTACATGCCTTCATGGATACTTTGAAAATATTTCAAAGTGCTGAAATTTCAAAATTCATAAATTGTTCTTTCAAGCACTGTATGGACATTGATGGAAGGTTAGCTGCACCTCAGTGACGCGGCACAGAGTGGAAAAAGCAGGAGAGAGCAGTACTGTACCTGGCAGATTACCCTCATGCTTCTAGTGGGCTTCAAGGAGAGAGAGAGCAAAGAGTTTGAACAGACAGAAGCAAGCCGAGCCAAGGCCAGAAAATCACTTCAAACAACCCCATAACACACAGACTCACACACACAGGCCCCGTGTGTAAAACCGACAGAGTAGCTGCCAGCACTGTGGCAGTAAGGAAGGGAAGAACTGTTTTTTTTTTTGCCAGTGAGAGGGGCAGACAGCGCAAAGTACAGCAACACGCTGTCCTGGAGAACACTAGGTGCAGACTACGGTCAGTCTATGTACAGTAAATCTACTCCATGATTACATACATCATTTACATGGTTTTAAACATGTATTTAATGTGCAAAGGAGAATGCACAATGCATGGATGCAGAAAAGCACAAACCAAGGAGACAATGTCCAGCAGGAAGTCAACCAGCTGACAGAATTCAGCCAATGAGAGGGCCAAAGGTTCTGAGTTCCCAGTGGTGCTAAGATGAACATTCAGCCTTCTCCTGAAAGGACAAGAAGCAATTCTTTAGATTTTATTTATAAGTTTAGTAATCTATGAATCGGCCGATTTAGAGCTCAAGTGACAATCTACAACTGTAAACTCAGATCTCCACACAAACCTGCAGCACTCCTCAAACCAGCGTGCAATGTAGTCCCACATGTAGTACGGCTCAAAGGAGTTGAACAAGAGATTCGCTGTTTTGATGAGCTCTGCTGTTTTCTTGTTTTCTCGAAGTTTGCTACAAAAAAACAGATGTTTTTACATAATATTTCATTGTCCATGGAGTAGTAAAATAGAGTCGAAAGACAATACGCGTGCATATGAACCCACTTGCTCAGCTGTGTGTGGTCTTTGCTGAAGCGGTTTTGGCTGTGGAGGTCCAGCTCGGCGCGGCACTGGGAGTGCAGTGTCCGGAATACCTCGATAAGCACGTCCTCCAGAATGGCTGGGCCTGCACGATTATTCACAGATCCATTATCACGCACAGGTCCAGCAGGTAGAAATGCGGCCGCATGAGCGCGTGCCACTGCGAGCAACCTGCCACTAAGTTGTTCGCTTACAACTGAACGGCAGATATTCGCTGGAGAGGCAGTTTCAAACAGTTTCGGCGTAGCGTGGCATACCAAGTTCTGGCTTGTCCAGTAGGCTGATGAGAATACGGAACGGCTTGAGATCGTGCATCAGCACACTCTCCTCTTCCCCACCTCTGGCTTTTCCCTGCAAGATCCCCACCATGGCCTACGACACATGAACAGCATCGACATGAGCACACAGCTCCGGTCATATAACGTCTGTGTTAAATGTATCTGGCTACCCATGAAGTCAATGCTCAGGATAAATGACAGCAATCACACTTGCAAAAATCTATACATACGTACACATAGTGTTGTTTTGGGGTAGCTGTGTGGTCCACTGGCAGAACAGATTTTGGCCCAGTGTAGGTCACCACAGCGTAATAATATTGTCACAGTCCAAAAAATGAAAACTCCTGTGGCATCAATTTTGATTCGTACAGTTGTTTTGAATTTGTGCTGCTTTGCAATAAGACACAATAAGTCTCTGCATTGTAGAAAGTACAGCTCAGAAACAGAAAATGCAGCTGCATCTCCATGCTACATCATGGCAGCAATGCCTGTTTGCAAACGATCAGGGTTGGTTCTCATTTGTGATCACTTTGGGCGGTGCACAGGTCCACTAGAACTAATAAAAATTATTGTGTGTTTGTGTGTGTGCGCGTGTGTGTGTGGGCCTGAGTGGGTTGATGAGCTCAGAGGACATTTCACGCTTGTGCAGTCACGCAAACAGGCGTCCTCTGCAGTAGTCCTCTCACCCACAGAGGGAGTTCCAACTATCAGCTTATACCAGATGGCAGCCGAACAGACAGACGCAGGGGGATAAAAAGGAGACGAATACAAAAGTACCCCTGTTTCAGGCCCTGTCCCAAACCCCGGAGTACCAGAATGTATCAAGCATACATGCCTGGCTTGGTCTCTGGGTGACAACTCTCACAGGACCCATGCCTGTGATCACTCAACCACACAGCGTGAGGTAGGACAGGAACTCAAAAGATGACCTTTTGGGATTTGGCAAGCACACGTCTTTGGGTTTAAAAAGCAGCATCAGAGGACCACAAAGCCATTTCATCTTCAAGCAAATACAGAATCTGTGTGATCAAAGGAGATCCGAACACGTTTTGCAGAAGCTCTGCATTTGTAGTGCACTGTGCGTTTTGTTTCTATGCGTTACAAACCTGGACAAGCATGTCCTTGGAGTAGGTGTTGAAGTAGTGTGTTGCATGCTCCTCTGGGTTGCTGTGCCGTGTGCTGCGAGGGCCTACTTTCACACCATTGTTGTCAAAGCCTGAGAGGGGAAGAAAAGGTACAGAAAATGAAAAAAGATTTCAAGAGTTGAGTGAGCATATTAAAAACAGAAATCGCCATGGGACACAGCAATTTAACCACTCACAAACTTACCAGCGCGGTTATCCACAGCAAGCGAGTAGCGAGCAAGAGACAGAACAAGGGCATGAAGACCAAGAAACGACATGAATAATACCATAATACTATAGAACAAACTCACGGGGTGAATGTTAAATATGATAAGACTGAGGAAAATAATGACAAAAAGTCACTATAGTACCATCCCTCCCACCCATCATGTGCAGCATAAATTAATAAAAGCTAAGAATGAACCACCTGCGCTGTAATTATAATTAAAATATGATTATTCTCCAAATTAAGATGCATTAAGTCATTGGGTGCCAATTACGGATTCATTCATGTGAAATAGTTTGTGATAGTAATGCTAAAAATAGAATTATATATAATATAATCGTCATGAAAAAACCTATTTTGATGCAGCCAGAGTATTTAGGTGTATACAGGCACTGTATGCTAGAGCACAGCAGTTAATACTTTAAACCTACCAAAGATATTGGTAGGTTTGTGCATACCAGCTCTTAGCAGAAAAGGGGTGGTAGTAGGCTAGTGGGTAACACACTCGCCTATGAACCAGAAGACCCAGGTTCAAACCCCACTTACTACCATTGTGTCCCTGAGCAAGACACATAACCATGAGTGTCTCCAGGGGGGACTGTCCCTGTAACTACCGATTGTAAGTCGCTCTGGATAAGGGCATCTGATAAATACCACAAATGAAGAACAGGGTCACTCCCCCCAGAAAATGCTGACATATTCCCACAAACATCTGGTGATGCATGTGGTTTACACATGGTGGGCAACCTTATGTCATAGATGGTTTTAATTTGCCGTACAATCTGCTAGCCACAGGAATTGTAATAGAAGGCCAGAAAAAAACTGGTTGGAGGACAGTGACAGACTTGGACAGAGTTAGGGAGTGTGTGCAAGTTCCTTACCCAGCAGCCAGGCGTACAGCCTGCGATTGAGAGACATGTCTCTCCTCAAAACCACGTGCAGAGCTGCTGACAGGATCCGAATCATATCCGGACGGGTGGCCTGAAACAGGAGATTAAACACAATCAAAGAGTGATGCACACTATAAATAAAACCACTGGAACTAATTTTACAGACAAGAGTCAGACTATAAAAAGCTAAAGTAACACAAAGCCTGGTGAACCTGGCAGAAAATTTAGTGGATATTGCGTTTCCATGACTACGACGGTAAGTAGCAGAATCAAATTTGCAAAATAAGGTCCTACACAAAAGGTCTCAAAATGGCTCCCGAATTCAAAGTCTGATCACAATTGCATATGCAGAACAGTGTTGAGGGAACAGGCCCCTGAAGCTGATCTGACCGTGATGAGTGTTACTGCCCAACTTGGTTTCATGATAAACATCCGCTGGGTTAAATCTAAGGAGATCCTCCTGTACATGAGGTCTGCCGGGTCATCTGAGGCTGCTGATACCTGGCTCATGTGGAACGGGAAGCAGAAGAGAATGAGGTCCAGAGTGCTCCTCTGTACGAGAACGCTGGAGTCCTGCACCGACGTGCTTACCGCCTCCACCTGCACAGATGGAGCACGCCTGGGTGAGCATATGGAGCAGATCAGATGCCGTAACACACAGATACATTACGAATGTATATGCATTTAGAACACCTGTTACTTCGGAGCAAATTCATTTCTAACCACTTGGGGCAGTGGTGGCCTAGCGGTTAAGGAAGCGGCCCCGTAATCTGAAGGTTGCCGAATCCCGATCCACACACTGCTCCCCGGGGGCCTGTCATGGCTGCCCACTGCTCACCAAGGGTGCTGGGTTAAATGCAGAGGACAAATTTCACTCTGTGCACCGTGTGCTGAGCTGCCGTGTATCACAATAACAATAACTTCACTTTCACTTGTTTGTGTTCATTGACTGACCAGAAAGAAATTGATTTCCATACCGCATTAGCCCAGTTTAAATAAAGCAGTGGCTTCAACTCATTTACATTTACGCTATTTATCAGACACCCTTATCCAGAGCGATTTGCAATCAGTAGTGATAGGGACAGTCCCCCTGGAGACACTCTGGGTTAAGCGTCTTGCTCAGGGACACAGCGGTAGAAAGTGGGGTATGTGGGCGACATCAGCAGTGATAGGTACAGTCCCCCTGGAGACAGTCAGGGTTAAGTGTCTTGCTCAGGGACACAACGGTAGAAAGTGGGGTATGTGGGCGACATCAGCAGTGATAGGGACAGTCCCCATGGAGACACTCAGGGTTAAGCGTCTTGCTCAGGGACACAACGGTAGAAAGTGGGGTATGTGGGCGACATCAGCAGTGATAGGGACAGTCCCCCTGGAGACACTCAGGGTTAAGCGTCTTGCTCAGGGACACAACGGTAGAAAGTGGGGTATGTGGGCGACATCAGCAGTGATAGGGACAGTCCCCCTGGAGACACTCAGGGTTAAGTGTCTTGCTTAGGGACACAATGGTAGTAAGCGGGATTCGAACCCGGGTCTTCTGGTTCATAGGTGAGTGTGTTACCCACTAGGCTACTACCACCCATGCAACATTAGATCCAACCACCTTAAATACAGGGTCAACTGAGCTACGGCAGGTTTACCATCAGCTCAATGTCACTGCCCATTATGTAGAGCTGGTCCTCCATGGAGAGCTTGCGGTTGAGGTGCAGCAGGACAAAAGAGACCCCAGGCAGACGCACAGCCGGGCTGGTCAAGATGCTGCCCCACAGGGCGCTGTAGAAGGCTGCCTGCTCCACCGCTGCTGCCACCTTCTCCAGCAGGGTGTTGGTCCTGTGCAAACAAGTGTCAACTAGGTCACATGACTCTTTAAAGCTGCTTTTTAAGGGTAAAGTGCAGGCCATTAAAACCCCGAGCAGAAAAAGGATAGTGTCAAATTTGTTCGAATCAGAAATCTGACCTGTCGTAATACTCGGAGCCTTCCTCCAGACCAGGCAGCACTCCTGTCAGCAGCCCCTGCAGTCCGGGTTTTAAGGTCTTACCCAAAGGCAGATAATAAGTCTCATACAGACCCAGCAACACCGGCTTCACAGACATAGCAGCGTTGGAGAGCAACGGGAATAGCCCAGAGCTGACAGAAAAGGAAGAAGAAGAAAGTTGAGGAATCAACAGATAATGTCACGGGGCTTCATAGATATGTGACTTTGCTGTCAATGTGTTTTACTGATCCAGGTCTATATAATAAAGTCATTTTATGGTTAAGGTATCTAATTCCAACTCATAAAGCATTCCAGGAAATCGAGAGAAATCCAACAACCCCATCAAGACAAATTCACTGCCCTCTATATTAGAAATGACTAGTCAAACATGGCATATTCGAAATATTCTTTGTTTTACAGCACTATTGATGTTGCATGTCAAGGCTAATGCATGAAATGTGATTAATAGCACCTATAGAGAAAAAGGTCCTTTGCAAGGCGTTTTGGTCCAATGATCTTAAAGATGATCTCGTAGGTCTCCAGGGCCTTGCGATGGACCCCACTGGGCAGAGCTGGATGGAGGCATTGGGCCAGACGCTTCCCAATGGTCAGCTTTTTAGGCACCACCTGGTACTTGGCATTATTCTGCAAAACCTGACAAGCAAGAAGCGTGCATTAGTGTGACGTCACACGATGAAAGTGTTGCACGGTGGAACGTGTCTGCTACCTTGTTGAGCTTCCCGAGTGCCGAGATCAGGTCGGCCCATTCGCTGGAGTACTCAAAGTTCTTCAGGGCCTTGTCCACAGCCGCCACATAGTTCCTGTACTTGGAGTCACCGAGGAGCTCCAATTCCTCTGCATTCATCCTCCCGCGTGGTACCACTACAGCCCGACGCGGAGCTCACATGCACGCATCACACCTGCGGGAGAGAGGAAGGGTGCACTTTTACACACTTAGCGTCGGCCTGTCCTGGTCACCGAGCGGAGGGACATTTTACGATGAACTATGGGTCAGGTGGCTTGAACTTAGGCTGGGGGGCTTTAGAGGAGCTACGTTGGACAACGGCGACACGTGATGCTACCTTACGAAAACTATAATGTCCTCCTTTCATTCAAAGCAAAGACGAGGATCAGTGGAACCACACTCAGCAACCGCAAGGATTCATTCATTCATTCATTTAGAACTAAGGTCTGTCTCATAACCAACAGCAGCACAGCACACGGTGCACACAGTGGAATTTCTCATCTGCATTTAACCATCACCCTTGCTCAGTGGCACCTCAGTGGCACCTAGGCGGGTCGGGATTCGAACCGGCAACCTTCTGATCACGGGGCCGCTTCCTTAACCGCTAGGCCACCGCTGCCGGTGGACAGAGGCAGTGGTGACAGAGAAACGCGACTAATGAGGCATGAGCATCCGCTCTCTAAAAACAAGGAAGCGAGCGATGACAGCTCGACGACGTCGTCCCCGGATCAGAACGACGCAAAAACCACGCGGAGTTCGACGGCGGAGGGGTTAGGCCGGGCGGACGGCTGCAGTGACAGTGGCCGGCGCCGCCCCGGCCGACGCCATTTCTCACGACGGCAGCTACCTGTCCGGGCCCGGTGACACAGGCGACCCTCCGACGACCACCGGGGACGCGGTGCCAGTCAGCGCCTAGCCCGCGACGCTAACAAACGAGGGCTGGCGCTGCGGCGGGGGAGCGGGTCGGAGCGCCCGGTGCCCCGGAAAGGGCTGCTGCTGCTGCTGCTTCGGCTGCGGTCTTGGTGGGAGAACGCGGCTGCCGGCTCCGTGCGAAACGCGCCTACATTCTCACCGAAGACGACGCGTCCGGCCGCGGATTTAAGACCCACGGGACGTATTTGGTGTCACCCTCCGCTCGGTTGACAGCTTCGTGAATCTGGCGACACTCGGGGCGTTCAAAACAAGAGTCGTTCACGTCCTGGTCGCACTGGGAATCCCGTTTCCGACACAAACGTGAAGTTAAACCCATTTAATGCGGGGCCAAGTGCATAATCATGTACAATAGCTGTAATTCATCTTTTTATGGTCGCAGTTTCACGAAACGGTGAAGTAAAAACCGTCCGTGATTATAATTGCCGTGCGCACAAGGGCTTTTATTTCGAAATAAACCGGAAGTGAAAAAATGGTCGCCTCTTTCACGCTTGTGTGGGAGCGTGTGCTGTGAGGCGCCGTTTTCTTGTGAAATTTTAACAAAATACTGCATACTGCGACTAATTAGTCGGCCAGAGAAATCACGGAAGGATGGATTTAAAAGACAACCTACAGCACGGGATGTTTATTGAGCTGAGACAGAGATTGCAGAGTGGTGTGTTGATTTTACGGTAATGCTTTTATATATATTTATAATATTCTATTTCCATGCTTTTGAGTGCTGTACATACTGTTTACACGTTTGTTCTGTTCGTATGGCTGTGCTAAACAGATGATGTAAATAGTCTTTCAGTGAAATGAATGGCTTGGTGTGGCAAAACCGTTCTCGAGATTCATTTTAGGTTCAATTAACTTCTTTTCTGTCGTATTCATACACACACGAGCGAATTTCCATCCTTTATTCGAGGATATGAATAAACCACGTCCATCCTTCGCAGAGCTGCAGGTTGTGGGGAAGCGTTCACGCCACTAGGCGGGAGTGTTGACTTCAGCGTGGGCTTAAACTTTCGACGCCGTGACTGTTGAACCAGAAGAGCCAGGTTCAAACCCCACGTACTACCATCGTGTCCCTGAGCAAGACACTTAACCTTGAGTGTCTCCAGGGTGACTGTCCCTGTAACTACATGATTGTAAGACGCTCTGGCGTCTGATAAATACTGTAAATGTAAATGTCAAAAAGTATTGTAGCGTGAACAGAGTGATTTGTACGCTCGGAATTCAGGAAAAAAAAAAAAAAAAAACCCACATTCACATCATGCTGCGGATGAGGAGTATTAAAAACCTGGAGATTAAGGTGCTTTCTGTCTGCTTTCACATCGCTGAAGACTCACCATCTTTGTCCTGTTTGTCCTTCAGGGGTGACGTAGCCGGATGTTCAGCTGGGATAAAGGTTTCCAGTGGCACCTCCTCGCTCCAGGTCCACACAGCGAGGGGGGTGCGACGCGTGGAGCTCCCGCCAGGGGTCAGCGTGGTGGAGGAGCCCCACCGGCCGGCGCCGGCAGCCGCGGGAGGGGAGCTGCATGTCCGACTGCGGCTGAAAGTGGACCGGCACACGGGTAGATGCTGCCGGGAACTTCCGGAGCCCGTGTAAAGGTTCCTCGGGTTACGCGGGGCAGCATCAAAGGGTCATTAAGCAGCTGGAGATAAAATTGATTCTCTTTGTACTTGCATGAAGAATTTGAATAATGAATGCAGGCTTGCCCGTGTACGCCTCGCCACACTCTGGAGATTAACTTTGATTAATTAAGAGAGCTGAAATTGCGCCTCTCCGAGGTTCTTCGGGCCCACATCTTTCATCGTGGGCCATCTGAAACCGAGCCAGACGCAGAGATCCAGGCCAGGTGGCTACCTTTTAACCCCCGAACTCACAGTGCCCAACTCACAAAAATGTTTCAGAACCTACACACTTTTAGAGTTTCTGTACATATGCGAGTTACATCGACATGTAGGTCTGGTTATCTTGTTTTGTCTTAATTGGCTCTGAGACCAAACAATTGTGGTATTGAGAATTTAACACCAAAATAACCAAAATTTAACACAATGAGTCCTAATTTCAAGGCGTTGAACATTGGTCTCTTGATTGGATATATTAGGCTCAAGTGGGCACACAGTGCAGCATAGTATTAAAGTGAAGTGATTGTCACATGTGATGCACAGCACACGGTGCACACAGTTAAATTTGTCCTCTGCATCAGCCATGACAGGCGCCCGCGGAGCAGTGTGTGGGGACGGTGCTTTGCTCAGTGGCACCGTGGCGGATCGGGATTCGAACCGGCAACCTTCTGATTACGGGGGCAGCTTCCTTAACCACTAGGCCACCTCTGGCCCCATTTCTTTAATTGGAAAAGGGGAGATGCACACAATGTTTGGAATATGTCTAATTTATTTATTATGTAATTTATATAATAGGTGTTATTTAATATAATGTAACATAATAATATTTATTGAGGGTTTATGCAGACATCCTTAAATCCTCCAGAAAATTCACTTAACGGTTTTTGAGGATGATATAGAGCTGCCGTCAAACTGGAACTGGCATTTTGAACGTGCACTGCAATTTTATGGTGAGGAAGCAGCAATTTACTGCGGCAAAGGGCATAAAACCGAAGACAAGGACAAGCGCAAGTGTTTCGCAGACAAATCTAATTAAAAATAGATTGATTGGTAGCTTATGTCCTGGTGCATTTATTGGCTTCAGCAGCCTGCAAGGTTACATTTTCTCCTCCGTGTCAGTTTCTCACTTTCTTGTTTTTCTCTCCGTCAGAGACTCGGCGGAGTGGGATTCAGAGGCTGCAAGCCCACAAGAGTTATATCTTCCACTGCCAGGCCTGTGGGGTGGAGCTGCTTCAGAGGTGAGAGGATAGGTTTCTTTTTATTTATTTATTTTTTATTTTTTTTAATTTTTTTTTTTTACATATATATATATATATATATATATATGCGCGCGCGCCGGTGAGAGTGAACATAAGGACATGAGTCTCGGTGAATGGCGTAGATATTTAGTATTTTGCCATTACTGTTTAGTAATTGCTTTGCTGAGTAGTTATGCATCATTTCTTATATTCACTGTTGCTCTCTTTCAGGGTTTTCCAGAGGGTTCTCCCTCTGCCCAATGGGAACTGGAATGCACTGGTGGACGACTGGTGCTGCCACCCAGATCCCTTCGCCAACAGGAAGCTGCTTCCACGGCCAGAGGATTGTTTAACAGGCGATACGTACATGCTTGTGGCATGGGACAAGGACTCGGACCAGACTCTTACACGGGAGACTAATTCCTCCCACACCGCTGTCGGCAACAGCCATGACTCCGAGAAGGTAAAGGAGAAGCTTTTACAGCATTTTTTACATTTTACAGCACTTATCAGGCACCCTTATACAGGGACAGTCCCCCCCTGGAGACACTCAGGGTTAAGTGTCTTGCTCAGGGACACGATGGTAGTAAGTGGGATTTGAACCTGGGTCTTCTGGTTCATAGGTGAGTGTGTTCCCCACTATTTGAAGCCAGTTTTGTTCTGTTGATGTCATTAATTAAAGCATCAAGAAGTTGTTATCCATTCAGAAATGTCCATGGAAAACATGTGATCTTAAGAATGATTGCCCACCACTTCAGTATTAACCTTATTGACTTTATTGCAATAGGATTAATTAATGTCTGTTCGGTTTTCTGTACAAAAGCTGCTTCATGCTTCTTATGAAAGGTTCAGTCTGGAACTGTATTTCTTAGATTGGACATTTATGGCATTTAGCAGACATTCTTGTCCACTGCTTTGTAGTCCACATCTGATCTTTATGCCTGTATAACTTAAGCTGCTGTTCAACTGAGACCTTTGCAACCCCTATCATGGTGCAGAGAACCTTCCGTATAAAAACAAGCTAAATGTACAGTCAAGAGGACGCTCTGATGTCCTTTCCACTGAGGAGACAGGACCAAAAAGAGGAGGAGGCTCAAGATGACCAGTGCTTGATCAGCACCAAAGCGATAAGAAGGAGCAGGTCCATCTTTCAGATTGAAGGCAGCGTGTGGTGTGTGAGAAGTCTCACAGCAGCATTGTTGACCAGCTGGAGCTGAAGGGGTGCAAAACTGTAATCGGCCTGTAGTGCCACCGCCTTGGCACGCTCGTAAGTGCTTTAGTGCGCTGAATAGGACTCAGTGCATTTTCAAGCGTAAGTTGTCTGCAGTGAGAATTTCAGAACGTACTTGAATTCGTTAAATAAGCTGAGTGGTGTATACGCGGTGTATATAGTTTAAACTTGCACCCGTCGATGTGTCACACGTTGACCCTTACACTAGCTAACAGTAGCCCATGGTTGCGTCATCGGGTAGGTTTACGGCTTTGTTCTTGAGGAACACTTCTTCCCATCTCCCGCACCCCAGGAGTTGCGGAGGATGAGGGCAGCCTTCGTCTTCTTTTAAAGGAAAGGTATGGAGGTGGAGCCATAGAAGGAAAGGCCGCGGATGGCATTGTGGAGGAGAGGAGAAATTCCCTCGTCTCTCTCTCTTTGCGGCTTGGCCGTGGTTTCCCAGGTGGTCTTGAGCAAAACCCTGATTCATCACCGATGGCTCTGTGTTTGTATTGATTTCTGTTTTCCGTGTTTCTTGTCTTGTCTCTGTGTTCTGGCGGCAGAAGCCTAGCCATAGGAACCAGCTTGTGTCGTGTAAAAAATGCAACTCCCTTTTAGGAGAAGCACTCAGTGAAGGTATGTTAAGATTACAGCTATAAATATATTGATGTATAAATGTATGATTTATTATTATTATTATTACTATTTCAGATGCAGTAAAACTTTACATAACCGAGGTGCTGGTCAGAATGAGCTATGAGGACAAAGTCACGGCCTTCGTTCTACCGAGGTGAAAGCTTAATGTAAACTGTCAGCAAGGCTATAATCAAAAGTGGAGTTCATATCTCAGGTCCCTTCGCAACTCCCCTAGTACACTATGTTTAATATTGCTTTAATACGCCTGTTTAATATGACTGTTAATTTCTCTTTGGAGAAGCAGTTGTTCGGATTGGGAATGCCAAATTTAAAACTCCTGTAGGGCAAAATCGCCGAATAAATCACTGTAAAGGAAGAGCCTTTGTGAGCAGTGTTTCTGTCTTCAATTGTGTCCTTGTAACAGATCACAGTTTCTGGAGCGTACCTTAGCTGCCAGGCTTGTTGAGCTGTCGTCTGTACAGAGTACGTTCCGTTTCTCCGTCCAGACTCCAAGTGGCAAAGCTTTTATCTTGGTACGAGCCCTTTTATTTTCATGTCCCGTCTGTCTGTGCCTGAGGCAGCAAGCATTGTGCCGCTGCATTAATTTAACGAAATTGTGCAGACTTTAGTGCTTTTTTTTTTTTTTAATTGGAGACTGTGTGCATGTGAGAGAGAGAGAGAGAGAGAGACTCTCTCTCCACTGTGTTTAAATGGCGTCTCTGCTCCCCAGCTCTGGCTCCTGAACACTGACACGCTGGTTGCCTCGTTTCCAGAGGAGCCTGTTGGCAGCAACATCAGCGCCTCTCCCAGTGCCGGTCATGACGATGAGCATCAGTCATGCAGAGCAGTCGGTGCAGTCAAAGTCCTCTACCTCCCCTGCGCTCCCAGCACGCACCAGGAGTAAGTCGTAAATCCATTCTTATCTCTCTCATCCATCCTCGGTTTCATATCACCTCCAGCCCCATCATCCTTCACCATCTCCTCACAGATTTGGACAGTGTCTGCCTCCGGTTGGCCCTTTGTTTGCATATATTTGCTTTAAGGCTGTCACAGTTGAGTCGCAGCCCGGTCACCTCTGAGATGGAGCTGAAATTTTTATTTATTTATTTGTTCAGGGTGGGCCATTTATATGGATACACCTTAATAAAATGGGATGGTTGGTGACATTGAACACATTTTATAAGTGGTCAGAAACTTGTAAATATCTCATGAACAAATAAAGTTACGTTAAAATCAAGCACACCATTGTTTTCTTGTGAAATTACCAATACATTTGATGTGTCACATGACCCACTTCATATTGAAAAAACAAAAGTTGGATCCAAGATGACCTACTTCAAAATGGCCACTATGGTCACCACCCATCTTGAAAAGTTTGCCCCCTCACATATACTAATGTGCCACAAACAGGGCGTTAATATCACCAACCATTCCCATTTTATTAAGGTGGATCCATATAAATGGCCCACCCTGTATTATATATTCACTGCTTTGGGTGGAACCATCTAGTCCATGTACACATCTAAAGAGCACATACAATTAAATGTATGTACACCACACAGACACACACATTCTCAAAGAAAGACTCTGTTCTTCGCTGATCACATGCAGAAGAGGGTGACTTCCAATATAATGTTTGTCTTTCTTTTTTTTTTTTTTTTTTTTTTTTATCTGAAAGACCAGAATTCAAAGAGAGGCAGGTAGGTGTGGTATTTGACACGAGCGTTTGGTCACGACTCTCCTCTCATCTGCTGCAAGTTCATTTTCTGAGCAGATCATTTGGGGTGTCTGGGGAAAAAAAAAAAAGCCTGACAGCACCTTATACCCGCAGACAGAATCGCTGTAATTACGCAAAACATCAGAGATTACAGGAGCAGCCCCAGGCATGTCGAATGCCCAGCTTTCATATGCTCCATGCCAGCTTCCTGCTGACATCCTTATCTGCGGGTAGAATGGAGAGAATTAAAACCAGACAATACTTTATTGGGTGGGGGGTTGGTGAAAATGATCAAATGATAAAATGTCTTTGAATTCAGTAGTTCATTAATAGGACATTTCATTACTGCACTGTGACATATTGAGTATTGTTGTGTTGTGCCTCACTAGGTGGCGAGTTTGAATCCCGGCTCCGTCTTTGAGTTTGCATGCTCTCCCCGTCTTTGCGTGGGTTTCCTCCAGGTTCAGTTTCCTGCTGCCATGGAAAACTCTAGATTGCCAGAATGGTGTGTGAATGGTGTGTGTTGCATGTGCCCAGCAGTATGCTGCCTCCATGCCCTGTGCCCAGTTTACTGGGATGGGGGGCAGTGGTGGCCTTGCGGGTGAGGAAGCGGACTCGTAACTGGATGTTTGCAGGTTCGTCCCCACAGGCTGCTCCCTGGGCGCTTTTCATGTTTGTCCAATGCTCATTAAGGGTGATTGGTTAAATGCAGAAGGCACATTTCGTTGTGTGCACCATGTGCTGTTCTGCAGTGTTTCACAATGACAAAACAATCACTTTAAATTAAGTGGTTATGGAGGTGAGGTAAATATTTTTTAAATTGATTTTTGTTATTTATCGATATGATATATCAATATTGTGAGATATCTGTACCACAATTAAATGAGAACATACATTTTACACTCATCTTTTGTTTAAAGATTATTATTATTAATATGTGTGAATATTATTGCTAATAATACTCAGATGCAAGCGCTATAATAAGACCCTCATTGTTTTAAGTATATAAAATTAGATTTTGTGCTTCGCCACTGTGGAAACTCCCAGGAAATACTCTGATGTTGTGGTTCCTGGGGTGCTGTGGTGCAGTAAGGTGACTGCTGTGGCGACTTACTGCCACTTCTGCAGCGTCCTTCACCTGGCGCAGCTGTTATTTACCGTAGAACTGGTAATGCACTGTCTGTCCGGTCTGGCGTCAATTTCATTCATGCGTCGGGTGAGACATCTGAGTGGGTCCCTCGTTCCTTGGTAATTGAATGTCAGAGGGAGTTATGGGCCACCGGAAAACAACCTCTGCCATCTGCATCTGTTTTGGGATGTATAGGGTTGTGTCTTATGGTCATAGTGGGGTTTTGCTATGGCCCCACTAACCTGTTTACTTGCACTTCTGTAATTCACTCAGCTAAGGCACAGATGGCTAAATGTCACTGAAATGTCCCAAATAGATCATCGCCATAATGTGTGGCAGGGCATCAATCTCCCCACGTCTCTCGCTTGTCCCCTCTCCAGCGTCCTCTCGCCGACAAATTTCTTTGACATGATTAAAACTAATGTCTCAAGCTGTCGAATTCCCACAATTTACACCCTGGCCTCCGTGATGTACTTGGCGACAAGGGAGACGTATGGTACTGGCCCATCCTGTGATCTCTCTCCGCCTCTTCTCCTCTCCATCAATCTCTCGTCGTCCTGATCGCTTTCTTTTTGTTCCCTCCCCGTCAGGATTCTGGAGAGTTGGGAGAGGGACATCGGCGTCCACCCCCTGACCCTCCCGCTGGCTACCTGTCAGGAAGTCCTCGATCTGCTGCGCTCCAGCACTTCCCGTTTGCCCGCATCTCTGCGCAGCATGAACTCCTACCAGGTGACGCTCCGCAGCAGAAACATGAAACGGAGTTGTGTGTGTGTAGAAAGTTTGCGAGTACGCTTGGCTGTTTGTCATTGCCTACTCTGACAGTTTAAGAGACGGTATAAGTAATTACTGCTGCAGCCGGCAGCTACGTGCCTGTCACTCCGCTCACTGAAGAGGAGCAGGTAGTCGGAGACTGTCAGACATTAAAAAAAAACCACCAGCGCCCCAGCCTCATTATGTTGGAGTTAAATCTTTGAACTTAAATTGCTTGCTCCTTCCTTTTCTTAACCGGGGTGCAAAGAAGTTGAAGAGAATAAAGCCCCCGGAACAGGCGTTTAGGTCCAATCCAGCAGCCTGTCGCTGTTGTCCAGGTGGATTTTTCTTGTTGCTGTTGTTGTTATTATTATTACTTAATATTATTATGACAGGTGGAGCGAATAGCGTTGATTACCCCAATACAGTGGCATCTGCTAGTGGGTGGGATGTAACTCCAAAACAGGAAAAAGTTGGGACATTATGGAAATGGACTATTAGAAGATGTCCTGTTGAATTATGCATGGCCGTAACAGTCTGGGCGGTCCTTTTTATTATTTGGTCCGGCGCGAATAAGCGTGATTGTCCATCTCCGGTGCCTCCGAGCCCGGACAAGGCACGTAATGAGCCCTTCTCTGTGATGTATATCTACAACCTGCACTGGGGTGCTGGTGGCCTAGCGGCCCCATAGTCAGAAGGTTGCCGGTTTGAATCCCGATCCGCCGAGGTGCCACTGAGCAAAGCACCGTCCCCACACACTGCTCCCCGGGTGCCTGTCATGGCCGCCCACTGCTCACTGTGTCACTTCACTGTCACGTTTCACTTCAGTTCAACCCTTCCGGGTTTATTTTAACATTTTAAATATTTCACTGAGTATTTGTTGTCGGTCATCATTTCCTGGATTCTGCTTCTGTTTGGAATCACGCTTTTATTCCGCTTACTTTGGGGAACACAATGGGTGTTAAATGTAGCCTAGTGAACCGGAGAGCCACAAAGGTTCCACAGGTTTAACCACAGGTTCAAACCTCACTTACTACCAATGTGTCCCTGAGCTGGACACTTAACCCTGACTTGCTCCAGCGGGACTGTCCCTGTAACTACTGGTTTTAAGTCTCTCTGGATGAGGGCGTCTGGTAAATAAATGTAAACATGTGGCACCAGGATGCACTATAGGAAGAAGGCAGGCCAGTGAAGGCTGCGCAAATATATGCTGATACGCCTTGGGTGCTGCATCCGTGTGGATTTGACCTGTATTTCCAAACCTAATCATTATTGGGGACAAAGTATCCCCCTTCGCCGATGACAGAGTAGCGGTGCCCCGTCTCACTGCAAAAAAAAGAATGGTATGAGGAACACCGTTTGAGATGTTCATTTAGCCTCCAAATGCTCCAGATCTCAGTCCAGTTGAGCATCTGTAGGATGTGCTGTAACGACAGATCTGATCCATGGAGGCAGCGCCTCACACCTCATCTGCATATGGAAGAGGCATAAGAACTTATGAAGAGCTAACACTTCAGCACTCCTCAGCCACTGTCCATATCACGCTTTACGTTGGGCAGTAGGCCATGGGAGTCGATTCTCACAGTCTTTGAGCTTGATCCGGCCAGGGTGTGAAGGAGAGTTGGCTGGGGGGGGGTAAAGACCATGAGTGTTTGCGTTGGCCTTCATTCCACCAAAACCCTGGAGGCTCAGCGTTGAAAACCATTGTTCTGCCTGAGAGCTCCCTGCCTAATGGGGTGAGAAGTACTTACAATTTAGAGTGGCATTCCTGCACGAGCCAACGGCCCTGCACTCATTTATCACCCACATGCACACCAGGAACCGCAGCTCCCAACCTCCCGGCTGAACGGAACAGACAGGTATCGACCTGGATGGACCCCGGGTAGAATCCTGATTGAACAGAGTGGTGTCTTTTACTTCATCCTTCCTTGTGCTTCTTTTACAGTCTACTGTATCATCTTCACCCATTCAGTTGGCAAGGTTAAACTGGGCTGGATATTTAATCACAGATTGATCATTGTCACCAAATGTGAACGTGCAGATTGGCTTTAATATCCTGGGTGATTCAGCCTGACGAAATGGAGTCTATTTCACCGTGGATACACATGCAGAAATATATTATTTCATACAGAGCGGAAGGGGGAGAAGCTCCTGGTTTTTTATGTTGTACTTGGATGCCACGTTGGCACACATCATCCTTCTCCGAATGCATGGCATTTAAAAAAACGTTTGTAGTTCCAGAGCCTTCCCTGTGGCTCCCGTTAGACTAATCCTCAATCCAGAGATGGCCATCATCCATCATCCCCAAACAGCGCCCACATGAGTCTGCTGAATGCCGTGCCCTTCTGCCTGGCAAATGCTCCGCTAGGGCAGATGGAGAGTGACGGGGTCTTTCTGGATTTTGAATTTTTATTTTTGCTGTATTAATCGAGGATGTTGATTTATAGCTTACTTATTGCTGTTGTGCATGATGGGGGGGAAAAAAGCTAATTGTGGATTAATTTAAGATAACGTTTATGATGATTGTTAAAAATGTCTTGTGCAAGGGTTGCAGCAGGTCTCTAATTCTTTCATTTGTATCCTCATCAGGTTGCACTTATAAGAGCATGACGACATTTGTCACTACGGACTTTGCAAGTCATCCATCATTTCAGGACAAGAGGACATTGCAAGCAGTGCCGTTGTTTTTTTTTATTGTTCCAGCAAAATGATCAAATTATGGAATAAATGATGTGTTTTGTAAAAAAAACTCTTTGTGGTGTGAACTTAACACGTCAGCCTATTCTGTTTGACTCAAGTTTTATGGACGTTTTATGCGTCCACAGATGTTGGCGCGGTCCCCTCCTCCTTCACTCGCTGTTTGTTAAAGGCAGAGGGCACATTTTACCGTAACTATAATCATCTGTTGCGTAATTATACAGTACAGGCTCCAGATGTTCAGCATACCTCGCCCAACACGCGTGCCACATGAAAGCAAACTTGAACGTGCCCGTGCCTGAGAACAGGGAAGACGTCTCGGGCATGCCGCGTCCTCAGTCTCAGCGCTGCTCCAGTCCAGGCCTGCTGCAATCAGGCTGCTACTGGTGTGCGGAGTGTGTGTGTGTGTGTGTGTGAGGTTAGGTGAGGTAGGGTTTGTGAGGTGAGAGCATGATGGATTGTGTTTACTTGGCTCCTGTGAAAGGGGGGACTGTTTATTAGTTATTTATTTATTTATTTGGACAGCCGCTAATGTTGGCATGGCAACGCATAGGAAATGAGCTTCACATCACATCTGGGTGATTCGGACGTGAAGTATGTCTCCATCTCCTCTCTCTTGGATTCTGCTGGCATCACACGCGATGGTCTAGCCTGGACTTTTTGTCTTCATCTAACTGCGTTACACTACAGCAGAGGTATTGTGTTATGGTGCCAGAAATACTTCTGCAGATCATGTTCACAATCTTACAGACCAGTCAATCAAATTCTAGCACTGATCAAGTGTGTTTCCTGTCACTGGTTTCAAGGGGTGGTAGTTGCCTGATGGGTAACACACTCGCCTATGAACCAGAAGACCCAGGTTCAAACCCCACTTACTACCATCGTGTCCCTGAGCAAGACACTTAACCCTGAGTGTCTCCAGGGGGGGACTGTCCCTGTAACTACTGACTGTAAGTCGCTCTGGATAAATGCTGTAAATGTAAATGCTTTCCCCGAAATCCTTTCCCGAAGGTTTTACTGTTGCTGTAGATTTTTTGAAAGGAACATCTGGCCGCTATAAATTTGAACGCATCTCTCCGCAATATGCAGATTTATTTAACGTCCATGAAGCTGATCGCCTAAGCCACTTTGTTCTGTTGAGACACATTACCAAGTTAATGCATGTAATTTATCCTTGGACGCGGGACACAGGACATTTCCGTCCATAACGACCAAGACAGACATGGCACGCACAA
Source organism: Denticeps clupeoides (assembly GCF_900700375.1). Classification (NCBI taxonomy): domain Eukaryota; kingdom Metazoa; phylum Chordata; class Actinopteri; order Clupeiformes; family Denticipitidae; genus Denticeps; species Denticeps clupeoides. The sequence continues at coordinate 32,536,502 of NC_041711.1, read as the reverse complement.
GCTATTAATCCACGCATGAAGCCAGGGCGCATTTCTCTCCCGGGTCTCCCTTCCATCCACAGACAGCGTGAATGAAGATGATCCTTTAAATAAATACCAGTGAATGGGCTAATTAAATAGCTGAGCCGTCACAGGGTCCCGTTCTCTGGCCCAAGTGGGAAACAGCCCATGCCATCATTCCGAAAAATTCCTCACGCAGAAGAGCAGTGCCACACACTTCCCAGGTTCAGGATAGGGACTTTTTTGGGGGGTTTTTTTAAGCACACCTTTGGCTTTTGTCCTGACATGTTTGCGGATCGCGTTGCTCATTAGTCTCCGGTTTCCCATGGCCAGTTAGCTTGAGCCGTCACTGGTTTCTTTCATAGTAGCTGTGTTAATATTCATGAGTATTCGCTTTGGTGCACGGCCTGACAGGGTGTGGCGTGATTTGGTAGAATTGTTTAGTCTACTCAGAGAGCGGGAAAGGGAACTTGACTTCAGGGATTTTAAGAATTGTCCCGCAAACGGAGTTTAAAAAAAAAAAACGCCTCTAATTTGGTTGCAATACTGAGCGCCTGGAGCTTTCACTCCATCACCGGCCTGGAGCCTGTCGGGAGAGGTGCAGCGCTGAGCGGCCGCGGGGAGAAGGGGCGTAATGGCGTTACTCATGCTCTCCTCACAGCATCTGTCAGACACTACATGTGGCTTTGACAAATGGCATCCATAAGCCCAGCTTGGCCCCCTCTAACCAACTGGCTGGTCAGAGAAAACTTCGAGCCTTTCGCTCTAACAAAGTCCTCCACACAAAGTAATGCATTCAATGCCTGACAGTCTGGTAGCTCTTTGTGCAAATATTTGAATCCACATTGTAGCTTCAGCTCCGTTCTAACTACCTCCACTTGTTCGTGAATAATGAATTGCACAATTACAGACTGTGTTATCGGTGTTTTTTCACTCACTCACTCACTCACTGCTCAGTCCTACTCAGCGTGGTGCCTGCTGGAGCCCATATGGGACACTGGGCCCAGGGTGAATCACACACACCATTTACTCACACACACTCATACCTACAGACTTTAGAATGTTAAGCAGTACTGTCCCAGTGCCAGGGAATAAGAGAAAGCCAGACTGAAATTTACTGAATCTGTTGATGGAACTGAGGTTTCTGCACGTGCTTTAAAGGAGTCGTGGCTGTTAAAGTTAACCTGTTAATCTTTGTCATTAATTTAGTATCATGCCAAAATAAATGAGTGCAATTAACGCAGTCACATTTCTTTTTATTTCTTGTGTTGGGTCTGACTTGTGACTGATAGGTTTAAATCAAGCATGCATTATAGAATTAAATGTACAATTAATCAATTGATAGCCAAACCGTTCAGAAATGTAGCCTGGTAGCAGCAAATGGCTGTAAATGAATAGAATACCTGCACACAACCACACAAACAAAAGCGGGTGGAGCCCCGTTCCCCTCTCAGACAATCAAACTACATCACTGTTATGCTTATTCCAGCTCTGCTCTCAGGAGGGGTGAGAAGGTGACCCAGAGAACAGCGAGGGCCAAAGTGTCTCGAGCCATTAGAGCTGTAAAGCATGCACACAGGAAGAAGGTCCACAGCCTCTTCCAGGACGGCAGAGACTCGTGGCATCCAGGCTGTTGCAAACCGTAGGACCACAACATTTGTCTGTGACAGTGCCGCCTCGCTACCGGATGCGCTGAATTACTTCTACGCGCCGTTTGACACACAGAACACTGTGAGTGCGAGGAAATCCAACCCTCCTCCCGGTGATCAGGTGCTGTGTCTAACCACCCCAAACATTAGGAAAACTCTCTAAAGGCTGACAGGGCAGACAACATCCCTGGAAGGTGAAGTGAAGTGATTGTCATTGTGATACACGGCAGCACAGCACACTGTGCCACACAGTGAAATGTGTCCTCTGCATTTAACCATCACCCTGAGTGAGCAGCAGGCAGCCATGACAGGTGCCCGGGGAGCAGTGTGTGGGGACGGTGCTTTGCTCAGTGGCACCTTGGCGGCTCAGGATTCGAACCGGCAACCTTCTGAATACGGGGCCGCATCCCCCACGACATCACATCCTCAAGACCATGGTGGGTCTCATCAGCAAGAACAATGAGTCAGCCTACAGAGAGGAGGGGCAACGACTGACGGACTGGCATAAGGTCAATAATCTGTTTCTGAACATTAAACAAAAAGAAAGAATTGATTGTTGACTTTGGAAGGGAACAGAGGAACCACTCTCAACTGAACATTGATGTATCTTGTGTGGAGATTGTCAAGAACACAAAGTTCCTTGATGTTCATCTTGAGGAGAACCTCTGCTGGGTTCTCAACACCAGCGCGACTGTCAAGAAGACCCAGCTGCGTCTTTACTTTCTGCAAAGGCTAACAAAAGCAATCTCCCATCCTCACCACCTTTTATAGAGGGGCTATTGAGAGCATTCTGACCAAGCATTCAGGCCCTCACTGCTAGACTTTCCACAGGCCATCAGACAATTGACACACAAACACTACCTCTGTTATGGGATCTAAAAATATGTTCTATTCTGCGGTGGTATTTGCACTATTTTTACTTTTCCCCTTACAACACATTCCACTAATTTAGTTCTGTCTGTCTTCTTGTTGTATACATGTTTTCGTTGCATTTACATTTGCGGCATTTGGCAGGTGCCCTTATCCAGCGCTTTCCTGTTCACAACTATGAATACGATCATTTTATTCACTCTGTTTCACTGTGTAAGAGCGTTACAAGTTAGATTAAATATTCTCTAAAGAGGAAGGTCTTGAGGTGCCGTTTGAAAATACTCAGTAACTGAGCTGTTCTGACCTCGAGGGGAAGTTCATTCCATCACCGAGGGGCCAAGACGGAGAAGAGTCTAGATGAGTATCTTCCTTTTACCTTCAGAGATGGAGGACCAGACAAGCAGTACTGTAGGGTCGGAGAATGCAGGGTGCAGTGCGAGGTATAATAAGGGCTCTGGGGTAGGATGGTGCTATCTTATGTTTGGCTTTGTATGCAAGCATCAGAATATTGATTACTGATGTGGGGACAGCTACTGAGGGCCAGTGGATGGAGCGTAGCAGTGATGTGAATTTGGGAAGGTTGAAAACCAGTCGTGAGGCTGCATTCATGGGTGGTAGTAGCCTAGTGGGTAACACACTCGCCTATGAACCATAAGACCCAGGTTCAAATCCCACTTACTACCATTGTGTCCCTAAGCAAGACACTTGATAAATGGTGTAAATGTAAATTCTGTTTAGTTAGTAGAGGTTGAAAGGGAGTTAGAAGGGAATTACGGTAATTCATTCATGAGATTGGGGATGTAAGATCTAAGTCGAGAAGAAGAATTGGTTGTCTATAATTATAGGAAGCATGTACATCTGCGGGATGAAAAAGAGTTGTGTGTCACAGGCACGGGAGTGGTATTGGATAACCCATGTGAGGAAATGACCTCACCAAGCATAGAGGGAGAAAAGGAGAGGACTGAAAACTGAGCCCTGAGGTATGCCAGGGGAGAGTCTGCGCAAGGCAGATGTGGATCTATTCCAAGTCACTTGCTAAGACCACTTATCAAGATAGGAATCAAACCACTGCCATGCTGATCCCCGAATTTCAAGTCTCTTCAGGATAGAATTTAGAGTCTTGTGGTTGGCTGTATCAAATGTTGCAGAGAGGTCAAGGAGAATAATAACTGATCTGGCCGCATGTAGCTTCTCAGAAACACCCAGAAGGATCAGTCTCAGTAGAATGACCTGCTCTGAAGCCAGACTGGTCCAGGAGGTTGTTCTGAGACAGATGAAGTGATAGCTGATTGTAGACACAGTGCTCAATGACCTGAGAAAGAAATGAGGGAAGAAACAATAGTCGATATTGCAGGATCAGCAGTGGGTTTCTTTTGGTTTGTAGAACGCTGGCTGTTTTAAAGGCAGTTGGCACATGACCAAATGTAATTAAACCATTTATGATGTGAGAAATTAAGGAGATAAAATCAGACGACTTTTTGCACTGCCTGGGTCCCATGTTTGCACTTTATGTAGCCCGGTTTGTCTGTCACACACATGCACATTATGTCAGTACGTAACTTTGTTTGAAGGTTACGTGTAGAAGAGGAACTTTTATTCACTTTTATTTCACTATGTACTGTCCGACATGCATGTAGCTGAAATGACAATAATGCTCACTAGAGAGAACAAAAATCAGTTCCACTTGAATGCTGTTTTTGTTAAGCCAAGTCTGTCCCTGAACAAGCTTCATTCATTATTACAAAACCCATTTCCATCATTTCAGTAGAGCAGAAAACAGTTGCACAGAACGAAGAATCAAGAAAACTGGTGAATCATTATTATCAATAACTATTAATGTTTTTGTAATTTTTCATGGAAAAAAATGACATTTCTAAATTACCCTTAATTTTTGAACAGTAGTGTGTGTGTGTGTGTGTGTGTGTGTGTGTGTGCATTTATGCATGTGTGTGTGTCATATATATATATATATGACACACACATTTTAATGCAGTTGCAAATGATGCCGATTCTCATCTACGTATTTTTGGGAAGGAAAAGGCTTTGTGCTGCATTGCTTTCTCTAATGGCAAAGCCCCCCCTCCATCGCTAGTATTACCCCAGATATAAAAACACTGGCAAAGAGCTCAACTCACTGACCAAAGAAATTCACCTCAGATTGAATTTTCCAGGAATGTGCTCGTGTTAATGTGCTCCATATTATTTTTGGATTAGCTGCTTCCGTGGTTTGTGAAGTGGCACGTAGCAAATCCTCCATTTAACAGGGTCGGACGGATGGAAACATCACCCTGAAGTGCTGTGTCTGAATGGTTTCTACAGTTCTGGTTTTGATGGTTTGTGCACCACCATCTTGCGTGGTTGCAGCTTTGCTTTGTACACTCTCTGTGGATATTGTAATGGTCTGATTTTGCTCTGTCCAGCATTTGCATTCTGAGAACCTAACTAAAAAGACATTATTTTCCACCATTCTCTCGTCTGTCTGACCCTCCCTTTCACCCTTTCCGCACCACACGCTCAACCTTTAGGAAAGCTGTTAGTCTGCAACAGGCCACCGCGTCCCATCTCAGAGCCTCCCTCAACTCATTAGTGTGCCCAGTGGTCTTCACTCGTCCCATGCCAGGGAGCTCTCGTCAGTCCAGCCTGAAGCGAGTGCTGAGTAGGTGCCGCTGTCTGCTATAGAAAGCATGTCTCAGCGGTCTCTCGGCACTTTTAATGGCGCACATAACAACGCTTCGAAATATCTGCAGGTTTCGCCTGCTGTCGTGTCGGTGCCTGAAGAGATTTTACAGGATGGCTCTTCAGGGAGATAATTGTGGTGTGTAACTTTGACTTGGGTGGAAAATTCAGCCCTGCTTGTCTATAAATTTACCCACAATTCTCTGTTCTCAAATCTAGCGTTTGGTCGTGTTTTGGTTCGGCAGCAGTGTTTGGGATTTGATTCGAATCGAGATCACCTCTTTTTGTGGGTCTCATTCAATGTGTTTTCTTTATTTTCATGACCATTTACGTTGGTAGATTCTCACTGAAGGCATCAAAACTATGAATGAGCACATGTGGAGTTCTGTACTTAACAAAAAGTGGAGACCTGACCTCCACAGTCACCGGACCTGAACCCAATCCAGATGGTTTGGGGTGAGCTGGACCAACAAGTGCTAAACACCTCTGGGAACTCCTTCAAGACTGTTGGAGAAGCATTTCAGGTGATGACCTCTTGAAGCTCATCGAGAGAATGCTAAGAGTGTACAAAGCAGTAATCAGAGCAAAGAAACTAGAATATAAAACATTTTCTCAGTTATTTCACCTTTTTTTGTTAACTACATAACTCCACATGTGTTCATTTATAGTTTTGATGCCTTCAGTGAGAATCTACCAACGTAAATGGGCATGAAAATAAAGAGAACACAGGTGTGTCCAAACTTTTGTCCAGTATTGTATATAGCTGGGCCTCCAAATGCATCAATAATCATATGAAGTTTTTTACAATAATCAATGAGTGAGAGGGCGAAGCTGCACCTGGGGAGGAAGGCGTGGCTCCAACAAGCAGCAAGCTTCGCTGATTGCCCCATCACGAATGATGGAGAGACAGCCAATTCAGAGGCGATCGCTTAGCGCGCAGCAGCACTAAGATGAATTGACCAATTTGTGTGGTGTTGCTGCTGTTTCACGCAGCGTCCCTGTGGCAGCTGTGCTGGACTGCTGTCTTCTCCGAGCTTTATTGCACACGAGAGGCAAGACAGAGCCCTGCGCAGGGAGTTCATCATCCTGGTGCTTTAGTACGAGGCGTGACAAGAAGCCTAGAAAAATGAAGCCTTCGTCCTTCTCCTGCCTTTAAAAGAAGAACACATTGAATTATGACTTTGCTCCACTGCTCCTTTGTGCTCTCCATCTTTCTGATCTCCATTTTCCGTTCCCTTCCTTTTCTGCGGACCCTGTGCGCATGGGAGACGGATCTTAAGGGCATAAGGGCAATATCTCACTCATTTGATTAGCGCAAGGGAGCTGGGAACGAAATGAAATAACATCGAGCAGATATACCTCCGGGGTAGTTGGCGGTCTGTGTGGCTGTGCGCGTTTGGCTGGGTGCTTCTTTGTGTCCCTCTTCCCCGCATTTCATGGCTCGCGTTGTTCCCTGCAGATTTGCACGAATTCGTCTTCTTCTCATCACTGATGTCTTTTGACTGACCCCAATCCAGAGGCCAACTTGCTCTAGTGCTCACACACAGCGCATTTCTTCATGTCTATTTTTTTACGTACTGCTTGGTTTTTTAGTCTCTAAACTGACCTGGGTAAAGCACCTCTGCGTTTTGGCTGGACCGTCCCCTGAGATGAGGACTTTCTTCAGCACGATGGAGGTATCGCAGTGTCCCCGGACAGTTCTCAGCTGGACACCTCCCTCTGGTTCATCAGGTCTCGCATCTCACATCTTTCCTTTGTCAAAGAGCCTTCTAGAGCCGTTCCTCTCAAATTAGTCAATTAAGTGCTTTGACATTTTGCTGCTGTGCTCACATGCAACGTTTCATTATTTGCATTTGAGTCGTGTGCGCGTTTCACGCATGGACTGTTTCTTTTGTCACTGACATTAGGGATCTAGCCTGGGGCTGATCCGAAATCCAAAATGTCAGCAAAAAGCTACGCAGAAGAACAAAGCCAGGCACGTCACATGACTCAGTCAGGTCTGATGATGGGAACAGTAAAAATTCAAAAAAAAAAAAAAAAATCAACAGGTGGCAGGTGAACGTTCAGCTCATGAGGCAGTGGTGGCCTAGAGGGTAAGGAAGCGAAACCGTAATCGTAAGGTTGAAATCCTGAGCCACCGAGGTGCCACTGAGCAAGGCACCGTCCCCACACACTGCTCCCCGGGCGCCCACTGCTCACCACGGGTGATGGGAGACACATTTCGTTGTGTCGCCGTGTGCTGTGCTGCAGTGTGTCACAATGATCCTTTCACATATATCACTAACTATCATATCCCTATCCAAAAACAGCAAGGATAACAATGCCAGGATCAGCAGTGGTTATGTGCAGTATGTCATGCATCCACTTGTTGCAAGCTCTGATATGGAGTGTTTTCCGCACAGTTCTACACTCATGCAGGAACCCCATCCCGCCCCATCCTTCATTTCTCAGTTCAGAGCCCTGTGCTGGCAGGTGTGGAGGTGCCGGTGCCTGGCGTGAGATTGCCTAGACTGGGATTTTGGTTGGTAATGAGAGGCAACACCTGAAGAAGCTGATGGAAAGCAGTTGGGTGTCCTCAACCTGAAAAATGTGTGTACATGTATTACACCGCATATGGTAGACAACGTTCGCAATGAAAAAATCCCTGATAAACGGCATGAGAGACCATAGTTTGTCTTCACGCACAAATCTACACTATGTTAGACAGCAGAAGGCTTAAAACAAATGTAACGAACTGAAAAGGTGGTGGAGAGGAAAAAAAATGGATGAAATGAATCTGTGATAAAGGTAAGGGTTTGTAATTTGATTTCACATCCATTAAACTACACTTTAAATGGGTGTGGCTTATATCAAAAAGTATTTTTCAAATATTTTACATTTTAGAATTTTTTGAAAGAGCTACACATTTGTAATCTGAGGATGGGCCCAGATTACCGGCCTGTAGTGTATTTACAGTCTTTGCTCATGAATATTTGCATATGTATTTGACCAACAAACATACTTTATATTCAAACCAAACATGATGTCCACACATCCATCCTCCTCCCATCCAAACACAAATCAGAACTGGAAGAGTGAGGGCATTCGCCATGGCCCAGAAATGAGCACTGCACAGTCCAAAAAAGTGCAATAATCTTATTGGCTTATTTGCATTCGAAAATGTGAGAATTTGTCACGTTTCCTTCATTACACTTCACAAAGGCATTTACAACATAGCTTTCTTGTGGCCATTATAAATAAATCGAACATCGAATTCCTTGAAGGAATTGTTTGTAGATATTTGACTCTCCCCTTTACTTCTCACACCTCTAATAAGTGAAGAAATCTCACATGCTGCCCTGGCACGGATGAGGTGGGGGTGCAGCTTGGGTGGGCAAAGCTTTTTTTTTTTATGCCCATTGTGTTTTAGCTGAGAAGATATTTTTCCTGAGGAACACACCGGAAATGGACAGCAGAGATGATGAAATAACCATGCAACTGTGTGGTTAAAATAGCCTGTTCTGTTTACTCCTCCAAATCCAGGCGTGCATATGCCCTTCAGTCAGCAAATCTGAGAGTCCCTACATCAATCACTAATCAAAACCATTTATATAATCATTCGAAGGTTTTTTTTGTCTTTTGCTGGGAAAATACATAGAATAGACTTTGATATTGAAATCATGTAACATTGCCAATCTCCAAGTGATTTTATTTAGCATCTGATTGCTTTTATTAGATCATCTTAAGAAGCTTGAATGTATTTTAACAAAGTGTCTCTGGTCCACGCCTCCAAACTACTTTTCTTTTCCAGGTACTATTTTTTCCATGTATGCTATCCAATAACCTTTTTTAGATCAACAACTCAAGGGTTCACAAACTTTTTCCACTAGCAATGTGACTTACATATGGTTGTTCTCAATAAATACATTTGTATGTTAATATTTTAGACACATTAAATTGTCAACACCCTTGACTTGGATCAACATCTGATCATATTTTATGACAAATTCATTTGGAAAACCCTGATTTTCAAAAAGGGTTCACAAAAATGTCCTTGCCACTGTATATTCAAATGTAATACTGCATTGCAAAAACATGTCACATGATTCAATACCATTTCATGAATTTATATAAGAAAAACAGAAAGTTTATTGTTAAGAATATAGATAGCTTTCCACATAAATTAAGTGTTTGCTAAATATATATTTTTTTTATTTAAAAAAGTTTGAATGTGTTTTCTGGACCATCTGCACAATATGAAGTGAAATGAAACAAAAGGTCTCTGGTGCAACAACCCATCAGAACAACACAGGGACAATAATGCATAGTTTAGATACTGCATCATGCTAAATTACTAAAGGAAAATTCACTCTCTGTCGCATTGTCACATTTAATGGTGCCTTGGACATTTGAAGTGCTGCCTGATATTGCACTATGTTGATGTAATGCAGTTAGAGTTGAATTTAAATGCACCCCCTCAGCATTATAAATAGTGTTGGAAAATGTAGGCCATGTATATAAGTGTAGGTATGCTGTTTCTTTAACAGTGTTAGTTGAATGGTTTTATGTAAAACATGTACAAAAGTAGGAAGTCATACATCACTGCCCCCCTTTTAAATACCTTGATACAGCCGCTGTTTCCCTTCACAACACGTTAAACAACTTTCCCATTCACTGTATGTTTTCACCCTTTAATAGATAGAATATTAAAGTGCTTTTTTTCATGCTGGAATTTTAGCATCACAACTACAAAATGTTCTCTGTCCCCTAAATCTGATGGATAATGTACAATGGATAATGGATAATGTACATCTGATGGAACATGTTGAGTGGAACACGAGTGGTAAAGTCATCAAATGTACAAATGAGCTTTTATCGGAGTACCCGCCACTGGTAACCGAAGATGGTGTAATTGCTTCGAATGCCAGTCTATCGAGGTGAAGCTGAGTTCCTGCTCTGCACCACACATCTGATATCTACGCTTCACACTCGGGTTACGCAGCACTTGACGAATATTGCATTTCATGTGTCACACCGAGAAGCGATGTTTGACAGGGCCTTCTGTGTCTATGGTAAGCTCCTTTATTCTGCTGAGCACACCGCCATTTTCTGGTTCGGCATAAGAATGGAAACCGACAAGACACTTACTTCAAGACCGCGATAGCCACTTGACAGCAGGACCCAGAGATTGTAAACAGAGATATGGCAATATTTCCAAGACCACTCAAGTTTCACGGGCTAGCGTGAGATGACTTGAGGGCCCGTGTGACATGTTCTGCTTTGGATGTTAGGAGAGGCTGCCTTTTCTTTGTAAGCTAATGTGCAAGGCACTGTAACTCGAGTTACTTGAAGACTATGTAATTCTGTTACACTTGAACCCTTTCATGGGCTAATGTCTACTTCCTGCCAAACTGAGCTCTGACACTGGAGAGACCAGCTTTTAGACAATGAGTCCCAGACACAACAGATCATGAGTATCTATTGTGTCTGGGACTCATTGTCTAACATTATTTAGTGAATCTAGTACACTGAACATTAGTACACTTACATCATTGTCATGTAGTGTATGAGACCTGGACACATGCATGTGTGGAAGATCTTACACTATAAATTCCAAATAGGCACCCCAGGATACTGCCTTGGTTCTCAAACTGTAGTAGTGGTATTCACAACTTCTGTGTGTTTAAATGCAGCGTAGTTTTTTTTATATCCTCAATGTAGTACAGTGAATATCAATAATATTTAAATTAGGATTAAGTAGTCTTGTCTGCAAAATAGTTAAATAGGCCTACGCCTCTGTTATGTACTGCTAGCCACATGGAGAGACAAATATTTTTGGAGGTGAGACTCATTGTGAAAATTGTGAGAACCACTGGGCTACTGTTTATGTGTAGTGGTTTTCCTAGTGGGCATGGAAGCGGACCCATAATCCATAAATTTGCCGGTTTTAGCCCAGAGAAGCCAAGGTGCCACTGAGGTGCAACTGAGCAAAGCACCGTCCCCACACACTGCTCCCCGGGCGCCTGTCATGGCTGCCCACTGATCACATTTACATTTACAGCATTTATCAGACGCCCTTATCCAGAGCGACTTACAATCAGTAGTTACAGGGACAGTCCCCCCCTGGAGACACTTAGGGTTAAGTGTCTTGCTCAGGGACACAAGTAAGTGGGATTTGAACCTGGGTCTTCTGGTTCATAGGCGAGTGAGTTACCCACTAGGCTACTACCACCCATCCATCTACCAACCATTGCCCCCACCAAGGTTAAAAGCAGAGGACACATTTTGTTGTGGCGCAATGACAATGACAATCACTTCACTTTCACTCTTTTTTTGAGAAGCTATTTGAAGAAATTTTAATAATTCAGTTTCCATACATTAAACACTTACGCATGCATGCATACTGTCATGCATATATAAGAATATGAATATATTTTTGTATGTGTATGTATTCCAGTGTTTGTGTCTATGTGTCAATGCAAGTAAAAAATAAATGTAAATTTAGCTCTAAACGGGCTAACACACACACACACACACACACACACACACTTACTCACACGTGGAGTGAGAGAGCTATATTAAAACTGGCTGTCTCTCTCTCTCTGTCCTTTTCATGACAGGGATGTTGTGTTTTGATCCTTGGGGAACTCAATATCTTTCCTCACTTCAGGGTTTCCTGAGTTTTTTTTTCATTTGTAGTTTAAAAAAAAAAAGATATTCACATATTTTACATGTACAAGTTCCCCATCATCCGGCCTTGAGGCCTTCTCAGCCTGCTGTTTGCTGCGTCACTGCAACGCTGAGGTCATTATTCTCTTAGACATGCTCCAGTGATCTACATCACATTACCAGATATTTATTAATACTCGCCCAAGGGCACATCTGTGATGTTTCCCATGCAATGTTTTCCATGATTATGGAAAAAGGGAAATCTCCTTGTTTTCATATTTTGGGGATGATATATGTATAGTATGATATTTGGATTTGAAATGCCTTTAAAATGTATCAACATGTATTTTCTTACTGATATCAGCTTTGCTACCAGCTCTTTGTCAGAAGGACACGGAAGTGTGTTTGTGAGTAAGAAGAGAAAAAGATAATGGAAATCCCACCACAATCACCTCTTTATCACCCACTTAATGTCTGAATTGGATTGAAATTGTGTTCAAGCTGAGCTGGCATTTGCATTCCAGACTGAAGTGGCTGCTGCACTGAGGTCCTGCAGCAAACACTCGTCCTTCACACAATAGCTTAGTGAGTAGAAGATAAGTAAATATGACCCTTTCTGTGGATGTAACTGCATATTTGAATAATGCACTCAAGTCAAGGTAACTGCATCAATATGGCCTGAAGACAATGGTGCATGAAATAAACAGACATCTCCTGATAATGAACAATTAATCTCCTTTCTGTTTGTGCACAGGTCAGAGTGACTTTAAAGAGATTTAAATAATTTTTAAGGCTGTTAACCAAGTATCAACACGAGTGTGAATATTTATGAAATATCGAAGTTTTAATTTAAAAATGGCATTTTATGGCATGACAGTAGTCCAAAAATCTACTGTTTAAGACCATCTGAGCTGGTACAACGTCATGTCATGAGACTTATATCAGAATCAGACAACTTTATTAATCCAGAAGGAAATTGCTTATGAGAAAAAATGCTAATACCTTTTCATCAGAAATGAATGGATGTCTGACACACCTGCCTCACACATGGTTTTTGAACGATTCTTGACCCATTACTTTGGACACTGTGTGTACAAAGTGCTCAATTCAGATCTGATCTATTAAATAAAATAAAATAAAAATATCTGGTCTCTTCTCCTTGTATTATCTGGTGTATTAAAAATACACCCGATTGAAAAAGCAAGGACATCATTTCCATAATTAGATCTGCTATTTAGGGTTCATCTGTCCATTGCCACCTCACAGAGGCCACAACACTCTTGTGGGCCAGTCACAACATGACCGCACAACCTCTGTTTGAGGTTCAGCCAAGAACAGCCTGGCAAAGCAAACCAGCCAAGCTATCAGATTTACTCAAGGGCCATGGACACATGTGTCTGGTTTCAAGACTCTTTGATGCATGTCAGTTTGGACAAGACTCACTTAAACCACAAGAGACATGAGCCAGATACACTGGTCTCATCCCATTTGTCCACACTCGGTTTGGTGATGGTTTGGGGAACACAAGATCTAGAAATGTATGGTTTTGCCTTCAAATTTTGCAGTCCTGTTGAGTATATGCGCAATGTGCTTTAAAAGCAGTTCTGATTCGATTGAGGCAATATCACTTCATGACTTACAGGACTTAAAGGATCTGCTACTGATTGCTTCAAAGATCTAAACTGTAAATGGTGGAATAATTACATTAATACATTGTAGCCTAGTGGGTAACACACTCGACTGTGAACCAGAAGATCCAGGTTCAAATCCCACTTACTACCATTGTGTCCCTGAGCAAGACACTGAGCAACCCTGAGTGTCTCCAGGGGGGGACTGTCCCTGTAAATACTGATTGTAAGTCGCTCTGGATAAGGGCGTCTGATAAATGCTGAAAAAAAGGTTCCTGTAGGTTCCTTTGCATTCTGTTTTAATTTACATTTTACACAGGGTCCCAACAACGCAAGTTTGATGGTTTCAAATCCATCCATATTTGCAGTGAACTAGCAGCCATAAAAGGAAACAAATGCACAATTACATTTCCATGTACTGTAGGGATAGACCAAACGTGACCAGTCGCTGTGCACATTGTACTGTGTTTGCATTGACTAGCAATGTACTAGTATGTAAAGTCAGAAATTGGGAAATTTGCATGATTAGGTTGAATTTTTTGGATTCAGAAGCACATGGTTTCAATACCTGGATTTGAATCAACTTGACATAATACTACATGTCCTCCTCTGTGACGTCTAAACACTATTGCATCTGATATGCACACATTTTCTATATATTAGTGAAATATTTAGATTCATATTATGTTGTTAATAGATAAGTAGATAGATGTAAATAATTGTTAATAAGTAAAACAGCAGGTAGTGTAAGATATCATCTGTACAAAGAAATCCAATCTCCTGAAGATAACAATCTGTTAACAAACCTCATCACACATTTCAATAACCATGTGAGACTTAAGTAAGTCTGGAATCAGTGAGACGGAGCGGCCCGGCCAGAGGCTGGTATGTGATGCCCCTGCCATGACACACTCAGCCTTCACAAGCACAGAAGGATGAGGCTGCTGGTTTGAGTTTTGCCTTTCCCTCAATTAGATTTAGTGCAGAAAATGAATGGACAGATAAATAAATCGCATTGCCTTGCAAAAACATTTTCATGCGGTTCAGACAGTCGATTCTCTGAGCTCGGCCCTCGTTGGATTGGCAGGGCTGTCAGCTCGAATTTGTCTTCGTTTACCGGGACGGTCCTTTAATAAAGTTCAACGGGGGAAGGCAAGGAATGGCACACAAATGCATCGCATCATAAATCAGCTCTCTCGCGCAGCGAAAGCAGCAATAAAAGGGAGCCGGGTGACACCAGCGAGGAAGAGCGGTCCACAGCCTGCGAAGGAAGTCGCTCGAGTTACCGCCCTCTGACCTGGAACTGGAAAGCAACACCGAGCCATCGAACCGCACAGAAGACAGTGGCGGCCGGAGCCTCTGCCGGGTACCTGCTGAGCGGCACCCGCCACCGCCGGGGGTAATTAAGGTTCGCGCCGATCTGATAACGGAGCAGCCGTGACCTCCATCGCTCAGCATGGGGAAGGAGCCAGGGAATATTAAGCACCTTTCAGCAAACAAGAGCAGGGTGTTTGCTGAAAGACAATAAATGAACTTTGCTTTATTTTTCCATGAATTAATGAAGCTTGTAGTTTGATGTCTGGTGTGTATTTTCAATCACGCATATTGGCATTTCATTTATATGGAAATGACTTATCTTTATTGGGTTCTATTTCAGAAAACGACAAAAAAATAAACCTAGATATGTAGTCACTATTATGCCCCTGCATACATTAGAGATAAATCTACTCAACATCCCTCTTCGAACTCCTTAAAACCGCGCAGAGCGATGCGGCGCGAGAGCTACAAGAGTGCTGCCGCTGAGATCGTCTCCATGGCAACAGAAGATAGGGAACACCTGTATCTGACTCGGCCAGGGGGACAGGGGTCTACTCTAACGGGAAGGCGTGGCCTGTCCCCGGTCCCGTACGACGCCACGCCGCTCTGAACACAAAGGCGCATTCTTCGGCGCGGCTGTAGCTGCAGGTGTCCGGTGTGGCTTGGCGAAGGGCACCTTCGCGTTCGCGCCCGAGGATCACGCGCACAGGGCAGCCATTGTGCTCTGGAGAATGTTCCCGATCTCCTGACAGATTGGTGCCCATGGCCACCACGCACCTTCTGCGGTCTGCAGGGGTTCATGCCTCAGGCTTGTTGGTGGTCGAAAGTGGGTATTATTTAAAGTGAAGTGATACACAGCAGCACAGCACACGGTGCACACAGTGAAATGTGTCCTCTGCATTTAACCCATCACCCTGAGTGAGCAGTGGGCGGCCATGACAGGCGCCCGGGGAGCAGTGTGTGGGGACGGTGCTTTGCTCAGTGGCACCTTGGCGGATGGGGATTCGAACCGGCAACCTTCCGATTATGCCGCCACTGCCCCAATTATCCCCTATTATCCACAGTTTCATGACTGGTGTACACCGATTGTGAGAAATGTGTGTAAAACCGAAAGGAAAACTGTGCCCCACCCGGCAGGTGTGACACCATCAGAGGAAAATCGGGGGTGCCACCTTGAAGCACCAAGCCGTGGACAGGACAGGACCGGACAGGACAGATTATGTTATGCTTCCCTTCCTTTGGGTCTTGACAATAGGGTTCTGCAAAATATCTGAGATGGGGGACAGAAATTCATCGTGCACACTGCGGCAGAGATGTACAATCTGCATAAACCGGGAGTAAATAATACCGGTCAAGGCGAAGAACAGCAACTCCTTCAACTAGCAGACGAAAAAAAAAACGGTCAAATCCGGTCAGGCGGGAAATGATTCTGTTACTCAGGCGGTCCACACACTCCGTACTCGACCCCGCAGCGCCTCGCACGGCTTCTGCGTTAAAAAAAGATTACGGGAGTCGATGCACTTCGAAAAACAAAAAATATTCAATCTAACCAATATCCCTCAGCAGAAACGGAAGCAAAAGCTTCATAAAAAGCCGAAGACGTTTGGAACTGATTGACTGTTGACCGTCGTAACGGCATCCGAGCTGACGGGGCACGCATGCCAATACTTTTACACCACAAGGGTGGCAGTAGCCAGAAGACCCAGGTTCAAACCCCACTTACTACCATCATGTCCCTGAGCAAGACACTTAACCCTGAGTGTCTCCAGGGGGGGACTGTCCCTGTAACTACTGATTGTAAGTCGCTCTGGATAAGGGCGTCTGGTAAATGCCGTAAATGTAAAAAAATTGTTGTTTTTTTTTACGTAAGAATACTCAAGAATTACGAAGAATACATTAGAATGGCCAATCCGAAGTCCCAAAAAAATGGTTATATGGTTATCTGTAACATTTTTTTTTTTTTAACCCTCCTAGAGCCGTGGTTCTTTCTTCCTCTGGTGGACACGGTTTTTCACCGCAAGTCTCTAATCGGGACATTTCGACCAGGTTTCACTAGAGCGAAAACAGTTGCGTGCGTTCCGCTCTGCAACGCTCCCCTCGCGTTTCAAATTACACTTGGCGAGTAACGCGCCCCGCCGCGGTGTAATCTACGATGCCTCTGGTGGTTCTCATGGAATGAATGTCCAAGTGTGTGTGAGAGATCCAGCATGCAACCCCGAGTCCCCGCACTCTTCCATATTCCTCTCGGGGCTAAAATGACTTCAGTAGCGAGGCCGGTGGGAAAAAAACAAGACGTTTTATTGGTTTTCATTTCTGGGAGAAAACTGGCACCTAGAGAGAGAGAGAGAGAGAGAGAGAGAGAGAGAGAGAAGTTTGAAGGTCGGAGAAGTTATCGACATCGTTGCAAAGTCACAAGTGCATATTATTATTATACGTTTTGTACAAAACCAAAAAAAAAAAAAAAAAAAATGGAAGAGTGACATTTCAGAGCGCTCAGACATGAATTTACACGTCCGTGAAACGATGCAGCTCTTTGTGTCCCGTGAGGCGGGAAGGACGGAATGGACGTCCCGCACGGCGTCGGAGAGCAGAGGTTACACGCACGGACGAGACAAGATCCTGGTGGAGAAGAAGGAAGGAGTCCCCCCGTCTTCAGACTGGGGACAACAACGCCGCAGGCAGGCAGGCAGGCAGGCAGGCAGGGGGGACTACACACGCGTTAGAACTAAAGGACATTCATGCAAAGCAGGAGCTGCGTCGCTGTTCGTTCAAAAAGGATGGATGATCAGAGTCACACGTCCGAGTTGAGGCTGAGGTTGGCCAGCCGAGGGTCCGAGCTGACTTCGTACCTGTAATGGTACCCCTCCATGTGGTCCCTGCACGCGTCCCGAATGTTGTAGACCCAGCGCTTGATGCCCTTCCTGTTGAGGTAGAGGACCAGCAAGAAGATGAGGCCAATGAGGGCCAGCACCATTCCCAGGAAGACGTACGAGGTCTCGGGCAGACTGTCCACGGGGTAACTGCACGGCAGCTGCTCGATCAGCAGGACCGAGTGGCGTCTCAGCTTCTCGGGACTGCCGCAGGTGACGTTCTGCTTGTCCAGGACCTGGTCGGTGCTCCTCAACCACACAAGCGTGTCCTCCAAGTCACAATCGCAGAGCCACGGGTTCTTCGCCAGGAGGAGCCGAAGTCCGGGGCTCTGCCTGAAGTCCATTATCGTCCTGTTGGGCAGGTTCCTCAGCGAATTGTCCCTCAGGTCCACCGTGGCGACCGCGGGGACGCTCAGCGCGCCACCGCCAATGGCGACGATGGAATTGTTGCGCAGGTCCAGGAAGCTCAGGTTGGCCAGCTCCGAGAACATGCCGTCAGGGAGGAAGAGCAGGTCGTTGGCGGACATGTCCAGCTCGGACAGCCGCGGGGTGCCGCCCCGCAGCAGGCCGGAGATGTCCTGCACGCAGGAGCCGTTGTGCAGGGACGCGCTCAGGTTCAGGCGCAGCAGCGCGTTGTCGGCGCGCAGCGCGTCGGGGCTGAAGGTCCGGATGCTGTTGTTGCTCAGGTCGAGCAGCTCCAGGCCGGGGAGGTTGTGGAAGGCGAGCGCCTCGACCCGCTCGACGCGGCTGCCGGTCAGGTGCACCTCGGTCAGGCGGGGCAGCGGCGCCGGGAAGGAGTCGGCGGCGAGGCGCGCCACGTCGCCGCCGGACACGAACAGCGTCCTGGTGTCGCCGGGCAGGGGTCGCGGGAGCGCGCGCAGCCGCGGGTCCGCGCACTTGACGGTGGCGCCGGAGCACACGCAGCCGTCCGGACACGCCGAGGACGGGGCGGCGGCGGCGGCGAGCAGGAGCGCGCAGAGCGGGAGGACTTTCCCCGGAACTTGGGCGCGCCGCATGGTCCACACGCTTCCAGCCCCGTGGGAGTCAGGCGACATGTCAGGCGGCCAGAGTTGTGGGGTCGATCCCGCGTCGGGGTCCGTCCGTCCGTCCGTCCGTCTTCTTCTGTTCTGTTCTTCTTCTTTTTTTTTTTTTTTTTTTTAAAGGAAGTTTTCTCCCCCCCCTCCCTCCACCGCCCGGACCGTACCACTGCGCTCGCGCGCCGAGGGACGCGGACACGACGCGCTTCCCACGACACGACACGAAACGCGCACGTGGAACGTAAATTCGTGTTCAATTAACCGGGCCCTTCTGCGCATGCGCGGCGGCGTCACACGCGTACGCAGCGTTTCGCCGCGTTCCGTTGGGCGGCGGTGCCACCTAGACGTGGGTGCCCCGGTATATACATTCAGTGCAGAACAAAAGTTCTCACTCCTTAACAAAAAGTGGGGACCTGGCCTCCACAGTCACCGGACCTGAACCCTTTTAAAGTTTAAAGTGAAGTGATTGTCACATGTGATACACAGCAGCACAGCACACGGTGCACACAGTGAAATTTGTCCTCTGCATTTAACCCATCACCCTGAGAGGAGCAGTGTGTGGGGACGGTGCTTTGCTTAGTGGCACCTCAGTGGCACCTTGGCGGATCGGGATTCGAACCGGCAACCTTCTGATTACGGGGCCACTTCCTTAACCGCTAGGCCACCACTGCCCCACTGTTTGGGGTGAGCTGGACCCCAACAAGTGCTAAACACCTCTGGGAACTCCTTCAAGACTGTTGGAGACCTCTTGAAGCTCATCCAGAGAATGCCAAGAGTGTACAAAGCAGTAATCAGAGCAAAGAAACTAGAATATAAAACATGTTTTCACTTATTTCACCTTTTTTTGTTAAGTACAGAACTCCACATGTGTTCATTCATAGTTTTGATGCCTTCAGTGAGAATCTACCAACGTAAATGGTCATGAAAATAAAGAAAACACATTGAATGAGAAGGTGTGGCCAAACTTTTGGCCTGTACTGTATATACGCGCACTGGTGCACTAAACCCCACTTGCTACCACTCGCGTCCCTGAGCAAGACACTTGACCCCAGGGGGACTGTCCCTGTTCCTACTGATTGTACGTCGCTCTGGACGAAGGAGTCGGGTGCCTTAAATGTATATCTCAACGTTGCAC
Organism: Denticeps clupeoides; assembly: GCF_900700375.1. NCBI lineage: Eukaryota > Metazoa > Chordata > Actinopteri > Clupeiformes > Denticipitidae > Denticeps > Denticeps clupeoides. The sequence continues at coordinate 32,516,672 of NC_041711.1, read as the reverse complement.
AATGCACAATGGTTAAAATAATAATGAGAAGAATTCATTTTGTGATGTTTACATTTATGCCAATTAGCGGGCACCCTTATCCAGAGCAATTTGAAAAGTGACAGGCGTCATTAAAATTAAATGACTTTGCCCCGATTTTGTCATTCTATCCCTGGCACTAATAACCCTCCCTGACTAATGACTTGTTCTAATTGACACTTGTTCTAATTCTTTCACATGCATCGATCGAATGATCAGAACCTTATATTTCCTAAACTTCAGATATGCAGGCTACATTACAGTAATTGCCATGTTTACATACTTACTTCACCATGTTTACATGCACTGTAATTTTTGCCCCCGATAACGAGCTAAAGTCGTTTTTACAGTGAACAACGAGAGAAGTGTTACTCGGGCCTGCCTCATATCTTGGTGAAGGACTCTGGGTGAAGGTCTGGGCTTTGGAGAACAGCGTTATCGCCGCAGCCCTCACTCACCCTCCGGGCTCCTGTCCAGAGGCTCTTAAAAGACCCGGCGCACGACGGGCGTGTCCTCCGCGGACACGTCACGCCACCCCCACCGCCTCGTCCAATCAGCGCGGGCCTTTCGGGAAGGTGCCCGCCAATCGGAACGCCGCGTACTCGCCGTCGACGCCCCTGTGGTGCGCGAACCGTCCTGGCAGCCGGAGTTCTGGCCCAAACGCGCAAAAACATCTCCGGAGCGGCGGCCATTCCTTCACTGACCATGACACCTGTGTTGTGTTCGACCGGACTCGGCGCCAGCGGACCCGCCTCTTTCATCTAGCGGCAGGTAAGTGCGCTGCGAGCGACAGCGCCGATGTGTCAGTCGCTTAGCTTGCTAATCGGTCGACTCCTTCCGCTCGGGGCTTGGCTGGTTATGTGGCGCCGGTTGTCGGCCGGTTAAGCCGGATTTAAGCCCGCGTCCCCGTCGCGCGGACAGCGACCTTCAACCTCTGACCCCCCCCGCCCCCGGACGCCGCCGGGGGTTACGGGCGTCGGTTAGCGCGCACGCTAGGTCGGTGTTGTTGTTTTGTCAGGGCCCACGCTGATGTCACTTGTTGGCACAGATGTCCCGACACCGTGCCGTGGTAACGCGGTAACGCTCAGACACTCCGAACATGGGCGCGCATGGGTCCTTTCCGACCACGTGACCACGTCACCCCCCCCCCAATTTAGGCTACGACGAGAAGTCAACGTGATCTTTTCAGTCAAGGCCTGCAAGACCGCAACCGAGCTGATTATGAACTTTTATCACATGACCGACTGTGGCTGCTCAGCTTTGTTACAATAGACAACCAACTCTCCTTCTGGACTCACTTCAGCAACCTTTCCCGCTCATGTAGATTCCTTCTCTGCTATATCAGACGAATCCGTCCTTATCTGTCAACACAGGCCACCCAACTACTGGTTCAGTCCTTAGTAATCTCACGACTGGACTACTGCAACTCCCTTCTGTAGCACCCCTCTGCTACGCTCCCTCCACTGGCTCCCAGTAGCTGCACGCATCAGGTTCAAAATACTGATGCTGGCCTACAAAGCCAAACATGGAGTAGCCCCATCCTACCTCACAGCCCTTATTACACCTCGCACTGCACCTCGTATACTCCGAGCCTCCAGTACTGCTCGCCTGGTCCCTCCATCTCTGAAGGTAAAAGGAAGACGCTCATCTAGACTCTTCTCCGTCTTGGCCCCTCAGTGGTGGAATGAACTTCCCCTCGAGGTCAGAACAGCTCAGTCACTGAGCACCTTCAAATGGCAGCTCTTTAGAGAATATTTAGATGAACTGGGAACCTTCTTATTGTCTAACTTCTGTATAGAAACTAGAACAGAGAGAATAAAAAGATTGTGTTCATAGTTGGGGGTCCTAGTGAACCAGAACTGATCACTTCATCCATGGTAACATGGAAGCACGTTGTAAGTCGCTCTGCATCAGGGGCGTCTGCCAAACGCCGTAAATGTAAATGTTTCTCCCTTCACAGGTTCCCTTTATAATTATGGAGGCTTAAACATACTGAGTGTTTGGGGGGATAGGGGTCCCCTCAACAGGCGGACTTGGAAGAAAGGACTTGAGATTTATTTTTTTTCCCCCAAGGGGTCGCTGACTATGTTGCCTTTTTTGTGCCAGACATATTTTTGGAATAAAACACTTGTAAACTACATGATCAGAATAAGCATTCTAGCGCTTGTTCACATTTCTCCATGACATCTGTTTTGTTAGGTCTTCATTTGTGCTGTTGTCATGGAGAACTAAGATGAGGTAATTTTCTTACCTCTGGGGTTGCTAGGGTGCAGTGGAACCTCAACACAAGCACAATTCTAGCACCCCAAAACTCTCATGAGTGCACTTTAATTAAGCTGTTTACATGCTTTAACGTATTTAGAAACTTCACACATTGCCACAGTGAAAAGGTCCCGGAGGCAGGGGGTTTGGGGTTCGGAGGGGGGTAGTGGGCCATTGCCAGTGGGTTGGAAGTGGAGGAGAAGATGAGCCTGCCGACGCCAGAATGCACGCCCAAGTGTCGCTCCTTGCGGCATGCGGACGAGGTGGTGGCGGCGCTGACCCGGGGCACGGAGGGGCAGCTGCGGGCCTTCCTGTCCGCCCACTGCTGCAACGCCGGCAAGCTGCGCGACGCCTTCGGCCGCACCGCGCTCCACCTCGCCGCCTCGCTGGGGAAGCGGGTCCTGCTGGAGTGGCTGCTGGAGAGCAAGGGTGCCGACCTGCTGGCGAAGGACGGGGAGTCGGGATGGACCGCGCTGCACCGCAGTGCTTTCTACGGGCAGATCCACTGCCTCATGGCCCTGGTCAAGGTGGGTCTGTGATCATGAATCCATCTGGCCCAGCATCATTCATTCATTCATCCATAGAAAAGATCAGTCGCTACAATAAGCATGACTGAAGGGAGTTCACGAGCCAGTAAACCAAGTCAGGACTCTTTCAGTTCTTATCACCCAGAAACAACAGCAACATTTATTTCTTATTTAGCCCAAAATCACATACAGTATGTCCCAACAGGCCCTACAGTTGACACCCCCCACACTTGACCCTTCTGCATACGAGGAAAAACTCCACACAAAATAACTCTAGGAGAGAGAAAAAAAGGTGGGAAGAAACGTTGCGAAGGAGTGATACAGAGAGGGACCCCCTTCCAGGGTAGAGGGACCCTGCAGGTGGTGACGGTTTGTCCAATAAGAAAAAGTCCTACAGTTGTAGGGTTGGAGAAGTCCAGAGTGTAGTCCGGCGTCATGGTCTACATTACGTGGCGTCATGGTCCCATTATGATGGCACTATCATACGTGGCATTATGATGGCCGTCAAAAGATCAGAAGACTTATAGTGTGAAATTTCTTAATTAAAAAGAAAGATCAGTGTAAACTACCACCTAGTTCATTCTAACTAAACGCCCGTACTGTTGCAATTTTACTTTTTATGAGTCTTGCTGTCAAAAAACACCCAGACCATCTACAGTACATTCCTCTTACCCCGAGAAATCTGCACCCATCGTGCCCAGGATGTAAGATGCCTCTGGTTTCCTGTTCAAATGTGCGCTAGGCTACTTTTGATGCCTTGAATGGTCATGCCCCTGCTTAAGGAAGAGAACATCTCAGCCCCGGCATTCCTCTATGCACACTCTACCATAATCCAGCCGGAACTTGCTGTCTATTCTTCTCAAAACTCCCTGTCTCCCTGCACAATTATTCCCTCATTTAATCATTTTTTTAAAAGTCTCTATTAAACAACCAGTACAGTAAGGTACAAGGGTATCTCTAGTAGCATATAACATATAGCCTGTAACTTTATTTTTATTTATTTTATATATATATATATATATATATATTTTTTTATGGGGCCTTATCCATGGGATTAAACTGTCTGTATTTAAGATGAGGACTTCAGGACAAGCCAGCGGTAGCTTATTAAATTATGCCGAGGGTAATGAACAGTGCCCTTGGGTCTAAAATGGTTCCTCCCCCTTTGTTTTTTTCCAGCATGGCGGAGTATTGTCCATTCAAGATAAAGAAGGCCTCTCTGTTTTGGACCTGACCATGAAGGACAGGCCGGCCCACGTCGTGTTCAGGAACACTGGTGAGGAGACTTCTGATGTGAGTATTCTTCGCTCCAGCGTGGTTGTCCCACAAGAGCTCGTTTTTGCTCATCAGATCCCACTGAGGCGTACACCTGGGGCAACAACGCCAACTTCAGCCTGGGTCACGGGAACCAGGAGACCAGACATCATCCGGAGCTCGTGGACATCTTTTCGCGGAGCGGGGTCTACATCAAGCAGGTGTGTGTTTTCTATTCGAGGAGACCTGCTTCCTCTGTCTCCCAGAGAACAGGCTTATCACTTGGGACCCCGATCAAAACACGTCCCCCCCAGAGACCGGCGGCAAAGCACCCCCGCCCCAGCCCGAGAGGGTTTTTCTTGCCCGCCTTCTCCCACGGGAGATGTGAAGAAGAGCACGGCCTCGGTAGAAACCGTTTTTACGTCCTCGTTGTGACCGTCGCTCTGTGCGGAAGTAGAGTTAAGCATCATCAGTGTTGCCCCCGCCTGCTAAATAGGGACATAAAAGGGATTTCTGAAAGGGGAAAAAATCCAGGGCTAATCCCCGGCTAGCGAGAGAGTGAATGAGTGGTGAGGGACGGCCGCTCGGGTTTCGCGACTCGTACGGGAGCCGGCTGTTGTGCCGCTCGGTGCGCAGCCGGCTCTACGGTTTCATTTCGCTGTTAGTGTGATCACACGTGATGACCTTGCAGTCAACTGTGTTTGTTTCAAGTTTCAAGGTGAAGTGATTGTCACATGTCATACACAGCAGCACAGCACACGGTGCACACAGCGACATTTGTCCTCTGCCCATCCTTTAACCCATCACCCCGAGAGCAGTGTGTGGGGACGGTGCTTTGCTCAGTGGCACCTTGGCGGATCGGGATTCTGATTACGGGGCCGCTTCCTTAACCACTAGGCCACCACTGGCCCCTAGTTTGGGTGATCACACCCAGGCGACAGTGACAACGGGCTGATTCAGGGTAGCGCTGCGATTAACATTGCGATTCCTTTGTGATCAAGCTCTTTCTCTGGATAATTATGTAAAAAAATTATTATAATAAAAATACATAAACAAGACGTGCTTCTTTTCCTCCACATCTTTCTGGGGGGCATTGCAGTATCACATTCCTCACTCTTTCATTGACCCGTGTCCACTCCGTCCACTGAAAGGTAGAAGGCATTATGCCTGGCACTCTCTGTCCCGCAGATGCGAGGAGTTAAATATTAATCCTTCCGTAATGCTCTTTTAATTAAATAAGCTGCGATGTGTACTCTGGGCACGCGGCTTTGTGATCCTCCTTGTACGGGGCGCCTCTTCTGCCCATTCAGCCTTTCAGCACGGTGCTGCATTAGTCATGACGCTGTGCTCGGCCCTCTACTTCCACTTACGGCACTGTCCCCGGCACAGTCTGGGGTCCGGCACGGACCTGCTCCGAATCGAAGCTGGAGGCTGGGGAGGGGATTATAAACAATGTGCAGTTGTTATATGCCGATCCAGAGAGCACACGTGCCACTTCGTGCCCCGGGGATGGCATTGTGGCGTAGACAGTTCAGCCTCTTATGTAAACATGTATCGCATGAATTATGAATAATAAAAATGAGCTGCTCTATCACTGTGTGAATGTGCGTTTATTTTTCTCTCTCTTTTCCAGGTGGTCCTGTGTAAATTCCACTCTGTGTTCTTGTCTCAGAAGGGCCGGGTTTTCACCTGTGGACATGGGCAGGGAGGCCGTCTTGGACACGGGGATGAACAGACATATCTGGTACGCGCCTAGCTGGCCTGTGCCATCGGGATCACGCGTAGGCATATTCCGCCCGTCCGACTGTAGCTACCTCGCCTTTTCACGTTCACCCCGTCCCTGTTGTCGTCTGTACGCCCCAGGTCCCTCGGGTGGTGGAGGGCCTCCAGTCCCATCACTGCTCCCAAGTGGCAGCAGCCAGGGATCACACGGTAGTGCTGACCGAGGAGGGGTACGTCTACACCTTTGGCCTCAACCACGCCCACCAGCTGGGCTTGGTGCCGCCGCCCACAGCCAGCCACGTGCCAAAGCAGGTCAGGCCTTTACTCGTCACAGAAAGAACATTAGTAATTGGACATGGGTCTGGGACGGTCGATGCTATGAATTCATCAGACCAGGCCACTTCCTACCGATGCTCTGTGGTCCTGGTCTGCTGCTTAATAAACTCACCCACTGACAGCTACAGAGACAACTAGAAACCAAAATTCCTGTCCGGACGTTTTTCGTAGGAGCGCGGACATAACCTCCTGAGCTGGTCTCAGCTGTGAAATCAGGCGGTGTTATTAAAGTATCCGATAGAGCAGGCAGTGATGTCAAATTTGTTGACGTTTAGAACATGTTGAAAAGATAACATGTTAGCATGTTTATGCTAGCATGCTAACATAAAAAATGCTAACAGTGCGTAGCCAAGGTGCGTCACATTAAATTTGGTGTTGTTTGGATCATGTTCAAAAATTATCATGTTAGCATGCTAATGCTAGCATGCTAAAATCAAAAACGCTAACAGGGTGTGGCCAAGATTCATCACTGTAAATTTGGTGACGTTTGGAGCATGTTTAAAAATTAGCATGTTAGCATGCTAATGATAGCATGTTAACATCAAAAACGCTAAGAGGGCGTATCCAAGATGTCACGTTAAATTTGGTGACGTTTGGAGCATGTTTAAAAATTAGCATGTTAATGTTAGCAAGCTAACATCAAAAATGCTAACAGGGCGTGGACAAGATGTGTCATTTTGATGTTTGGACAATGTCGAAAAAATGAGCATGTTAGCTCAAGGCGTAGCATGTTAGTGGCCAAAGTACAGAGCGTCCCTAATGAAGTGGCTGAAGGACAGGGCGTCCCTAATAAACGACTCGACTCCTGTGCCTCTACATGATTTGTGGGCGGGCCGTATGACCTACCAAAACAAACAATATGTCATATTGTGCGTTGTTTCTGTGCGTTTCACGGACTTTTCGTGGCAGCCTTGAATGTAAGACATGTCCTTTTTTGCCGTTTTCCGGGTTTTTCCGGGTTTTCCAAACCCCCGTTGGTGGCACCGACTCGTCCCATATGTCAGATCGTAGGACTCGATTTTTGGGTCGCTAGCTTCAGCGGTTAGCCTCAGGGAGCCAAAAACGTGTTCCCAGCACAATAGTAAATGGTCTGTCATTCTGACTGGCCCAAGTTACAGTTCTGCACGTCACATGACCGGTGTGTATGTTTGTAGTATATGTGTTTTGTCTCTCTGCTAAATGCAGAAACGCGTTGATTCATGTTTTAGGTGACTTGCAAGTCTCTGAAAGGGCGGCTGGTGATTGGTGTTGCAGCCGGCAGGTTCCACACAGTTCTGTGGACCAGAGAGGCCGTCTACACTCTGGGGCTCAATGGCGGCCAGCTGGGTGAGTAGATGAAGGTTCTCTCTCAGCAGCCAATCGTATCCTCTTAAAAAATCCTCGTGCCGTAAAATACGTGGGTCCCCAGGCCACCTGCTGGATCCCAACGGGGAGAAGTGTGTGACCGTGCCTCGCCAGGTCTCGGCTCTTCACCACAAGGACGTTTCCATCGCCACGGCTGCGGCCAGCAACGGGGCCACGGTGTGTGTGACTGAGAAAGGAGACGTGTACCTGCTGGCGGACTACCAGTGCAAGAAACTGGCCTCCAAGTGAGTGCTGTCATGTGACCGAAGGTCTCGCGCACCGTGGGTACCGTACGACTGCGGTTGGAGGTGTGGCCTGTTCGGTGGCTCACTGCGGTGTTGTGCTTGCTACTTGCCCAGGCAACTCAACATCAAAAAGGTTTTGGTGAGCGGGGGCGCGTTGGACCATCGCGTTGACCCCCAGGTCCTGAATGAAAATGGGGGAGAAAAGGTGACCATCGTGGTCCTCGACGAGGCTGGAAGAGTGAGTGATCCTTAAATGACTCCATCGAAATGTCCGCTTTCAACCTTTAAAAAAAACAAAGAAATAAAATAAAAAATACATGAGGGCAGAGGCCTTTTGAAATGGCAGCAACTTTAATATTTTATCATATTTTCCCGTGTTTAATACTTCTGAAATTTTGCTTTTGAGTAAATAAAGCGGGCGTGGTCTCTTTACGTTTATTATTTCAGGTGTTTTGCTGGCGTTCGGTTGGCTGCTTGGTGCGCCAGTGCAGGTGGGCTTATGGACGCCAGGTGTTCATGTCGGACGTCGCTCTCAGTAAAAGCAACGTGATGTTTGTTACCCAAGAAGGCGAGGGCTTTGGTGGTCAGTGGCTGGGAGAGTACAAGAAGATCCTCGATAAGAAAGGTCTGTAGTTGCGTGTGGTCGTAGCATCTAGACTCTCCTCCGTCTCGGCCCCTCGGTGGTGGAATGAACTTCCAGCTCAGTCACTGAGCACCTTCACACGGCAGCTCAAGACCTTCCTCTGTAGAGAAGATTTAAATGAACTTGTAACCTTCTGACTTCTGTATAGAAACTAGAACAGAGAGAATAAAAATATTGTGTTCATAGTTGGGGGTCCTAGTGAACCGGAACTGATTACTTTACTTTACTTTACTTTATTTAGCAGACACTTTTATCCAAAGCGACTTACAAGAGGAAGACACCAGCAATTCTCATTCGATTTCTATAGAATATTGAGTTTACAAACTAAGAGCCCTGATAAGGCTCAGACTTGTCAGTGAAGAGCATGCTTGGAGATTGTTATAATGTATTTATACTGCATTTATAATGTATTTATACTGATAATGTATTTATACTGATCACTTCATCCATGGTAACATGGAAGAACGTTGTAAGTCGGTCTGGATAAAAAAAATGTAATGCATTAGTAGTTATTTCATGTTGCCAACCTGTCCCTTTTTAGACCCTGCGGGTGGCGTGGAGGTGTGTGGCCACTCTGAAGCAGGGGGTGTGTATGAACGGATCCGCCTGGAGAAGCTCCCCCATGTCCATCGAGCTGTCCGCATCACTGTTGACTCCAAGGGTCGAAACTATGCCGTGCTGCAGTCAGATCCCAAAACCAGGTGCCTTCACAGAGCATTAGATGTCAGGACTTGACCCCAGATGGTCACTCAAACCGCTCCTGTTCCTGTTGTGTTCTCAGCTTGTACGAGGTTCCCTCCATATCTCCCTCCACTTTCTCCCAACACTTGGGCGCTCTGCTGTCGGAGGCTGACGAGATGGACGGCATCCATGACGTGACCCTACAGGCTGGCGATCGCACCTTCCCCGCCCACAAATACATCCTGTCCATGCGCTCCGAGTTCTTCCGAAAGCTGCTGCTGTGCGAGCGTGACCAGGGTAAAGGAGAGGACGAGGCTGAGGACGGGGAGGTGAGGCGGAGCGAAGATGCCGTGGGCTGCGACCTGCTGGTGCTGGAGAAGGTCCCGGAAGAACTCCTGGAGCAATTGCTGCAGTTCATTTACACGGACTCCTGCGAGGCCCTGGTGCACGGTGCCCAGCCCCGGTTCCCTCGCACGAGCCAGCACCACGGGCGTGGCCACAAGGAACAGGAGCAGCTGATCCACAGCCTCCACGAGCTGGGCTTGGGAGACACCCTGAGGGGCCGTTCGGCACTGGAGGTCTACCGCTCTCTTCCTGCCTCTGACCGTGGAGAGCGGGACAAACCAAGGAGCAAGAACACCAAGCTTGGTAAGAAGGTCAAGGCCAGTAATGCCGGTGATGGGGGTGCCAATCCGGTGAAGATGCTGCAGGCTGTTGCCAGAAAACTCGGTGTGGGCAGCCTCGCCGCCAGGTACGATACGACCTGGTGTGACCTCACGTCTTTATTGATCGAGTTAGTGAGCGTTTTTCCAACCAGGTTTCCATATTCGCTCTACCTTACAGGCTGGATGGAGTGAAATATGAAAACGGGAAGATCAGTGTCACGAATAAAAAGATGGGCAATAGACCGAGATTTAACCAGAAAAAGTGGTGCGTGGTGTTCTCAAGATAAAATAACCAGTCTTCATTGACTTGACCGAGTGGGAATGCTGACTGACCGTCTCTTGCATGTTCCTGCAGCTCCTACCTGTGTGATGTCACTCTGAGATCAGAAGATGGGAAGGAGTTCCCCTGTCACAAATGTGTACTGTGTGCACGACTGGGTGAGTTTAGTGTTTCTGCTCATCCCCTTTCTGCTCATCTTTTATCATTTTATAACTTTTTTTTTTTCCTCATTTCAGAGTACTTCAACAGCATGCTGGGAAACCCCTGGATTGAGGTATGGTACAATTCATTTTCATTTAAAAAAAAAAAAAGCTCAAATTCATAAATATGCACGTATGCAAATAAACACAAACACAGAGGATTAAATGCTGCTGCGCAACGAATTCGCCTGCATTAGTTATACACTGAGCACTGCGGGTCATGTTGGGCTTTGGTGATCAGGTTTCTTGCTTTTGTCTGCCCCCTACAGGCCACTAGTTGTTCTGCGCTGGATATGCCAACGACAGCCGAGATTCTTCACGTCATCTTGGAGTATGTTTACACAGATGAGTCTCCAACTGTTAAAGGTAGCTCTCTCTCCTTCCTCATCAGTTGGCACAGAGCCCCACTGTAATTAATGTTAACTATTGTTTGCATGTTGTTTGCTACTTGTTTTGTTGTCACTGCAATGTCATCTTCACATTGTAGAAAGATTTTTTTGTCCTCTAGAGCCATGGTAGTTATGACCACTGGCTGGTGAAATTACTAATCATTATGGTCTTGTTCCAATGGCATCTGGCACCAGTGGGTAGGGAATCAACAACAACAACACAACAACATTTATTTCTCAATGGGCTTTGACGGGGCCTACAGTTGACATCCCCCACACTTGACCCTTCTGCACACAAGGAAAAACTCCACACACAAAAAAAACTCTAGGAGAGAGAAAAAAGAAAGGATGAAACGTTGGGAAGGAGTGATACAGAGAGGGACCCCCTTCCAGGGTAGAGGGAGCCTGCAAATTGTGTCAGTGAAGGGTTTGTGATGATTTGTACCATAGGAAAGAAAGAACGGGGAAAAAAAAAAAGTTATTACAGTTGTAGGGTTGGAGAAGTCCAGAATGTAGTCCAGTGTCATGGTCTACATTACATGTCCATGATGGTGTTAGAAGGATGCCAGTCCCAAACTGCCAATTGTTTTTATCTTATTAAAAGATGACTACCTTTCTCCATGCCAGAATCGCAAAATGTGGAGTTTGTGTGTAACGTGCTAGTCGTTGCTGACCAGCTACTCATCACTCGACTCAAGGAGATGTGTGAGGTTGCCATCACTGAGAACTGTGAGTATTCATCCATTATTTTCACAGATCCACAGACTCTGAGATGGTCCTAAATTGCATAGACGGCCATGTCTTGTTGTGATGTCCTGTAGTGACTTTGAAGAATGCTGCAGAGCTGCTGGAGTTTGCCTCGATGTACAACGCTGAGCAGCTCAAACTCTCCTGCCTGCAGTTCATCGTGCTCAACATGGGTGCCCTGCTGGAGTCCCGGTGAGTGTTCAGTCATTATTACAGGCTTTAAAAAAAAAAAAATAATAATAATAATAATAATTTTTTTTTATTCATATATATATTACATACACACACACACAAACACACACATATACATATATATATATATATGTGTGTGTGTGTGTGTGTGTGTGCGCATCACCCCATATATGTTGCAGTCACCCCATAGTGTCTTGCTGCACTACAGGTAATATGAGTATCATTGAGAGGCTAATAATTAGATCAAATAATAATATAACAGTTAATATTTTAATTTAGTAGAGCATATATCCCTCATTGTGTCTTCCAAGGAAAACTCTGGCCCTTGGACAAATGTAGTCAAATTAAGATCCTGATGAAGGATCATAAATTTAATGAAAGTGGCGTTAAAAAAAGGTCTAAATTTAGCTTCAGAAGCTAATACCCTGTATTAGTATTGATGTGATGTGATTTTTTGTTTCTGTATTCTCTATGTTTAGCTTGCATGTGTGCGTCTATTTGTGTTTGTAGTGCCCTGGATGTGTTGAGTGATGAGGTGCTGTTTGAGCTCACTGCCGCTTACAGGAGAATGGTGAGTTAAATCTGACTGTTATGGACAGCAGCAAGTTTTGGTCTCTAGTAATATGGATACCTTTTGGATGTTACCATTAGCATATCCAGGCACATTACAGCCATGTAGTATTTCGTTTGGCTTTATACTAAATTAGTTTATCTTCTCAGATTCCAGCCATGCAGAGGCGTCTCATCACCCCCTACCCCAACACCCCTGACCTCAGTTTGTTTGAGGATGAAGTCTTTGACTCTGTTAGCGCCAATTCTAACAAAGAGCCTGACTACTCCTACACGTACGACATTTCCATTATGCTACCTACTGATGTGTTGCTAATAGGGGTGGAAATTGCAACCAGTTGACTGGGTTAAATAATAATACATAATGATCCATGATACGTAAAAAGATTGCCATTTCAATGTTTGTTTTTGTCCCACCCGTTATTGTAACGGTTTTGCAGGGGCGTTCAACTTTTCTGTCTTTCTACTTAGTGAGTCTTTGCTGAAGAAGGCAAAGATGAAGGCCAAGAGGAAACCACGTCGACGGTCTGACAGTTCTGGAGGGTACAACCTCTCTGACATCATTCATAGCCCACCTCCCACAGGTAAAGTCCCTCCAAATGAGGTGTCATCCAACGCTGCAGAGGTCACCTAAAGACGCGTCTTCCCACAGACCATATGGGATCGTTGAAGACTAACTCCGTGGAGTCGCTGCATGAGTTGATGACCTCTGACTCTGAGGGCAGCGGTGTGGGCGTGGGCAGCCCCCGGGACCTCCAGTCCCCAGTGCCTCCAGACCGCCCAGATTTACAGGTTAGAGTACATACAGGTGGTGTCCATATTTGACTTGTAGGTTGTGCTCCTCAGTCACATCCAAAGTTACCATCCAAACGCACACAGCACGATCATGTAATTAATGTGCTCGATGGGTCTTGAATAAATTTTTGAATGAATCCCCACAGACAATGAGTGTCTGTAGGCATACCAGAAACATGCACCACCCCGCCTACTACACCTCTACTAACATTCTGTTGTTTTGGTTGCAGGAGGAGAAATCTGGCCCTATTTGGCCACCCAAGACCCCACCCAAAGGCCTACACCTAAAGAATGCAAGTTTGGCTCCACCCAATCGTTCCACCCCTGAGCCCATCCCCACCATCAAATCCAGTGGCAGGTATGGCATATCACCACCTGCATCCCAGCACTGGCCGTCAATACGTCACCATCAGTTCCCGGGTACTGTTTGTACACTGGAAACATTATTTGGATGTATAATTTTACAATTATTAAAAAAAGGAGATCCTAATAATGGGCACTGCACTGATTTAGTATGTATCAAACATGATCTGGCATTGCCAATTAATTCATATTTAATAATTAAAACATTAAGTGGTTCGTTCGAGTTCAAAAGGGAAACAGTTTTCCAACTCATCCCAGGTAAGGACAGATTTGGCGCGTTACATCTAACAGAGATAAAGGGATGAACTTTGGTCCCATTGGTCCAGTGATCTCATCCTGTCTCGGTAAAGGTGGTTATTTGTCTGTGTCTGTTTTTAAATAGCAATACCCCCCCGCTTCCTCCCATCCTGGACCTTCGAGCTATAATGGAGATGGAGGCAAACTCTCTCAATCTAGGCGCCACACCCAAAAGCCCAGGATTGTAAGTGCTTCTGCTGTAGATTTCCTAGTTGGTGGCGCTTTGATCATTTGAACTAACAATCTGCATTACTGAGACACGCTAATCACCACTTTCTCCTAACGTGGTTAACAGGCCAGGGCTCACGAGTAAAACTTCTCCACTCCCAACCAAGCTCTCCCAAAAGCAGAGAAAGATGATTGCCATGGCAACCAAAGAGGGCACCACAGAAGGCAATGTTGTGAAGTCGCCTCCAGAAATGACTCCTCCTAAAACTATCAAGGCGTGGTGAGGGTCATCTTCCTTCTACCTCCAAAACCATGAGCTGGAAGTTTGTTTAATTCTTTCTGTCCGAGTTCTTACTCCCTACCTCTGTTGCCAGGGCGACACCACTGCATTCCTCCCCTTCATCGCGGTCGTTCCGGGACCTTCTTGTGGAGGAGGAGAAACGAGGTAAAACCTCTCCAGCTGTTGCAGTGGCTGCTGGGGGTTCCGGAGGGTCCAGCTCTGCAGTCAGGAGAGTGACGTTTAAATGTGGCGAGTCCAACGACCCTGATAAACCAGCGGGGTATGACCTACACTCTTACATACACACCCGTATGTTTTATTCAGGTGAAATATCTATATATATATTTTTTTTATTATTTCAATTAAAGTTAATGTACTAGGCTTATTAAAAGCTCTAATTTGAATCTTGGTCCAGTGAGCATGCAGTGTAATGTTTAAATACAGAACACAGAGTTGTCCGTGTTTCTCTTCAATACAGAAAGCCTACCTAAATAAGCCATGGGGGTTTATTTAGAGTCCGCAGAGGTGTGTTGGCCATTTCTCCACTGGATGGCGGCGTTGTGCTTGGGGTCTCGTTTAGCATCTGCAGTTAGGCCCGTGTCTCTGGACACAGTGGAAATGACACTGAAAGGTGGTTCCCAGTGTGGTCACCAAGTGTTAGAATGTTAAAGTTGTTTTTGCAATAGTAGTTAAATCTACAAAGATACGTCTGGAGAGACACTAATCCGCGCTAGAGAGGCATTCGTAAAGAGAAACTTAGAATGTCAGTGCTCGTTCCAGTAATACACTTGCAATTGATAATTTGTCTGACACTCATTAACTGAAGGAGGTGTGATTACCCCAACTATCCCAAGACGGTGATCATGCTGACGTTCGTAAGGCAGCTTTATCCTCCATTGACCCCATATGTGCTCTTAAGCCCACCTGGAGTACAGTTCTTGGAAACCAATGAATGTCTAATGAATCGCTAACAGGTTTAGCATGATGCTAGTGAGTTGTGGCTTAATTATGTACAGGGTGGGCCATTTAATAAAATGGGAATGGTTGGTGACATTGAACACATTTTATAAGTGGTCAGAAACCTGTAAATAACTCATGAAAGAATAAAAAGTTACGTTAAAACCAAGCACACCGTTGTTTTTCTTGTGAAATTACAAATAAATTTGATGTCACATGACCCTCTTCCTATTGAAAAAACAAAAGTTGGATCAAAAATGGCCACTATGGTCACCACCCATCTTGAAAAGTTCCCCCCCCTCACATATACTAATGTGCCACAAACAGGACGTTAATATCACCAACCATTCCCATTTTATTAAAGTGTGTCCATATAAATGGCCCACCCTGTAGATTAATAGGTTTCGTTTAGTTTAGAGTGCATGCGAGAGGTGTGCATACTTTTTAATACCGCATAAAAACCCGCTAGGTTTTTATTTTCTCCTCTAAGCCTCTAAAATGTACTAGTCACCGAAGCCATGACAAGAACGATGCTTTAAGAGGAACTCTGATCATGTTAGTGTTGGGTCTCGGTAGCTGAGTCATACGCTGTGCGGTTCCGACCGTTTTTGTCCGCTTATTATGGCTGCTGTGTTTGTGATGCTCATCTGTGCTGATAAGGGCAGGCTCACAACGTGTCAAAGTGCGTGTGCATTTCAGCACGCCGAGTATATTGCACAACGGTTGCGTTGTTGCACACTCCCTTTACTCCAGTGGAACGCCGCAGACTCTGCCAGCCCTTCGCCCCGATTTCTCTCAACAATCCGCTGAATACAGAAGACACCGTCACAGCAGACGCGCGCTGTGCTGCCGTCGCAGAGCGGGGAGAATAGGCTTTAATATGCGCGAGTCACTCATTGCGGTTCAGCTGAGGTTAACCCAGCACGGGGCCTCGGCAGAAAAGGCGCGGTTGCCCAACAGCGTCATGTGCAATTGGTTTGGCGCAGCCGACAGAAGCTGCTCAGCTCCACTAGCACGCCGCCTCTGTAATTACGGTGTGGTTCGTTAATTTTCCCGAACGACGAATGTCCTTTTAGTTTAATGCGTTCCTGAATCTGGGCTGTGTGGGACTAGCAACTCGCCTGGACCTTTAGTCCACATTCTTTTTCCTCGACTATTGCAAACCCACATTAAGAACACATGCGTGCACACTAGCAGCAGAAGATGGCTAATAGTCTCGGCTTTTGGCCGAACTTTTGGCTGGTCTGTACGTCCTGCAAAACATATGTAATCCAAAAAAAGATCTGTTCCTATGCTCATTTTTAGAGGGGCGGTGAGGATAGTTGCACAAGTCATGCTGACAAACATAGTGCAACTGGATGCCTTCTTCTTTCTGACCACTCATGACTTTGCGTCTGTGATGAAACTGGGCTATTTGCACAGGGGATGTAGTTTTTTTTTTTCTCTTGTACCTATTTAATTTGTCTCAGTAATTCGTTGTAAACGAACACCCTGCTTTCACAGGATTTCCAAGTTTGCACTAATGTTATCAAAAATGTCGATTCTCAAATATCAATCGATCGATCAATCTTTATTTACATGTCACTTTTTGCAATGTACATTGTCACAAAGCACCTAACAAACAGAACAGTGCTCAAAGCCCCAGGTGATATACTAATCAATGCTAAAATTTAGTATCAATTTTGATATCGATTAGCACGATTTTCAACAGGCATTGCAGTGGGCAGCCGTTTAAAAAGTCAAATTTTAAATTCGCTTTGGTCCAGAGATGGCTTTGTTTCTTTTTTTTTTTTCTTTTTTTTATTTATTTTATAATAAGTCTTCACACTTGATAAAGGAAGGCTGCAATAGAAGAGTTCCGTGGTTGAATTTCGTCTCATTTTCTCCTGTGCTCTACAGGCCGTGGGTGCTGGGAGGAATGGGTGGCCCATCAGCAGGTGGCTTGGTGGCTTTCGCTTCCATAGTAGAAGAGGAGAAACAGCAGGAGGCAGCTCTCATTCGCAGCAGAGAGAAACCCTTGTCTCTGATTCAGGTATCTCCTCACACACGGTGTCACCCCTAGTCTTAGTTCATGTGCCATTTTTTATTTAGAAGTTATTTTTAATATATAGTTTTTTTTCTTTTTTTTCTAATCAGATTGAGGAGCGAGCAATTCAGGACTTGTTGCTTCAGTACAAAGCTTTCAACAACCCTGATGAGCTGATCACTGTGGAGCGGTCTCTCCAGGGTCCTATTGCTGCCCCCACTTGGAATAAGCACTAATAAAAAAATCCGAGAGGTCCCCGTAAATCCCAGTCATCCTCCATTTGCACCTCGAGCTGTGGCTCGGGTGTGGTCTTCTGCTTTCCTCCAGTTCTCCTGTGTTTAACCTTTTATGTTGCTGCTGCTTTTTATTTCCTGCATAAACCATTGAATGTGTCCAATGAGAAGGAGAGACTGGGATTCATTACAGCTTCCCGCCACAGTTATGAAGAAAGCAGCAAGAAGAAGAAGAAATCTTCCAGAAACTGCCTAACCCTATCTGTGGAAGATTTATGTGTCGCCAAAGATAAGATAGGTAGGAAGAGCAAGCGCTGTGCCATAAGGAAAGTCCTCATTGTGGTGTACACTGGGAACAACAGGATGCCGGGCCGGTGGGAGCAGCTAAACCATGAGGAGGATGCGTCTGAAAGTATGAAGTGTGCAAAGATTTAAATACATGCTGCAGTTTTTTCTTTTTCTTTTTTTTTAAACCCAGTGGTTTAACTCTCCAGTAGGAAAGTTTTTCTTTAATTTCTGAGTAATAATGAATCTTGAAAGTTTAGATGCACTTAAGATGATGTTTTGGGTTGTAGTGTAAAGAGAATAACTTGGTGGCATGCCATAAAAATAAAAAAAATTCACATCTGCAGCGATGGTCTCATGTGTTCACTTGAATTCAGACAGGATTATTAATCTGGGGGAGGAGTCAGACTGGTCCAGGCTATTTATCAGGATAACTATGTTATTAAGATTCTGGTTCATTAAAATATAAGAAAATGTTCTTACTCTTTGGCTTTTATCCCATTTTATCTCTTCTGCAAATTCACAAACATGCAGATGTGCTTTTGTTAAGCAGCCTCTTGATGAGCATCTTCTTCTTAGTGACGACGTGGGACAGTATCCTCAGGATCTGTCCCCTCAGGTCACCCTGCCCTTCCCTCACTGTACATGCAGGCATCACCCGTTCCTTGACTGGGGTTCCAGAACCTCGGGTCGTTCGGTTCTTCAATTAGCCGCGTTGTTTGGTCATCACTGCTGCTCCCACAGGGAGTATTTTGAGCGAAACGGAGGTGTGTGTGTGTGTGTGTGTGTGTGTGTGTGTGTGAGGATCCTGCTGAAAAAAATCGAATGAAGGAGCCATTTATCCCGGTCATCACCTCAAACCCGTCCTCTCCTCTGCATGAGTAAGCGTAATTACTCCACTCTGAGTCTCCTCCGAGGTTTCGGCCCGACCGGACGACCCCCGTCATTAGGAAGTAAAAAGCGCATCGTGATCAAGAGCTTTAATTGTCTCTAATTTCCAGATCTGTCCCGTCCGTGTCTCTGAGACAGTCGTGGTGAGGGGAATAGCGATTACCCCATCGACTCGATTAGCTGGCGCAGCGATGCGGCGTCCGTCCGTGAGCAGGCACACTTTGACAGCGGCGGCGTGCCAGATGGGGTCAGGGACGGGTTCCTGGCCGGCCTGCGTGTCTTAATCACACAGTTTGACGACCGTGAAGAATGAGTTGGACTCTCCCCGCGATGGGTGTGTATGCATGAGCTGACGTTTTTGGGGGAATTTGCATAAATAACTGGTGTCGGTGCTGCCATCTTTTCCAGGCCCTGGATCTGTGGATCGAGGGTGGTCTATTAAACGTGGATTTGCGTTTGTCAGCAAGCTTCTCTTGCAGGAAGCCCGGTCCTCCCGCGCCTCCGCCAGCCGAGACGCTCAGACACAGGCGGTAAAGCCATCCGACTCATCCACTGACAGGATAACTCCGGCATTTTTCTTTTTTGGTCAGGTAAATGATGGGTGAAATCCAGTCTGCCCAGAGATATATTCGCTCCACTCCCGTTGCACAGGCTCGCCGAGTTCCCCACAGATGTAATAAAAACAATATCTAGGATTTTTATTAAAATATGATCTCAGATGTATCATTTAACAGCAGCGTGTGATTTTTTGCACTGCGAATGTGAGCCAGTAGCCTGGGCTTTTGTCTTTAATTTGCCTTTCAGATAATAAAACGTATAAACTTATAAGATAATAAAACATACTATAGACACATGAAATCAAGGATTTCATTTTCAGGATCAGAATTATATGCATGTTTTTATATACACACACACACACACACACACACAGGGAGTGCAGAATTATTAGGCAAATGAGTATTTTGTCCACATCATCCTCTTCATGCATGTTGTCTTACTCCAAGCTGTATAGGCTCGAAAGCCTACTACCAATTAAGCATATTAGGTGATGTGCATCTCTGTAATGAGAAGGGGTGTGGTCTAATGACATCAACACCCTATATCAGGTGTGCATAATTATTAGGCAACTTCCTTTCCTTTGGCAAAATGGGTCAAAAGAAGGACTTGAAAGGCTCAGAAAAGTCAAAAATAGTGAGATATCTTGCAGAGGGATGCAGCACTCTTAAAATTGCAAAGCTTCTGAAGCGTGATCATCGAACAATCAAGCGTTTCATTCAAAATGTTGACTAACAGGGTCGCAAGAAGCGTTTGGAAAAACCAAGGCACAAAATAACTGCCCATGAACTGAGAAAAGTCAAGCGTGCAGCTGCCAAGATGCCACTTGCCACCACTTTGGCCATATTTCAGAGCTGCAACATCACTGGAGTGCCCAAAAGCACAAGGTGTGCAATATGGCCAAGGTAAGAAAGGCTGAAAGACGACCAACACTGAACAAGACATCAAGACTGGGCCAAGAAATATCTCAAGACTGATTTTTGTAAGGTTTTATGGACTGATGAAATGAGAGTGAGTCTTGATGGGCCCGTGGCTGGATTGGTAAAGGGCAGAGAGCTCCAGTCCGACTAAGATGCCAGCAAGGTGGAGGTGGAGTACTGGTTTGGGCTGGTATCATCAAAGATGAGCTTGTGGGGCCTTTTCGGGTTGAGGATGGAGTCAAGCTCTTCAAGCAGGTTTACAGGAAGAAGTCTGCATCCTTAAAAAAAAACATGATTTTCATGCAGGACAATGCTCCATCACACGCGTCCAAGTACTCCACAGCGTGGCTGGCAAGAAAGGGTATAAAAGAAGAAAAACTAATGACATGGCCTCCTTGTTCACCTGATCTGAACCCCATTGAGAACCTGTGGTCCATCATCAAATGTGAGATTTACAAGGAGGGAAAACAGTACACCTCTCTGTACAGTGTCTGGGAGGCTGTGGTTGCTGCTGCACGCAATGTTGATGGTGAACAGATCAAAACACTGACAGAATCCATGGATGGCAGGCATTTGAGTGTCCTTGCAAAGAAAGGTGGCTATATTGGTCGCTGATTTGTTTTTGTTTTGTTTTTGAATGTCAGAAATGTATATTTGTGAATGTGGAGATGTTATATTGGTTTCACTGGTAAAAATAAATAATTGAAATGGGTATATATATTTGTTTTTTGTTAAGTTGCCTAATAATTATGCACAGTAATAGTCACCTGCACACACAGATATCCCCCTAAAATAGCTAAAAAATAAACTAAAAACTACTTCCAAAAACATTCAGCTTTGATATAAGTTTTTTTGGGTTCATTGAGAACATGGTTGTTGTTCAATAATAAAATTATTCCTCAAAAATACAACTTGCCTAATAATTCTGCACTCCCTGTATATATATCTACCATTTACGTTGGTAGATTCTCACTGAAGGCATCAAAACTATGAATGAACACATGTGGAGTTATGTACTTAACAAAAAGTGGAGACCTGGCCTCCACAGTCACCGGACCTGAACCCAATCCAGATGGTTTGGGGTGAGCTGGACCCCAACAAGTGCTAAACACCTCTGGGAACTCCTTCAAGACTGTTGGAGAAGCATTTCAGGTGACGACTTCTTGAAGCTCATCGAGAGAATGCCAAGAGTGTGAAAGCAGTAACCAGAGCAAAGAAACTAGAATATAAAACATGTACAGAACTCCATTCATAGTTTTGATGCCTTCAGTGAGAATCTACCAACGTAAATGGTCATGAAAATAAAGAAAACACATTGAATGTGAAGGTGTCCAGACTTTTGGCCTGTATTGTATATGCATAGTGTCTGTGTGTGTGTGTTTATATATATATATTCCAGGCTGCACTGTTCTTCATAATCAGGATGTTCACTAATGAGACATTGTGCCCATTTGTCGCCCTTTGACACTGAATGTAAGGCGTCACTTTTACTTTTCCGGCTGGCAGGCGTGTGACGTAAGGCCCTTCCTCTTAGAGGTGTTATCTGTTCCTTCGTAGCTCGAGGTGCCCTGCGGTGAAAGGTCCTAAGTGACAGATTAGATTCTCACCTCCTCTGCAGCTGGGAGTGGAGACTGGCCCGTCCTCGTCATCGCCTTTAGCTGTCATGGAGCCAATTAACATGGATTACCAGCCTGCTCCTCAGTCGTCACCTGGTTACTTTGAATAATTAAGGGCACGGGAAAGTGTACGTGGCGCGGGCTCCAGGCATGATCACGGGGTTGAGGTCACAGGTTCCGTCTTGCAGCAAAGGGAATAAAGAGGGAATAACGAGTCTCTTCTGCACTTTGCCAGCTACGTTTTCTTACTGTTTTGTACTGGTAGTCATTTCAAAACATATTACAAATGTGATGGTCTGTTTGAAGTCGTAAACGGCGTGGAATGAAGATTAAATATGTGATTAAATCAGGCTGATCTAAAGTGACGTTGTACGGTGAGGGTTAGTTCTGGAGGGCAAGATGTACATCGTGGAATTATTGTTCTTTTCAGAGTGCTGCCTGACCAGGTGGGGCTGGATCTTCAGCCGTTTCTAGGTTGTGGTAGACGATTCTGTTGGACCTACAAGGAGTCCTGTGGCGGTAGGGTCACAGTCAGGTCACTGCATAAATAAATAAAAAAATATATATATATGCTCATAGTGTGCAAAGCAGTAATCAGAGCAAAGGGTGGCTATTTTGAAGAAACTAGAATATAAAACATGTTTGCAGTTATTTCATTCATATATATATGTATATATAAGTTATTTCGTGTGCCTTCAACCTCGTAGTGCTCTTGTGGGTGCTCCAGGGTTCCATTTTCCTGGTGTGTGTTGTCCTCCTGCCTGAAGACTGCTGACATTGGCTCCAACCTCCTCCTGACCCTGACCTGGATAAGCAGGTTTAGAAACTAGATGGACGCTTACACTGTGCTTACAGGGGGTCTTTATATAGTCCTTAAGCGGTTTGCTTCAACTTTTCCAAACTCGGTGTGATGAATGAGCGTCCCGTGGACCGACGTGTAAGGAGTAAAGAATTAAGCTCTAAGTGTCTGCTAGAGACATCGATGCACAAAGCACTTTAGCAGAAGTCCCTCTCCACAGCTTCCATGGAATAGGCGTTTGTCAAAATAGTGAGCTAGCACCCCATAATCATGCACGTCCAGATACCTCTGGCTACCTTCGGAGCAGCTCCGGAGCGCTGGTGGGAGTATCTCTGTTCTGGATCGGCGCTAATTCGCTCCCCTGTGAACTCTGGCTGCAGCTTCTGTGTGTTTTTTCCTTCCTTCCTTCCTTTCTTTCCACCCCTCTGCGTTTGCACACATGACGTTTATTTCAGAGCGCAGCGACGCTCCAGCACTTCGTCACCGAGGCCAGAACAAATGAAGTGACGGGAACAGGCCGGCCATTTAAATGAAGCGGTGCCCTCAGGACTCCACCTGGAATTGCAGTTAGGGACGCGAGCCGAGGAGCGAGGGATGGAGGGATTTTTCCTTTCTGAAATTACCCTGTCAAAAGCAAGGACGGCTGTACGGACTCACCACTCTCAATATGCTTCACTGATAATAATGGAACTTTCTTCATACTTTCCCAACTTTTGGCCTCTCGGTGAATTAATGTTCTAATTAATAAACAATAAACACGTAATATTTTCCTCGGGTTCCTTGGTGGAACATGCTGAACGTGCAGGTCACCTTCGTCGTGAAATTCAAACGAAAAAGTCAACAGGAAATTGTTCAACTCGGCGGTTTGTCCGTTGAACTGTAGTTCCTTCACCCGACTGGCCACGTACAATCTTCAGAGCATCACGACCCACAGTAACGCGGTAAAGTGCGGTACGTTTTTACACCATACACACGTAAAAACCAGCACAGTATATCCGGTCATTTACTCACTTTAGAAAGGCACAGACAAATACCACATTAAACAGTGATTTCGGGAACAGCACTGGTGTGTGGGGACTCTGTTTGCTGTCCCACCTCTTTGCACCTATTAATAACCTCCCATAAGCGAATAATAATCATATTAATAACCTCCCATAAGCGAATATCTGCTGATATTATACAACGAGCTCAGAGAACAGAGCGGCGGAGACACGGACGTCTTTGCATCTTTACATGCGAGTATTGCACAGTCAAGCACAGTTTCCAATCCTGCCTTCAATCTGACTGTAATATATTTAAAATATAAAAATTATTAAAATTGTTCCAAAATGTTCGCTACAATTTGGAACAATTATCCTCAGTAAGCGGTTGTTATTATACAATGTGGGCCATTTATATGGATCCACCTTAATAAAATGGGAATGGTTGGTGATATTAACGTCCTGTTTGTGGCACATTAGTATATGTGAGGGGGCAAACTTTTCAAGATGGGTGGTGACCATAGTGGCTCATCTTGGATCCAACTTTTGTTTTTTCAATAGGAAGAGGGTCATGTGACACATCAAATTTATTTGTAATTTCACAAGAAAAACAACGGTGTGCTTGGTTTTAACATAACTGTATTCTTTCATGAGTTATTTACAAGTTTCTGACCACTTATAAAATGTGTTCAATGTCACCAACCATTCCCATTCTATTAAGGTGTATCCATATAAACTGCCCACCCTGTAAATTTACGATGTTGAGATTGTATAGAGTGGCAGCAGCCTAGTGAGTAGCATGAACCAGAAGACCCAGGTTCAAACCCCACTTACTACCACTGTGTCCCTGAACAAGGCACTTAACCCTGAGTGTCTCCAGGGGGACTGTCCCTGTCGCTCTGGATAAGGGTGTCTGATAAATGCCGTAAATGGAGTATAGTAACGGTGAGGACGGTACATTTGCAACTCATCAGTTCACTGGCGGAGGGTGAACTGGCGGAGCCTCTGTCCTGTGGGTTGTGGGGCCGTGAGGGAGCGCTAGTGTAAATGGGATAATCTGGGTTTACGGGGCTGGGCGGCTGCAGTGACGCAGGGCCTTGAATGATGGATACCCGGTGACAGCCGGTCCACCTTAACCCCTCCCCCCTTCCGCCTGTCCTGGGTTCAATTGAGAGAATCCCTCGTGTAGTAGGCCAGCGGGGCCAGTAGATACCGCCCTCGAACCGGAGCGATTCTGCCTTCTTAAGCACTTTCACCGACTGCTGACCAGAGCGAAGGCAGGTCCTGGAGGAACGTCTACCAAAACGTCGGCACTCCAACCCCGCCTTAATTAGGCCGAGGTGTTTTTTTTTTTTAAATGGCCCAGTAAGGAGTGCGGCATGCGGGTTCGAAGCCCACACTGCCCCTCGGTCGCCTGTCGTGGCTGAGCAGAGGACACGTTTCCTTGTGTCACCGTGTGCTGTGCTGCAGTGTCTCACGATGACAATCACTTCATCGACTGGACTTCTATAAATCCAACGCTTTCTCAGTTTCGTGGATCTGACTGGGTGGGGTGGTAGTGGCCTAGCGGGTAACACACTCGCCTATGAACCAGAAGACCCGGGATCGAACCCCACTTACTACCATCGTGTCTCCAGGGGGGGACTGTCCCTGTAACTACTGGTAAATGTAAACGTGTAGTGCAGGGACTGAAGCCCACGAATCCAAACGAAGGATGAAAGCGCCTCCTTCCCCTAGATGGCGACGTGGAAACGGCGAATGTGCCTTTTACATCCCGCCATGTCGCGTTATACGTCCGGGACCGGGACTTTTCTTTCCTTTTACGCACGACTCTGTACGGTCTGCCACATGACGCGTCACACGGTGACCTCTGGCCCCCGCGTCGCTGCCCGCGTCCAGACGCGGCGCTCGGTGGGCGGAGCCTCCGCTCACGTCGCCCCGCCCCCGCCAGCAGGTAAAGGCGGCGGAGCACCTGGCGCGCACCAAGAGGGGGGATCCGGGACTCCGGGAGGAGAAGGAGAAGAGAGAAGGAGAGAAAGAGAAGGAGAAGAGAGAAGGAGAGAAGGAGAAGCGAGCGGAGCGCTCATGCAAATGCGATAGGCGTCGCCCGCGGGCGATGGGGACGCGGGCGGAACTCGGGGGGACGCCGTATACAAAGGAACCCCACGGCGCGCGCGGCACACGCAGCAGCGTCGCGCTGTAGGGACGGCGACGTCCTCCAGCACCATCACCACCACCACCATCATCATCATCATCATCATCACCACCACCACTCACGAGTGGCGACTTTAGAGACTCTCGGTTCAGAAATGGATCCGCTTCATTCTTTTTTTATTTATTAGAGAAGGAAAAAAAAAAAGTTCTCCTGCTTTTTAAAGGGAAGTTTTTTTTTTTTACGTTTTGGTTTTTACGATCCACCATGGCCGAAGACGACGGCGGCTGCGCCCCGAAAAGCAGCAACCTCAGCGTCCTGAGCTGGGAGCAAGTGCAGCGCCTGGACGGCATCCTCACCGACACCATCCCCATCCACGGCCGCGGGAACTTCCCCACGCTGCAGGTGAAGCCGCGCCAGATCGTCCGGGTGGTGCGCAGCCGCATGGAGGAGAGCCGCGTCCGCGTCCGCGACGTGCGACTCAACGGCTCCGCCGCCAGCCACGTCCTGCACGGCGACAGCGGCCTGGGCTACAAGGACCTGGACCTCATCTTCTGCGCGGAGCTGAAGGGCGAGGCCGAGTTCCAGCTGGTCAAGGACATCGTGCTGGACTGCCTGCTGGACTTCTTACCCGAGGGGGTGAACAAGGAGAAGATCACGCCCCTCACCTTGAAGGTAGCGGCCATTCTTACTCACATCATTATTATCATCATCATCATCATGAAATAATAATGCAGGTCTGAGCACTTTTGATGCTGGTTTTCCGGAGCTAAGAGGATTGGGGTAAACCAATTTAGAGCCGGTTTCAGTGGTCCTTCTGTCATTGAGCACTTTACATCCAGGGCGACTTATCAGTAGTTAGAGGGACAGTCCCCCCCTGGAGACACTCAGGGTTAAGTGTCTTGCTCGGGGACGCGATGGTAGTAAGCGGGGTTTGAACCCGGGTCTTCTGCTTCATAGGCCAGTGTGTTACCCGCCCCGAGCATGGGGCAGATTGGTTCCCATAAAACCCCTTTTCTTTGTGTTGTTTTTGTGCTGTGTGTGTGCGCTGCGCAGGAGGCCTACGTGCAGAAGATGGTGAAGGTCTGCAACGACTCGGACCGCTGGAGCCTCATCTCCCTTTCCAACAACAGGGGCAAGAACGTGGAGCTCAAGTTCGTGGACTCCCTGCGGCGGCAGTTCGAGTTCAGCGTGGACTCCTTTCAGATCAAGCTGGACTCGCTGCTGCTCTTCTACGAGTGCTCGGAGAACCCCATGGCCAAGAGCTTCCACCCCACCATCATCGCCGAGAGCGTGTACGGCGACTTCCCCGCCGCCCTGGACCACCTGCACCACAAGACCATCTGCACGCGGAACCCGGAGGAGATCCGGGGCGGCGGGCTGCTGAAGTACTGCCACCTGCTGGTGCGCGGCTTCCGCGCCGCCTCGGAGACGGAGATGAAGTCCCTGCAGCGCTACATGTGCTCGCGCTTCTTCATCGACTTCTCGGACATAAGCGAGCAGCAGCGCAAGCTGGAGTCCTACCTGCAGAACCACTTCGTGGGCCTGGAGGAGCGCAAGTACGACTACCTGATGACCCTGCACGGCGTGGTCAACGAGAGCACGGTGTGCCTGATGGGCCACGAGCGGCGGCAGACGCTGGGCCTCATCACCATGCTGGCCGTGCGGGTGCTGGCCGAGCAGAACGTCATCCCCAACGTGGCCAACGTCACCTGCTACTACCAGCCGGCCCCCTACGTCGCCGACGGCAACTTCAGCAACTACTACATCGCCCAGGTGCAGCCGGTGTTCGCCTTCCAGCGGCACGCCTACTCCACCTGGCTGCCCTGCAACTGAGGGGGGACGCGGGTCGGGGACATCTGCTCGCTTCTCTGGTCCCGCGGCATCTCCGCGCGGGACGCCCTCTGGGAACTCTGAAGACACTCATGATTAGAAATATGATGCGTGCGTGTATATATCTATATAAATAGAACTATAGCGATAAGACATGCGTGTGTTTACAGAAAAAAAAAAAAACCAAAGAGGGGACACCGAAACATCAGAAATAAATCTCCAGAAATATATCTGCATGTGTGACCACACACGTGCACAAGTGCCTGAAGCCGTGCTGAGTGACATTGGGGTGGTTTTTGTGAATGGAGGTTGGATCGGCGGAACGTGGTCCAGGACAGAGGGGGGACGGGAGGGACCTGCAGGGACCTTTTTGGTTATTTTAAGTTATTTCGTTCCTTTAAAAAAAAAAAAAAAAAAAGGTGTTATATCAAAGACATAAAAAAAAGAAAAATTCCCTCATCGTGTTGAGTGTTGCTGTAGGTTCCGTGTTGCTTGTCGCTTTTGGAGAGGAAATGTCCCCCCGTTGCTATGGGTTCGGGGTGGGTGCCGGGGTTACAGGGAGGGGACGTCTGATGGTGTTTGCTGTAGCGCCCCGGCAGGGAATTCCTCAGCCGCCGACTGGAGGGGGGCTGCGTGGCCGGGCGTCGACCCCGGCGTGGTCCCTGGAAAGGGACGCGCCGGCGAGCGAGAGGGAGAGTGCGGAGTGGAAGTGCAGGGGAGATGGGTGCAGCTGGTGAAGGGGTTCGTCTCGCGGTGGAAGTGGATCTTTAGACCGACTCCGCAGCGACCCTCTGTCCCTCTGGACAGAAGCCACAGGGGACTTTTCATGACTTTTCATGCACTCAGTCAACACCTGTGTGAGCATTAATGGTGCACTCGAGTTGGCCCCCATTTGAAAGGTTATTTTTCTTCCACGCGACGGATGAAAAAAAGCCTATTTTCGCGCTCTAAATGACACGATTGATGATCTGTATATAGGGGGGTTATGGGGGCGCTGCCTTTCAGCGAGACCTATAGCCAGAGTGAAGCACCAGCGCTGCAGGAGCGGGGCCGCGGTTTGTGGGGGTCATCTGTCCATCCCTCGCGCCTGTCTCTCTGCGAGCTGAGGCGGAGCCAAATCATTCCATTTCCACGAACTTCGCTGCTGTAGTTGTGAAATTTGCCGAGATGCCATCGAGAACCCTTATTGGACGGTAGCCTGTAGATTTGTGACGGCAGCGTGTGTGTGTGTGTGTGTGTGTGTGTGTGTGTGTGTGCGTGTCATTTCTACCCTGTGAATATGTACGACCCTTATTCAGCGTTACTCAGCCACACCGGTAGCGAATGCATCCAGTCAGTGGTTATTATGGAGTGTTGCACATAGAAAATTAAGGAAGCTTCTCTTGTCTGTGTTTTTAACGACGATTATTTTTATAAATGCATCTTACGCTCCAGTTGTCATTCTCGTGCTTTAAAATCTGTGACCAGATTGCAGAAGGATGGTTTTTGAACAGCTTTTTTTTTGTTGTTTTTTTTCGTTGCAAATATTGTGATGTGTCCAATGGGTTGATGATGTTCTCATCATTAAAAAAAGGAAAGAAACCTTACAAACATGTCAGTGTATTGTGTGAAATTTCCTGAATAAATGAATAGACGTACACAAAATTAAAATATATTGCTGTGATATGGAAAAAACCAACCAGACAGATAAATCTGCCGTCTTCCGGGGTGGTTTTCCCTCCCATCTGCGTCCAGCATTTGTCCGGCTCGTCAAAGCCTGTGCAGCTTCTTGCCAAAGCTTTCAGCATTCAGCAGCTTTCGGACACGTTCCCGGCTAGGAGAAAAATCCAGGCCCTGCCAGAACTGCCGGTGGGTCCGGCCAGAACCTGCAGGGACCTGGACTGCGGGGCCAAAAACAGCTTCTGTGTGAATGTGAGGACTTTGACGCTGAATATCTCTGCTTGCTCATCGAATTCTCACGCCTAGCGCCCAACCCGGGCCCCCGGCTCGCAGCTTTAACCACTGGGCCACGGCATTTTTTCCAAACTGGGCTCTGTGAACTTCTCAAAAGTGAAGTGATTGTCACGTGTGATACACAGCACAGCACACGGTGCACACAGTAAAATTTGTCCTCTGCATTTAACCCATCACCCTGAGTGAACAGTGGGCAGCCATGACAGGCGCCCGGGGAGCAGTGTGTGGGGACTCAGTGGTACCTTGGCGGATCGAGATTCGAACCGGCAACCTTCTCATTACGGGGCCGCTTCCTTAGCCGCTAGGCCACCGCTGCCCCTTCTGTTGGTGTGTCGGTCTGTCGAGGAGTTTAATGGTAAGCCCCCAGTCTGGGTCACACCCGCCAGGGTGGCCCAGATCCAGCTCGGTTCCACGGGCGATGAACGCTGAGCTCACCGCAAACACACAAATCCATCAGGTGTTTGGAGTGAATGGGTGTCAATCCCAGCAGTGGAAAAGACTTCCTTCTTTATGTAGTTATTTTTTTGAAGAACGCTTGACTGCTACGAAAGAAGATGAATTAATAATAATAATAAACAAACAAACAAACAAACAAACAAACAAATAAAGAGTTGATCTGAATAAGGAAGTGTGCTATATTTAGGTAGCCTGTTAAGGACATTATCTTCTTCTGTGAGGTGTGCTTATAGGCTATTAACCTGAGCGATGAGATGGTGAGTGGCAGGTCAGTTTTGAGGTTGCTAGCCAACGCAAACAAGCTCTTCTTGTCCTCCCGCTCTCAATTTCTTTTTGCTCACTATGAACATTAGAACCGAAACAGAACGATATAAACCTTTGGGTGCACGACCATGTGTCCCCGCATGGTCGAAGAAGGAAAAAACACATGCAGAATGTCTACTTTAAAAACCAAGTCTGAACCAGACAGGCTTCTAATGTAACTGTGACGCATCTGTGCTTTCCCGAGAGGGCGGCCGCTGCTTTTCAGCGCTATATAAGTGTGTGTCTGTGTAATGGCATTTCTATAAAGCCTCGCTCTGTTTCACCAGGATGTGACATTAGTAGTTGTCAAGGCAACCAGACGTTTGGGTTAGACAACCTTCAGAAGAATAAAAAAAGAAAACAGAGCAAGTCAGAGGTACATACTTGTTGCTGAGGGTGCATTCAGATCAGTTTATTTATAGGCTTTTGGAGTTGGGGGTTCAAGTCTAAGAAAAAGGGATAAGTTCACTTTTTGAAAACCATGAAACTGTGTTGCCCCCATGAAGGGGCCTTCAGAGAGTCTTCCAGTTGACAACATTGCACATGCCATGTTTCAGCCAATTGGTGGACGGGTGAGCGAGCGAATATACCCCATTTTAATGGGTTTTCCAAAACCAAGCAGGACTGGAGTACCGCTGGCTTTTTCATGGGATTTCTCCTCTTGGTTTCCGTGAGGTATTTTTTTTATGGAATAGGGGGGACTTGATGCAGCTCCTCATGGCCATTTACACCGGTTTGTAGCAGGGATTCCCTCCAAATTGATGTGCAATGGCCAGCTGGAAGCCACCACTGTGATTTATGGCATGGCCTGGTATCTCAAAAAGCACACTGACTGTGTGTAGCAAATGGGCCTGTAAACAAATTCCAGAGGAATGAGTGTGCAATCGCACACTGAAAGGATTATTCTCTAATGAAACCCATCAGGGGCCCGCAGGAGTCCCCTCAGCACCAGTCCTCATGGACTGTGAAGGCCTTCATGCTCACAGAGACAAGTGTTACAGTCAAATCAATTAAATCCAACTGCCGTTGCAAGTGGGTGTGCAAGAGGCCAAATCAAATTAGGCTAAATCATGTTCCAGTGTTTCCTGGCATGCAGAATGACTGATGTGGATGTAATGTGTGCATGGAGAAAGCTTTCAGTTTTGAACACCACACGATACTAGGCTAAGTAAAAAAAAAAAAATCAGATCATTTCCCTTCTGAGTACCAACTGAGTACCAACTGTGCCAATTATGTCATGACCTCAGGAAACCTATACCCGCTATCTTTGGGTCCAAGACTGGAATGATCCTGAATGTGGGAATGAACTCAGAAATGCACAAATCCTCCAAATCGTGAAGTTAAATTGTGCCAATATGCGTGTGAAATGAATGAAGTGTTACGTGTTTTTTCCTATTCTTTTTTTTATCCTATTGTGTGGGACAAAAAAAATGCCCACGTTTTGTGTTTCGACTGGATCATTTTCAAAAATATGTCCCAGCACCAAACACTGAATGCTGTTTTGACCACTTTCTCGTTTCTGGCCTACCCTGCCTGGGGGGAAGTTGTAACTAATCTCTCTGTAAAATGGGTTTGGTGACTTTCCAGGCCAGAAAGTCTTCCAGGATAAAAAAACAACAACATGTGAATAAAAAAAAAAAACCTTTCAGGGGACATGGGTGGTATGAAGAGGTCTGGAGATTAGTGGAGGCTTTTGTCATGAAAAGTGTATCGATAGTACAGCAAGTGACAAAAGGTAACAAGAAACCGCACGGCTCTAACTGTGTCATACTGTGCCTTCCTGACCTCCACTCTTTCTTTCCCACATCATCTCTCGTTTCACTCCGGCCGGATTAGAGATGGGTGGGTGATTGAGTGAGGCACCCTGGAATCTCCGTGTCTCCCTGGATAGGTTTCAGTGGGCCACGAGGAAGGCGCTGGGGTGAAGGGGCAGTGAGGAGCGAGAGAGGGAGAGTTGGGGGAAGGTGATCCACTTGTCTGGGGGATTAGTCTCATTGGGGTTAGCAGATTTGCCTTAAGTCACTACCTGCAACAGAGATAATCGCCCGTCCTATCTTGGAGGTAAGTGGGGGAGAGCGAGGGAAGCGACGTGAGAAAGTGCAGGACAGTATGGCGGCCATGAGGGTACCAGTGAGAACATGGCAGAAGAAAGACCAGAAAATGCGAGGAGCCGCACATTTACTGGTAAAAAGGTGCAGGATGTCCCTTACACACCTATATCAATTTAAAAGGGCATGTGTATCAGTTGTGCTCACTTGATAAGAACATTCCACTGCTCCCATTTGAGTCACGAAACCAACACTCAGTCACACACTCAATACGCTGACCTAAAAGGGCCACAAAATATGGTCAGAACACTCGTTCTGGTGAACACAGGTCAGTGTGAAAGGCAGTTATGGTGACCTCATATGCATTCACCCAACCTAGGTAATAAAGAGCAGAAGGTCAGAGCAGGCCTGGCCTCCTGACGTGAGCGGTGTTTTTGCAGTGGCTTTAGTAAGGTCGAGGAGAGGCGAGAACTCTCACACCCAGGAAATCTGACCTGAAGGCACCAGAGGACAGAACAACCCCAAACAGAGGAGGGAGAAGTGCAGGAAAACGGTCAGAGGAGCTCAGTCTGTGAAGTCCTGGACTGCAGGGTGTCTCCCAGGATTCCACCTTGTTTACAGTAGGCGTGTGCGATGGCAGCTATTACATCCAACACCTAAGCATGACAACGTCATTAGCACTACTTCAAATGATCGTTTGCGAGATACGGGCGGAGGAGCCGTGTTGACTTGGTTGACTGCTGCAGGCACACACGCCCTGGTCAAGTGAGTCTAAGCGCGGATGGAAAAAAAAACACAACGATTGACATCTGCGTTCAAACCCATGCAGGAGCGCTGTCATGTTCATTCACACACCCTTCTGCAGCTGACATGCTGGGTGGAAACAGGCCTTGAGCTGTGTGTGTGTATAAAGGGGATGGATGAGCACACAGTCTCAAGGCAAGGTACATTTTGAGTAGGTGTATCTAGATTATATGAGCGTGTGTGTGTGTGTGTGTGTGTTGTGTTGTGTGTGTGCATAAAGCTCACATAAGTAATTGGCTCAGGCTCAAAACGGGAAGGCAAACTAATGCGGATTAGGCAGCCGGGTCCGGTGAGTCAAGCCTGCAGGTAGGGCTTTATGAACCTCACCGGAAGATGCCGAACGCCACCTGCAGGGAACTGTGGGAGATGGGGGGTCACTCACCTGGACTAGGAAGCGGGTGAGAGGGGTGGGTCAGGAAGTTTTTGATGGAATCTGGAACTTTTGCATTAGGAATGTCACCAGTGATCAGTGTGAAAGCACAGAAATCAGTATGTCTGCAGTTCAGCTGCTTCACAGTGATTTGAAGCATCCATCGCCAATTAAAATTTCCCACTGCTCACTATGCGGCAAAAGCAGAGGACACATTTCGTTGTGTCACTGTGTGCTGTGCTGCAGTGTTTCACAGTGACAATCCAATTCACTTTCACCTCACTTTCACCTTGGAATATGCTTTACACTTTAAAGTGTATATTAGGTTTGCCCCAGTTGATTTTTTGATGAGTATTTTATAGCATATAATGCTCTTCCTGTGTCCGTGTGGGTTTCCTCGAGTTCTCCGGTTTCCTCCTGCCAAGCAAAATGGTCCACACCAGGTGAATTGGTGACTCTATATTGGCATTGGGTGTGATTGTGTGAGTGAATGGTGTGTGTTGCCCTGGAAGCCACGACCCTCAGCTGGATTAAGCGGGCATGGATATTGAGAGAGAGAGAGAGAGAGTGAGTGAGTGAGCCATTTGCAATTAAAATGTAAGCATATTAGTCAACTGTCATCTTGTCTCGAGTTAAGAGAAGAAATGTACCCTCTTGTGCTTAGCCTGCTTGTCTAAACAGACTCACACCCACCATAAGCCAAGAAAAGCTCCACATAAGCCACGAAAAGCTATAAGGTCAATAAGCATAATCTGGTTCTCTGTGGAAAAATGATGTTGACAGTAAAATATGAAGTTTGGAGCTGATGTGAGCTGGTTCGCTCAGCCGATGTTATGCTTGTTATCAGTGGAAAGAGAAGCTCGACTGTAAAGGACCCTCCGTTCGATTGAATCGGTTTGTGGGTTCACTGGTATTTCGCAGAGCTGACTCAGTAAACACCAAACTTTGTCCAAACACACTTCCCTGCAACAGCATGTGTCGCTGTCAGTTTGCTCGGGCGGGGTAGACGACTTCATCACAATCATGCAGGAGACCAGGATCCCAGAAAATGCGTTTCCACCGCTGGTCCCGTATCGGGTGACGCGTTCTGAGAGACGATATCAGACCTTGCGTTCGCCAATCTTATCTGGGCGCCTGTCCTGTCGC
Source organism: Denticeps clupeoides (assembly GCF_900700375.1). Classification (NCBI taxonomy): domain Eukaryota; kingdom Metazoa; phylum Chordata; class Actinopteri; order Clupeiformes; family Denticipitidae; genus Denticeps; species Denticeps clupeoides. The sequence continues at coordinate 32,482,367 of NC_041711.1, read as the reverse complement.
TCTGGAAGGGTCTGTCTGATCGAGCGGAGCAGACATGCCTTTGTGTTCTTTTTTTGTGTGTAATGGAGAAACCGTTGTCTGCCTGGGGAGCACCCTGAAATCTCACCAGGATAGTGCGCGTTGAGGCTCTTCGCTGGTTAAATCTGAGTCGTTCACACAGGACGTCCACACAAAAGGTCTATATGCAAGTGTGTGTGTGTGTGTGTGTGTTTGTGCTTTTAATGTTCTTTATCTCCATCTCATTCCTCCTTTTCTCTGCATGCAAATAGTGCATTTTTTTCTGTAAAACCGAATTGTTGGATCTTGATTATTGCATTATATTCGACTGTAAGAGCTACACTTTTATTGTGGAGTAAACAGTTTAACAAGATACAACACGGTCCAGGCAACAGAAAGCATTTACATAAACAGTCTGAGCCCTTCAGAGTAAACCACAGTACTATTCCGTGGGCCTAAATAAAAAAAAAACTCTAGACTGGCTCATCAGATGCCTGATGGGAAAATTGAGTGCTGAACTAATAAGAGCCAGATGTTCATGGGCAGGTAATTTCAAATGAAACCATAAAATGTCTGCAGATCCTTTTCGTCACTGCGGGCCAAAAAGTAAGCAGCTCCCTCATAAAGAGATCATTTATAAACCAGCCCGTTGTTTTCTTTGGAGCAAAGGGACTCAAACGGCATATGCAGATTCAACTCTTCGAGACAATACTCTGCCTGAAGCCTGATTTATAACCCGCGCACCTAGCATCGAGCATCATTAAAATGCAAATTCAATAATTGTAATGATCCTTAGCAAGTCATTATAGGACATGGCAGCATTGCACAGACCCGTCTACAACAATGATGTGCCTGTCCCTCTCACTGTCCGGTGTAACTGTGCTCTGGGAGGATGAGGAGGGATGGTAGCAGGTAGGTGTGAGATGACCCAGACAGGCTCTCTCTGGACCTTCAGACACTGTGGTGTCCTCCGTTTGCCTCTTTCATGCTCCCTGCCTGTGTATGTCTGTCTGTGTATGCATCTGAATTCATTCATTCGATAATCTGTAGGATTTGCACAAAGCCAAAAAAGCCATTTTCACAAGATGAATTGAAATGAATAATATATCCATAATGATGATGACATCAATATTCAATACAGAAAATGGATATTATGCACACACAAAACATACATTATATATCACATTAATATGTACAGTTGTGGTCATACGCTCATCACGGGCATGAATGTTGTGGTAATCTTGGGTTTTCAACCTGTTGTTGTAATCAATCATGGTTTTGTCTTTGTTAAAATGCATTGTAGAACCATATTAACCTGTTTGCATATTTCTGACCCCGTGTAGATTTTACAAAATGCAAAGTCAGTTCAAAGTTTTCTGCATCAAGTTTTTCAAAATGATTAAAGACTTTTAAACAATAAAAACTAGCGAAATCAAAACCACTCTTTATCTACAAACCACTGATCAGATATCAGATCATTATGGCAGAATTCCCTTGTTTTCACTAGAAAACAACATTACGTTTAGAGGATGAGACTCTATTGATCTATTGTAATCTGAGCAGCAAATACAATATCGCTTTCTGTCTGTAGACTTTTGCCTGAAGAGGATCAACCCCCCCGTACTTCTAGCACAGCTCAACACACTTTCTTTTTCTAATAATTACAATTCGTGTTTTACATGTTCCAGATTGACCCTTTCTGATCACCTTTAGAGTTCCAGATTTTAACAGAGTTGGGAAGATGAAAATCTACAGTATATCTGGCATCTATCGGGAATGTCAGTGTTCAGAATTTTGGCTTCTCACTTCGTTTAGACAAACCAAATATTTGTACATGAAAGTACTTGAGAGATACAGTCCAATATGTACAATTTTAGTTTCTGCATCATATGTGTTTTTGCTCGTGTTTACAGAGGCATGTGTAAACATACGTGTGTGTGTGTGTGTGTGTGTGTGTGTGTTTGTCTGCGGGCGTTCACATGTGCTTAAAGCATGATCTCCCCTTGGTGCTTCCTTCTGCGTCCCCCCGTCCCTGTGCAGTACAGTAATTCACTGTCAGACAGCTGTTTTCTTTTCTCCCCCCACCATTTCAGAGAAGCTGGTGTGTAATTCCTCTCGCTAGAACAGCTGGAGAGCTTTACAAATATTAAAACACACACACACACACACACACACACACACACATCCTCGTTCCGCAACATGAGAGGCACGAGCGCTGACACATCCGGCCTAGCCCACAACCAGCAGACCCCTTCTCCCAACACAGCCCAGTAACAGCCAATAAAAGGCGTTTTTTACGAGGCCGAGGACAGGCAAGGGAGCAGAGGACTTCTTCAAATTACAACCTGTACGGTCCAGGGTCGAGCAGAGAGAAAGCAGGGACATTTCAAGGGACAAAGGAGGAAACCGATTTGTACCCGGACGGCACGTTTCACATTGGCCCTAATGGCAGAAATAGGGCCGAGCCGCTGGGTTAGGCAGAGATTGACAGCGAGCGGGAAGAAACGGCTGTAGTTCATGACAATGTATGTAATTGGCCTGTCGAGCCTGTGACCAGGCCATTAAGGGCTGTTTTTGTTTAAATCCACTTGTTCCAAATTGCCTCACACGTTGTTCTTGCATGATGTCAAGACTCCAAGTTGACTAGTAATTATGGTTAACTGTGTATTTGGGCATGAAAAACTGTGTGCAGCTCCATGCGTCATTTCTGAGACATGATTATAAATCGAGAAGCAGAGATTTATGGCAGAACAATGGGAAGGACATATTGAACATTAAAACCGTGAACAGAGCTGCAACAGAGGGTTGGGATACTTCAGTTTGGCAGGAGCTTAGTTCATCATTGGTATCAGGCTTCCATATTTGACGTACCTCTCTCCCTGGGAGCTGCTTTAAGTTAAAATGGCTTATGAACCTCCCCCCATCCCAACCAGCTTGAGGTGAAAAAAAAAAAACAGTTTTCTGGACCTGAACCAGAACCACATTCACATAGCTATACTTATCACATGAGTGATGACTGTAATTATGGCGTTAAGATCATCATTCGTCTGCAGATGGGATCCCAGGGAGTCACACACCTGTACACCGGTAAGTATAACTGCACTTCGCAGATGCCTTCATAAAAATAACAGGCTCTTGGAAACGACTGGCAAATGAAAAGAAGCAGGCGGGTTGACTCCTTTTTTCCTCGCAGCTCTTTCGTTAATGCGTTTTGAGTAGCTCGGCAGAGCATTTTGTGTTATTTCTTATTACCCAGCCTAATACATTATGAACTAAAAAAAAACAACATTTAACCTCATGGATCAAGTTAAATAAAAAAGTTAGAAGTTAGAATGTGTCACATGTTCCATATCAAGATTCATAAATTTACATTACATTACATTTACAGCATTTATCAGACGCCCTTATCCAGAGCGACTTACAATTAGCAGTTACAGGGACAGTCCTCCCCTGGAGACACTCAGGGTTGAGTGTCCTGCTCAGGGACACAATGGTTGTAAGTGGGATTTGAACCTGGGTCTTCTGGTTTATAGGCGACTGTGTGACCCTCTAGGCCACTACCACCCTAAACTCACTGAAGGTACAGTAATGCAGGATCTGATGTCCCAGTGATGCTAGTTCACAGTACATGGCCCTTTGTGAAGTCGACAACCTGAATCACCAATCTGAGGCAAATCTGCAGTTGACTGGTTGTTGGAAGCTGTGTGTTTAAAGTGTGATCATAATTAAAGACATTTGGCAACACATTTGGGTCACGATTCCCAAAATCATCTTAAGTTCATAAAGTCCCTCTTATAAATCTTCTTAGATTTACGGATTGTTTATATGTACCTTTATAGCTACTTAAAATGTGTGTACATTTACAAGTAGTTGGTGGAGGAACCAAGTGGACATTAAGTCCCATTAAACGTCATGCCTGTTAATAATGTAAATAATGCTGCTGACTTGATTTTTGGGGGTGCAATCACATGAAAAGTGGACTGAGGAAACTACTAGAGGTTGAACAAATTAAGAATAATCTGGAGCTGCAGACAATGAAGTGGTGGCAAAGCAGCAGCAAATAAATATACAAATCACATAAAATACAAATAAGAATAATAACCATACCAAAAGATGATCCCATTTCTGCCAGTGTGATGGAAAAAAATTTTTTTTGTAGATACGTGGTGACATTAACCCATTTTTGACTCAAAATAATGAGAAATGACGACTAAGTGAAAGTGAAATGTGACGACCACAGCACAGCACCCAGTGTACACAGCGAAATGTGTCCTCTGCTTTTAACCATCACCCTCAGCGAGCAGTGGGCCGCCATTAAAGGCGCCTGGGGAGAAGTGTGTGGGGACGTCTCTGTGGCACCTTGGCGGTTCAGGATTCGAACCGGCAACCCACCCGCTAGGCCACCACTGCCCCACAGACAAATTGATCCTGAAGTTGCAAGCTTCTGACTGCCAAAGAAGAGCAAATTCTGCTATGGAATTTGTGCCTTCAATTGGGGCATCCTTTTGCATGTGCTGAGCGTTGTCTCACCGATTTCTGTAGCGTTCTATAGTATTTTTTGGACATAACTATTTCTTGATCCATATTTGTTTCTTTTCACCTCATTTCAGAACAAATTATTGTGTTTTGTTCCTTTCATTCACTGATTCTCATTGTGTGATGAGTGTTGCAGAATTACTCGTGTGACTTCTTATGTCACAAATTTGAGGAAACGATTAAATGACTTTGAGATTAAAGGGCTAAAAAACTGGATATCCCCAGAAACATATAATATATAATGCTGGGCCCCAAATCTGACTTTTACAGCAATCAATATGACCGCAATGATGTGAAAAGCTTGTATTTCCTCTCAAGTGAAATGTAAGCGTCAGCCTCACTCAAGTCAATCTCTACGCCCAAAAAAGGAGAACGAGGCCGACTGATACGGAGGAAAGAGAACGGCTTCAATCCAGCAGATTTTTGAGAAGCATCCAAGGCGCTTAGAGCCCTCTGTCAACTTTTGTGGCTCTTTATGTTTTTTGGGGATATAAATCATCCTGTTGTCAGCAGGAAATCAGTGGAGCAGTTTTGACAACAGCACAAAGTCCAGTCCACACTTCTACCTTAAAAGGACAGAAGAATCACATTAAACTGAAACGGCGGTGTCTGGAGTGCAGTTGTAGCATGTCCCTTCTAGCAGATACAATGGTCCAGATGTCCTGCACTGTACTGATGGAGGCGCTTTCAAAGCTCCTCCTCGGCGGCGATTCCGCAGCTGAAAAAATAAGGAAGTCGATGCTGCCCTGCACCACGCTGATGTTCTGTCCCCGGACTCTTTTCTTTTCTTCTTTAGTGTCTTCTGGTCTGTTTGTGTTTTATGTCATGTGATTGGGCCTGAGTCAAGTTTCTGGTTCTCATTAGACATGGCTAGACTGACCCGTTCCACGTCTCTGCCAACAGAACGAGCCAAAGCAGAGCCATGCCACTCCGGCCTAGCAGCCAATTCACACAAATGTGGGGTGAAGAGGGGTGCATTGTCCAACAAAGCATGGCTAACAATTTGCTTGATTTATCTGCAAATTAATGCTCGATTGAGTGGACTATACAGCAAAAGAGAACAAAGCAGAAAAAACATTTCTGCAGGGTGCTGGAGAAACAATAAACTTATTACTTACAGGGGGAATCAGCTAAAAGAAATAAAAATTAAAAAGAATTTTAAAATTCCGTTCAATTAGAACAGCATCCACATCCAACATCGCATTTCAGTTCAACCCGAACCACAAACACATTACGTGCCACTTTCTTTTCATTGTTAAGTGCTGATGAGTGCCTTTGCACTGACAATCAGATCTCCCAAGAACCCTCAGGGCTAAAAGCAACATGAATTTTGGTCGGAATTAAGAAGCGCCGCCTGTAAGTGAGCTTGCAGTGAACAGCGTCCCAAGAAAAAAAATGCAGCAGATTTGTAAAGACATGCATGAGTGCGGCAGTAAGCCCCTGCGGTGTGTACGAGGTGCGAACTCGCATCAGCCCTCCCCAGGGTAGCCGGTCCCCCCGACACTGCAATTAACCCAGCACCCGATCGCTCAGGAAACAGTCGAGAAGCTCCGTGTGTGTTCCGAGGTCTCAGGATGTCCAGAGGTGGCTGCTGACAAGTCCTCGGGTTTGGGGTGCCACGTGGTATCGCTGTGGATTCCAGCTGCCATCGGACACGTGTTTCCTTACAGGTCAAAACTCTGCCGGCGGATAAACACGATACGGCTGCAGGTGTCCTCACACTGTACCGCAAACCACAGAGAGACCATTCTAGTAACATTTAAAAGCATTAACAACTCCATCAGTGAAGTGAAGTGAAAGTAAAGTGATTGTCATTGTGATACACAGCAGCACAGCACACGGTGCACACAGTGAAATGTGTCCTCTGCATTTAACCCATCACCCTGAGTGAGCAGTGGGCAGCCTTCTGATTACGTGGCCGCTTCCTTAACCGCTAGGCCACCATTGTATTGTATTGATTAAAATACAAAGTAATAATTAAGTAAAGTATTTAAAATGTTTTTATTTTGATTTTAAGATTAACCCAATATATGTTTTTGTGTGTAGAGTGAATGTAATGGTCTCTTTCTTGTATCATTTATTCTGTTTATTACATTAATTCTATAGACTGAGGAAATAAAAAAAATTAAAGAGTGATAAATTAAATGAAATATGTTAAATTAAAATGATCAATTATATGGATTTACAGACACACTCTCCAAGTCTCCAGGATTTGTCATTCTCTTATAGAACAGTTGGGAACTTAAATAACAGTTCCCTGCTTTATAATGAAGCAGAATCTGCATTTACGTTTTCTTTCAGCAGGTACATGTGAAGGTAGGTGGACATTACAGCAGTTGTGAGCAGACGCAAACCACAGAAAAGCGGAAGCAACAGCCTGCCACAAATCCGTGCATGTCCAAAATGGAAGAATAATATCTGCATCACAAACAGCCAATTTTAGGCAAGCACCATTCACTAGTGGAACAGACAATTCTTACAAAGGCCCAGCATGCAACACGGAACAGAAAGAAGTGAAGAATGAGGTCACAGTAAAAACTTGTCCCACACACAGAGCTGTAAATGGATTAAAGTATGCGGCATGTGCAGACAAGGATAAGAGTAAAAGATGAATGACTGGAACACATCAAAGCCCACCGTATCGCTTGCCGTGTACTGCAGCTTCGCTTTCTTCCCGCTTCGGCGGGATCGGTATAAAAGTGACGGGCTGCATGTGAACAGTGGACAGGGGAGGAAAGTTTCAACTGCTGCTAAAGCACTTCACTCTACCCGTGCAGCATAATGGTGACATTTTAATGGACCCCAGTCATCCAACAGCTCACATTGTTCCTCCGTCTTTCCTCGCTGCCAAATCCCAGTGCGGAAGGTTACAGGTTGGTGCTTTAGAACTTTATGAGCAATTATATGCATTTTTGTCGCGTAAAAACTAACGTCACCATAAATGCTAGAATGGCTGTAATGACTCCATCCATCTCCACAACATTAAAAACTTTCACCAAACAATTGCCTCGATCTGGTCACATCTGGTCACAATGGCAGCTATTAAAGGTTGCGAGTGAAGAGTCAGTCAGTTCATGAAATATGGCCATTTTGACATCTCCAAAATTTCCCAGGCAGGAAGCGTCAGTACCAAGGAAGTACAACTGGAGGACCAGTGATGAAGAAGTGGCAACAGTACTGCAACGTGCCTGTTATTGGCCATCAGAGAGGACGTTTTATTCCCGGTATACACTCGAATTTTCAGGACGTACCAGATGAAAGATGACAACATGTGGCCATATTTTCGGCTGAGGCTCTTAAACAGTGGCCCTATGTCATGGCAGTTCTTTTGCCTCGGGTAACTCCTAACTCCTCCTCCTGGGAGTCTGCATTTGCGGGGGGGTTCCTCTGGGTGCTCTGTTTCCTCCAACAGTCTAAAAATATGCAATATTGCAATTCTAAATTAAGAGGATGCCTTAAGATTCAAAGATGCTAGATCAAGAGGCAGAGACCATAGACAACAAAGGTAGACTCCCCATATTTCCTGCATTTACTACAAAACATCAGAAATATGCAAAGAAAGTTATATAACCCAAGGCACAAATGAAAAGTTATAGAAATATGATGCATCTTTTTGCAGCAGTCAATGAAGCACGGAAACTATACGTGATGCATGAAATTATGTATACATTAAATGTCACAGGCAGAAATAACAACACCTACGCGTGCTGCTCATGTTCTTTTCAGATCGAATATGTCCCCTGCCCATTCCACCAAAGGAAACGTGAGCTTTCCCAGGATTCCTCAGGTCCTTCCTGTCTCGGGGCTGCAGCTCGTTCCCTGACTAATCGAGCAACTGACCCGGAGGTCCGCGTCTGGCCAAACTGTTGGTGGGTGAAATGTCTAAGTTTGGAGCTCAGGGGTCAGCTGCTTTAGCGAGGAAAAGTCTGAACTGTGCTGAAGGTCAGCGAGCGTCCACGGCCGCTGTCTCGAGCCCGTTCTGCAGGACTGCGTGAATGACTCAACACAAGACAATGCTGCCCGACAAACAGCGTGTGTGTGTGTGTGTGTGTGTGTGTGTGCGTGTGTGTCTGAGAAACTACGAGGGACGGAGCATTTCATGAGTCAGACTCCAAATTAAAATATGCCGTTTCATGTCAAACATTTACGTAGTCTGGCAGTGTGGATCACAGGCCACGGAGAGGAGGAGCACCTTAAACACCACCGAGAGGAGGGTGGCGGATGTTCTCCACATTTACACTTACATTTACAGCATTTACCAGACGCCCTTATCCAGAGGGACTTACAATCAGTAGTTACAGGGACAGTCCCCCCTGGAGCAATTTAGAGCTAAGTGTCTTGCTCAGGGACACAATGGTAGTAAGTGGGATTTGAACCTGGGTCTTCTGGATCATAGGTGAGTGTGTTACCCCACTAGGCTACTACCACCCTCCACATTACTGCTCCAACTCAGAATCCATGACAGAAAAGTGAAAAAGGAGAATACAAAATGTGGATGTTTTAGAACATTCTTTAACCATTTCAAAGCACATAACGGTGGCATCATAATCCAGTGGAACATGTAGTGCGTTTCATAATGTAGAGTTACATGAAGCACAGCCTGTACCTCAGGAACATATGTGTGAAGATTTTTTATTTTTTTACTACATGGAAATTCTGATAAAGTGAAAAATACTAAACTGCTGAGGACCGTTTTTCCCATCTTCCAAACATGGCTGAACAGATGCTTTGATGGTTTTCGGTCCAATGAAAGCCGTATAAGGAATTTATCCTTTTGAGAAAAATTTGGATTCTGGGTAGTTTGTTCTCATTATGTAAAATGGCCAGTCTGTGGGTGTGTGGACGTGTGTTGGGACAAAACCCCTTCTGACTGGCTCTGTGCTCTTCCTGGCACATGCTCTACACCTCACAGTATCCAGCCACGACACGGTTTCCCACTCTCCCCTTTTCCCCCTGGCTTTTCTGCCACACCTTCATCTCTCACTGCCTTCCTCTCTCCGTTCCTTCACCCTCAGCTGTCAAGCACTTCCCGCTAACACTGCAGGGTTCATGCCTGAATGATAAGCAGTTAATTCTCTGACCTGTGGGTGGCTACAGCGACATGGGGGTCAGCGCCTCATCACCAGGGGTCAACAGATCATTTCCTGTGTCGAGGTGATTTAAAGAGGAGTGAATGCTGCAGAAGATGCATCAAAGGGCGAAGCAAAAAGACATATCACAGCATATAACAGAAACCTATGCATATTGCAAGTTGTTATTTACATTTATTATGCATATTGCAAGTTGTTATTTACATTTACGACATTTATTCAGGGTAAATGTTGCACTGCCCAGACTATGAATACTGTGAGTCTGAATACTCAGTTGGACAGGTCGCTTTTTTTACGTAGGGTAGATGCTGCCAAAATGATTCTGCTAAACTCAGTACTTCTGAAAGAGGTCTACACCCATCTCTCATACTGAGGTGATGTTTACCAGGCCTGTGTGGTCCATCCACCTGGCCCGGCGGGACAACACATGTACAAAATACACAGACACACTCAAACACACAAACGGATTACATATCACAAATGTGTATGAGACATACAGTACAGCTGTAAATGTTTACGATACCTAAACCCAAATTTCTTACGAAATGTAGTGTCTGTTTTGCTAACCACGTGGAGAACAACTGTAGCCGTGAGCAAAATACACGTACAGACAGAACACCGACTCTTCTCAAATCATACACACATTACATCACCGTCACACAGACCATAACAGATCCTCTGTTCAGCCAGCCATGTTAATAGATTGTATGCACATCACACACACACACACACACACACACACACACACAAACACACCTTTTAGACACTCCACAGAGCAATAAACCCCCACCTCCCATCCCACACAGCCCCCACCACCGCCACCACCGACCAACCCCCTCCAAGAGCCAAAGCTTTGACGTCAACAGCCAAGCCAAAGTCATTACATGAACAAGAGCAATGCCAGGTTCTTATCTCTCAGAGCTGGATGTTGTGGTTTCCATAGCGATCAATAGACAATGCCATCGCCGGAGGCTCAGCAGAGAGTAGAATAACACCAATATCGGGTCTCATTCAAATACCTGAAACGTGGCATACTATTGTTGTCACAGCCTTAAGTGCCACAGTGACATTCCAGACACTCTAAGATAAGGAAACATTACACAATCATAGTTTGTATTCTTGCAATGTGGTGTACACTTTCTCATGATTTCTTACACTATATGAGATAAAATGTTGACAGAACCAACCTGACAGGACATACACCATCATCATTACTGATGTAGTAATATACAACTCACAAATGGGTGGCTTGTCCCACTGTCATGTCCCGTCTGCAAATAATGTCCTGTATTACTTCTTACAACATTATCTTTGGCCAAGACTATTTCAGCTACCTGTGCACCCGGGCAGGGTTGACAGAAAACATTCTTCTTCCTCAAACCAGCCTCAAATGCTCCAAGACCACTGGCGAGGCATGTACAACGAGCCACACGGAACCACTGTATCATTCAATCATTCAGTCACTGACCACACTCACTGTCAGCCAGGCCCTGGAGCTCTTTTCTCCACAGCAAGCAAAGCCATAAAGTTCAGCGGATAAATCCGCATTTCAATTCCTCATGGCAGAGAGGTTTTATACTTTTTAAAACGTCTCTCATGTGGTAAAACATGCATTCAGCCAAATTGCTCTAATCAGTTATTACTGATTATTAAATTCAATATGGCACCAGCCTTTGTTGAGTTCAATGCTAAAACAGCCAAAAGAAACAGAAAATTTTAATTTAAAGGCCCTTAGACCATTTGTAGTCTCTGTGTGAGGTTTTCTGTTCATTACTTTATTTGGCTAATACTGTCTGGAACAACTTTCAGAACTTAACTAGGATCTAGTCCTTCCACCGAGAGCCAAGTGAAAGTTCCAGTTCCCGCTGCCAAAATGTCCTCTGCACAGACTGCCAGTGGAAGATGATCTTTTGGAAAAACCAGAACCAGATGAAACACATCTGCATGGTATCAGTGCCCGTTGAATCACCTCTCCCTGCCATCCCGCTTGGCCACATTTCATATAATATTCATCCATTCCCCTAAGAGTGTCTCAGTATTAAGACTGTGCTGCCCACAGCGTGGTCTGTCTGAGCACCACTGCAGCAACTGCACTTGAGTGTATCTCTGAAAAGCAATTCTGGAAACTTTCACCGCAAAGTAAAGTCTCACACATATGAAAAATATCAGCCCGGGCCAGACCAAAGTACACAGTATAAAAATATAATTACACATCAAGGAAAACGAGAAATGAAAAGCCTTAACACGGTATTATCACCTGGACAAGGCCCAGACATCCTAAATACCGCCCCTTGATGGAGGTCCAGCTGAAACAGGATCTATCCCCCACCTTCCGGATCTATGTCCTTTTCAAGACAAAATTTTCTTGAAGACTTAAAGGCCTGGCTCTCTTATCATTTCTTAAAATGTTAGGACAAATAAGATGGAGGTTATGGTCTTTGATAGCTCTGCTGAGATCCCCAGTCTGGAGTTAGGCTTTTTAGCTCAATGTATTAAGCCAACTGTCACTAATATAGGAGTAAAGGTGGATGCTGACCTTAAATTTGAATGCCAATCTTGGGATGTAGTCTAACTTCTTCCAGCTGAGACAACTGGCTAAAATAAAGTAAATTTTGTTCTGAGCAGCACACTGAGACTGTAGTCCATGCTTTCTTTACCACTCGGCTTGGTTACTGCAACACACTTTACATGGATGTTGGTGCATCCTATATTACTCCTATAAGGGTGCAAAATGCTGCTGTGCATCTTTTAACTGGCACACCACAAAAATGACCACATTTTACCAGTTTTACCCATGCATCATTGGTTACTTTTTCACGTTAGGATTCATTTTTTATTTGCTTTTAAGGTTCTAAATGGTCTTGCCTCACACCACCTTTCGGAACTATTACAGCCTTACACACCTTCCCGGTCTCTCAGGTCAACTGGTCAAAAAACTAAACATAAGCATAGAGGGGTCTGATCTTTTACTGTTACAGCTCTCTTTTCTTTGGCTTTTGACTCACTGGTTTTAAATAGATTTTATGTGATTGATTGTATAACATTTTCTTTCGTTCTTTTTACTTTATTGTATGAACTGGTAACATTGTGGTCGAATCAAATCTTCTGTATTCTCTAGTTTAACTTGTGTTTTACTAATTGGTTAATTTAAAGTGGAAATTAAAATTCAGTCAATGTTGCAGGCAAAATCTTGTCAGGTCTCCTTCTGGGTATAAGTCTCCAGGGGCTGTTCTCTAGAACATTTTGCTGCGATGTGTGCTTTTTCCTTTTGTATATGTCTTGATGTTAGTCAGTAGTGGGTCAGGAGAAAGAATGGTGCCTCAGTGCTGGAGTTTTACAGCCGCCGGGGCCTGATGAGGATCGATGAGAAAGTACCTGCCACCTGAGGAACAGATATCAGGCTGGCTGGTATAGTCAGTAATGCGATATGAATAAAAAATGTGTCTGAGATTCATTTTTTTCCCCATATAAGCACAAAAATTCTTCAGGCAGCGCTTTTCAATGCAATAAACCTCAGCAGGAAGTGTTACACAGCAGAGTCTTTCGACTACGTGACTGAGGTGTAGCAGTAATCAGGCATGGGTGTGGCTAGAGATATTGAACTCACGTATAACTGAAGTCTGAAGTCAATTTACTCACACATTTTCATCAGTTAGGATTCAGCCATTATAATGGCAACAGCAGAACGTCCGTGATTCAAAAGAATTACAAAAAGTAGCTTTTACAAATAAATAACACAGAACTACGATGAACAGTTTTAGTTGTGTGAAAAAGGCTTTGCCCCTCTTTAATTTTTTTCCATGTCAGTCACATTTAAATATTTCAGAGCGTCAAACACATTTAAATATTTGTCAAATTAATGAGGAAGGAAAACAATTCCAAACCTACATGGCCCAGTGTGACAAAGTGATTGCCCCCTTAAGCCTAATAAGTGGTTGGGCCAAACTTTCTTAGAAAAACTGCAATCAAGTGTTCGCGATAACTTGCAATGAGTCTTTTACAGCGCTGTGGAGGAATTTTGGCCCACTCATCTTTGCCAATTCAGCAGAATTGAGACCAGCCTTAATGTTCTTTTTGTCATGGTACTCTGTCATGCAGGCCATTTTTGCCCAGTCTCTTTCTTATGGTGTATTCATGCACACTGAACTTAACCGAGGCAAGTGAGGCCTGAGGTTCTCTGGATGTTGTTGTGGGGTCTTTTGTGACCTCTGGGAGTCGTCACTGCGCTCTCGGGGTGAATTAGGTCGGCCGGGCACTCCTTGGAAGGTTCACCACCTTTCCATGTTTATGCCATTTGTGGATAATGGCTCTCACTGTGGATGGTCCCAAAGCTTTAGAAATGGCTTTACATCCTCTTCCAGACCGATCCATCTTAGTTACTGTTTTTCATTTGTTCTTGAATTCCTTTGGATCTCTGCATGATGTCTCGCTTCTGAGGATCTTTTGGTCTACATCACTTTGTCAGGCAGATCTTCTTTAAGTGATTTCTTGATTGAGGTGCAGTAGTACGCAGGCACAAGTGTGGCTATAATGAACAAGGCGGGGCAATCATTTCGTCACGCTGGGCATGTAGATTTGGATTTTCTTTCAGAGAACTCTTTTTCATGCTAACATTAGCGCTGCTGGACTTCTGTGGCTGTGGCTGAAAAAACAACCACTAAATATTAAATGCACAATATTGTCTAACGTCTTACCATTCCATAGTGAGAATAAACCATCTTCTTCCGGTCCAGACAGAAAACATTTACGGCGTTTATCAGAAGCCCTTGTCCAGAGCAACTTTCAATCAGTAGTTTCCTATTATTTCATATGGTTACTTATATATTGCAATAAATCATATTACCATTATTGTGATTTAGAAGAATGTCTATTGGCCAAGTATGTAAACACACGCAAAGAATTTGGCTTTGGCTGCTGGTGTCTCTCAAGCAGCACAATACTACTTAATACTACTACAGTATAAACACACCATAAAAATGTACAGACATACCCTATAATAAAAAAAAAAATACACTACAAAAAAAAAAAAGAAACAACAGTAAGTATTTATGAATAGCAAGTAATAATAATAAAGTGAAGATTGTCATTGTGATATACAGCAGCCGTATGGAATGCTGGACAAGTAACAGAGTGTTGGTCCCTATCAATTCCTACATAATTGCAATTTAAAAAATATCTTTTTTGTTATTACAGCAATTTTAGGTCCGTGATTCTGGTTCTGATTGAATCTCTGTCTTATTTCAGATTAACTGTTAACTGCAGTTTCTTCAAATGGCTGACAGATGCAGCGTTTTTGCTCTCTGAATACAGATAGCACTCTGGATGACCTTAAGACATATCTGCTATCATCACCTTTTATAATCAGGGTTTTTTTTTTTTTTGTAGCTTGTGGACTAAAATGAAACATAAAAAATGTAAGCATGGCTATAAAGATTAATCATGCATGAAATCGATTTCATGGGTTCTTTGTTCCAAAATCGATTGCTCTGATACTGAGCAGTAGCAGTAACTCAATTGCTACCAGACAAAAGGCAGGTTGATGAATTCTGTCTCAAACTGACCTCCACCTGGCCTTAGGGCTCTGCTCTGGTCCACTTCTCTTACGATGAAGGTGCGGGAAGAACGTGTATTTTTTTACACAGCGTTCTGTGCCCATCTATGCCTTTGTTCTGAACATTAGCTGGAGGAAATTACTGGCTGTACCAGGCAGTGTGTCACTTCGTCCTAGCCTTGAACAAACCCTGGCAACAAGCAATGGATGAATAAAAAGTGTAAACAATCTGGCCTGTCAAGATTTCACGGTCACTGTAAGGTGCACAATGTGTCCTTCCCTATCAGTCTTGGCATTTCTAGTATTCTTTTTAGCATTTTCTTACATTGCTAGTCCGCATTTGTGCAAGGTGACATTCTCATTTTACTTGCAAACAATGTGGTAGATGTGGATTTTGGCCAGCTCAGATGACGAAAGACAGAGAAATGGCATCCTAAAGCACTGACATTGGCATTTAATCCCATCTTGCTATTTATCTTTTGATTCAAATGAAATGCAAAACACAATTTTGATTAAGGCATCTTAGGTCATTAACTGAAATGGAATAATCCACTGCATTAAGCAACATTATTCTTAGATTTTAGAAAATACTGAAATACTGAAGTCACATAAAGCTATATGTCATATCGTATCTGTGATACCCAACTGTGTCTTACCGCACTCTGAAACCACATGTCAAGGTCTTACATCCAAGCTACAACAGAGATCAAATACACCCGACACATGAATCAAGCTGAAACTGAGTCTGGACACCCCGTGATTGTGCCTGACCGCAGTGTGATTGTTTTACAGGTGCCACCCGCTCCATCCAAACGCACAGTCTCTGTCCAACATTTTTAACTTGAAGCACATTTATGAACATGAAGTCACAGCCCCAAGATGTGCTGCTGCCTTTGAAGCACAGCTGTCAGCCAGACCATGGCGATCCTAACGATGGTGAGACCACTGAAGTCCAAAAGAGCCAAAAGAGCCTCTCAAAGGGGTAATGATTCTATAGAATAGTTGCTTATGCATTTTGGGCTTAAAGGTAGCGTAATTGTAAAATTACTGAATTATTTTTGTCATTAAAAAGCTCATTTAAAATGTATATTCTTTATGAATGAAAAGCAATGCATCTGAAATCGAATGCACCTGAACCATTGCAGGGACACATATGGAATGGAAGCTAATTCATGCTTGTGGTGGTTGTAAACGGTTTATGGTTTAGTTCTGAAGCGGGTCGAGGGCCATTAAAACGCAATAACACGGACTGTGCTGCGCTGACAGCACCACTCCTCATCGAGAGTAACAGTAAGGTAGAACCGGACTGCAAAAATTTATGGTCTTGCAGCAATCGTGCCCCGTATGTTTGTTGAGGATATTCTGAAATGGGGGGATTTTTCCAGGTTGCGCACTGTCAATCAAATGCAAATTTTCCTTGTTGTTTTATGTGATTTCACTGCACGGAGAGACGGAGGTGAAGTTATCCCTGCTTTCTTTGGAGATCAGACCTGCAGAACAAAGTGAAGGGCGAATAAGCTCACGAAAAAACAGCCCGCTCCGTCATGCCTTGTAATTAAAAACCAAGGCCGTTCCTTTCCATCAGCTGTTTTGAATGAATTACTTTGGGCTCTGCTATTATTTTTCCATTTGCAGATCTCAGACTTTTCTTTTGGATCTAATCTAATGCACACTTTGCAGCTCAATAAAAACTTGTATTTCAAAACTGGAAACTTGGGAGTCCCATGTTTCCAGTTTCAACTGAGTTATACTAGTAAGACACCCCCCCCCCCCCCCCCCCCCCCCCTATTGATTCTTTTTGTATTTAGTTCTATTTTTTATAAAATAATCTTTGTTGACATAAAAACATAAAAAAATTTAAAATACATATCATGATGTCTTGGCAAAGTGCTGCAGATATAAAGAAAATAAATACAGTCTCCTTTTTTTTTTTTTTTTCACTGTTTTTATTATAGAACATTTAAT
Source organism: Denticeps clupeoides (assembly GCF_900700375.1). Taxonomy (NCBI): domain Eukaryota; kingdom Metazoa; phylum Chordata; class Actinopteri; order Clupeiformes; family Denticipitidae; genus Denticeps; species Denticeps clupeoides. Next base: position 32,465,228 of record NC_041711.1, on the reverse strand, counting down.
CAGAATTGCTTCTTGGTCTGTGAAAGAAGTCCTCCCTTGACGGCCATGTTCTCAGCAGCCTCATGTCTGGAGGTTCTCCGGGGGCCACGCCATCCATTTCCCCTTCAGCATCTAAACACACATAACAAAATATTTATTTTAATTTGTCGAAGTTTGAACATCGGCACAAATATCTTTCTGCAACACACACTGCAATGTGGCTCTGGTATCCATTTGTCAGATCAGTGGGTACTAGAACTCTCTGTCGATTTCAGTGGGTCCTATCTTGAATGAGAAACCCCTCCTAACTAAATAATGCTGACAGTTTTAATAACAGTCCAACAGCTCACAATGGCGCTTAATATCAATTTGTGTTCGAATAACCACGCTTTTCTGTAGTTTAGTGGAATCATGTGTGGCGTAGACGAATCGCTGCTTGGCAGAGATGGAGCCTGTTACATGCTGCATCAAGAAGGAGGCAAACAAAGATAATCAGGACCATGACCACAACGTCTGGGGGGGTAAAGGACGGTCTATGTCAGACACACAAGGAAATGATACACATAAAGCTCTGGGATCACATCATTTGGAAATGTATAATATATAATAAATACATTTCCAGGTTTTAGGCAATCCTGACTAGACTTGGTAAGAAGTTTAGATTTATGCTTGACGAAGCACTTTGAATTTTGAGAGAAAAGCGCTGTCTCAGTCTTGTCCCTGGAGTGTGGTGGTATCATCATGCTGACTGTGAGAATCTTACTCAGAGGGAGTAATGAAATAATCTGCCTAAACAAATCCTAACTGGAAGGGCCGGAACTTTACAGCTCCAGTTCAGAAAGATTTATGTTATATAATTTTGCCATTGATGTCTGATGTCGTTTTCATATATAGTATATATATATACTCTTCTATATATATATGTTCCAAAATGTTGTTGTGCTGGGTGAGGATTTTACACACTTGCACATTTAGGTTTATGGTACATTTTGAGGCAGATTGTAATTGAGATTGTTCCTCTGTGTGAAAATATCTGAAAGAAATATTCTGACTGCTAATAGGGTCTGATTCTCCCATTTTAATGAAGCATTGGCATGATTGTCTTCTGTATGTGAGTTTGGAATCAAGGTCATGAAATAGGCGAAAAGAACAATGGAAAAGAACAATGGAACAATGGATTCCACCAGTTCTACTTTTACTAGTAATACATAAACAAGGAATATAAATTAAAACATTCACATTATTATACTGCCTCCAAGGTAGAGGTTATTATTATCAGTCAAATTTTCCCAATGTGCTGCATAAATGTGCTCTTATTGTTCAGATCTGTGAAAAAGGGACTGTTCAAAAGTCCCATTTTGACTTCTAATCTGTTCTCTTGACATTGAATTGCTTTGTATTGAAAATTACTTTATGTAAATGATAAATAAATAAATAATAAACTGAAGGACACAGAAGGAATTCTTAAGAGACAACATTTACTACTGTTCTCACATCAGAACACTTATGATTGATCTTACTTCTCACGTAAACCCACAAAATTGATGCTTCTAACTCACGTACCCGATCGCCATCTGCACTTTTTTCACTGCAGAAAGGAAAGAGGAGGATCCTACTGATTAATGTCACATTGAAGAGTTCATTCTTCGCTGCCAAGGTAACAGCTGGGACATAAATAATAGTGATCAGTATCCTTGCTGCAGGAAACTTGTTATTTATGTTTGTCTCCATTCACATTATTCAAACTGTGATAAACCGTGAAGCTGCTTGATGACAACCTCAGTCAAGAACTTCTAAGAACAGGAACCATAAATCGAAAGCTGCTTATGGTTTTATGAGAACTGACAGCTATGCAAAACGAGAGCGCACCAATCGGTGCACTCTTGCCATCACTCTACATTATTATTTATTGCTGTGGCTGAAAATGTGTCAGAATTGCTGGATATGTTGCACGTTTCTCCAGAATATTCTATGACTTCGGGTTTTTTTTTTGTCACTGTCAGTATGACTGACATTGTAAAGGGATGTACTGATAAAGTGACAACTAGTTCCTCAGCATTCAAAAGGTTTCTGAAATTCATTATCACAGTCAAAAATGTCCTGTAACCACAGTGTGGCCCTGCTGTGTCTGGCAATGGCTGCCGGTGACACTAACGTCTGATATCAGCAGGGGCCACACAGAGTTCTCCTCTAACCAAAGCAAGCTGCTCCCCATTTTCCCTTAACAGACAAAAATATTTCCTGCACATCTGTCCTTTTCTCCTCACTGACCTGATTCCTCCGCTCAATTTTGGCCAAGATTGGCCCATCTTTAAAACCTAGGGTCAAACACAGGACTTGTCCGTACAAATATCTGCTGTCACACACTTCTAATTAAACCTGAAGTTTGCATGTCTGAAACAAATTTAAAATCAGTCCATAGAGGATAATACATGAAAGGGAATCATTTCACCTGCATAGGACCTACAGTCACATTTCTATTGTGACTTTGTTGTAGAGCAACATTTATTTGTGCAGTTGGAACGGAATACCATGTTTGCTGTGCGCAGAAATGATGGAACAGACCAGTCGCAACCTCATCACAACAGCAACGTTTCCAGGCAAACGCTCTGTTCATCAGACTGCATATCAGGGGCAGCATTAAACGACCAGATGATGTGGCGGTCTGACATGGTGCTGAAATCGAGCACAGAGATGATGCCGGAAGTGGCGGTCACACCCGTCCGCAGAGGGCTCTGCGGTGAAAGGCTCTTTATTACATGACATGGTTACAGCATGTGACTCGTCCTCCAGCTTCCTAGTGGTGGCTCTGCCAATTGCTGAGGTTAGATTTGAGTGCCAGTGCATATTTACTTGCAGGAATACAGCACGCCGGGGGCACCGTGAGACGCATGTTCTGTCTTCATCACACAAAAAGCCTTTGGGGCAAAACCACACAAAAATGGGAATAAAACTTTCTGTCAGGCACAGATTTATGGGTGCAATATGTGTGTTTATTTCCTGAAGCATGGCCTGTATATTAATGCCACTGTGTACCCCGGGAAGTCCTTGTGAGTTACTTTTGTGATACGTCTGCGCCCATTCTGGCCTGAGAGGACAAAGTAGTGGCTCAATGACATTCGGTGAGCCACCTCCAGGTAGTGAGTAAACAGTAGACTGAATGAAGACTGTCCTTGTAGCTCGTGTGTCTGGGCCATATTTCTTTCCTTACTACATCTTCTCTTTCTTTGACCAGACAGGGTTATATAATCACTTTGTGAGATAGACGAGCATTAAAATTACAGGCACAGACACAGTTAAATTAATAAAGCGCAGACTCAATGTGTGCTCATGGTGCATTTTTATTTTTTAAATGGTTTCAGTAAAAACGATTCTCGATTCTAAAAATTATGGACCAGCCATTTCATGTGTGGATGATAAAGCATAAAGAAAGTGACAGTGAAGTGATGCTCATTGTTAAACACTGCAGCACAGCACACTGTGCACACAGCCAAATGTGTCCTCTGCTTTTAACCATCACCCTGAGTGAGCAGTGGGCAGCCATGACAGGCTGTGTGTGGGGACGGTGCTTTGCTCAGTGTTGGCGGATCGGGATTTGAACCGGCAGCTTACTGATTACGGGGCCGCTTCCTTAACTGCCAGGCCACCACTGCAGGAGCAAAATGAAGAAATGCAGGATCTTTATAGCACATAAAGCTAACAGGCTAACAACAAAGGGTCTATCACACAAAGCAACAAGACACATGAATTAGATCCCCAACGGAGCTCCTTGCAGATCTCCATGGACCCTTGGGACCTCCCAAAAGAGTAAGAACCTAGCAGACCCTGGGGACCTCCAGAACACCATATGAAGTCTCTTTATATAGGCGGTGGTGACCAATAGGCAATAGGTAGGTGGAGCTGGTAGGCTTCAACTCCTCCCACGAAGTCCACCTAAAAGAGACAGGACACAAAAACACAGCCAGACACACAGAACACATGGGAGCATACGTCCAGGGACGTAACTCTCTCAGAGAGGGCACCAGAAGTTAGCTCAGATGAAGGTCTGCTTTGAGGTCTCCTCCCAATCGGCTGTAATAAGGCTGCTGTACACAGTGGCCACATGAAATCGCTTCCACATGAGATCGCTTCCATCCGCCTCCTGCGAGAGATATGCGGCCATGAGGAGACTTTTATAGAACCTCAGGGCATCATGGGAGGGTGAGTCAGAATGGCTGCTCACTTTCTCATTTATGTCCCCTGGAAGTGGGAGTAGGCCTTCACAGAAATGGCTGAGCGTGTCTGTGATCAGTGTTTGCATTTATTAGCATCAGTATAATGATGGTGGGTGATATGGGACTCATCTCCATGTGAATAGACAATTTTGCTGCTACTTTCATGAGGCAGGAAGCTGTCCTATCTTGTCTGCATTTGTTTGAACACTCTTTGGCTCGCCACCCACAACTTGGCAAAGGCCGAGAACCGAGACTACAGCAGCAAATGAATGCTCATGTGAGCAGGACATTTACTGGGAGTCATACGGGGGAAAAGTGCACAAAATGCACTTATGTGGAGGTATTACATTTATATTGGTAAACTCAGACCAAATCAAAATGGGATTAAGCTTCTTGACAATAGACTCACATATTTTCTAGGATTAACAGGGCCAAGTCCTGTGAGCTGTGCCTCAGCAGAAAACTGGTTTGGGGTTATGCCATCAAAAAGCCATCAAAATCGGGAAACTAAATTGCTTAATAACAATTCCAGTCATCAAAGGGAAAGACTTTGTGATGCTATTGGCACCTTCTGGGGACTAAAAAAAGGATTTTGAGCATCTTGTTCACAGAAAAGTAATGGTAAGAGTCATCTTGTAGACTACACCATGGAATACACCAGAATAAACTTATGCTGCACTTTATTGCCAGTTGCATTTCACTCTTACACTTAGTGCTTCTGTGTTTTGCCTCCACCCTAAAACCACAGCCACCACTAAGAGCAGGCCTCCCATAGTCTGCATATCTGATTGGCTGTTGTCCTCCAGGAGCTCAAAGTATACAGCTCTTTGATGAAGACCTCCCTGGACCTCTTATTTTCACATGCACACTTTTCCCTCCTGCGCTGTAAGGATGTGTAGATTAAGATAAAGTGTCTGGAAATGACAATTCTTGAAGAGAAAAGGCTGTCTGAGATTCACAGAAAAAATAACATATTAGGGCCTATAGTCTAATATTCACAAATTTCATTCCATCGTGTTGAAACTTGCTGAGCTCTCATGGGATGACATACATATGGTGAAAGTGAAGTAATTGTCATTGGGAAACACCGCACAGCACACAGTGCACACAACGAAATGTGTCCTCTGCTTTTAACCCATCACCCATCCGGGGCAGCGGTGGTTTAGCGGTTCGAGATTACAAACCTTTAGTTACGAGTCTACTTCCTTACCCGCTAGGCCACCACTGTCTAGCTGTGGTGAATAGTGTTATTCCATTCCTCCCATTTGGATAAGTGCAGTAAAAAGATAAGTTTGGATAAGTGCAGTAAAAAGGTCAGTGTCATAGCCGTAGTTTTCAGGGAGCTCCAGTTCCACATTCTAGGCTGCAATTTGATGTTCCTTCTGGTGATATGATTGTGTTCGCCTGTTGTCATGTGTATAAATGTAGCCTCATTATGTCTAGTCCATGTCCTTGTCATTGTCATTGCCATGTCATTGTATTTTAAAGTGAAGTGATTGTCGCTTGTGATACACAGCAGCACAGCACACAGTAAACACAGTGAAATTTGTCCTCTGCATTTAACCCATCACTCTGAGTGAGCAGTGGGCAGCCATGACAGGCGCCCGGGGAGCAGTGTGTGGGGACGGTGCTTTGCTCAGTGGCACCTTGGCGGGTCGGGATTCGAACTGGCAACCTTCTGATTACAATAACAGCCCACTTTGAGTGTTGTTAAGTTGAGATTGCTCTGATGGATCCCTTAAATTCAGAGAGGCTTACAACCCTCTAAGACTGCAATTTAATCTATATACAGTAAGAAACAATCTGAACACAGTTTAATGAGACAATGTTGGGAAGTGAAGTAATTAGAAGTGGAATAACAGTGTCATGGTCCTGGCATGTACAAATGGCTTTGAAACTTTCTCAGCATCTTCATAAGCGATGCAGTTAATTATGTTGACTTTCCACCAACAGTACCCACAGGGAACGGCATTCATCTAAATGTATGGCAACCTGAAAGGCTATTTACATATTTAGAGTGTTTGCTGGAATATTTAGCATTTATCACATTCTGTCTCAGTAACATAGTGACTAAAAACAAAAACCGACCCAGTGTTACGTCCCTGGACGTATGCTCCCATGTGTTCTGTGTGTCTGGCTGTGTTTTTGTGTCCTGTCTCTTTTAGGTTGACTTTGTGGGAGGAGTTGAAGCCTACCAGCTCCACCTACCATCTGCCTATTGGTCACAACCACCTATATAAAGAGACTTCGGATGGTCTTCGGGAGGTCCCTAGGGTCTGCTAGGCCCTTACTCTTCTGGGAGGTCCCCAGGGTCCATGGAGATCTGCAAGGAGCTTCGTTGGGGATCTCATTTGTGTGTCTTGTTGCTTTGTGTGATAGACCCTTGTTGTTAGCCTGTGTTAGCCTGTTAGCTTTGTGTGCCCTTTTGGTTTATTTTTTGTGCGTTACCTGGTTCTGGTTCTGCATCTGTGGATGCTACGAATGCCTGTCCCATCTAAGTCGTCTGCTCGGAGCTCGAACCCTGTATGAGGGTTCACAAAACACACAATGAACAAACCAGTCTTTCCAGGGAAAACACAGACAAGGGAGAAGATCAGGCGCTAATAACAAGACAAGCCACACTTGTTCCACCTTAAGGATCATTATCCATGCCGAAGGGCACTATGAAGAGAACGTGAGAAGGAACCCACAACCCGGTAGTGAGAGGCTGTTCATCACCGAGTGCACACTAAGGGATTGGGACTTAGCGGGACACTGGTGACTATACACAACACAACATGCAGATACAGACACAGACCCTGATATTCAGGAGAGGGGGGCGTGTCGCTGGCACAGACACGACAGATGGGGCTAATGAGGGGAATGGACACTGAGCAGAGCACCGTCCCCACACACTGCTCCCCGGGCGCCTGTCATGGCTGCCCACTGCTCACCAAGGGTGATGGGTTAAATGCAGAGGACACATTTCGTTGTGTCACCGTGTGCTGTGCTTAGTTTCACAATGACAATCACTTCACTTTCCCTTTCATTTTAAACATGCGAAGATGCAGAACAGAGGGAAACAACAGCGTTTCCAGTGTCTTTCCCAGTAACCATGAAAAAATGTCTGATACTCCCAACCACCAAACTAACAGCTGCATCCATCGCAGCGCCTACAGTGGGATCCTCCTTCTCCTCTAACCCCTGACCCCTGCGTGTTGTAACATGTTTAATCCTGTTTTGACAGGAACCCCGAGTCAGGGTAGCCCTTGACGTGATCTGGCGAATCACCAGTTAGAGCCGGGCGCAGCTGCACTCTCCCGGACCAGCTTCCTGGGCGCAGGGCATTCCATGAATAATTTCCCCCGGACAGAGGGGAACAATCCAGCCCTCCAAATATTTACCAAACACGAGTGAAAGGCGGAGCTCTCAAGTTCAAATAGGAGGGGCGAGAATGGCCCTGTTCCCCCACTGTGAGACCAGGGTGAGCTTTTAAGCTTTCACATTTTTTATGGCATTTATCAGACGCCCTTATCCAGAGCACCTTACGATCAGTGATATGATCAGGAGATACTCCCCTGGACAGTCCCCCTGTGACAGGGTGAAGTGAAAATTGGGGTTTGAACGTGGGAATTTGTGGTGTTCTAGTTCATTTACATTTAGAGCATTTACCAGACGCCCTTATCCAGAGCGACTTACAGTCAGTAGTTACAGGGACAGTCACCCTGGAGACACTCAGGGTTAAGTGTCTTGCTCAGGGACATGATGGTAGTAAGTGGGATTTGAACCTGGGTCTTCTGGTTCATAGGCGAGTGTCTTACCTACTAGACTACTACCACCCATTTAACCCCAAAGTCTCACCAGGCCCCCGTGCTTGTTGAATGATGTCTTACATGGGACTTTTCTAAAGGGAACCGTTAAGTACCACATGCAGGATAGAAGGCATAAAAATGAGCATTTAAACAAACTGCTATGTGTCAGAGTGATTTAGTAGTGACCGTTTAATTGCAAACTCAAAGGTTTTAAAAGGGACAGAAGAACATGCCTGGATAAGGGCATTTCTGATTTTATTGCTCTCCAGCCCATGAGAAATTAAAACGATTAAAACGAGTAATTTGCCCAATTACAGTGCAGACGAATCCTCTGCTTTCTAATTTAGATATGTAACCACAGTCTGTGTGCGGAGACATCTATCACGATGGCATTAGCTTTCAAAAATGTCTGCATGGGAGCCAAAGGGCATGTCTGCCAAGGCTCACCCACACTTCCTGTGCAAGCTTGCCTCAGCAGTCTACACAGACACCAGGACAACAGTCATCAGAATGAAGACGAACCCAGAGGTTCAGCACTTTAAGAATGGCGATTATCGTGCCGTGAGTGAAGGCTGCAAGTGACGCTGAAGAGCAATAGATTTGGATAAATCTGCCGCTTTATAGACTGTGCACCACCGAGAATTAATTAAAAACACAGCTTCCTGCAATTCAGCGCTGTTGGCATTACAAAAGCTGCATCTCCTGCAGGTGGGGTGACGTTGCACGTCTGCTCAGGGAGTGTGAGACCACTTCTGTAGGCATTGTTTCAAGCATTGTGCTCCTCTCCGGCTAAAATAAAGAGTTTCCCAAAAGCCACACAGAGCTCTAAATATGTATTTGTACAGTTGTAATTAGAGACTACCTCACATGGTCAGGCACAAGGCTCAGGATCAGGAAAGGCTAAATATAAGAAAACAAAACGAATAAAAAAAATGTAAAAAGCGTATTACAAAAAAAAAAAAAAAGAAGAATTTTGGACAAAATCAGAAACCAAGTATAGCGGATGATATGAAAATATCAAAACCCATGACTTATTTTAATCAGTGGCCTTGCTGTGTCTGCATCTTTTTCGGTCACCAGAATGCCGTTGGTAGTCAGTACTTTTGATTTTTGCAGGGTTGTAATAAAGTGTCTGTATGACTGTTGAGTCGGTTCCAGACTACTCAAAACAAAATTTCCTCTCCGTTTTTTCCCCTCCACGCTTCATTCCTCTAATTACAGATGAATGCATTTGTTTAACCTGGTCTCAAAAAAAAAAAAAAAAGTCACCCATCTCTTTAGTTGCTTTTTTTAAACCCAAGACCAAACAATGGTTCATTTTAAGCTACAACGTGACTCCAGAAATGACCTGTATTAACCCTGGAGTCAGACATCGGGTTATAATACTGCCAGTTAATGATTTTGTATGGATAATGTCTCATTACACTTCAGTGTTTTACTTCACAATAGTATAGTAGTTATGGGTGGTTCTAATAGTTTGGAGCTTATTTATAGTCTCCTATTAATTACAAATTAATTATGATTTAAATAATAAAGCTGTTATATGGCAAACTGTTCTGTATTACAGAGACAAATGTGGGAAAGAGGCTCAGACAGAGAGTTACAGGGAGATGATCTAGTCATTAATTTAAATAAAACTCTGACAGACTCCGACAGCAAATAAAATGGGAAAGCAATTGAATGCAAAATAATTTCAAGATGATATAAGAGCTGTGTATTTTTTCCATTAATCATAGCAAATATAGTGTAATGTTGACAGCCCTAAACTATATACAGTAATTTAGGCACAGATGATGTGTGCATCCAGCTAGGACAATTCATTTGCTCCTTCTCTTTTAAAACAAACGTTTTTCTCTTCTGATATACGATTTGTCACACCCAAGAGCTCGGGTTCCCGTCTTTGTCTTTGGATGCTTGCAGCAGTTGTCTGTCTCTCTGCCAGGACTGATAGAATGCTTGTGTGACTCAGGCCCAGAGAGCAGGAATGTTTTCACTGTTCACACTTTTGCCCAAATGAACTCAGTGACTCATCTCCACTCCTCTGTGAAATTCAAGTCCTTTGGATCCTTCAGTACCATCACTAGCTTGTCAGACAGATATGTGCTTCGAATGCGGATTAGTGCTCTATTTACAGCCAAGCAGTGAGAAACAAAGGCATCGCCTGAGCTCTGAAGGAATATATTTTCACAGAAAATACATTCGCAGGCCTGGAATGTATTCATACTATGCATGAGGAGGGTTCAGCCAGAGGTAAATCTGGCAGAAAGAAAGGAAAATACATGACACAATTCCCATAGAAAACAATCACTAAACATGTGGTGCTATGCAAGGATAAAATAAATGCATGTCTATGTATAATCATATAATGATACCTATTTATTATGTTATTGAATGTAATATGATTAAAAAGAACACGCTTTGGTTTATCTCGATTGCTTCCCAATCCTGTTTATGGAAAGTTTGGAACGTATGGAACGTTCGCAATGCTTGGAAATGGGGCACAGTAGAGCAGGGGACTTCAGGCATTTCCTAATAAATTAACACACAGAAAAGCCGAGAGCATCAAAAATACTCTAATATGCCAAATTCAGCCAGAAATCATTCAGCTATTCTCCCCTCGTTCTCAGGGTTCTCCCAATGCACTGTTCACAATATACAGCTTTAAAAAAAAAAAAAAAAAGAATTACACAAATCACATCGATTTCCAATTGGAATGGAAATGTGTCGACGACACGGTTATCCGCGTTTTGACTGTTTAAAACCATGTGGTGCGTTTAAAAAAATGTCCAGGCTAAAAATGTTTTCAGCCTGGTTTTATAACAACGTATTATCTGATAATACGAGGTCATTTTATTTTCCAGAAAGTCGGGTTTTGTTTATATCCAAGGCAAGCTCTGCGCATCATACCCAAATATCCCAAAGGCATCGTGTTGCATTCCTCAGTTGGTCAGCATTTACTTATATTACTTATTACTGTGCTTTTTGTACAATTGTACAATTCACCCCCAGGTCAGAACACTGTATGGAGCTCAGCGAAACCCAAAACCCCCACGTTCCCCATTTATGAAAGGGCTTGAAAGGGCTCCTAAATTAGCTGGAAATGATTTCATTGCCACGTGCAATTAATGCCACTCACGTCAACACGAGACAGAACTGCCCTCTGTCTCCAACAGGATGGCATTCATATATAAACAATGGCTCTCCAGCTGTCAGCCAAATGACCTCCGCAGGCCTGTGTTTTTTCAGCCTCCCCATAGCAACCATTCACAGGGTCGTCCAAACGACCCCTCACACGCCTCGGCCCTCCTTCACATGCCCAGCTTTACAAATGAATGCTTATTTTGGTCACAATGATCAACTGTGTGTGTGTGTGTGGTAGCAGCCTAGTGGTAAGACACTCGCCTATGAACCAGCTGACTCAGGTTCAAAGACCGTGCACTACCATTGTGTCCCTGAGCAAGACACTTAACCCTGAGTGTCTCCGGGGGGACACTGCCCCTGTAACTACTAATTGTAAGTCGCTCTGGATAAGGGCGTCTGAGAAATGGCGTAAATGTAAAAAAGTGAATGTGAATGTGTGTGTGTGAAGGAGCCACGTGTATTTTCTGCTGCAGGTAAATGTTTGCTTAATGGAAATTTATATGCTGGGGCCAGAGATGAGACAATCTGTGTACAAATAGCTGCGGGTTCTTACAGTGGTCTGTTCTTCCACCAAAACAAACTGTCTTGTCACATTCGATCTCTATGAAAGAAATTTCATTTGGAATATTTCAGATGTAACGTGAAGCGGTTTGGGTTAGAGGTAGGTCTGTCTTCAATAAAAGTTCGAGTGTAAAGAGGATTTCTATGCCTGCCGGTTTGGTAACTTTGAGCAGTAAATACCAGTTACTATGACAAAGCCACAGTGTTCATTGTGCTGTTTTTTAACAGTGTTGTTGACAGAAAAATTGGTTCCAGTATAATCAAATAAATAATAGTATTACACGGAATAAAGGAAACTGGTGCTGCATCCTTTAAGGACATGAGAAAATCTCTTCCCTTCATACCACTCTGCTCCATCAGCCCACAGAGCCCAGACCCCGGAGGCAGAACTGACTCACGGGGTGTTTTCCATATCCAGACACCTTTTATCCACATTCCTGATGGAATACCGGCTGTGTTGGTATTTTCCTCTGTTGCATATTACAGCTCTTCATTAGAAACACCTTTCCTCGTGTTTAGGACTAGATGTCCTGTGGTCAGGGGCTGTTGAGCCACATTCAATTTTGATTTTTTTTTTAATGTTGACTCACGCCCTACCCAAGAACACTATACGCAAAAATTCATTAGCTTGGAAGTGGTCTATGGTCAGAAAATGATCATTGATTACATTGATAAATTACCAGATCTGGACAAGTTATTATTATTTACAGAACTACAGTCCCTGACAAAAATCTTGTCGCTTATCTATTTTGTAGAAATACCTGCTATTAACTTGACTTTCAATTAATCAATTGGTGTTAGAAATAGCTCATATGCTAAAACCCTACCAAATCATGTTTAATGCACTGAAATGAATTAGTTTACCTGAAAAAAGATTTATAATTTAATCAAGACAGAAAGGCCAAATTTTGGAAAGACAAATGTTGCCTATATAGAAAATTTACTGCAAATACAAAAATGTCAGCAAATTAAGTTGTGGTGCTGTGAGATCCAAATTTAATATCTTGTATGACTTCCATGAGCTTGAAGGACTGCATCCATGCGGTTTGGCAAGGATTCATACAATTTATTGATTAAGTAATCAGGAATAACAAAGAAAGCAGCCTTGCATGCCTCCCAGAGTTCATCAGTATTCTTCGGTTTCGTCTTCCATGCTTCCTCTTTCATCCTACCCCACACATGCTCAATGACGTTCATGTCTGGTGACTGGGCTGGCCAATCTTGGAGCATCTTGATCTTCTTAGCCCTGAGGAACTCTGATGTGGAGATGAAGTATGTGATGGAGCACCATCCTGCTGCAGAATTTGGCCTCTTTTATGGTTGGGAATATAAATGGTAACTAAGATTTCTTGGTATTGCAGACTGGATGTAACCCCAGACCATGATTTTTCCACCACCAAACTTCATTGTTTTCTGGGTGAATCTCAAATCCATGCGGGCTCCAGTAGGTCTCCTGCAATATTTGTGGCGACTATGGTAATTCAACAGAAGATTCATCTGAAAAATCCCCCTTCCTGCGTCCATCCTTTTAGCCGTATTAAACTTTGACTTCCAGGTTACAGCAATAATTACACAACAACCGAAAGGATCGTTTTTTTTTCAAGATATAGGCAGCTAACAAGTGAAGATGTACTTGGCCTGATATTAGTGATCAAGCCCTATGTGCTACTTTCACACCCAGCACTAGGTCTACAGCCAGCACCATATTTAACCCTGAAAAACACCATTCATACTGAAACAGGGAACAACAAAGGCTCCAAGAGTGACTTAAATTCCGTCTACAGTCGTCATGTGTTGACGAAAGGGTGCAAAATGTACAACGTGCGAACACACACCAAACTCGGCTCGCACATAGAGTTAAGTAGCCCTTGTGGTTTCTCCATATGAATGCAGAGGTTTCGGTGTGGGTCTGGTTTGGCCGAGTGACAGCATTCCAAGGTATGGCATATACTGACATCCATTGGCCAGGACCCACAAGTAGGGTAGCGTGCATTCCATGATGGCCATTATGGAAAACTACGGTCCACCACTTTCCCTTGGGTCTACCGAGCCTAACATTTTTAAAGACGAAAACCATAAAAAAAATAACTTACAGTATATATAAGAGTGCCAGTGGTTAACCCTTTTAAAACAACCCATTTGGCATTGCAGTACCTCAGGGAATCCGAGGCTAGTTAAAATACTAAATGGTGTCTGCACACCACAGAACCCAGTCACCTCCCAGCAACCCGGTCTCAGAGAAGAACAGTGAATTAATTACGTTTAATGTGTGCCCATGCAACACATTATACTATAATATAATTTATAATAGTATAAGAAAAACTGGATGACAAGATTAACTAGAAAAGTATTTACATTTGAAAATGTTTTGCCTTTGTTATTGGGAATACTGAACTCTTGAAATTGGAAGCAAACTATGAAGCAAAGTTCCAATATTTTACTTCCTGTGTGAGCTCTGATGCAAAATTCATCATTGAAGGACATTGAACAATTTTTTTTCTTGTAAATGACCAGATCATCTCCCAATCGCTCCCCATCTGAGCCTCCTAATCACATTTGATCACGATCTCCGACTTTCCACATGGAAAATATTTTGTTGACAGACACCTTGGTTGAAAAGTATGGTATGAAAAAGCAATCCTAGCATGGCCTCAAGAAAACGGCATAACTACAAAGATAGATTTACATGTAAAGCAAAGAAGCTATGTGCGTTACATATGAAATCATCTGTCTGTAATACAGTTTGTAAATATGTTATAAGTGGACTTAATACAAAATGAAACATTTTATAAACAAAATGAAATGTTTTATAACAAAACCAAAATGTCTGCATCTTTGTAATGTATTTCTCAATTGTCTTTTATTTATACAAAAAGACAAAATAATGAATGGTGAAATAAATATACTAAAGCATAGGTGAATATACTAATAATTACTTCTGTAGTAAGTGTGTTAGTAAGATAATAGACCAGAAAGTCTGAGCTGTGGACCACCATCACAGTACTTTAAAGCTGCACTGTTATTTTCATTTTTTAATATCCTGTGTATGCAGTCTAATGACAGTGTCAGAAGCACAGATGCAATAATACCCTCCCAACCAGAGGTCATCTCTACTGCCACGCCCAAGGGAGTGGCCTTCTCACCACCATGGTTAAGACCCAGCTTTCACGCTGACCAAAATGACAGATACTGTTTTATCTTTAAATGTTCTCTCCAGTTTGTGGTCGGGGAACTTCATAACACCGAGTATCATCTTTGAACATTAAAAAAAGGTTAACAGACACTTGGTGATTAGTGGCATTGTCTCAGTGCTTGAACCATTTTGCTGTGCCCAGGTTGTTTACACGTTTGATGCCCCAAAGCCACAGACGGCCGCTATCATACACTGCAGCCGCTTTATGATATGCAATCATAAAGCATCCGAGGACAGGACTGTGCTTGAGAGTAAAACAAAAATAAAAAATAATTGGAAGAAGTCTGAAGGTAGCGTGGGGCGCAGTGACATTCCACATGGAAATTTCAGCCCTTTGAAGTCAGTACTGCATGCATTATACAGGGTTTCAATGTAGTTTTTCTCTTTTCCACTCTCCGATGGAGGAAACCCGGAGGGGACATTTCAGCACAGAGCTGTGAGCTTTATTGGTTGTGTCTGATGGTCAGGTGCACACAGTAAAACTTTACGACCCTTCACTGCAGGTGATGGACATACACAGACATGCACTTTATTAAACGGTGCTGTGAAGATTTTGCCCTTAGCTCAGCAATTAAAGAATAATTTGCATTCGCATTTCTGGCATTCAGCAAAACTCTTTCAATCACTATAATAAAAGTGGATTGGGGACAGCAATAATTGTGGTCATTTGCCAAATGCCTTCCCATTAACATCGACTGTAAAAATCCCGGACGTCACATAATACACAAAAAGTGAAGCGGTCACAGGTTTAGTGAACCGATTGGTTGGCAGTTCTGTTCATCTGCGTGTGCTTCAGAGTCAAAGTCAAAATGGTCCACAGTGTCCAATTCAGACAACCACTGCTGGTGTATGCCTGACATCAAGAATTCTTCCTAAGAATGGTGAAACTGATCAACGGATTGAGAGTGAAAAAAGGAGAACAATGCATGGCTTGTAACAGGTCTTCACAGTACATTACGAGTGAAATACGTGGCGACCACAGTCTACAGCTCCAACATGCAGGCAAAACCACAAGAAGGATTTGCCCAGATAGCAGATCACGTCCAACAATGATGTTACAAGACCATTCAAGGGTCATGGCAGGGAAACACCTTTTTAAAATTCAGAACTGCTCTGCAGTTTCCAATGATCAAAACGCATAATCTTTTTAATGCCTCCTTAATAGCTGACTGCAAATGATTGAAATTAACAATAAATTAATAATATAAATGCATAAAATACAAGGCAACACGGATATCCATTATTATTATTATTATTGTAATCTACTCACTCTCTTGTTTTGGATAACTGCTCAGTCTGCATTTGGGTCACGGGAGCATGCAAATCCTGGATCCGGAATAGAACCCCCTAACTTAAGAGGTACGAAGCCACCGTTTTACCCACCGCATAAGTTGTGTAATTAAATTTAATGTAATTCTACAATTTTTGTTTGTTAAATTCACCCAACCCTATGAATCATATTTTAATAAAAACAGTGAAAGCTTTTTGTGCATGAAAACATCAATATGTGGATTAAAAACATACTCCTGCATTTTAATGCAGTGCTGTGCGTGTGTTTCCTGTTATGCCAAAGCTTATATCAAACCCTGATGTTTCACAGATCGGCCCTACAAAGCTGCCACACAGATCCAGCAGTTCTTCAGGCTGCTCCAGCCAGCCCATGTGCTAATAATATGACTATGCAACTGTGGGCAGTATACTGCATTGCTTCAGTGGAGTTCACGACCCCACCAGTCAGAAATCAGGGGATGGTTTACCATGGCAAGTCATGATTGCAACCCCCCCCACAATGCCAGTTCTGCTGGTATCTGACTCGGTCCATAATGGGTAAATGTGATAGGTTGGAATTTGGTAGGATAATACCAATCGGATAACTACAGAGGATAACAAACTCCTTGAATTACGGGAGGAGCGGTTCTTACCCTCCTGCCTGAGGCAGCCTACGGCAGAGAAAGAGGGGGAATAAGCGACATAAACAGGGACCTAACAAAATGAAGCACCCCAGAACCATAACAACACTGCAGAATAGATCACATTTATTTTCTTAAAAACTACCACATTTTCAGTGCGGCAGAGACAAGTTAGTAACAAACAATATTGAGGAAACATCAGCACTATTACACACGGCTACCTCACCACAATAAAGCACTGCTTGGATTTATCTATGCACTAGTGTCGATGAACCATCCAACCACCAATCGATGGAACATTTTTCTGTTGTTCATTCGGCTCCCCAGGGTTCGAGCAGAGGCTGCGTCCTCTGGAAAGTAACAGTCTGGGCTGGAAAAGTCCCTTCTGATTACAGTGACATGATTGGTTGTGCATCACATGTTTGGTGATGATGGGGAGTAAAAGAGGGGTCCACCGTTTTTATTGTCCTGAAAGATCTGCATAAGGAAAAAGATGAACAGAATGTTAAAAATGCTTCTCCCAAACAGAGAGAGAGAGAGAACATAAACTAAAACATAATTAAATAATAACTACTGCTGATTTTTTTTTTAGAATACTAGAAATGAAAAAAGATGATATATTGACATCTTCTACCCTGATGGAGGTGAAACCTCTAATTCCTCTTTAATGATATATTTGAAATGATCACTTTATTTTGAATAATGTTGGAAAAGGGTGCGTTCTGGTATGGGGCAAGGTTACAGGGTTCTATATCCTGGTACAGTGGCAATTTATCTGAAGGGGTAATACGTTAAGAACAAAATCATCAAGAAGTCACCAGATTTCTGTGTTTTATTTATAACTGTATCTAAACAAATGGTATTGTTTCTAATAGATCACTTTTTTGGGGTGGATGGAAGCGGATCGGAAAAAGAATTGAAAATACATTTTTCGTGTGCATAAATCACTAGAGAATGAGTATTCAAAATCTTCCCACAATGAGTTTTTGCCCCTATTCTGAAGAATGAGTGATACATGTGTTTTATTTACTGAAGTTGCCACTTTAATGTTAATTCCCCTTATCAAATCAATAACGTCATCTCATCAAAACGGAGGGAACTACACAGACCCTCACCTGCTGTTCAGTAGTTTATCATCCGTTTCACGGCATCAAAGCATTTCCACTTGTCAGGGATGTAGAAGGGCTCAAAGATGTGCGGGAAGGGCGTGTCGTACCCACACACCCTGGCGATGGGGGCCTCCAAGTTTAGGAAGCATTCCTCCTGTGAAGAAAGCAACAACATCGATCATCATCGGGGCTGTTCCATCGCCGCTGAATGTCAGGGAGCACAAAATCAAGCAAGAACTGACAGTAAAAGCACAGGGGTGTCTTTGGCACGGGGAGACAGGGCTACGCTTCTCTCTTTTGTTTTTTGATGCGTCTTTACGCGTTCTTCAGACAGAAAGCCCATTTCTTGGCTGCTAATAACAGAACAGGAGCCCCGTGCACGCGCATGCTGCTGGTACGGGACAGGGATGTGTTGACACTGACACTGCTGGCATGATGTCTGCTGGGACAGGTCTCAGGATGCAGGGTCCAGGTCCATGCCAACGGGTGTCTAAGAATCTGCGTGCACTGTGCATGACACTCCGACCCTGGAAGCCGGCAGGCTCATGCTGCAGCCTAATCACGAATGCTGAGGAAGAACAGATGAGAAATGTGTGTGTGTGTGTGTGGCGTCAACTGAGCAACAGCTGGTAAAACCAAGATTAATGCACTCCATGTCATACAAGACATTTAATATCCCTGAACATTGCCATAAAAGGCTTTAAAAAAACATTTCTATAACACCGAAACCACTTAAATTGTCATTCACTTTGGCTCTTTGAGAAAACTGAGCATATTTGCTATGGGGGAAACCAAGAGCATAATATTGGCTAATGCACACATAAAAGGCAGTGCAATTAGCATGATTTATGTGGCATATTCATGTGCGCTTTTCATTCATCTTTTCTGAATGGGCGCCCGATCCTTTCCGAACAGCCCTGATTTGCAGCGGAAGGCCTAGCGCTACTTCACCTCGTCCGCCTGCTTAATTTAAACCTTAAGAGTCTGCGATCACGACAGGCTTACAGCTCATTAATAATGAGGTCTGGAGGAGCACTGCATGCTAATGCATTCATTCTGGCTTGAGTATGCAAAAGGAAGGTCTAGCCACACCACGGGTGTCTACAACCACTTCAAACAACTGTTTCAGCCTTTCAGAAAGAGCTGCAGTGCCTCTGTGTCTTATAGAGAAGGCAGCAGGTATAAGGCTGTGTAGTAAACTAAGAATGGGCTAAGACTCAATTTGTTGAATACACTTAAAAGGAAGAGTTGTCCAGCCTTGTCCGTGTAATGTCAGTTGGTGGTTATGATCTGACTAAACTCAATTTTACTACTGTTATTTAGATATTTGCTTGCTTCTGAATGTAAAACATTACAAAATGAATAACTAGTCACATAATAAGCCTGTTTCAGATGTACTAAGGTCATTGCAACAGGGCTTATTATGAAAATGAAACCTTTATATTAATAAAAATTAATAAAGCTGATTATAGGCCTCGCTGCATTTATGCATCCCAATCATTACCAGCCATTTCACTCCTTGTTTGGGCAGTTTTTGTTTGTTCGATTTGATATTTATCAAAAAAGGACATTTGTAATAGACCCTAAATGTCTGAATGGTAGAAAACGGAAAAAAATGAAAAAAATAGGGTTTGCTATTATATATCCTTATCAAAAAAAAAAACAACCACGGTCCCGCCTTCATCCATCTCCTTCAGGTAGGAAACCAGACCTAATTGTCTGTCATTTTTCCTGACAAAAGATGACTGCACCTGCCAAACCATCAATGTCTCAAAAGCACATCTACAGATAGCTCCTCGGATGACAGAGTAATCATCGCTGAAATAAAACTACTAGGCCGAAAATACACTTACTGGAAGCGCACAGGAAAAATACAGTCCGGTTGTAGGTCACCACATCTGGACAATCAAACTCCAGCGGTGCTCAGATTTCACTAAAATCAGTGTTTATCTCCAGGCAGTACATCATTACATGCAATATACTTAAATGTCAGCAAGAAAACATGAGAAAAGAATAGGACCGAAGCTGAGAGCACATAATCTAAAAATAGGATTTGAATCTCTACTTGTATATTTTGACTCCCGACTGGACGAAAAAGAAAGGAAGTGGACCGTCAGCGACAGCCACAGATTGGAGTGTAAAGTTTAGGTTGAAGAGGGAATGCCAATTTTACCAGCAAAGGAGTGGATGAGGACAACAGCACCAGTCCAAGTCGGATGAGAATAGTCTCATTGTAAGACCTTCACTTCATCCGGCAAATGACTTCAAATGACCGGGGGCCTATCGGGAGGATTTTCAGATGTCAGCTCCATGATGAATATTTAACAATAACTACCAAATAAAAAAAAGAATGAGTATTTACCACTTTGAAGCATATGACACGAAACTGCAAAGAGACATTGCAGAAATAAAAGTTTATTATCTGGAATGAGTCAAAATCATTTCCACTCATCTCTGCTCAGATTACTGAAGTTAAATTATGCCGGGTCTTACAAGACTCGTTGGACAATTTGTCTTGTATTTATTTGCTCTCTCTTGAGTAAGCATTTTAGTTACATGACTTCTGCTCAAGCTGCTGCTGATTACTTATTGATATACTAGTTGCTCAAAATTGTTTAAAGGTCAACCTTCAACCTTGGGCCAGTTGTGGCCTAGCGGTTAAGGAAGCAGCCCTGTAATCAGAAGGTCGCCGGTTCGAATCCCGATCCGCCGAGGTGCCACAGAGCAAAGCACCGTCCCCACACACTGCTCCCCAGGCGCCTGTCATGGCTGCCCACTGCTCACTCAGGGTGATGGGTTAAATGCAGAGGACAAATTTCACTGTGTGCACCTTGTTCTGTGCTGCTGTGTATAAAACAATCACTTCACTTCAACACCTCAGCCAAGATACTGAAGATACTTTTTGATATAATAATCAGAGATACAGGATTTTCATTACTTGTATAAGTAATATTGCAGCTATAAAAGTTAAACTTTTTGAATAAAATTTACACAAATCTGAAGTGGAACATCTTATTGGTTCCCATTGGATTGTGACCAGTATATTAGATTAGATATAAAAAAAAGCACAATGCACATTACTGTCTACAGCAGCACCGTATATTTGTGATGAACTGCAATTGAACACAGTAAACTATTAAATGCAAAAACCGACCAGTCTAAAGAGTCCACTGCACGTTGAGTCGAGTCTTCATTCTGTGAACCGTTGAATGAGAATGGAAAATAAGGCTCCCCCTTGATGCGTGGGAGGGCTATATGCCATAAGATATATGCACTTTGAATAAAACAAGAAAGAGAGGAAGTAACAATCACTTAACCTGTTGAATTTACTCAACTTAACTTCCCCGGACAGGTACTAACTGTAATGGAAGGTGTTTTAGTGGCAAACACGCCCAGGCTTCAAGCTGCAGATTATTCCCAGTCCCTCTTTCTTTTTTGATCTCGCGATTCAAGTTGAGACACCACGGCTGCAGCTCTGCCAGCGCGTGCATCCAATTTCGCTTCCTCACAATGCTGAACAGGCTCAGTCCCTAAACTCTGCCCTTTGAAGTGAAGATTTGTGTTGTACTCTGATGGAGCCCGACTGGAGAGGGATGTGGGGAAAGACGTGATTTCTGGTTCTGATTCTCCGGGCATTCGCTGCTGAGAAATTTCACTTCATCCTCACCAGCACCTAATGGCACTAAACACCCACTTTGATGTGACACACAAGCAGCACGCTATGGTCCAATTGATTCCAATTACAAGCCTATATCTGAGGAAATCAAACAGAGAGGAACCAGGAGAATTAAGGATGCTGGGCCAGCAAACGCTGTGGTGGATCCGCATTGTAACCTCAAGACCACTGGATACGTGTGGGCTTGAACAGCAGGACGTCTGTTGTGGTTTTGCAAAAAACACAATTGCTAATTCAGACCTGATTCATGTGCTCTGTATGCGTAGAGAATAATGCCGAGGAACCGCATGAACGAGAGAAATCCTGTTCCTCCGGCCCTGTACAGTTGTAGGTACAGCATACATGATGAAATAAATGAAGAAATCAGCAATCCTATGACAGACCTCACGATTCCATCAAGCGTGCCAGGAACAAGACCGAGGTGATTCACCACAAACCCACCCAGGACCATAACTTCCAAGCACGTGCAAGAATTCCACAAACAGTGGACCACGGCCTTCACATTCCCACTGGCCTCCAGCTCCACGTCCATTTCCTGGGCCAAAGCAGAAGCTGAACGTTAACAATGCCCGGATGGAACGTGGCCGGACCTGGTGCTGTGTGGGTCTCTTCTCTTCACTAAGTCCAGTTAACATGGACGATCGCCGATTCCGGCCAAAAGCCTCATTTTCCCCTCCGCCGCATTGTCTCTGCGTGGCTATTGTTTCGGGGTGACTCACCACCGAGCGAGGGTCCTGGCCGTCGCCGAGACACCAGGGTCACGTTTCTATGGAAACCACCTTCACGGTTTCGGTGGCTGTGGCGTGCACGTGCCGGAGAGGCGGAGCGCCACGTCCTGTCGTTTTAACGAACGTGCCGGTGTGCGCGTCTGCGCTCGCGTCGCTAAATGACAGAGTGAATGCTGCGCCAGATGCGCTCAAGATGTCGGATGCTGCCCCGCGAGAGGGGCAGGTCGCACAGCTGTTTTGGGTATAAACCTGTCACCGCAAAAACTTTCCCCTGCGACCAAAGTGAAGTGCCGGCCTCCCGATACTGCTTGTAAAATCGAATAAAATTAAGACCCACCTAGGATTTTAATAGGTGGTGGTGTTTCACAAGTGCTCTTATAAAGAGTTTTTATTGAAAGCAAACATGTGGAGATGTAGGCATGGTTCACAGGCCCTTAAAATTGCTGAACGGTAGTCGATGAAGGAGAGAAGGGGAGGGCTGGAGGAACGCTTCCTCCACTCAACTCTGTAAATGCCGAAGGGCCGTAATGGCGGGGGACAACATTACTTCATGGCACCATCCAAACTTGTTACAGACAGAGGTGGAGATGAGGGGAAAACAATAATCCTAGTTTCATTGGAAGGGTGGTGGAGTCGGAAGTAGCAGTCTTGTTATTAACAATGTTTGGTGTGGTAGTAGCCCAGTGGGTAGGACACAAACCCCACTTACTACCATTGTGTCCCGGAGCAAGACACGTAACCCTGAGTGTCTCCAGGGTGATCTGTAACTACTGATAGTGAGTAAAATATAAATGTAAATGGTACGTGTCAAAGTAACATCCACATAAGCGTAGTACCCACGGTCTCCCAGCGGGACTGCCTCCACTGCCATGCCCTTCTTCCCATAGTGCATCTGGTGCACTATAGATAGGGTGGTAGTAGCCTAGTGGGTAACACACTTGCCTATGAACCAGAAGACCCAGGTTCAAATCCCACTTAGTGCCATTGTGTCCCTGAGCAAGACACTTAACCCTGAGTGTCTCCAGGGGGACTGTCCCTGTACCTACTGATTGTAAGTTGCTCTGGATAAGGACGTCTGAGAAAGCACATGCACATTATTCATTGTAGATTAGCGCTTCTATTGGATCATACAACACAACCCATACTGTCCATCCGGCACCTCCCGTCATGGCTCATCTTGTGTTTTCAGAATAATGGATAGCACTAGGGCTGCACGATTTGGGGAAAAAGACATATTGCGATTATTGAGATCAATATGGCGATATGCGATTGCGATATGATAAAGGACACTTGCTTGTATATCAATGAAAAGTCGCATACTAATAGTGAAATGTTTAATTTCAAAGTGAAACATACAAACTACTTATAACAACCTGAAATGCCCAGTGCTTTCAAAATGCAATATTCTACAAATATAAAATAATCACAAAAAACTCTTTACATTACTGTCGAACGACAAACCCTGGTAAGGCTAAACAACTGTTTTGATTATATTTGGCCATTATAAAATCCCGTATTATAATTTAACCAAAACGTTGTTTGGAGGCTGACTTGAACACAGGGATGCATAGCTTTGCTAGCATAGCTAAGATTAAGATTTGTAAACTGAGGTGAATTTCTTTAGGAAAAGACGTCAGTCTTTATTCAGAACGTTTCAGTTCTCTGAAAGACAGAGTGTTTTTATAAGGCAAGTAGGTGAAAGCGGCTGCCCAGCAGGCGTTTGGTCGGGCTCTTACCTGTACTCTGGCACTGATCTCAGCGGCAAAGCCTCCAGTAACCGGGGCCTCATGACTGATGAGCAGCCGCCCGGTCTTCACCACGGACTGTAAAAACACAACACACATCAATCACTCTCTATGGAACTTCACACAGTCTGCTTACAGAGAACGCACAGAGCAGAAGGGACATGTTAATGACAAAAGCGACCACAGAACGATCAGAATGGTTTTTGCAAGGATGCCGAATTAACACTGGAAATTGAGTAAGTCTGCAACTGTAAGCATGGTGGTGAGACCAGAGTCATTTGGTTGGTAAGTTGAACTTCTAATATGGTCATGCAATCAGACCCAGAACGAAGCAGCACCATTTAGATCTTTTTTTTTTACATTTACAGCATTTACCAGACGCCCTTATCCAGAGTGACTTAGAATCAGCAGTTACAGGGACAGTCCCCCCCTGGAGCAACTTAGGGTTAAGTGTCTTGCTCAGGGACACGACGGTAGTAAGTGGGGTTTGAACCTGGGTCTTCTGGTTCATAGGCGAGTGTAGGCTACTAGGCTACTACCACCTCATAGCACCAGTCCATAACCGCACAGTATGTGGCTATTTTGCGCGCGCACGCACACACACACACACACACACACACACACACACACACACACACACACACACACACACCTAACATCATTTTCAAAGAAGCCATGGAGATGGCAGTTGTTAAGAACTGGTGAAGCTTGCAACACAGAGGTCAGAAATTCCCTGCTCTCAAGCGCCACGGGAACGTCAATCGTGTTATATGCTTATACAAATGTAAATTTGAGCAGCCATAAACTGTGGGGCAGAATTTTAAAATAAACACGCGCCGACAGCTGTGCTGTATATCTCTGATGGAGGCTCAGTCGGGCTTCGGGTGGATTTGGGCTCACCCCGGCCCCCCCCCAGTATCACTTTGCACTACAGCAGTAAGGTCAAACACACCGCTGTAAGACGACGCTGCTCTCTGCCAAGGGCTCGGAAGTGAGGACCCCCCCCTCCATCTAAAAGCAATCTCAGCGATTAAAGTGAAAACGCTGCGATCACAACGCCCGCCACCTACTGATTTACAGCAGGACGGCCACATGGGACGCAGCTGGCGCAACCCTAGCACGGCTTCGAGTACACAGACCATGCACTTGAGTTCGAGTAGCGATACCAAAGGTAAAATTGGGCCCTGGGATGGTAGTAGCCTAGTGGGTAACACACTTGCCTATGAACCAGAAGACTACAGAGTCACAGGTTCAAATCCCACTTACTACCATTGTGTCCCTGAGCAAGACACTTAACCCTAAGTTGCTCCAGGGGGACTGTCCCTGTAACTACTGATTGTAAGTCGCTCTGGATAAGAGCGTCTGATAAATGCTGTAAATGTAAATGTAAATGTAAAAGGTAAAATAGGCCTGCAGTGAAACTTCTTCCTTTAAACGTCCACGAGAAGAAATGCACAAAAGCAAAACAAGTGGAAAATGTCCTTCAGTAAAAAGTACGGCAACTTGTGACTGTGTACGACTGTGTACAGGGTGGTAGTAGCCTAGTGGGTAAGACACTCGCCTGTGAACCAGAAGATCCAGGTTCAAACCCCACTTACTTAACCCTGAGTGTCTCCAGGGGGGGGACTGTCCCTGTAACTACTGACTGTAAGTCGCTCTGGATAAGGGCGTCTGGTAAATGCTGTAAATGTACATATTTTGCATAATGTAGTAGAGTCTGAAGAAAATGAAGTGGAGTTAAAGTGAAAAAACATTTTATTTTTTATTTTTACACACACTTTTTTTTTTACAAAAATAAAGCTATGAATCACATTGACTTTGTTAATGTCCACAAGTGGCCATAAACTTGATGTTGGAGTGCTCATGAAATACCTCAGCACTATCTTTACTGGACGACAACCTTGAATTTGGATCTCTCTCTGCCATGTACAGTAAATAAAGGCAGGGCCCTTGGCTGCAGCGGGCTGCGGGCGCGCAGCGCCGGGCCCCGAGGGACACGGCAGCCTGCCGGGGCAGCCAGCTCAACATGGTGATCAGAGAGGCCAGCAGTCTCATCTGGCTTTACTGCAACCCCACATTACAGCAGGAAGAGGCTCCACCCGCTACATACCACGCCGCTCCGGCCAAACGCCGCTCCATTATCCACCTCCATATCTCCCATGGTCACCTCTCTCTCGGTCTCTGCCACTCTCCGGCTGCTCCTCGCACTAATATGCTCGCCAGTCATGACCGAGCCAAACGCACCACGTCATAACGTTGCACTGAGCCTGCAGGACCGTGACTAGTTTACAGCCAGTGGCGCCCACTGTGTGGTCTCTGTTTATGGCGGCTCTGGTTTCGGGGTGTATATGGCCAGGCCTTAGGGGTCTAAGGGGTCGCCCGTTACGGGATCATTAGTGCCACCCCGGACCGGACCTCACAATTGTTCTGAAGCCCCTCAGGCTGCTTCTGTGGGCTGCAGAAAGGGAGCGTTGTGTCAGGGAAGAAGAGCATGTACCGTTCTCCGTTCCACAAGGGGGTTCGGCTTCAAGAAAGAAAACAAAAAACAAAAAAAAAAAACTTTCGACTTCGAATCTACATCCAGACAATTTCTTGCATTGCCATAAATAATTTTCTTTTTCCATGACTGCAGTCAGCACATTTTACTGCTCACCAGCCTGCAGTCAGCACATCATACTGCTCACCAGGCTTGCTACAGTCATCATTCATCTTCTGCATGCAGGTATTGTGCAGGTGAAAAACTCTAATAAATACAGGAGGTTTTATTGTCCTTGGACTTCTGTATAAACTCCACAGTGAGCACAGATGCATTTTCAATTTCCGAGCAGAAGATCCACCTGAAAGATTTGACGAAGTAAACCCTTGACCGTTTGTAAACCGCAGCCATTTTTGGAGTTAATGGCATTAGCACAAGGCCTGGAGGCCTCAGCGTGAGGAATGATGACTGTCGTCCAGTGGTGGAATGCAGATGATGGCCAGTGCAGCAGTGCAATGGTGCTGCGCCCAAATGGGGTTCCCCAGGCTCCGGACTCTGCACTTGGGGGCCATAAGAACCCCAGGCCGACTCCCAGGGGACGACACCCCCCCCCTTCCGAAGACGCGAACTACAAACTGTCAAGGGTTCAACCAGCAACTGCAGGTGGGCCACAGAGTGACTTTCCTCTGCCAACCCCACAAAGCAGTAACGCTGGAGGCATGAGGCTGGGGTATGCGGGGGCCTCACTTGCCTGGTATGTGCTGTGAACTCGTGCTTTGACGACGATGATGATGATGATGACATTTCCTGCAGGGTATTCTCAGTCTGTACGTTCACTTGGCTACCACTGTAGACCTCACAGTGTTTTGGAAAAACAGATTCAGCCATTTCCTAGGATTTATAAGGAGCCATTGGCAGGATTGCCAACTGCACCCTGTCAGCCAAACGCAGGTGAAAGCACCGGCACACGGAGATGAGTTTTGGAAATTACACCATTTTCTTCGGAACTTCTCGTAATGAATATTCCATATAATCCTCAATGACATCTGTAGACCAGAACTGAACCAGACACAGAGCTCTAATCGTTCCGCATGTCGACTTCAAAGAATAAAGCCTCCAAATGCATTGAAATAAAACGGTTTGGATAATTTATGGATAATTTAATATTGGTGTTACCAGTGATCCAGAAAAAATTAGTTTTGGCTTACATTTGGAAAGCTACATGAGACAATGGAGCCTTAGAAAGGAGGTGGACCACGAAAAATGGTAAATGGCCCTGGACAACGTCATCAACGCAAGACTCAGTGCTCAAGTTCCCAGGGGTGTGCAGAATGCGTTAATGCATCTGGATGAGCTTTTCTAAAGAAGAAGCCCCCTTAGCAACACAGCGACATTCCACACGTGTTTCTGTCAAAAAGGATTCCATGGCTGTTTTTACAATATGACAGGATAGAGTTTCAGATCCAGAGAGGGAGAGATTTTAATGACCCATTAAAAAAAAAAAAAAAAAAAAAAAACTGCCTCACAATTCTTACCGTGTTCCAGCGAACTCACTCAGAGGCTATTAAGAGGATAGGTACCTCTGGAAAATGTCTTCACAGGAGAGAACTGTGCAATCATATCAAAAGAACACATTTCCATAAGTCTTTTTTTTTCCCCTCTCCACACACTTCTTTAGGTCCCCAGCGTGCATGGTCAAATATAACTGATCACCTCGGGAAAGCAACACCTTCCGCAACCCTCTGTGACGTGAAAGCAAAATTCACACCAAAGTCTCGATCCTGGAAAAGGCATCCAGGCTCCTTCTCGTAACCTTCGCAGTGCGCACCTTCACGCAAAAATTCTCCATCTACAAATCTGTTTAATGGCTTATTTATATAACAATATATTGCAATTTAAATGTACCATAGGCTGTGGTTACTGGTTTGGAAAGAAACCAAAAGGACACGGGAGGGGATTTGTGGTCACGGCAGGGGGGTCGCTCCCACTCTCTTTCTCTTTCACCACCAACAGTGATGGAAGCCCCCCTGTACCAGAAAACAGCGGCTGAGACGGTGGAGGGTGGGAGTGAGAAGTGCAAGGCGGGAAAGGGAAAGTGCCGGCCTGCTTAGCTGCATGTTCACGCCTCTCAAAATGAAGTCACGAGGCTTTAATTTCACCCGACTGTATATAACTTGACAACAATATGACAGCATTGCTGGGGGCAAATGTGTTGACACCAACCGCTGCCTTCTACTTTCAAGTGACAACTTCAGCAACTGCCAGGCATTTTAGGGAGGGGATTCCATCTATAGCAGTTTTTGGTGGTCCGTCTTAATTTTAGTCTAGTCTTCGTGCCAAGCTGTGTCATTTTAGTCTTCATAAGACATCCACACTCATTTTAGTATAGTTAGTATAGTTAGACTACTCCATGACTATTTTATTGTAGTTTTGTCAACGAACTCTTCACATCTTAGTCAAAGAAAACTGTATTTTAGTCTCTTTAATCTGTATTTTTTTTTTTTTTTTTTTTTTAGTAATGCAATTCTGTTAAACCCAGTCGATATATTCTGTGGCACATTAAGTCGATATACAAAAACCTAGTTGAACAGACAAAAACATTTCCTTTTAGTCAAACCCATTTCCTAATTACAGCAAGGTAATCTTATATTATTATTATCCATGTTTATTGGCCATGTTCTGTTGTCTTTTTCACGTAATTGTAAAGATTGCGTTGTCATTTTCTGTTCACTGACCACAAGTATCTTGAAATCGAATTAATGCCGTGAAATTATGTCATATTCGTGAACAGGTGGGAGACACAGGAAACAGAAATACTGCATAATAATAATGCGATGAAAACAAGAGGAAACAGCATCTCATTTTCGTCAATGAAAATCGAGAGACATTTTAATACAATACCTAGTCAATGATACTACATGATCGATTTCATTAAAAGGTACAGTCAAATGACAATTAGTCGAAGGAAACACACTGAGGGAGAAATAACTTCTGTCTAGGTCCGTGTGTCTCTCCGTTCACCCGCAAAAAAGGCCACTTCCTGTTCGCCTGCGTGTCCCTCACTGCCCCCTCATCACACAGTGACAGCACTGCACTTATAAACTGGCCAAAGCCAGTGGCCACTGATGCGAGCCCAGAGCCTATTTACTTTACTGGCCTCTCCAGCACCGCCGCTGTCCGAATCGCTCATCTTCAAGCGACTCCGTCTGACCGACGGACTGCACAGCATGAAAACGGAGCAGGGACTTCGTATACGCTCCGTCTGTCAGCATGCTTTTCCATGTCACTTTCTTCTTGCCTGCTTTTCCTTCCTCCCCCGAGAGGCAGACTGACAGCAGTACCAATTGTGGCCGGTCGTTTAAGTCTCCCGGTTCCGGTCGTGGGGCCACACTGGGCCAAGCGTCGCAGGGACCCGGCTCGTTCCCAGCAGTCGAGCGCAGGCTCCCCTTTTATTTACTTCTGAGAACTCCGCCAAACCTCTCAAGCCGTTAAAAGTGCAGAGGTCACAGAGGCCAGTCTGCCTGCCAACATGGCGCTAAACGTGTTTCGAAATTATCCCATTAAATCCCTCGTGCTCAACGCAGGGACGGATGGACACGGTCAGTTTCAGGTGAGGGTTAATGTCCGGCATGTCCTGTCCCCGTAGGGGCCTCTGTGCCTGGGTTGGAGGAAGGGAGGGCGGCGCTGGTGGTGGCGGCTGGGCTTTAACGCTCATTGCGCTGTAGGGCTGTCATTAGCCTGAGCCGCTCACTGGCGGAGGAGGTCATGTTTAGTGCCATTCCCATACACACCCAGCATAATGGACAGATTGTACCAACAGACTCAACCTGGTTCCAGCGTGCATCTTTTGCATAAAAGATGATAAAAATGGTAAAACTACCATACTGACTAAGCTTCGGTATAGTTTTGGCAGTGTTAATCCTCAGATGACATTCAGTCACAACTCGCGAGCCATGTGATTGGTCTGATAGTGTGTCACTGTTCAACACCACTCTTTAAAGCGGTGGTGCAAAACCAGCCAATTTTGCTCTACTACGGACAAATCAACCCCCCTTTTCAAGTGCCTAAGCAAGCCAGGACTGCCAGTTTGAAAGACTTATCACCAAGGGCCACACCGGACAGGAACTCCAAACATTAAAAAAAAAAAAAGTCATTTTAAACCCATTTCAACACTATTAAACCTGAAAACTTATACCTGCACCCCCTGTCCCCTTCCTTCATTGAATTAATTTATATTTACAGCATTTTTCAGACGCCCTTATCCAGAGAGACTTACAATCCCTGGAGACACTCAGGGTTAAGTGTCTTGCTCAGGGACACAATGGTAGTAAGTGGGGTTTGAACCTGGGTCTTCTGGTTCACAGGCGAGTGTGTTACTTACTAGGCTATCAAATCTTCTTCCACGAGTTCCGTAACACAAGATACGATGATCTGAGGGAGAGTCCCTGGAATTGTCTTCACAATAGCTGGGAATGTCGTTGTTGAAACCAAATTTTT
Source organism: Denticeps clupeoides (assembly GCF_900700375.1). Classification (NCBI taxonomy): domain Eukaryota; kingdom Metazoa; phylum Chordata; class Actinopteri; order Clupeiformes; family Denticipitidae; genus Denticeps; species Denticeps clupeoides. The sequence continues at coordinate 32,434,208 of NC_041711.1, read as the reverse complement.
TATTCTTTTTAACATCCCACCAAAGAAATTTCTAAAACAGCATGAGGTGAAAAACCCCACTCATCATCGGCGAATGAAGAGAAGCAGAGTTACTCACCACCACTTCAGAACCCAGCAGCGGTGCATTTGCCTTGGATGTGGCGACGAGAGAGCATTTACCGTGGCCGGCTGCCATCTTATATTACAACGTATGGCTCAAAGTGGGCGGCTGCTTTGCATCTATGGTGTTTTGGTAAAGCGGTTTACATCTGTGTCTGTAGCTCGGACGCGGTTCTGGGTTAAATCTCTTTTGCTTTTAAAGTGAGCAAGGGCTCATTTCCCATCACCACCACCAAACTCTCTCTCAGGCTCTTGTTATATAGCAAGTGAGGCACTACGCTGCAACAGGTTCGGCTTCACAGCCGAGTTGGGATCAAATGTGCGACCCAAAGCTCGGACCAGATCTAAATTCAGGGATTAGAATTAGCCTGAGGTTCTCCCAGCATCCATCCCTGAAGCTCCAGACTTCACTGGTCCTCCTCCAGTTCCCTAATGGCCCTGGCCACCAGCACAGGCTTCGTGGAGCACAATCCCCATCCAGCCCCCAGTCCCTTCAGCCAGCCTCACTATCTGCCTCAGCACTGACCCCGATGATCTCAATCTGCCCAAACGCCTGTCCAGGACGCTTACCAAGTGGAAAAACGCACAAAACAGACGTTGAATGGGTACGCAGCATGGGCTTCTGAATCCAACTCAGTTCTCAAAGCCTCAGTGGGGCTAATCCCAAGGGATGAGGATTCTTCAGAACTTCCTTTGGATGATGTGAACAGTTTAATTATGGAGAGGGACACTGCTGTGTGCATGTGTATGCAGAGTAATAGGCTACATGTGGTATAGTAAAATGTACTTCTGACAGAAGAAATGTTTAAAGGGTAAAATAACTTGGCAGGAAAGTAGTGATAACTAAACATAGAAAGGTAGAACCAAATGTAGTTTTTATTTCAACGTTTATAGTTGCATTACTTTTTTTTTTGCCAATTTAATGACATGAAACCACAGACGTTTTCTTCCAAAAGAAGAAAGATGAAGATAAAGTGGATGAAGTCTTGAAGATGACAACTGATTACTTTTAAAATGCATTTCTTCACAAGAAATTGATTTGCAGTGAACGTTGCTGGAATGTTTTTCCATAATTTTCAATCATGTGCAATGTACAATCTCGATTCCAGTGAAGTTGAGATGTTGTGTAATACACAGAAAAACAGAATACAATGATTTGCCAATGCCTTTCAACCTATATTTGATTGTATACGCTACAAAGACAAGATATCTAATGTTCAACTGATAAACTTGATTGGTTTTTCCTAAATCTTCCCTCATTATGTATTGATGCCTACAACACATTGCAAGCCTGGACAGGAAAGGACTGGGAAAGTTGAGGAATGCTCATAAAACACCTGTTTTGAACATTCCACAGGTGAACAGGTTAATTGGAAACAGGTGTGTCATGATTGGGTGCAAAAGGAGCACCCCCAAAACCCTTTTACATTTACACAACTGGAATTGGGGCTGTACTTTGCACATGACTGAAAATTGTGGCAAAACACTATAAAGAGAACAAGCCAGAAACGTTCACTGCAAATCAATGCCTTTGAAAGTGTGACATATACACGATAGTGAAAATTTAATTATTTTCTAGATAATAATTCATTTATTGCTGTAAAATAATCGGCAACAAATCTTCACACTGTTGTAGATGCTGTGTTATTGTAACACCTTGCAAAAGCTATACTTCTTATCTAGAACTTAAGAACCCTAACATTTTGACTTGATAACTTGGTGTTTGCATATTTTTGACATCTGCACACAAGAATAATGACTTGCCGCTATAGAACTAATAAAAGCAAGGACATATCCTTCCAGCCAGTGACAAAAAGACTGGGAGGAATTATAGAAATCTCATGAGTTGTGCATAGGAATGTGTGCACTTGGAAAAGCGTCCCAAATGAAAGGAAAGGCAGACAGAATGAGGTATAGTCAGTGTGAGCGAGAGTGTAATGTATTTTCCATAGAAATGTGTGTGTAGTTAACAATGATTTATCGACTAACTAATCAAGATTATTCTTCACTATAATCTCCCTACAAGCACATAGTAATCATATTTACCATTTAAATGTCCTGAGTTTGAATTGCATAATGATTCACTACATCCCCAAGAGATACAGACGATCCAAGTTCCTCTTAGTGCAGCCCAGAAGAATGTGGTGTGTTCAACTCAAAATAATAAACTAATAAAAATAATAAAAGTTAAGGGTTTTAAGCTCAATAAAAGCAGGTCTGCTGTGTTTTAGAGTTTGAGGAGCTGAACAGCTGATCCTGTCCCAAGGCTCTGTGGAGTCAACCCTGCCTACCAGCATGAGTGGGGCAGCATAGCCCGCCACCGAAAAATCAACCATGAGTCATTTTCCACTGTTATTACCAACCAAACGGTACCAAACGCGTGAGAATAATGCCTGCACAATCCTCGGCACCACACACCCCCTTCTACTAAAACCCACCAGCTCAAACTGGAGCATGCCGTCTTAACTGTGTAATCACATGCGTCACTTTCAATCTGAAGTACGCAGGACAGAAAAACAAGACCCCGGAGCCCTCGTCTCGTGCCATTTTCTCCCAGTTGTTTCCAGTTATTTTTGGTTCCCACCTGCCAAAGACATTGGGGGCATATTGCTTGACTGTCGTCAGACGGAGACTTTAACCTTGTGACTGGCAGCCACTTGCCTTCCGTGTAGAGCAAAGTGCACGTGCTATTCATTAGCACCCGATCCAAAGCGAGGCAAGGGGTTGGAGACCCAAGGACCGAGATGGTAGCCTTGTGCCTGCTAACGTGTTACTAATGGACTGCACGGTCAGTCAGGTTATGCATCTTTGATTCTGGAGCTAAATTTGTAGAGAGCTGCAACACTAGCACACGTCATGCACTGACCGTAGCATCTACTCCAGCCTATAACACACACACACACACACACACACACACACACACACACACACACAAAGCCATTTGGCCATCCAAAGACCTGACTACTGTAACAAGGTCACATTGAGAATCTTCACAGTCAGACATCCAGGTGAATTTGTCTGAAAGTTGATTCATGGCAACTGGACTTTCTTTAAAGAGACGTTTCATTCTGCATCCACAGAACTTTGTCAATTGCAGAATGAAACGTCTGTTTAAAGAAAGAAAGTCCAGTTGACATGAATCAACTTTCAGACAAGGTCACATTGAGTTTGTAGTAAAAGTACAAATCACATAAGAACATGGCCAATTCCACCAGCACTGAATCACAGAGCAACCACAAAGCCTGTGAAGAAGGAAGAAAATCGGACACATAACAAAATATTTTAAATCTTATGCATAAGTAAACATGTACCTTTGGCTCAATGAATGTGGGTGTAGTGGCCTAGTGGGTATCACACAGAAGTCACAGGGTCAAACCTCAGTTACTTCCATTGTGTCCCTGAGCAAGACACCGGAGTAGCTCCATGGGATCGTCCTTGTAACTACACCATTAATGTAAATGACATTGGCCTAAAGCATGCACACTAGGTGACTTGGTGACTCTACATTTGCCATATTGTACCCAGCCCTCAAGCTGTGACAGTGAGTGAGTTAAGGGAGTTAAGGAAGTTAAGGAAGCGGCCCCGTAATCAAAAGGTTCGAATCACGATCTGCCAGGGCACCACTGAGGTCCCCACACACTGCTCCCCGGGCGCCTGTAATGGCTGCCCACTGCTGGGTGATGGTTAAATGCAGAGGACACATTTCGTTGTGTCACTGTGTGCTGTCACAAGGACAATCACTTAATTTTCATTTGTATTTCTGCACTCATCTTTTTTGTTTCTTTAGCTCATAATACAAGTAAATAATAAAAAAAATGGAACACCATGGGCTGCCATTGGATACTAAGAACCTTCAGAGGATGAATAAGGCCTGTTGCACAGTGCACAGTGTCCGGGTGGCTTGTTCAGCCTGGAAGTTTGGTGCTGTTTGCAGTTGTTTGTTTCCCACTGCCATAATCGCATTATCATCGAGTAAACGGAATTGAGCTCAGGCTCTGTCATGCATGCGGTAACGCTGATGTATTACACTGGCACTCACCATAAGCAACTGTCTAACTATAATTTCCATTCCGACTGGGCATGCTCATGAAGTTATATTTAAAGAAAAATATATATGTCACTAAAGAGGCTAAAAGCTTTCTTCAGTAATAACTCAACAAAAATAAAAATGTCTTCTGTGAACCATTAATGAATCATCGTAATAAATCACAGAAAAACTCTGTTCAGCTCTGATGGACAAACTACCGTACTATTAGAGCCTTTCTCAACGGCTAACTAATGCGGTCATAATAAAAGCAATAAACGCTGGTAGAGGCAACCCTTCCCCCTTTGTGTTTTCGAAACTTTTAAAAATTACCTTCCCTCACACACGTGCACACACACACATACACACACACACAAAGAGAGAGAGAACTGTTTACCTGCTTTCTTAGAGCAGGAAGCACATTATGGCTCAGGAGCACTTAGTAAATGAAGCATAGAGAGTGATAAAACTGAGCTTTATCAGAGAACCAACCAAGGTCCGTCCAGCCAGGAGCCTTCCTTCCAGGAACCTGCACTTTGAGCGATGCTTGGATGCACATAGACACTTACGGACACGTACACGTGAGCCCACATGTGTGCTCACTGACTGAACAGGCATGCATTTGCTACCTAGTTCTGAGATGAGGCTTCACGGCAAATCACTTGTCACAGCGCGCCTCAATATTTTATAAATCTATTAAAACCGGGGATTAATGAGCAATGCTATACCTCTGAAGTACTGTTGAGTGATGTTCAGTTAAGCAAACCCGAGAGATTAACTCTTGGACAGTGTTGAACGCTTGCATTTATTTGCTAATTATTGGCTAATTAAGACAAATACTTCATACAGTGAGGGAATTAATGATTTGTTCCCCTGATTCGGTAAGTTTGCCAACTAACAAAGAATTGATGTCATTTCAGTGGTAGTTTATTTCCCCCCACTGTGTAGGTTGTAATATATCTATTCAAATAGGATGTTCATGCCGCTAATTTGCTTTCACATTCCAAAAATTTTAACTGGCCACAAGAACACAGTTGACACCGAGCGCAGAGACAAGTACATATTGCAGGGATCTAGAAACACAACTCCGAATAATGACACACAAATTGAGACCATCCAGAATAATAGGGTCACGGTTACTTTTAAAAACATGCACAAGAACGAAAGAGCGCTGTGATGAAGTTTTCTCATCAACGGGGTTTACTAGGTTCAGCCAATTGTTGCATCACTCACAAGGATGGAGCCAGAAATTTATGTCTCTGTTATTTATCATTCTGTCTCTAGATCACAAGTAGCCCACATTAACAAAGGCCAAGCTGACACGCATCTCATAAATCTATTACCTTATGATTTTGTAAGGCACATTGGAATTGGCCAATGTCTCACTTCTAGGTCATAATGGTTCTAACTTACTATTCAGAAGGGACTTAATTCATTTTTTCATGTGTCTGAAGTCCCAGACAGGTGGTACCACACCACTCAGATCAGTCTGTTCTGTCCCCACTGCAGTGACCCTTGTTTAATGGACCAATTGTATGCTGAGCCACAAACAAACCAGTCAGTTTACATTATCCTGATTCTCCGAATTATTATTTTCACAATGTCCTTTTCCAGGTGTCTGCACGGTGACAATAAAGTCTGACATTCCTCAGTACTGTGATCCTGAACTCCCCGGAAAGAGCCGTGCAAGAGAGGGACCTGCAGGCCCTATAAGAAAACACAGGGAAACCTGCGACAGGAAGAGCAAGCAGTTGACTCGGCAGTTAATGAGGTGGACTGCAACGGACACCAAATGGAGACCAAACCTTTCAATGTCAATCTTCACACATCAACGGCTTCTCTGAACCAAAACAGCTAGGGAATTTGGAGCAATAAAACATGCACTGCATGGGTTAACTGCACTTCAGAGGAAAACATAAAACATTATTGGAAAAATAATTAATCTGTTTTGTGAAAAGCAGCATTAAAGTGAAATGATTGTCACTGTGATCCACTGCGGTAAAGCACGCGGTGCTTTTGACCATCACCCCTGCCAAGCAGTGGGCAGCCATGAAAGGCGTCCGCAGAGCAGTGTGTGGGGACGCCACCTCGATAAAGGGGACCTTAGTGGCACCTTGGCACCCTTCCAATCATGGGGCTGCTTCCTTACCTGCTAGGCCACCACTGCCCTCTAATATGTGACAGATACTAGAGGTGAAAGTTCACATCAGGCATTCTGAACCAGGCAAATCAAAGTGGCCATACCAGTGTTTGGTCGTCTGCATGTTTGGATGGAGTCAAATAAACAGTGCATATATGTTTTTTGTTTATTAGGAATATTAAGTTTATTTATGAATATTTATTCACCAAGCAGTGTCATAATAATAAATTATGTTCAGCAATATAGTCCACTCATGCATCGCGATGCATGCGTCGATTATGAGATTAAATTGAAACACCCCTAATAGATACCCAGAAAGCTAGTGTCAGGCAGAGTCAAATCCAGATCCATAGGGTCAAATAAGGACACCATGTGATGACGGGGATAAGTGCAAAACAGAACAGAAGCAGATGTGTTTTATAGCTAACAGAAACTGGGACCAGCCCGACAACCATAGATTCCATCAGTTGGAATCATAACCAGCACACGGCACAAACTGTCAGGAGGTGCAGGCGGCCTTTCTAAAGCCCACCACCTCAAACAAGAGAGGTTCGAGCAGGTAGCCAGCAGAGGCGAACCAAAACGCAGCTCTGCGCCTCTCATAACATGCATTTCAGCAAATGAGAGGGAGGCAAACTTCAAGGTCGCAGCACATCTTGATCACGTTAAAGAGGCAGCCGAAGCAGGAGAGTTTGCCTTGGACCGGCCACTCTGGTCTTGGGGCTCATGGGCAAGCAGACCAGTCATAATAGCCTATAAATACAGATCGCATAGAACAGACGTGGAAACAAGAGTGCCATTGTAGCAGGGCCCTGCTCCACCGCTGGCAAACATGATGTGATCCAATCACACTTAATCGACAGTTGGTCTTTCCTCCATCGGGCAGCAGAAGCGAATCAAGTCTTCCACTGGCGCTACCGCACGTTACGCAACTAATAAGAATCACCTACTGAAATACACACGCTAATGAGAAACGGGCCCGGCAAACACTATAAATTGTTGGCTTAAACAAACCAAAAAAAAAAAAAAAAAACAACACGCAGGCAACCATTTTCCGTTTAAGCTAATTGGAGACTGCCTGCTGAAGCCTGTCTCTATGTCTCATGTAGGTAATTCATAAAATTCCAGCTGTAGACTCCATGTCAATTTTCAACATTATATAGAACATTCAATATATTTCATATTTCCTCCAATATGCACAAAGACAAAGAGCAAGGTCAGCGCTGAACATTAGAGAAAATGAATAATAATAAAAATGTAAAAAAAACAACCGGTGAAGTGCACCGAATCGCCGCCACCTCCTGTGCTCAAGAATATATGGACATTTCAATATTTCCAAACGTGTTTCAGCCTCGTAAGAGACTTTCCACATTATATCATCTGAGTTTCTGGTCTGGCAAGAACAAACTGACCATTTTGTTTATCCCTAAAATGAATGTCTATTACGCTCGACGAAGAGTTCCAGACAGCAGGGACAAAAAAAAAAAAAAAAAAAAAAAAACACACACAACTGGTTTTCTGCATTTTACTGCAATTTTAGCTGTTTCTCTTTGTCAACAAGGGCGCAAGCATATATAGCTGACAGCGCCATGGATTACCACCCCTAGAAGGTCCAAGCAAAAAACAAGAAACCAAAAGACAATATTATAAATGTCTAGGGACAAGAGATTTGGCCAAACAAGAGTTCAAGCGTTCTTCAAAAGATTTAGCGGGTCTGTTGTACATATTGGGGTAACCTGTGCTATGTGGGGCAGTGGTGGCCTAGCGGTTAAGGAAGCGGCCCCGTAATCAGAAGGTTGCCGGTTCGAATCCCGACCCGCCAAGGTACCACTGAGGTGCCACTGAGCAAAGCACCGTCCCCACACACTGCTCCCCGGGCGCCGGTCATGGCTGCCCACTGCTCGCTCAGGGTGATGGGATAAATGCAGAGGACAAATTTCACTGTATGCACCATGTGCTGTGCTGCTGTGTATCACATGTGACAATCACTACACTTTCAGGGTAGCTGCTTCATGGTAATGAGACTGGCACTGCTGTCAAAAGCCAGGTCCATCATCATCATCATCATCATCAGGAAAACGTGGGAACATTTCCAGAATTGCAAAACGCGCATTTATAAATCATTTAGAAGCTGAAGCATGGCCATATTATAAACATCATACTAAAATAATTTTAAAAAGTCCTCCAGTGATGGTGGCCATTATTATTTACTGAACCCACCTACAGTCTCTCACAGAAGTGGGTACACACTCACATTTAATTACATCTTCCCATGGAACAACATTGAAGCTATGACATAATGTAATGTAGTCAGTGTACAGCCTGCCACTGGCAAAGAAAGTGAGCACACCCCTACGTGAAAATGTCCAAATGGATCCCAAAGGGTCAATAATTTGTGTGACCAGCAGATTGTTATACCACTACCATTGTGTCCCTGAGCAAGTGTCTTTCACTTGGGACACAATGGTGGTAAGTGGGGTTTGAACCTGTGACTTTGTGGTCTTCTGGTTCATAAGCGAGTGTATAGCCCACCTGAGTCTTCTCATCAGATCACAAACCTAGGTCATCCCCCCCAAATACAACAAGAATCTTTATGTACTTCTGTTTGCTATTTCCAGTTACATTTCGGCTAAAGCTACGTTGTAGAAACGTGAAGCACCGTCCCAGCGGCCAGTGAATCCAGCCCTGTGAACGCTTGAAGACTCTGACTCACAGTTTTTGTGGAGACTTTAATTGGGTGAATGTACGTCTGAGAGCTACATCACGAATGCTCTCCTACGGGCTACACCACCTCATTACACTCGTCGTCTATGCAAAACCGGGCCAAAAAAACAAAAAAAAAAAGAGAAAGGAACTAAAAAGTCTTAAAAGGCGCAGAGACTCAAACAAGTGACCTCAGGGGGTGACAGGAAGGCTTTCACAGTCGCGGCGTCACCAGTGTTCTTCTTGCCTTAATCAACAAAACGTGTGTGGGTTAAGGCCCCTCCGTTTATAAGTGACGGGGAAAAATACGTATGAGCGTCCACACGTACGCTCACTCGGTCGGCATTCTCGTCGGGAGGGAAAAGTCATAAGCGCCATAATTAATTTTCGTGAGCTTGTCAGGAATAACTGCGTGGCCCAGGGGCAGGGGCAACTTCGACTAGGTGACAGCGGGGAAAAGGTGGAAAGCTCCACACCAAAATATGAGACTCCAAAAACTATGACCTCCCAATGAAATAGTTAAGCATTCCCAACATAACTGCGCTGAGCCGACTGCGACCTGCCTGCGAAAGCTCACAATCCTGAGGCCATTTAATCAGTGCAGACCCGTTAAAGAATTTTTTATTTTTTTTTAAACTGGCTTAAGGTTAAGAGGAGGAGACAAGAGTGGGAATGGCTGTGGAAAGGGCTCATAAGGAGACCTGACACAAGAAGCCAAGAGATTTAAAAATGCAGCTTACGTTCCTTTTTAATCACCAACTCAAAGCCCTGCTGTCTTCAGGGAGTCAGCCGTGTCAGTGACTCCCGGTCACAGTGCACAAGGTTCAGAATTTGGTCAACAAACTGAGATTTGCAGCATTACTGGAAGCACGTTTAAATAAAATGCCGTCTGCAGCATTCCAGACTAAGCCAAAAAGGAATAAACACGTGAGTTTGGAAGGAGGAGAGTAGTTTAAAACAACTTTCAGAAAACTGTTTTCAGACACGGTTCAAATGGCTGCTTTAAAATAAATCATGGGTACGGCTGATGCAAAGAACATAAAAGGGGGTATTTTAGAGAAGTCAAAAGCCCTCAGACCTTCATGAGACGGTCCCCTCAAAAGACTTCCTGCACAGACAGTCACCAGACAGATGGAGACCCAGTGGGGACCTCTAGGGGCTGTAATTTGTACCTGTGGTGGTACAAACATGCACATTTCCGACAGTGTATTTTAGTGCATGCCTCAAAGACTCACAACTCACACTCGTGCTCATTTTTAGGAAAATATGGACAATTTATGGACGAGGAAGCACAGAAGTATCGCTAGTACATCTGTAATTACATCTGCCCCAAAAACATTTACAGTGTGAAAGGAAAAAAAATGGTCAAACACAAAGAAAATGTGTGTAGCAATGGCAAAACTTCACATTTATGCTAAAATGTATAAAAGTATAATGCTTGGTACCTATATTACCCTAATTAATAAAGACATTTTAGACTAAAGTAATTAAAAACAAATCTGTATATAATCATGAAATGAGTAGACAAATGACTGTGATTGTCACATGTGATACACAGCAGCACAGCACACGGTGCACACATTGAAATTTGTCCTCTGCATTTAACCCATCACCCTGAGTGAGCAGTGGGCGGCCATGACCGGCGCCCGGGGAGCAGTGTGTGGGGAGGGTGCTTTGCTCAGTGGCACCTAGGTGGATCGGGATTCGAACCGGCAACCTTCTCATTACGGGGCTGCTTCCTTAACCGCTAGGTCACCACTGCCCATAATGTATGTCATAGTGGTGTTAGAAATATATAATATATCATATATCATGGAGTAGTTGTATCGTGACCTGTGTATCATGATACGCATCGTATGGTGAGATCCTTGCCAACACACACCCCTGGTAGGTCATAAAGGTGTAAATGAGCCAAAACCACACAAGAAACTTTACTCAGTAAATCTGATAAATAGTGTTGATATCAGAAAACACAGAAAAATATGACATGCAACTAGTCCTGTGCTGACGGCACAGGTCCACAAATTAGAGATATGCAAGCAAAGACATTGAAAACCACCAAAGTGACTCTTGTTGCCAAGTAGCATTAGGGTGCTGAATTCAGTATAAAAAAGAAATCACTCACTCTGTGTGTGTGTGTGTGTGTCTCTCTGGGAAGCACAGAGGTGTCTGCAATTCATAGGACCGAAATACAGGGACACAAATGTTCAAACCTAAAGTGGAACATATGTCTAGTGACCAGATTTTCTGAGAGAGACCAAAAACCAAACATAAATTAATACCGAAAGGGTCTAACATAACCAAAGCGGTATGTTATGTGTAATTTAAAGCATTCTTCAGTGGGCTTAAAGATCTAGTAGACTCACTGGACAAACAAATGCCTGCGTTTTTGCCAATTTTGAATGACTAATGATGATGGCGAAATAAATCAATCGCACACAGACACTAACGGATACTCAGCAATTCACAACAAGTCCTCAGATGTCCATCTTCCATTTGACGACAAATTGATTTGAAGTGGTTTTCAATTCCACAGGCAGCTCTCAACACAAGCGAGGAGAAAACACTAAGAAGAAAACCGTGTGGCAATAAGTGAGGTTAAAGTAAAACGTAACAGCACAGCACCTATATGGTGTGTGTGTATGCATGCATGTAAGAGATCGACAGCTGAATGAGAGACAGCGATATTCCCTACAGAGCGAATGTTCCACCAACACGTCGGTCTGCCAGCACTACAAGGGCTGCCAAACGGCTATAAACACAATATTCAATTTCACAGGGCTGGATTAATGGGGCAGACCGCTTTGAATATCACCATGGCAATTTATTTATTTATTGGTAGGGGGTAGACTGCCACATCACAAGCGACGTTACATCCTTTGAACTCCCTTCGGCAAAACAATGATATATGCAAGAGATTCTAATTGGATACCTATTAAAGCCTTAACTATCAGTTAGGAGGTTGACTTGGCCGCGCTGAGAGCCCGTCACCCGCCCCCACCGACGGACTCAAGGGGCATGATAAAATGGTTGTATAAAAATTAATAAGGTGGCCATGGCAGGCGACCTCCCTGTCAGCCCCACTCGGAAAAACAAAAACAGCCCATGCAGCGGTCGCGTGGCGCCCTCGTCCAACGCGCCATTTACCGCACAGAGGCTCATGCTTCAGGTCAGGCGTAAGTGAGGAGGAAGCCAGCCGAGAGAGGTTTCAGGACAGGATATGCTGCACTGTGAAAACACATACTTCCAAGTCGTGAGAAAGAATGAAAAATAACAGGAGCTTTCTCCTGAAGCTCACGGTTCACATTTATGAATGAAGACCAGAGGTTTAAAATGTTGAGTGGAATCGCTCATTCACATGCAAGATCAGCGCTTTTCAGCATGATCTCTAATAAAACACTTTCTAAATTAAAATGACTTTCATTCAAGAAAGAGCAGCTATTAGCAGATAATAAATAGCACAACAACCGTATTTAGCAGCTATCCACTGCAACAGCAACAATGACAGTGTTCCTGATTTCTAGGGGTATTGAAAAAAATATTGTGATATATTACGTGGTAATATTGTATCCATACAGTGATATTTTATATCAATTTAGTCCAAAATTCAATTCTACATTGTTTTGGCTGAATTATTAATGGGATGTGATTCACACATATTTTACACAGCATCTTGTATTTCAGCTCTGTTTTTACGTAAACTGTGCAATATCGCAAAATGTACAGTATTACAACTTATCATGACGTAATCATATCGTGACCCATGTATCGTGATATGTAACGTATTGTGATATCCTTGCCAATACACACCCCTACTGATTATTTTTTAATCAATTAAGATTTTTGAACATATTTTTGCCACTTTACAGATGGTTTTTATCCAAAGCGACTTACAAGAGGAAGACACCAGCACTTTTTGTTCGGTTCCTATACATTTACAAAACTAAGAGCCCTGATAAGGCTATAACAGAAAATGAACGTGCTCGTAAATTGTTAAGTGCTAGACGAAAAAAAAATTACGTGCTGACAAATTAAACAAATATTGTTAAAATTAGACACTTTTTTCATGCTTTGCACCCATGTAAAAGCACATGTCTTACCTTACAAACTGTGTCAGTGTCCCAAGGAAGGATGGTCTGCAGGTCTATGAGCTCACAGGAAACCCCCAGCTTCTCCTGTGCCATGGTGGCCACCTCCCTCATTACATGAACCTGCACCCACAAACACGAGGGGTTATAGGTCACTCTCAGAACTTGGCAAACTGGCGTTATTAACCTCCCATCAGCTAATGTGGCTATAATCTCATGCAACAAAACATTGCAAAACAAAGCAATGGCTTCATATAGACAATTCACCTTAAACAAACTTACAAAAGACACCAGCCATATGTTACTAAATAAAATCTTAATTCTGAACAGGAAAATTTGTGTTCCTCCTCTTTAAAAATAAATAAATAAAGGGAACACCAAAAATAAGACATCCTAGATCTGAATAAATGAAATATTCTTATTAAATACTTTGTGTGAGCACATTCAACTATGTAAAGAACAATCACACAAACATAATAGATGGAAATTAAATTTAATTAACCCATGGAGGTCTGGAAGTGAAAAAACACACTAAAGGCTGATCCAACTTTGATGTAATGTCCTTAAAACAAGTCTAAATGAGGCTCAGTAGTGTGTGTTGGCTCCACGTGTATGACCTCCCTACAACACCTGGGCATGCTCCTGATGAGGTGGCAAATGGTCTCCTGAGAGATCTCCTCTCAGACCTGGACTAAACAATCCAACTCCTGGACAGTCTGTGGCGCAACGTGGTGTTAGTGGATGGAACAAGACATTATGTCCCAGATGTGCTCAACTGGACTCAGGTCTGGGGAATGGGCAGGCCAGTTCTGCTGCTGACAGAATCCAGCCACATGAGGTCTAGCACAGTCTTGCATTAGCAGGAAACCAGGGCCAACAGCACCAGTAAATGGTCTCACAAGGGGTCTGAGGATCTCATCTTGGTACCTAATGGAAGTCAGGCTACCTCTGGTGAGCCCATGGAGGGCTGTGCTCTTCATCTGTGAAACACAATCCCCACCTGTGGATGTTAAGCCCTCCCCCTCATGGAGTCTGTTTTTGACCATTTGAGAAGTTACATGCACATTTGTGGCCTGCTAGCTAGACGTAATTTAGCAGGGCTCTAGCAGTGGTGATCCTGTTCCGCCTTGCACAAAGGCAAAGTTGGTGGTCCTGCTGCTGGGTTGTTGCCTTCCTACGACCTCCTCCACATCTCCTGATGTACTGGCCTGTCTCCTGGTAGCACCTCTGGTAGCACTACAAGGACAGACACAGCAAACCTTCTTGCCACAGCTCGCACTGATGTGGCATCCTTGATGAGCTGCCCCACCTGAGCCACTTGTGTGGGTTGTAGACTCAGGCTCATGCTACCACTAGAGAGAAAGCACCGCCAGCATTCAAAAGTGATCAAAACATTCGTCAGAAAGCGTAGAAAGCAAAGAAGTGGTCTGTGGTCACCACCTGCAGAACCACGCCTTCACACAACAACATAGAGAACACAGAAATGCCTGTTTCCACCTCCAGACGTCTATCTGGTGAAGTCCTTGGAGGCGGTTTTTATTCTTCTCATCCATGAGGAGTCACTGGATAGAGGGAGTAATGGTGGTGAAGTAAGAGTCTGTCATTTAGCATTGAATCAATGCCTTTTCTCCCTCAAAATGGCAGCTTGGAGCCAATTCCAACCCTTCCTTTCAGCAGCAGCTCTTTAGCTGGAGGTGCATTACAGACCCATTCACGTGGGCAGGATAAGACTGTTAAGGGGGAGAGCGGAGTCTTTTGTAAGTTACGACACCCAGTGCGCCATTCAGACTGTAATCCCATTCTATGAAAGGAGGAGGCGGGTGAACTGCTGCAGGGCGCAGAGTCAACATGTTGTTGAAGCGCGGCTTAGCAAGCGCCGAGCCTGGCACTCAGCAAGACGTCAGGGTGAACCGCGGTCTCGGAGCAGTACGGAGCCTCTCCTGCTGTTAGGCGAGGGCTTCTGACGGAGTTTCCTATCAGCCCTCGACTCTTCTCACGGTTTTAAAATGTCACCAAGATCTGACCTGGCCTCTGGGCTTTTGTGCTGTGTGTCGTGTCGAGCCACACATGGAGCCCAGACTAAGGCCACATGGGCACAAACCCTTCATCTCTTAAGGGGTCCTTACCTGTGTTCCCCAGGCAACCAGCGTTACATCACTTCCCTCCAGCACCACCTCAGCCTGGGATAGAGGGATGTGGAATGGCTCAGTAGGGACTTGCTCCACTGCGACAAGAAAACGACAAGCCATTGTAATTTGGGTAGTTTAACGGTAGAACAAATAATTTCCCAAATTCAATGAAACCGATCAGTATTGTGATAATGTACCATTAAATGATTGATTTACCCCAAAATAATTTAGTCCCTAGAAGTGCATAATAGAAATGAACATAGTAACATAAGCGACTCAACATCTGTCTTTCACTCTCTCTCTCACACACCTACAGGATGAAATACAGCAGAATGAGTCTAATATTTTAAGCAATAAAACAATTTCCACTGAAATCTGAACAAATTTTGTGTCTGATTCTCCTCCAGTAGTGTGAGAGGCAAAGCAAAAAATAAAAAATGAGGGGAAACCCACAACAGCCAATGAGAATAAGCTGACTGGGAAATGTCATCAAGCATAAGATGTTTTTCCAACCACCAGTAATATTAACAGGGAACCACATCCCTGCGGTAGTGGAAAGTGGACGCACATATTATTTCCGGCAATTAATATTTGATTTGTTTTTGCACTACATGTATGTACAGTGTGAAAACACAACTTTTACTTTAGTGCCTGGGCTTCAGGTCTCTTTGACACTATTTTCATTTCAGCAACGCCTGTGGATAAAATGACACCCCAGCCAGAACAAGGACAATAGACCCTGTGTGCCAATAAAGATAATTCCTGAACAAAAGCAGTAGAGCAGCACTAAAGTCCTGTAATTACACACTGTTTCTCCAAAAAAGCATTTGGGATAAAGTACAAAACCCTTAACAACGTTTAATAGCCATAATTGAGAAAATTGTTACCTGGACTACTAATTTTAATCATTAAAGTTTTTACCACAAAATCACAAATACAATGAAAGCACCGACAGGAGATTTTTGGGGGTGTCAATAGGGGGGAAATAAACCTTAAATTAACCTTAAAACATATTGACCTTAAAAAAAAAAAAAAAAAAAAAAGTATACGGTCCTCATAAATCTTCAAAATCTAAAGAAAAACAAGCAACTTTCTTCCAGTCTGTGTCAAGAAAGTTTAGTCTCTGTGAAACATTTGGCTTTTCCGTATTACAAAACAAATGACCTAATAATCGCTTCTGAAAGAAAAATAAGGCCTGGAACTCAGAGCCCTGCATGTGATTCCTTGTTTCATGTTAACTTAATTCCTTAACTGCTACCAGTTCCCGTCCAGAGGGACAACTACAAAAATGTGTGTGTTTTTATATATAAATACAATACAGGCCAAAAGTTTGGACACATCTTCTCATTCAATGTGTTTTCTTTATTTTCATGACCATTTACGTTGGTAGATTCTCACTGAAGGCATCAAAACTATGAATGAACACATGTGGAGTTATGTACTTAACAAAAAAAGGTGAAATAACTGAAAAAATGTTTTATATTCTAGTTTCTTTGCTCTGATTCCTGCTTTGCACACTCTTGGCATTCTCTCGATGAGCTTCAAGAGGTTGTCACCTGAAATGGTTTAAGGAATTGCACTTGTTGGTCCCTTTGTCCAGCTCACCCCAAACCATCTGGATTGGGTTCAGGTCCGGTGACTGTGGAGGCCAGGTCCCCACTTTTTGTTAAGTACATAACTCCACATGTGCAATAAGAGTGGATGAATATCTGGATAGAAGTCCAATCCGTGAATTAAACCATGTCAAGAATTCCACTTTGACCCTTCAGGGACTTCACATTTAAGGCATTTGGCAGATGCCCTAATCTAGAGCGACTTACAACTTTCAAGTTACCATCGATGTGATCACTTCCGGTTCATTAGGGGCCTGAACTATGAATACAATCTTTTTATTCACTCTGTTGTAGATTCTGTACACAAGTTCGACAATAAGAAGGTTACAAGTTCATCTAAATATTCTCTACAGAGGAAGGTCTTGAGCTGCCGTTTGAAAGTACTCAGTGACTGAGCTGTTCTGACCTTGAGGGGAAGTTCATTCCACCACCAAGGGGCCAAGACAGAGAAGACACAAACACATCCCCTGAAAGGCTGAGGCGGTACTGGTGGGCTCGGAGAGCCAGTAGTTCTTCAGATTCTACTGTGACTGGAAAAAATATTTGCATGTCCTTGCATGAGATTAACCAAATGTTTTTCAACCACAACAAACTGAGACAGGAATAAGGTGGTAAGATCATCCCTTGTCACTGCTTCATCCAGGGTGGAACCAAATCCCAGTTACGTCACTTTATATAATAATATGCAGGAATAAACAGAGTAGACCAGGCAAAATTAACCCATTTTGCTCCATTGGCATTATTACAACAGGTTCTGTGTAATATAAGCATAGTTGCCATTGGGTGATCTGTTGCAACTAGGCCATGTTGTAGTCCTGTTCTGTCTCAATAATTGATTTTCTTAGCATATACAGCACTGAGCAAGGGGAAAGACGTATTGCTTTATGTATAATGTAGTCATTTATATATACCAGAAAAACTGATAATTGTATGCTAAGCCCTTTTACATTCACATTTTTGCAGACGCCCTTATCCAGAGCGACTTACAACGTGCTTCCATGTTACAATCAATGAAGTGATCAATTCCTTTTACCAATTATTTGGAAGATACATCCAGGTACAAGGGGTTAATAATGGTGCAAAATACGTATCAATGCACGTATTTTCCTCCCTTTTGTGTGTAATAGCACTTTAGATAAAACATTTACATTTCTTAAACTTTATTACAATTGTTTATCTTTATCCTTTGGTGGCAGTGAGTTGAGGGCTCTGACTGCTCTTGCAGTGTCTGGCCATTACGGTTTTGATGCTGTGAAACTTTGCTCTGCTGATATGATTTCAAACTTGTTCTTAAGCACAAGGTTCGAGTTGCAGATTTTGCAGAATATACATTTGAAATAAATAAAAGGGAGCAAATATAGCTGCATTGTGGGTAATAACAATGTTTACACTCAGAGAGCCGAGATGTAATATTTTAGTAGTATATTTTAAGAGTGTTGTTACGTAATGCAAGCACAGCTGTAGGTTACAGCCTGGAAATATCCGATCAGATGCGATCTGTGAGCCAGCTGAGGCTTCTTTTTGACCGTAAGTGGGTTGTGACATGTTGATTTCGGGAGAACCTCTCCCTTCAACAAAATCTGTTCCAGGATCTTAACTTGATCGATGCCATGCTGTGTTTCTGTGCTT
Source organism: Denticeps clupeoides (assembly GCF_900700375.1). Taxonomy (NCBI): domain Eukaryota; kingdom Metazoa; phylum Chordata; class Actinopteri; order Clupeiformes; family Denticipitidae; genus Denticeps; species Denticeps clupeoides. Next base: position 32,415,783 of record NC_041711.1, on the reverse strand, counting down.
AACGAACAATTATCATATTTAAGACAGATGATTGAAGGGGTGTTATCCATTGTCTGAGGCAAATGGAAGCCAGCATCAGACTAGACTGCCAGATGACTGAAGCACTGAACAAAACAAATCTTAGAGAGATGTGACATATGAGGTGAAAGAGAAAAATTACAGAAGAGAAAAAGGAAGTAAAGGGAAGGGAAGTAAAAGGTCAGCGGGAGGGACAGAGTCAAGCGGACCGGTTTTAATCAGCATCTGCACCGCTTCAAAGACGCATTGGAGCTTTGGCAGTGAACGGATTTTAATGGCTTCATTAGGAAATAGTCTTTCAAACGGTTTCTGACGAAAGAGTTCCAATGAACATCTCGTGACACACTTTTCAGGAGAAAATTATTCATCTATTAATATGGGGAAATAATCACCCGAGAGACTCTCTTTACTGGATTCAGAGCTGGTCCTGACACCACATCTGCACAATCAGTTCTTATATTCTGATTGGAATGTGGATAATCAGTGGCAATTTCACAAAAATACACCAGATCACAACAGTTCTTAGTGGCACCAAGTTCTAACAGCCCTTCTTAACAGTATGCTGAATTTATTAAGCATCTGTCAGATGAGGGCAAAAAGGGTGAACAGTAGGGCTGCGCTGCATCTAATCGCAATGTCGGATCACCGCATATTCAACACATATAAAACTCTGGCTCCTGTTCTCCTTTGGCAGGCGGTGCGTATTTATCATTGCAGGGAGGTTTATTACTTTTCACAGGGTTTTGAGCTCCCATTTATGCCCATATTACCAGTTAGTAGTGAATGCGCAGTAAACACAATAATACAGTCACCAACCAACAAAAAATATAAATTAAATAAAAATAAAAATTAACTCACCTGCTGCTCTATAAAGGATTTTAGGTTCAAAGAAAATGCAGGGATTCTTGTCAGCGATGCAGGAGAGCAGCAGCCCCTTGGCCTGTACCGGACTTCTGGGAATAACAATCTGAGAAAGCATAGCAAAATAAATAAACCCAGTAGCCAAGTGGATAACACACTCGCCTATGAATCAGAAGGCCCAGGTTCAAACCCCACTAACTACCATCGTGTCCCTGAGCAAGGGACACTTAACCCTAAGTTGCTCCAGGGGGGACTGTCCCTGTAACTACTCATTGCAAGTCGCTCTGGATAAGGGCCTCTGATCAACACTGGAAATGTAAATGAAATGTAAATTTAGAAAAAAGGAACAAAGAAGAATGGCCTTCAAAACCATGGCCTTCGTAGGCCTGCTGATTATTAGGCCTTCCTTTACTTGTGAACCAGAATAAATAATGACTGATAAATGAGAATCTGCTTGTTAAGTACAACATCACTGCTGGGGCCCAGCCACTCCTCACGATGCCAAAACCAGACAATGGCAGAACCCCATTAACCTTAATTAGGGATGGGATGTAGAAACAACTGGCTGTGATGTCATGACTGAACACTGATTTAGATGCAAGATCAAGATTTGAAATTAAAGTGGTGGTTTTTGCCATTGCGATACACAGCATTACACAGACACCCAGTCCTCCGCATTTAACCAATCACCCTTAATGAGCAGTGGGAAGTCATGAATAGCGCCCTGTGATCAGTGTGTGAGGATGGTACCTGAGGGGACCTCAGTGGCACCTTGACGGTTCGGTATTTGAACCAGTATCCTTTCCGTTATGAGGCTGCTTCCTTACCCGCTTGGCCACCACTTCCCAACCCAAGCAAAGCCATGTTTTACATAACAAGCAATAGGTAGTGGATATTAACATTATGTAGACAGAACTTGTATACGAATATATCTTTTAAACCAGCCCTGTGCAAATTGGGTTGAGGTGTTCACATTTATTAAATTCCATTAACATTAGCTGACAGAAGACATCAATTATGTTTGAGAACAAACCTTAAGGCCAGGGCAGTGTGCGAAGAAAGCCTCTGGGCTCTGGGAGTGATAGAGGGATCCGTGTCCGACACAGCCCCAAGGTGCACGGATGGTCAGGTTCCCGCAGTCAAACAAGTTTCCAGAACGATATCGATATTTAGCAGCTTCATTTACAATCTGCAGACGGTAAATCACAAACAATCAATCTTTTAAATTTAATCAATCCTTGAAAATGTGAAAAAAATCTATAAAACAAGATAAGGTTCAAGCAGACTCCCAAATACATACGTCGTAGAAGCTGGGTTCGTTTGTTCTACAAATTGTGTTTACACCACCAGGACCATTTTCAGTCACAGTAGCAACCTCCCTGTCCACCATGCTTAACAACACTAATAGAGCCCATAAGATAAAGTGTAATACAATTATGAAACATATAAGCAAATTATAGACAACAGTTGGCTTGTGGAATGTGGACATATATATAAAAAACATTTAACCAGCTACTGAAAATGATGCATGCGAAGGCCTTCATCCACACTGCAGCTACCAGTCAACCTTCAAAGATGCAAAGGAGACAGGCACAGACAAAGAGCAGGAACTCGGAGCACTTCTAATAATTTGGGTTTCAAATGAAACAAACCAGAGTCTGCGCAAAGACCCAAGGCTGGACAGGTCCCCCAAGGAAGCCTCCTAGACAGGCGTGCACGAGGACGAGCCAGCTGCCTCCGCTGCTCTGCCCCTCCACATTAAAATTCCCCCTGCCATTACTGCTTCGCAGTTTCTGTTGCCTTGACAGAGGCAGGCAAACCCATTCATCTTCCACCAGGCGAGGAAAGCATGCCGTGCAATCAGTGTTTGAAGAGAAAGCCGGGCAATTCCCTGCACAGGTCACTCCATTAATGCTTCATTAATCTTCTCAAAGGGGAGGAGGGGTTTAAAACAAAAAACAGCAGGAATGAAATGAGGTAATGATTTTCTGCAGGGACCAATTGCCTTTACAGGTCAACCTGAGCATTTTATTTGCAGCGTATAAGAATTCCCTACACAACCACAAACCTGCAAGTAAAGGAAGTTTTTTAATTTTTTTTTTTTTTTTAAAACACATTTCTAACATTCATAAGACTAATTTGATATACAGGGTTGAATTGCAAGCTTTTCTCCTTAAAAGAAAAAAACAAAAAAAACCAAAAGATGTCTCTGTTTGCATCTGGCACACTTGTGCATTCAGGAATGCAATGAACAAACAAAAAAAAAGGAAACCTTTATCAATGCAAGTACTGTGGTCAAGCAAATACTACACGTTATGGGAGCGTGTCAGTCACACACACACAAACCAGCCCACCTGGTCGAACGCTGGGTAGATATAGTCCGCAAACTGGATCTCAGCAATGGCGGTGGCTCCTGCCACAGCAACCCCAATACCAAAGCCCACAATTCCTTGCTCGCAGAGCGGAGTGTTGAAGACGCGATCTTTGCCTATGGAATGCAACAGAAGATGAATCAGTATGTGTGAACCGGCTGTTACCGTGTCATGGTGTACTGTCCTTTTCTATTGCTTCATGCAAATGTCAAAAGATTGTCAGTCATTTTCCTTAATATGAAAGTTGATCATGAGGGACTGCTTCCTGATTGCAGAATCCATCGGATAGGTTGCAGTCAGGCTAAAACTCAAGCCAAGATTGTAGAGAAATGGAGGAAATGAGCAGTTGGCTCGACCCATCATGAATACAACATCAATGCAAAACGACATTTCAGACTAAGCCATGGAACAAGATACAGTTCCAAGCAAATCCACAGGGCATTTCACTCGCTTTTATAACACTGACAAAAAAAAAAAACAAATCCCACTTACTACCATTGTGTCCCTGAGCAAGACACTAAGTTGCTCCAGGGGGACTGTCCCTGTAACTACTGACTGTAAGTCCCTCTGGATAAGGGAGTCTGGTAAATGCTGTAAATGTAAATGCAGCCGATTACTTGTGGAAAAGTGGTGTATTGATACACTAATCAGGCAGACCAATTATTGTTGTTATTTAGATCATATGACCAAAGTCAACAGATGCAAGTTAATGTCAGTGGTTTGGTGACTGCATTTCCATTTAGTAATATTTCAGGTGGTAAAGAAGCAGTAGCTGACATCTGACATGTTGTGTCCACTTTGCAGTGATTAATCTGAAGCAGAACCCATGATGGACCAGTGGGTGAATCAAATTACACACAATGCTGGAGCAAACATGCGTCACCATGGCACGCTGTCCGCAAGCATTAACCTGTGTCGGGTATAACAATGGCCGCCTGTGGAGGCTTAGCGTCCTTTCAAACCAAAATGGGATTTAAAAAAAAAAAAAAAAAAAACCCTCATGTCTAACAATATGACATTCCACTCAAAGGTCATGGTTCCTACGTCAATGAGAGCAATGTGCAAAACAAAAAGGACATCTAATGCTCCACAAGGTCTTGCCGTGGGTTTCTGTTGTGCTTTTTTTCCCCCCAAGATACTAGTCCCTATGCTTGAGAATTATTGAATTTTTTTTTTGTATTTATTGGGAAGAACAATTTTTTGCCAGGTGAAAAATACAATTTTCTGGCATTTTCTTTCACACTGATTCACAGTTTCTCCATATTAAGTTGGAATGTTAGACTAATAAATATTTCAGAATATGCAATAAAAGTGTCACAACAAATATATACCTGATGAAACCTTTATTAAAATCCTTGTTAATCATATTAGAAATACCTGCTCATGCATACAGATACTGATATATGTAGAAAACTTCGTCGTGGATTTGATTTAAAAATAAAAACTTTCTTCAGTGTTATATTAGCTGTGATTTATTAGTCATTCTTTAATAAAAGCATTGATGATCTCCATGCATGTTTGGTTCACTAGTTGACATGAGATGTGTTTGTGATGTCCAGTGATGGCACCATGGCGTGACATTTTATCCCAACGTCAACAGCATCTGCCTAGATTAGGGAACACTGCTTGTTGACAACAAGTGATAAGAAGCCATGTATTTAAGTTTGTTTAATTGCAGTGACTACTTGTCAAATCAGGTTGTCTCAGCCATGCTTGTTTGTTCTGGGGCATTTTTAGACATTCTTAAATAATCAAGTGTGTCTGGCAACACTGCTTGCATGACATTGTGTGTGTTTTAAAGTGGTTTTAAATGTTCACAAATCAGAATGTAGGGTGTGATAAAGCTGTCAATTTTAAAACCTTGCATCCTTTGGATAAAAGAAACAGTTAAAACAAAAAGGTTTTATGGTGAAATTCTAAACTATTATAACAATATTTTTTGCAGGTCTGAAAATGAAAAACAGAAAAAGGATGCCATCTAGTGGTCTAGTGGCTCAAATTGCTATGGTTATTGATTACGTTTTCCAATGACAAACCACACACAGAAGCTACTAAAAACCAATGGTAGGAGCAGGAAGTGATTACCATACTTATCTCTGAGACCAACTGTACAACGGAATACTCCACCAAAGGCCACATCTTCCCCGAAGATAACTGGACCAAAAACACAGAACGACAATCATGAAGGTATCATTGTTAAGAACTGAGTGAATTAAAAATCACATTAATCACAGAACGTGGCTCACTACGCAAATCCAGCAAAGATACCACAGACCTACAGTCGATTTAAACGCTGTAGTTGTGAACGTAGAAAAACGTTTCTCGCTCAGATTTACGGGAACTATATACTACTTTATACATTCATGTGTCAATCAGATTTCAAGGACTTTTCCATAACTTTATATATTTATTTTGAATTCCAAATATTTCAAGGGCTGGAAAATTCTCTTTTGAAATGACCTTTCCAGATTTTTAATGACTGCAGGAAGCCTGAAAGTCTAATGGAATCTGACCCCTTTGCACAGCTGGTTGAACATGTTACGCCGGATCTGCATCGAACCACGGACGCAGTCAGGATGCACGCGCAGGACTCGGAAGAGAATCCCGTTCCCCTACCTGCCGTGGGGTCACTGGCAAGCGTGTTGTCCAAGGCACTGGTCACGGACTGGAATAAGTTCATCTTCTGAGTCGGGCCTGCACACAGAGACAGAAAGGAGATGCCGGGCCTGAAGCGCTTCCACAGACTCTTCCAGTCACTCTTAATGGCCGAAAATTCATACATTTGCAGATAACCTCTGGCCGAAAATTCATACATTTGCTGGAACCTCTATGAAATGCTAGGTAGGCGTTTAATAAAGTTTTAATAAAAAGTCATAATAATAATAAAAAAACAGCAGGAGAGGAATTATTAATACTCATATCGGAGACATTTAATAAAATGTTAATAAAAAGTCATAATAATAATAATAAAAAAACAGCAGGAGAGGAATTATTAATACTCATATCGGAGACATTTAATAAAATGTTAATAAAAAGTCATAATAATAATAATAATAAAAAAACAGCAGGAGAGGAATTATTAATACTCATATCGGAGACATTTAATAAACTTTAATAAAAATAATAATAATAATAAAACCAGGAGGAGAGGAATTATGAATGCTCATATCGGAGCCTGGTTGCAGTAATAGTCCGGCGAGGACGAGGCGGGCGGACTGACCATATTTAGTGGGCACCGGGTCGGGCTGGAAGGTGAAGTGGGCCGCGTATCTTCTCTGCGCCGCCCGGCCCGACCTGCGCGCCGCGGCGCCCTTCAGCAGCGCGCCGCCCGGGCCGCCGTGCGTACCGAGGGCCACGGCGGTAGCGGCAGCTCTGGAGTGGACGGAGCCCAGCAGGAACCGCGCCGCCGCCGCCGCCATTGCGAACCGGGAAGTGGAAGGTGACGCAGGGGCGACGCGGCGGTCCCCATTGGCCGAACCGGTGGGTGGTGTTCCTGGGCGTGGTCACGTGACGCGGGCGGGGATAAATAAATCTTTACAGAACAATTTAAACAATCAGACATGAATAACGAAAATAAACATTTACAAAAAATTAACAATAGATACATGAATTAAAAAGTAAGATGCCAGGGGCACATAGCGGCAGCATACAAACAAATAAAAAACAACACAGAGACTATAGACAATTATTTGGAGAAAATATAAGTTAAACAGAGAGCCAGTAATAGTACCAAGGTAACATTTGAAATCTGTAAAGAATTCAAACTCCACATAAAAAAATCTCTAGGAGAGAGAGGAAGCAAGGAAAAAACATTGGGATGGAGTATTGGTTTTCTTTGTGTACTTGCAATATTTGCAATACTGTGGTCTGTAGCAGTCGCTAAAAGCATTTCACTGCATATCATATCGTGTATGACTATGTATGTGACAAATAAATTTTCAATATGGTTTGATACAGCGAGGGATGCCCTTCCAGGGTAGAGTGAGCCTGCAAGTGGTGTCAGTGCAGGGTTGGTTTGGTTATGAGTTGGTGATGGTTTGTCCGAGAATAGAAAAAGTCCTACAGTTGAAGAGGTGGAGAAGTCCAAAGTGGAGTATAGAGCATCTGCCCAGGTTTGGAGGGTAGAGTAGGTTTTAGTCCAGTGTCATGGTGTACATTACGTGCCCATTATAATGCTACAACACAGCTCCATTTAACCCATGTGTGTGTTCAAAAAATAAAAAGACAAAAAAATTATAATAAAGCCTTAATTTGTTAGTTAACACAATTTAATATGACAAAAAGAATAAGACAGATTTATGGCACTTCATTGACAAACAGACATGCGCGTTGCCCCCTGATATATACAAGGACAAGGATGATTTAGCTAACTGGGCAATGGGCTGAACAATCTTGACCAGTTTATGCTGCTATATTGCTGAATAGTGTGAAATGATGACATTCAGAATGTGCGCGAAGCGATTGCCAAATTGGAATTCATATGTGATAAATAACTATCCTCTAATGTTTACCGTGATCCCTACGGTACCGCAATTTGTTTATTTATTGGCGCTCGTTTGTAGGGTTTTACGGTAGTAGACAAGTCCATTTCCCTAACAGGGAGATCTGAAGTGCGTTGAAAAAACAGAATTAACTCCAGGCCAGCTGCATGAGTAAAATTTCACCCACACACAATTTTGCATATGTCATTTTTTTTCTAACCTGCTTGTTCATTTAAATATAAAACGGAATGTAAATTCTCCAAACACCCGCTCTTCCGGGAGCCATTGGTAGCGTCAGAGGAAGTGCAGGACTCCCTTCGCCCAGTTGCCGAAGGGGCAGCACCATGTTTACCTGAGCGCAGGGCCTTGCCGGCGGGGAAAAGGCGACAGAAATGATGGACAAGAACGCTGTGGTGAAAGTCGGCGCCGTGGCCAGCGCCAGCATGTGCGCCCTGTTCGGCGGGGTGGTGTTGGCGCAGTATATTTTCACGAAGAAGAACCGCGCGGGAAAGAAAACCAAGATCATCGAGATGGTGAGCTCGTGTTTAGAAGCACTGCGCATGCGCGTGTTTTCGCGGAACTGGCTGCAGGTTTTAGAGGTCACACCGAAACGTGGGTTTCGAGACCTGGAATGACAAACCAACCCTTCATTTGGTCGCTTTGTGAAGCCGCTGCGATCCTTTTGTCGAAGTGTAGCACACGTCGGTGAAGTCATTGCATAAGTATGTGAGCTGTATGGCGTACCATCCCCTACATTTCCCACAGTAGATGTCCAATCCTGATCTCTTAAAACACTTCGGATTTCCGCTCATTCTTACTTAATAAGTTGTTTTCATGAATAGTTGTCCTTACCTAAATTACATATTTAGTTGCTTAATGCAAATTTCATCAAAACTGGCATAGTTTTGGCTTAATAAGTCAGTTGAGCTAAAATAGATAATATCTGTCAACGGGCAACCTGTTCTCACGTCACGTGACGTCATTGCTTCCAATATGTTGGATAGCCAGCGTAGAGAAGGACGTACCTGAGACAGGTTAATGAACTCGGAACTCTGTATCTGCTTCATCAGGGCGAAATACCGGCACCACTTTACAGTCCCCCGCTTACACACTTTCAGGGATTGGCTAGTCTGACTGTCCAATTTGCTGAACCGGTGTTGCCAACGTTATTTTGAGGGACACTGCGACATTTGGGGCCACTAATTTACTTTGAATGATAGATGGCGACAGTTTGATGGATAGTAGGTTGTACCTTTTCCTATTGAAGTATGCTTCTGTATTTTCCAATTCTCTTGTAGGCCAGCATGATTTATGGGGAAAAATCAACTGCTTTAAATTGGGATGAAAATATATAAATTCCAGTAAGAGAATATGACAGATCTCTGCCATGATGCTCCACTGAATGGATGATTTGTAATAACTTCCTCAAGAAGCTAAATGAAAGCCCTACCACAATGGAATTTTACTAAGTAAACCAATCAGGAATCTCTTTATCTAGCATGGGCTACATCAATGGGCAACACACTAAGGGATCAACACACACACTCTCTGTCATTCAGTCACGTGCATGCTTTTCTAAAAGCACAACTACAGATTAATGGAGAGTATGGATGGAATGCTCCCTCTGAATACACATGGCCTTTATGTTGAGTGTTACGCTCAATGTTTGTATTTCTCTTTCATGTCCCTGTTAATTTAGCTAGAAAGTAAAGCCTCTGTTGTGAGCCACGTTGATGGGTGGTGCTCCATCACGATTATTTACATTTACCAGACGCCTTTATCCAGAGCAACTTAGTCAGTAGTTACAGGGACAGTCCCCTTGGAGACACTTGCACAGGGATTTGAACCTGGGTCTTCTGGTTCATAGGCAAGTGTGTTCCAGTGCAGAACATAATCGATTATGTCATAATAATGTTACTTGGTTATTTTGTCGTTTAAAAAGTATTGCCTGTGGCGGCCTGATGTACAAACTGCGCGGTGCGGCACCCGGCGGCCTTGTTCTCGCACCGCGGTCATGTGTTAAACATTGACCGCTGCACACAGTGATATTTTCGCTCGACCAATAGAATCAAAGTGGGCACATGTTCTTTCGACCACTTCGAAACACACACGAAGCAGGAATGGCGGAAAAGCAGAATGAGCAGAATGAAGGTCTGTGTTCAATCCGCCCACACCTGATGGCACGGACAACTGAACCAGGCGTTTTTCTAGCCTTGTAGCTTCAGGTGAGCGCATACTGAACATACTGAGCGCATACTTAACGCTTGTGTTTGAAAACATCATGTGACCATCGCGATGCATTTATAACCATAATCGAATTGTGGGACCAGTGAAGGTTCACACCTCTACTATTTCCATCACTATTAAATGGAGACACATGGCTGTCAGACTTCCCTTAAGTTCCACATATTGATAGTGGCTCCCTGATGGCTGAAAATGGCCAAAAAATAAGCCTCAAACCGGAGCATATACAGTACAGGCCAAACGTTCTGACACATCTTCGCATTCAATGTGCTTTCTTTATTTTCATGACCATTTACGTTGGTAGATTCTCACTGAAGGCATCAAAACTATGAATGAACACATGTGGAGTTATGTACTTAACAAAAAAAAGGTGAAATAAGTGAAAACATGTTTTATATTCTAGTTTCTTTGCTCTGATTACGGCTTTACACACTCTTGGCATTCTCTCGATGAGCTTCAAGAGGTCGTCACCTGAAATGCTTCTCCAACAGTCTTGAAGGAGTTCCCAGAGGTGTTTAGCACTTATTGGTCCAGCTCACCCCAAACCATCTGGATTGGGTTCAGGTCCGGTGACTGTGGAGGTCAGGTCTCCACTTTTTGTTAAGTACAGAACTCCACATGTGTTCATTCTTAGTTTTGATGCCTTCAGTGAGAATCTACCAACGTAAATGGTCATGAAAATAAAGAAAACACATTGAATGAGAAGTTGTAACCAAACTTTTTGCCTGTACTGTACATCCCAAGCAAACAATGGCATGCACGCTGTAATGTGTGCATCGCACACTTAAGGGAAGCATGCTCAGAACATGTGAATCAGGTTGTGTTGCCTGTTCATATATGCTAAACAAATATGGAATCAGATTTGTGCTAGTTATTGAACAAAACTTTCCTAATATTAAGCAAAAATAAAACATAGATACATTACTGACACAAGGAACAAGTAATATGAAAAGTAAAACTTGTAAGGTGATTCATCCAAATTTTTTATGGAATTGTGTAAATAGTTGTTTTAATGTCTTTAAACCAGCATTATTTTTACTTACATCTTGCTCTTTTACTATCTTGCTGTTGGCTTTGCAATTAAGCCACTCAGGTTTGCATGACTTTTGACACAAAGCTCTCGTGTGGGCAGAGCTTCCCATCATTGGCCAGCAAGTATTTGAGTGGTTTGACTGATTTGAGGACCAAAGTCATGATAACCGATAACAGTTATCGGCTCAGTGTAACATCAGTACACATCAGGGCAGAGGGAGAGTGCCCAAAAAGGTTTTTACAGGTTGGGATGTCTGAGGTGCTGGAGGCTCAATGCGTAAAGTTAGCAAAGAGCGAAATGGCGTATTTATTTTTCCTGCCGTCTTTGGTTACAGTCTGGAAATATTTGCTTGCTCAGAAAGCATGACCTCATCATCTCATACCTTGTATGCTTTCATACAGGTATGAAAGGAATTTATTTCCACCGAGAGGGACGGTCACTGTAGCTAAATCAGAAGTATTTGGGTTAGGGGTTAGCTATCAGCACCCACACCGTACTTTGAATTGAACTACAATTGATTTATCTTTAGCCTGATTGGAAGGAACTGTCATTTAAGGTCATGTTATCACCGACCTGGCTGGTTTGTAAGATAAATGATTAGTATTAGGTTGAATATATTGTGAAATGCGTTTGGGTGTCGAACACCCACCCAGCATGTCTTGGCAAGGTCTTTTGTCCGTTTACCGCCAACTTGATCAATCAGGGCAAAGGTAACTAAAACAGCAGTCATTCTATTTCTTCTACTTTCTTTTCAAATCCAAAGGTTGTCAAACTATTTTTTTTTTCTATTTTACTTTTTAAAATGTATTTAGTGTGTATTGAGTATTAACTTTTGCATAGTCTAATGCCACTCTGACTGTAGCATTACTGAGCGACCCTTGACCTCGTGATTCTCTCAGCTTTCCGCAGGCCGTAGGTATGTAGGAGCCATGCACATGCATGCACACACAATCTGCGTGCTCAGCATTAGTGGGGGGTGCCATGTCAATACACCAGGCCTTTTCTTTCCTGATTGATCTGACCCTTTTAAAAGAATGCCTAGGTCGAAGGTCAGTGGTTTGGGCAGTAGGGCCGTTCAGTTCGTAGCTGGCGGAAGGTACCTTTGCTCCACTCACATTGCTGTTATCATGCCGCGCTAGGGTGGGTGGGTGTGTTTCTGTAGCTCTGTGACAAGAATTTAAAACCTCTGAATTTTATATCAGCTTGCTTGAGTGAGTGTGTACATGTAGCCTCTAAAAAGGGGAGGGATGTACCTGATCTAATCTATTTTGGGTGACGTCCCACCCCTTTAGCCAGGGTATATAAGCCTATGCGTGACACAGAGAATTTTCTCTTGTCTTATTTCGTGATCCGACAGCCACATAGAGAGGTAAGTCTGAGTGTTTCATCTCCTGGTAAAGGCAGTGTATTTCTAAATAGGAGGCAGTACTGCTGTTAACGAATTCCGTTATTTCCTGTCCAGCCTTATTAATAGATTTACTAAAGAATGTGTCGCATTGATGTTCCAATTGTACATCTGCTTTGACTTTTGATTAAAAAAAGACAATGAGTTTTTATTTGACAGAGTGTCACAGTGAATGGTATGCGAGGTGGTTTAACTGTTTGTTTCATAATTGAACTTAAAATGGGTCTGGCTTTGTGACGTTGGCAGTGGGCTCTGTTTACCGGGGTCGTGTTAATGTCCCTGCCCCTCCCCCCCGCATTATTATGCTTTCGTTAGCAACCTTAAAAATACTCCCGATCTAATTTCACACAGAATGCTTGGCTGGGAAGCAGCGTGGAAGTATTTTTAAGTACACTCTCCTTGACCTCTGACCTGATGTCATGTCCGTCATCACACTTAATCACTTATAATTAAATTATAATCAAGTTATGTCCACAGTTCGAGTCTTTTTTTTTTTTTTTTCTCTCCTTTTTAAAAAATGGGGTTAAAGAGAAATGTGACTGACCTGTGTCATTCTTTTAAAACTGAAGTACATATATATATATATATGTAAATGCCGTCACCTTTCTAGCGTTTCCTTCTGCTTTATTTCTGTCTTTTGTTGTCCAGCTTGTTTAGGTTCTCCTCTGTTATGTAAGATTCCAAGCAGCAGCTGTTGCACCTCATCAGTTTAAGGAGAGCTGTCTGTCTGTCTGTCTGTCTGTCTGTCTGTCTGTCTGCCCGCCCAGTATACACACAAGTTACTCATCCTCCCTCAATGGAGGAATGAGTCTGTGTGACTTCTACTTAAAAGGAGTGGATGACCATGTATGAGATTTGGCTTTGATTAACAATGACCTATAATACATGCATAGGGTGGTAGTGGCCTAGTGGTTAACACAATCGCCTATGAACCAGAAGACCCAGGTTCAAATCCCACTTCCTACCATTGTGTCCCTGAGCAAGACACTTAACCCTGAGTGTCTCCAGGGGGGGACTGTCCCTGTAAATACTGTTTGTAAATACTGTAATTTGTTATTCGGTTGTGTTCTCTCATGTAAAATTGCTTTAGTACAGTTCTCGATCGTATAGATACCCCTATTTGTATTCTTTGTCTTCCACAGATGCCAGAATTTGAGAAAAACACAGTCCACATAAAGGACCCTGAACGTGTGGAGCAGATCATTTGTGATCTAATCAAGGGAGGAGCTTCAAAGCTACAGGTGTGGAAAAAATTCATATCTATAAATTCATATCTGAAACTGAATAACGGCCATATTTATTATAGAGTTTAGTACTTTATTACCATTATTACTCTCAATGAAAGTCAGTTTTGCCATAACGTGTTTGTGTGTTTTCTCAGATCATTACAGATTTTGATATGACCTTAAGCAAATTTTCAGTCAATGGCAAGCGTTGCCCAACATGCCACAGTAAGTAACTGCAATTAATGTATTATCTAAACTATTTTATCTATTAACTGTTGTTTTTTTATATATAAATCTACTACTGCCCTTTTATATTTTTTGCATTACAAAGATATCATTGATAACTGCAAGCTGGTGACAGAGGAGTGTCGTAAAAAGGTAATTTTGAAAGCCAATATTTTTTTTAGATGCATTTAAATGCACCCATCTAATTGTATTTTCCATAGCTGCTACAACTGAAGGATACTTATTATCCAATCGAGATCGATCCTCACCTTACAATGGAAGAGAAGTATCCATTCATGGTAGAATGGTGAGTTTTGACCCGTGTGTTTTGACTTCTATTGCCAGAACCAGATCCGTGATGTGTGCATCTCATCTTCCTACAGGTATTTTAAGTCCCATACACTGTTGGTGGAGCAGAGGTTACAGAAGGACAAGCTCCCAGAAGTAGTGAGAGACTCAGATGTGTGTCTAAGGTGACAAAAGAGTGTGCTACGGAACAGACAAAAACAGTGTTTCCATAGTGAATAAATTGTCTACAATTATTATTTTTTTTGTAGGGAGGGCTATGAGCAATTCTTTGACCGTCTCCATGAGCACACTGTTCCTGTGTTTATCTTCTCGGCTGGACTTGGAGATGTTTTGGAGGAAATTATACAGCAAGCAGGTGTCTATCATCCTAATGTCAAAGTGGTCTCAAACTTCATGGACTTTGATGAGAATGTAAGTGATCTAATTACATATTTGTAATATTTGAAGTTGATACTGATGATCACATTTATCCTTTAATATTTATTCTTTATTCTTTATCCTAGGGAATCCTAAAGGGCTTCAAAGGGGAACTGATCCATGTGTACAACAAACATGATGGAGCACTCAGAAACACAGAGTACTTCAAACAGCTTAAGGACAACTGCAACATCATCCTGCTCGGAGACTCACTTGGAGACCTAAACATGGCTGATGGTGTGCCAAATGTGGAGAACATCCTGAAGATCGGCTTCCTCAATGATAAGGTAGCTCAATGTGACCAGTTTTCAATTTAAATTAATGGGATAGTTCATCCCTGTCTAAGTTCTTCTGACTTTTCTTTTTTTATCCCGTTATTACTTTTCAGGTGGAAGAACGATTGGAAAAATACATGGACTCCTATGACATTGTGCTTGTTAAAGATGAAACACTTGAAGTGCCCAACTCCATTCTTCAAAAGATCTTATAACTGAGCACTTCCCTCAGGGATGCACCACCAACTTTCTTTTTTTAATCATTTTTCTTTTAAGCTCCATATCCAAACGACTGGCTCAGCAGTCATCAGACATTGTCTGTTGAACACAGCATATTTCATTTTAAAGTCAAACAAACTTTTTAAAACCACTTTGATTTATACAGCAACTGTAAAATACTGAAACTGATAACTAAACAAATATATCTTGGTGAAACAGCATTTTTATTTGCACATAGTTATTATTTGTTTATTTTTTATATTGTAATATGTTTGTTACTGCTGAAACATGTTGTCTATTTTGAAGAACTTTTTTTTTTTTTTTTTAACAGTACAGTTGCGCACACACATATATATCTCAAACATAAGCCATTACTCATTATCATCTGTGTTGGGTTTTGTTATAATTGCTTACATTGTACAGTGTGTTAAGTGAAATGTGAAACAACAGGCAATAATATATAGAAATAAATATACAATTCTTTAATTCTCACTTTTATGTATTACAGCAGAAACATTTACTGTTGTAATAATTATAATACATAGACACTGATGGGGATTAAAAAACATTTGTTTCTGAAATGGCAGTTGTGTAAAAATAATATGACCATTCAACTAGTTCTGTAAATCAAGGTTTCTGCAGATTTAGTGAAGCCAAATTTAAGACTTTTTAAGGACTTATTTTTATGTCACTGTCAAATTTAACACCGTTTATCAGGGTCGTCAACTACATTTTGTCCAAGGGCTAGTTTTTCTCGGCCCACACTGTGAGAGCCAGATGCTCTTCTAAAATATACGATATTTTATTCTAAGAAAAAAATTTTTTTTTTTTTTACATTTTTTTTGTCATTCTGAAGTGAAACCAGTGTTGGGCCAGGAAATTAACACTCGATACTATTTCTACACATCCTATTTTGCCCTAAACGAATGAGTTTTTAGTGTTTTCAATTTTGAGTGGATACAGAGATCATTACCATATACAGCTTTCTGTTCATTTCTGAAACCGATTTCCTGACTATTTGCCTGGATGAACTACAGGTGTAATACGGGTATTGCAGCATTCAAGGTGGAATGGACAAGTCGAATAAGGAACCAACTTCAGCATTGTCACCCCTCTCTATCTTCCTTCAGGCCACAACCTTGCTTTCAAAGCTGGTAGTGCTAACCGACCACAAATGCCACAAAATGTCCCCACTTTCTTTCATTGGGGATGTGTGGATCAATACTAGCACAAGGGAATCTGGTATAATTATGGTATAATGGTATTGATATTGGCTGTTCTATTTCTGTACCATGTACCAACTGAAAGTAAATGTGCTGGTAGAAATACTGCTCAGACATAAACGTGACTCCCACTTTTGAGTTTGACTTTCCAATTACATTTAGTTTTTGTATAAAGTACCAGTGTCTTCAATAACAACCAGAATTTTACTTGTTATTGGATCAAAAAGGAAATCTTTGGTATTGAACCTCCCTATCTTTCATCCTCGTCTCCATTCTCCCCTTTCCCTAAGAAAACTCCCATGCCATGTATACTGAAAATCGATAATCAAAATAAATTTTCATTGCACGATGTAGTTAATCATGCATAGATTGATGTAAAATGAGTGTGAAACTCGATGCATTAGCAGTTTACACAAGAGCCTGTATATTCAAGAGTGCAGAACATTGTTAACAAATTGATTGGAGTGAGATTTTTTTTTTATGGGGGTGGGTTGCGGAGCACATATGGAAGAATGTCTCATTAGTGGGAGGGCTGTTAAACCCTATAAATCTAAACCGACCACGTAGACTTATTTTGTGAACCTGCTGTGAGAATGTGCCTTTGTCCCTTTTTTCAAGACTACTTCTTTCAACATATGGTAGACGTTTTTCTTTACTGTCACAACAGGGTGTAATAACAGGAAAAACACAAAGAATAAAATTGGAATTTTAAAGATTTTTACTAAACAAGGCACGCAGAATTCACATGAATAAAGTATTTTGAACGTTCAGTATGAACTACAAGCTATAAAACCCTGAAAAATAACAAGATGTTGAGGTCTGGTCCTGTAGTTACTTTTTAGAATCTCTTTTTTTCCTGAAAAAGTCCAGGTGCTTTTGGCCCCTGATGGAACTCCAAAAAGCTGTAAGCAGAGGCCGATATTGGACAAAAGTGCACATTTTTTGCATCATGTTTGTTTGTATTTTCACACAAGAGTTTTACGACATCAAAAAAATCTGGAGAAAATCTCAAATTGTGCATCTGTGACAGGAGATTGAACACCAGGCGTTCTTTGTAGGCTGAACCTTGGAGGTGGAGGTTGCATCATCCAGGTCACTGAACGACCTCCTCATCACGTTTGAAATAATAAAAACAGTTTACAACAGAAACGCGATAAAACACCTAAAATGTCCGATAAAATCACTATTCTGCAGAGCTCCGTCTCACCGGCTCACTTTCTCTTCCGGAAACCCAAGTTTCGTAAATCCCGGGACTACAGTGACGCCATGCGACGTGTCCTCTGACACAACCGTAATGACACTAATATCACTGGAAAACGCTTTGCCTTCAGAAAGTTTTTTTTAAAGGCGCAAACGGTTCAAGCGTTACGGTAACAGTTTATTTTTCTGGGCGGTTAGGATAATAATTTCTAAGCGTGGGAAATACAACACAACGTGTTGAAATGCGTGTGACGTGGCGTGAGAGCCCTGCTTCAATGTGTTCGGCAACGTTCACGCCATCCCGCACCGCGGAGCCGGAATGGCCGCCGCCGCGCGAGCCCACAGCACTTCCGCTCCTGCGCACATGGTCGCTGTTGATGTCATGACAACAGCGATGGCTTCTTGTTATTCGCGGGGACGTGCGAGCAGCATGTGACATCTATTGAGCCCACTGGATTACACAAAGACGTAAATCAAACAAAAGCGACACGTTTAAGGGGTAAGCGCTTAACCCACACACTTCCGCTCCTAAAAAGATACGGGCAACGGATTTTACGCGGCTGCTAGATGGAATCCCACGGTTCCCAAGGTTTACGTATACTAGCCGGCTTGCTAAATTACCAACTCAGCTAGTCAGCGATCAGCCCACTGACTGATTGTCACGTTTATTGTTGCCGGCGTTTGCCATTACCGAGGACATGTGGTCATTTGTTTTCCCCTCAGTGTTGGCTTGATCCCGTTAGACGTGTGTGAAGTTGTTGAGTTTTAGTTGGTGAAATTTGTTTTGTTTGAAAACCGCATGCAACAAGCCAATGTAGCGAACTATTCTTGCATCTTGAACACGGTGACAGGTCAGATTATTTCAGAATGAAATTTCGTAAATTGAGCAACAATAAACACGTGTGAAGGTTTGCTGAAGGTGTCTGTGTACGTGAGTCTTAATTTGACTCATTCATTTGCACTGTATGTCCAAGGACACACCAACGCACATATCTCCATGAAACCATAATCCCTTTTAATGGACAAAAAGCACATAATCCCTTTTAATGGACAAAAAGCGTTGCTACACGGTTACTTCACATTTATGTTACTGTGACAGTTACAGTGACTGTAATAAGCACACTGTATGTTGGAAATTAGTCGATATCTGTGTGTGTGTCTGTTTCATTCCGCCGGATTAGCTGTTTATTCCACCTGCTCAGCAGTTAGCGATTAGGGAAGGATCTTGACAATCCCTGGTCACGTGATTTGGTTGCATTTAGTGGGAATGGGATGAAGATCCAGTTATTGCGCCACAGTCAGTGTTGTACAGTTTAAATTGATCCATGTGAGATGATTTGTGTTTTTTTTTAAATCACATCTGAACATTGTGCCATTTAGCCAGTTTCTCAATTAGAATGCTAACAATTTAATAATTATATTGTTAACATAATCCATTAATGGGACATATTACACCAAGTTAACCATGACTGTCTGCTGTTCACAGAGCCAGGATGTCTTTGTTCAAAGCTCGGGATTGGTGGGCCACAACATTAGGGAATGGGGAGGAGTTTGACCAGGGATGTCTGTGTGTTGCAGATGTGGACAACAGTGGCAGTGGATACGGTAAGATGGCATTTTGTTATCTGCCTCAAATAAAGCATAAAAAGCTCAAATGTCTTCATGTGACACTTGTAGATAAAATCGTGGTGGGGAGCTACATGGGGATGCTGCGCATCTTCTCGCCACACCCCTCTAAACCTGGTGAACCCGCAGAAGCAGACTCTCAGTTGCTGGAGGTCCATCTTAAGGAACCTGTTATCCAGGTGGAAGTTGGCAAGTTTGTTTCGTAAGTATGTCGTCATTGACTGAACGTCTCAATGTTGTAGGAAACTGTAGGAAATTAAATTTGTCAATTAAGTAATACATTTATTTTTTTATTTATTTATTTTTTAGAAATCCTGCATTTCATTTCAAAATTTAAGCATGTTATTTAAATGCAATATTTTGTAGCAGAATTGTATGCCTGACACCTTTAGGTAGTGGGGCGGTGGTGGCCTAGCGGTTAAGGAAGCGGCTCCGTAATCAGAAGGTTGCCGGTTCGAATCCTGAGCCGCCAAGGTGCCACTGAGCAAAGCACCGTGCCCACACACTGCTCCCAGGGCGCCTGTCATGGCTGCCCACTGCTCACTCAGGGTGATGGGTTAAATGAAGAGGACACATTTCACTGCGTGCACCATGTGCTGTGCTGCTGTGTATCACAATGACAATCACTTCACTTCTAAGGTCTTGACCTGTAATTTGTATCAGTTTCTTTCCAAGATGCTATGACATCATCGGCCTTTGTTTGTTGATTGGAAGTGCCATAAAGTAGTTTTTTTGTACTTAAATTTGGGACTTTATTTTTTGTTTGATTCGTTTTGTTTTTTTGCCCTCCACCAGGTGTTCAGAATTGCTTCATCTAGCAGTGTTGCACCCCAGAAGGTTGTCAGTCTATGCTGTCTCAGGTAAAGAACAGGCTCACTCTAAGCACCTTAAGGTTCCAGTGTTACAAGTACATAATAAAAGACCAATCTTTAAAATGTGCCAATCGCTACTGGTGTTGAACATTGAAAAGGCATTTGACAAAGGATCCCTGTGGTGAAGGAGACTAATTCCACTGCTCTTGCTCCTACAGGAACGTCTGGAAATATTGAGCATGGTGTTCAGTATCAGCTCCGTCTGGTGTATGAGCATAATCTACAGCGTGCAGCCTGCAATATGACCTACGGCCCATTTGGAGGAGTCACAGGTAATGGTCATTTCTGTTGACGTTTACAAAACAATTTTTCTTTTTTTTCTTTTTTTCTCTCTCAAAAATCGCTCATCTTTTGCGTTTTCTACAATGAGTTCATCTTGGTTTTCTCATTTCTCTTGTCCTCCATACACATTTTCTTTTTATTACAATCCTCTGTCTTCAGTCATACTCCGTTGTATGGATTACATAGTGTCAGCGTTACCCAGTCCCTTAAGAGGATTTTGGTTTTACTTCCCTTCTTTTTATAATCCCATTCTTGACCACCAGGTGTCAGCAAAGGCTCTCTTCTGAACCCATTCATTTATCAATTCTTATGTAGTATATTAAATTATGCACTCAAGCTCAGAATAATGAGAAATTGTGTATTTTTTACCTGTACACATTGCATATACTGATATATGGGTTTTACCTCACAAGATGAATGCAATTCTCTGATACTTCTGAAGGTTGAGTTAGGAGTTGCAGTTTGCTGTTTTATTTACTGTGTTTTACAAACATTGCAAGTGACTGTCTGGAGGTTGCTCTGCTGCCACATAACAGCATCCAACGTCATCATGTGTCAAAATTTTAAATGACCATGTTACCTGCTTTTTTTATATATCTGTGGTGATTATTGCTTTTTCTATTACATCTACTATTACACATTGGAATATGTTCACATCATTCAGCTGTTAAATAAAGCAATCACAAGCTTCAACCAAGCAACTTGCATGGAAAAGCTGAAAGCCAGAGTCATTGGTCTGCCATCTGTTTTGACCTTAAGAGCTATAGATGGAAAAGTCCCCAGCATAATCAAATTAATAAGCATAGTAATGACTTTTCAAGAGCAGCTGAAAGCACGGAACCTGTCATTGTAACTCAGCATCTATACATGGGTGTGACTCTGCTGCAGGTGCTGGCTGGACTGGATGAACAACTCATTCTGGATGTGTGTGGGCCCACTGCTGAGTGGCCCAGATCTGACCCAAAACTAGCCTGGCTCTGCAATTATTGTACTTAGAGTGGTGACTGGAGAAATGCCACTGTACATACAGTTCATGACATACTCACAGTCTGCCACACAGGCTAATGCGGGCATTGCACATCTGCATAGTGGTAACCAGTGACCTCTGTTGATGACTTTTAATAGTACAGAGAGACCTAATTAAAGCTCTCCAGTCAAACAGGCCCTGGGTTTAACAGGCTCTTTCTTCAGGAAAAAAAAATGCTCTCATTTTCAATGCCATAAAGTGCAGATTTGACTGAGTGCCCCACTTTTTATAAACACTGAAAGCCTAAAAGCACGACCCTCATGAGAACAGGCCAGGCGGACTGGAGAGGTGTTAATGTATGCTTCAGATTGAGCAGGGGGAATTCAGCAGATCCCCAGCCTGCACTACAGCACAATAATGGAGAGTTTGTAGTCTAACAGGGTGAGCTAGGTGACAAATAAATTCTCATCATGAACATGATTTTGTTGGGTAGATTTTTTAAACTTTTCTTTTTCTGGCCTGGAATGATTGTATAATATGTGTATTTTCTGATTTATTTAAATATATATATTTTTTAATTCATTTAGATTTTTGGTTTTCTAGCACAGATGCAGCATTAACTAAAATTGATCCTTCAATTTTTCAATAGGGTTGGGGCTTTGGGAATTACTTTATATATTCCACAACCAGACGTATGTTGGAATTCATTGTACTGTTCTTCTTCTTCAGCATTATTCCATTTTTTTTTTGTGTGATTTTGCCACCGGCAGCAAAACAACCTCAGAGCTTGGTACGGTGTTGTTGGGGGGTTGAAAGACTCCTCCAAACATACCTCTTCTCATTTTGGCCAGATATCTCAATTTCTCCCCCCAGAATGCGAATGCCTTGTCCATATGGACAGCTGCGAATTTCAGTTGCGCTTGACTCATTTTGATTTGAGCAGGGACATTTTTCCTCTTCGATACGCTCTCAGTCTATGCAACACTAAGTTACACATGCCTGACAGTAGACAGTGAC
Organism: Denticeps clupeoides; assembly: GCF_900700375.1. NCBI lineage: Eukaryota > Metazoa > Chordata > Actinopteri > Clupeiformes > Denticipitidae > Denticeps > Denticeps clupeoides. The sequence goes on along the minus strand of NC_041711.1, from coordinate 32,393,511 downwards.
ACTGTTGTTCCAGCAGTTTACAGTTCATGGCAGACTTGCATCTTTGTAGACCTAATATCAGCTGAGGGAAGTTGGCTCTTCTTCCAGACTTTGGCAAAGTGACCTCTCAGGAACTTGTATAAATAGATCTGCCTTCATTCATTTCACAGTAATAAAAGTTATGATATCAGCATCACATTGCTAACTGTATGTAAGCACAGAGGTGCATAATGCTAAAATCATTTTTATATATGTGTGATCTATATCACTATTTTATACAATAGGTTTGAAAACTTTTACAGTTTGGGACTGTGTTCCTTATTGCCACATAATTCATAATGTCATTGAATTTTCTTTGCAGGCCATCATTTCATCTGCATTCAGTCTATGGATGGGATGTTGATGTTCTTTGAGCAGGAGAGTTATGCCTTTGGCCGCTTCCTCCCTGGTTTTCTTCTACCCGGGCCTCTGTGCTACTGTGCTCGCACAGACACATTCATCACTGTCTCTTCTGCCAGACAGGTAGAGTGCTACAGGTAAGGCTTTACGCTTTAAAATCTCTCTAAACTCAGCATTAAACCAAACCTCACCGTACAGCCTCAGAGCCATCAAATCTCCTCCCTCTGTCCATGTTAAGCTCCACTGTAGTTGCCCTCCGATTCCCACCAAGTAGTGATTCCACCTTAAGCACCATTTCTCCTTATCTCCTTACTTCTCTCCTCCAGCAGCTTCAGAGCGTTAATTTGGTCCTGTCGTCTGAAATGAATGAGGAACAGACAGTCGGAGAGAAAAAAGGGTGTGTGTAAGAGTGACAGAGTCAGGCAGAGAGCACTTTGTTGTTAGGTTCCTGTGGTGCGTATAGAGAGAGTGAACAGATCGACTCTGTTTGTAAATCTGTTTCATTCCTCAAACCACATCTGCCGTCCTCAAAGTCTTTGAATATGATTGTATGCCTACAGAAAGGGGGCGTGGGTTAATGTAAGCAGTATTCACTACTTCTGATGGCATATCTTGTGTTGCACGGCTGGGCCTATTTCCACAGCTGAGTCTGGTTAGGGACGTGATAAGTGAATGTTTTCAAGTGCTAATAAAATTTCCACTCATTGATCGCTGGTGTTGGAGTGGCCGTTTATTTTCCCTGCTCTCGCACTCATCACTGCGCCAGAAATTGGAGTCGGGTTTCACTCTAAACACATGCTGCGCTTGCCAGAACGGCCAGTGAGGCAGAGGAAACGAAAAACAGAAACCTACGACTTTACTTGTTTATTAGGGCAGTTTGAACTGATCAGATCTTGCCTTTCATATAAGCAGAAGCTCCAGGCAAGATTTTGTCTGCCTCTAGCTATATAAAATGTAAAAATATATATATCGATGGAGCTCTCAAAGTTCACACATTGCTATATGAAGCTTCAGTTCCTCTTACAGGAAGGGGGATGTCTTTTCAGGGTCAGCGAGGACTGCAAAAGTGCCTTGCAGCCACTCGCATTCACAAGGTGGACTGGTGGGCAGTGGTGGCCTAGCGGCTAAGGAAGTGGAACCGTAATCAGAAGGTTGCTGGTTCGATTCCCGAGCCTCCAAGGTGCCACTGAGCAAAGCACCGTCCCCACACACTGCTCCCCGGGCGGGTTAAATGCAGAGGACACATTTCATTGTGTGCACCACTTTCACAAGGCGTTCAAGTGTCAGAAGTCTGCCGCTCAGGGAGTTAAATTTGCCTGTAATGTTGTTTTCCTCTGCAGTCGGAAGGTTGGGCTGATTGTGCCAGCTCGGGCAGGGATCTGTTTTCATATAAATGGCACTCTGTTGTTTCCTCTGGTGGAGGGTGCCATGCATACTGGGTCTTGAATGATCTTCCATCTACCACTCCGCTCTGATCTGATCTGAAATGTGTAACCATAATGTTGGTCAAATATTCAGATCATGTCAGGTAGCACATGAGTCTTGTGTAGGCTACACAATGATCCAGCAGGCTGCCTGCTCTTCCATCCACTTATCTAATGCTGACTGTATCTGACAACCTCCACCATTGATACTCCAGCGTGCCTGCTTTTGAATGGCCATTTTTTTCATCATGGTATGATAATCATAGGCTAGATGCATTGAACTGGCAGTGCCATTTAAAAAATGTGTATTTTCCTTTGACGTGTAAAGAAATTGAGATTCACTGACTGCAATGTCTTGATGAAAAGTATGCTTACATATTCCATTCTAAAAAGACACTTGGTCTTTCTTAACTGAGGTATGAGACTCTGGCTGTTGCAACAGATGCAGACACTAGACAGGACTCAGATCAACAAAGTAAGATCTCTGGGAAAAGGCTTCAGGTCAGTCACATTCATGTGTGATATAATTACTTTATGTGTATATATTGTAATCCTTGTGTGTGTGTGTGTGTGTGTGTGTCTGTGTTTTCAGGCTGACTGGACTCTGGTCTTGGGTGAACAGGCCATAGACATTTGTGTTCCGACCTTCTCACCTTCTGCCTGTTCCATATTTGTGCTTGGTGAGAGGAACCTGTACTGTCTAAAAGATAATGGTCAGATCCGCTTTATGAAGAAATTGGAATACAACCCCAGCTGCTTCCTCCCCTATGCATCAAGTAAGAAATGACTTTGAGGACCCTTGTCTCTTTTTTTACACACACACACACACACACACACACACACACACACACACACACATACACACACTTGTGTGTTTTTGTCCATCAGATAGGATTAATCTGATAGGGCTCTGTGGATTCCTGTGTGCTCTGCCTCATGTTCAAACAGTTAAAATATAATTGTATAAGTTCAGCTTTTGCCTGTTTAATGTACAATAATGCATGCAAACCTGGTCCTTCTGCTGTGCTTCCTGACTGGAGCCTGAACCTGTTTTACATGCAGTTCAGTGTCGTCTCACTCTTGCAGTCACTTGGAGGATAGAGATTTATACAGTATGGAAACACATACAGACAAAATGCATTCGCTTGGCTAATTGCCTCCCAGATCTGGGCCTGCTTGTTCTGTGGTAAGCCCACAGTAGAAACAGATTTAATGGTTTCCAGCAGACTCTCCAGCTGAGTTCACTTAAGAAGCCGTTCACTATTTGCGAAGAGAAGGGTGGAGGTGGGAAAAAAACATCAGTGGCACCTGCTTCTCTTGATGTTATTCACCATCACGCACATATTCGCTCATAGACATCCTCACAATTCATTGTCTCCATCTTTCCAAACATTAGCCTTAAGCTTTCTTGCTGGTGTGCAGGTACCAGCATTTATGATCTGTAGAAACGAAGAGAAAGAACCCATTGCTCAGATGTTCCACCTTTAACAGGTCTCAGTGGCTAAAAGGAAGTTCTTTCAGTGGGAAATAATTTCCAGTTGTTTTTCATATAAAGAAAAGGAGTCGCCCAATCCATATTGTTTGGGCTGGAGTTTTAGTGGTTTTGCAGGAAGGTTTACAGTATTGGCTTTGGACTTTTTTGTCTGACACATAGTCAGTACCAAGGGTACTGGCATGTTCATTTGTACGCATCACACTTAGGACCTACAGTGATTGTATGGTCCTCAGCCTCACACGGGGAATCATTAAAGTCATTCCTGTCATTGGAAAGAGTGATCCTGGACCCGACTGCTGGTACGTCTCCATGCTCGCCTCTGCAGGGCTCTGTGGCTTTCAGCTAATCTTGTTTTCCCCACACAGGGCTGTTACTGCAGTAACAGCAGACAATGCTGGATACCACCAAACATTCTCCCAAAATCAATCATTTGCTGGTCACTGTCGACTCTTTTCCCTGACAGGCTAAGAGAAGGGTAGTATTGGCCTACTGCCGTATGAACCAGAGAGCCACAAAGTCACAGGTTCAAACCCCACCTTCAGTAAATGTGCTAAACTCGTCTCTGTCTCTAGTTGCTGAAGGGACGACCAACATTCTGATGGGTAACCACAACAACATGCTGCTGGTGTATCAGGATGTGATGCTGAAGTGGGCTGCACAGCTGTCTAATGTACCTGTGGCTGTTCGGCTGGCCAACGTCCAGTGAGTACAATCCTGACATATATCCATACCGAATTCCCCTTTGCAGACTGAACGTGAGATGTGCATACTATATGGGAATGCATATTTATGTTTGTTTTGGTGATTTGATTTTTTAAAAATAATTTGTGTTAATATAAATGATTTGGTGCATTTATTTTAACTCTTCAGTTTTAATTCGACTTCATGCAAATGATTGAAGTGTTCTTGTATCGTGACCATGTCTGTTATCACTGCGTTACACAAGCCTAAATGACACACAGCAATGCATGAAACAAATCAGGGATCCCAGTGCATAATAATACACAATAGTACACATGCCTCATGCATTTTCCCATGTCCCATGTAAGGGCTGTTAAGGGTGCGAAAAGGACCCACGAGTGCTGATGAGTGTTTGCATTGCTTTGGTCCAGGGAGCAGTTGAAAAATGTCTGTGAGATTGTGCAACACATTTTCATCTTTGGGATCATCCTGCGACGCCTTGTGTTTTGTGTTCGTATGTCTGTGTGTATGAGTGCCACCGACTGTTTACTCAGATTCTTTCTCATCTGATAATGTAACGGATACCCCTGTGGGCCCAGCACTCTGGCAGAGGGGCTTTCTGGTGGCGATCACTCCGTTCCTTCTCTCCATGGGTCACTCGCTCGGGCTTTGTGCGACCCTCTTCACTGATATTACCTCCACATTAAAAGAGTGTGTCTGTCAACAGGGCTTAAATGAGCTTTTTGTCCTTGTCCAGGGCTCAGATCTCGACCTGCATTGGCCCTCAGCACTCACTCGCAATTTCACCCCCAACTTCCCAAACTGAATAAATGGCTTGTCCCTCGTCACTGTCCTGTCTTTTGCCAGCCAGGTTAAGGGAAGTGAAGAGCAGTATTTCTATGCAGAACACTGTACACATTCTCGTTTCCTCTCATTGTTTCTCTCTGTCTTACTCTCTCACATGCTCTGTTTCTCACACTCACTCAAAAACAGCACCCTTGCGCATAAGAGCATAGCAGCTCGTCTGCCATTAATGGGAATTTTAAGCTAATGGCCATACCACTCTCTTAAAAAGCCATACCACACAGGAAATTACTTTCACTTGTTTATATCAGCTCGCCAATCAAAGCAGATAAGGAAATGGCTCTGAGCCATTGCAGTCAAAATGTCTGTAATCACACAGCAATTTTACTCAGTTTTAAAATAAATAATAACATGGTTAAATTACCACACATTTATATTCTATAGATGTCTTTTGGGAGCAGGCAAATGTGAATAAGGTAGCATATTACTGGTCTCATTTGAGGGTATTTGTTGAGATATTTTTCTATATATTCGTGGTGCGCTTCTCATATAATCACTACTCTCTGGAACCTGCTTCAGTATTCAGTGTTGGTTGTCTTTAGCATGTAATATGACTTGTTGAGTATAAATGTTCAAGTCTCAACCTCATTTTGAGCAGTTGTGTGTGGCTTTGTGTAAAATGTCAGGCAGCATATGAGAGATGTGGGGCGGCCAGCCGGGCCTAAAACAGAGACAGAATTGGCGTCTGTCCTGCCACAGCAGTCGCCCAGTTGGATGATTTTACCCCCCAACGTGCAGAAGCTGATCTCTCAGCACTGGTCAGCCCGCAGGAAGAGCCCAGCACAGAAAAGGACCAGACCCCACAGAGTGCAGCCGCATGTTGCACACAGTAGCTTACGCCCAGACTCGCACTTTAAAATCAGGGAGCGCCGTGTGCTTACTTAAACTGACCTCCCTTTGGGAATGTGCACAAATACATGTACACACACATTTTTTTAACTTCACGTTATATGTCAAGTATTTAATGCTTTTTGTTCACCATGGACAGCGCCCCTGGAAAATAAAGTTTGTACATCTTGCTCAGGCATATGATGGTAGTGGGGTGGTAGTAGCCTAGTGGGTAACACACTTGCCTAAGAACCACAAGACCCAGGTTCAAATCCCACTAACTTCCATTGTGTCCCTGAGCAAGACACTGATTGTAAGTCGCTCTGGATAAGGGCATCTGATAAATGCTGTAAATGTAAATGGTAGTGGTTTGTAATTCTGAGGCATTGGGGGTATCAGACCTTCAAAACCCAAATCCTAATTCCTGTTGTAAAGGCAGTAGATCATGACGCACTGTACTGTGTGTCTGAGAGCTGTCTGAAATGCTCTGCAGTGCATTACTGTGGGTCTTATGCTAACAATGCTTAGTTGGGTCAGTAGGATGGTGTCGGGCTGTTGGTTATTGGGATTTTGAAGGGGGCAGGCGAGCTGAAACGAATTTTGAGGCAGGATCTGGGGTCAGTGGAGCGTTGGAATGGAGGGCCACGGGCCCCTGGCTGTGGGACTGCTTGCCACAGTAAAAGCCGAGTTGTAATCCTCCTTCACGCACACTGCCCTTATACACAGGTGTCAGGCTTGCCAGTGCCCCCCCGAGGCCCCTTCTGGTAGAATTACTGCTCCGTTTGGCTGGAAGAACAACACATCTGCAACCAGTTATAAGCTCAGTGGAGCTCAGCCTCCAAAAGTCCGGTTCCCCTGATCTGGGCTTGGTCATAAGTCGCCTGAGTCTCCACAGCCACTGTGTCTGTTTTGCGAGAGAGCTGTACAATTACTGAGGTTTCACAGAGTAGCTCCCTCTGAATGTCACTGCAATAGATTGTAGCCAAGCATTTATAGCCAAGCATTTACCGAGACACATAGATGAGTAATAACAGGCCCTTCCTGTGGGCTCCTGAGTTTTTGCCATTCTGTTTTTCTCCCACTTGTTCTATAGTTGTAGTTGTCGATACAAATTTCCACTCAAAATGACCTTTTCCATCTGGCTTCATCCCCTTGCTTGTGTTTCATGTATTTTCGTCTGTTTTCAGGGAGCTGAAGGGCCTGGTCGTCACTCTGAGCTCTGAGGGCCATCTGCAGTGCTCTTACATGGGCACTGACCCCTCGTTCTTCACTGCGCCCAGGGTAGACGCCAGAGAGGTCAACTATGACGAGGTGGATACTGAGATGAGAACCCTGCAAAAGATCATCCGTGAGGCCACAAGGACCCAGGGTAGGACAGAACAGAGAGCTGGAACCAAGATCTTTTGGATGTACCTATAATCTAATGCAACCAGTATCACTGGAGTAGCTTGCACCACATTACTGGCACAATTATTGGCACAGTTGTTGATGAAGTAGCATCCTCTAACACTGAAATTATACAGAAATTTAATGAAACAAATCTTGTTTAAGGCATTATGTTGATGAATGTGTTTTAGGCATTTATTTCAAGGCAGGTAGCTCAGTCAAGTATCCAGCCTGTTGCCTTAACCCTCAGCCAGCGGGTGCAGGACAATCTTTTATGGATGTTGGCTTGGTTGCACAGAGCTGTCCAGTTCATTGTTACTCCACCTGCAGCAAAGCGGGAGAGGCAAACCTTTCTTCCGTGGCCAGTGGGAATCAATGCTCTGCATTGCCGCCCAGTTTAATACAGCCTCACAGACTCAAACTGTCTCTGGTTCTGACTGAGAACGTCACCTTCGGGGAAATCTGTGTGGATTTACCGTGTGGGGGTATTTCATTTTATTACTGGCCTTAATGGAGACCATTATGGGGAAAGGTTGCCTGTTCTGTGTTAAAGGCTCAATATCCTTTTTTGTTCTTTTTTCTCTCCCCCTTAGACATCCTGCCCAGGTCAGACATAGAGGACGAGCTGTCCGTGACAGCCGTTGTCTCCACAGATGTGGACAATGTTTCGGTATATAAGCCTGTCCTTAATGCATTGTAGTCTATGCAGTTGTGGCTGCTATTTCACAGTTTTTGCTTGTTCTCTCTCCCTCTCCATTTGTCCTCACAGCAAGCAATCATTTCAGAGATTGATGGCATGGCCGTTCCCTCTGTAACTGTAAAGGTACCGTGATTTTATCGCTATCGTTGGTGTGTGCGAGTTTTTGTTCTGAAACCTTTACTCACCTACACTTCCCTCTCACCGTCTCTCACCCTCAGATTAAAGTGAAGAGCCGCAGTGCAGTTCAGAACCCCAAGATGACCGTGTGTGTTCAGCCTCCTCTGGCTGTCACTCAGGAGCAGTTTGTGCTGGACTCTCTGTGTAAGTGTTTGTTTTTGAGGAGGGGGGGCGTAAAGGAGAATCCATTAGTAAGATGAAACGCCAGCCGGTGTGACATAGATAAACTGGTACGTTCTTCTTTGTTTGATTATCGCCCTAAAGTAGAGTGATGTCACGGGCCACATTAATTATGTCAGACAGGCAGGAAATGGGCCAGGAAATGTCTGACCACTTTGATCATGACTGCAAGCCAAATTTCTGTTTACAGTATGCACAACTTACGTAATTAAACACTAGCGGTTGTCTGAAGCTGGAGTGGAGCATAACCTGTGGAAGGGAGGGTTGAGATGTTGGGAATTAAAACTCCTGTAGGGACTTCTCTCTGTGTGCTCTGATGACTATAGCTTTGGTAAACATTTTCTTTTGATACACTCTCATTGTAAATTGTGTTGTGTGTGTATAAAAAAAGACAGTTTAGCTGTATTAAGATCCATGAATGTGCTGCAGAGGTTATTGACCAGTTGTGTCATCGGGAAAGGCAAAGTGACAGATAATTCAGCAGGCTCCAGAGCAAACACCTCATTAAGGTAAAGGCCTGGTCTACATTCTCGCTGAACCCTTTTTACAAAGATCCGTGGTCTAGAGTTTCACCTGACCCCAAAATGTCAACCTCCTGCTACACTACCGCTCAAGCCATTCGAACTTGGCAACCAGCTAATGCGTTTAATGCAGACACCCTTCCTCTCACATATATACACACGTGCATACTGTGCACTGTTTCACAGTGCGGAGATGCATCTTAATTAGAAGATATTGGTTTCATGTGTCCTCACTTGGCTGCAGCGTCTGCTCTTGGTTATCAGTGTGGTTTTATAGCGAGCCGATTCAGGTCTCCCTCAGACTGTCAAAGTCTGCCCAGGGGGTACAACACATGTTGAGGGGAACCTACCCCCCCCCCCCCCCCCATTCCCTCTCTCTTCGTCTCATCTGTAAACTCTCCCACACAAAGCCCTCATATCTCAGTTTCACACACTGAAGATTCCTCCTGCCTTTGTTCAGCAGGAGCTCTGTGAGTGTGTTTATAATTATCCTCATATTCACAGGGAAATCCGAGCCAGATCTCTGGATACAGGAGACAGTAAGAGGTTTTTACTGTGTGCGATTTCATAATAAACAGTTCAGTCTCGCCCTGCCTTCACCTGACCCAACCTTGGACAGCTTTGTTTATGGTTCACACAAAGGCATTTCACTTCTACATCGGGTCTTGAGAGGGCCGAGGAAAGCCATGAGACATGGCTCATGACTCCCCCTTCCCTTCCCAGAGCTGGTCTCTGGCTTTCCTCGGCCCTCTCCAGCCCATGTGGGATTGATTGTGAACGTCTGAGGGCTCATCGGTGCTCCGGGTCCCCCACCTAACACCTCCCCCGGCTTGGCCCGGCTAGAGGCTGACACACTGCGTCCTTTGTTTTCTTTCTCTATACCTCTATATCTGTCTCACGTTCTCACTTTCCCTTGTTTTTCTTCAGCTGGCTCTATTGCTTTTCACCTTCTTTCTCATTTCTCTTTATAGCTCACACTTATATGACTCTGGCAATTTCGTCGGGCCACCCTAGACAGGCCCTAGTGGAACAACTTGTGTTAATGGTCATTCATCACCTGTGGTCAGGTTCCTGTACAGGCCGTCCAGTACTGACCCTGGTGAGAGTTGGGGCAAATGCCTTAATGGCAAGAATGGCGCACACCTTAACCTCACCAATGTTGGGTTTGGGTCAGGGGCTTCTGAAAAGGCTCAGGTTAAGTGGCTGCTTTGTGCTGTGTGTGAAAGGCACATCCCCATTGGGTGACCCCTCTTAAGAGTGTCCCAGGGGTGGGCTGTCGATTCAGTGGAGGTCAAGAGGGTCAGCACAGACATCCTACAATATACACCCTCCTGGGGGTGGTGAGGCTTGGACTGAAGGAAGACGATGGAGGAGAGAAGAGCAGACACATTTTGTCTTTTTTTTTTTTCTACTTGCCACCATTAGTGGTGTAGGAGTTAAGCCTGTCTGGTCAGGATATGCAGGGAGAGCTTGATCCCGCCATGTTTGCCTACGGTGGTGGAATGAAAAGGTTAAAAGCCTCACCTTCCCCAAAGAGAGAGGGGATGAAGAAGGAGACAAAGTAAAAGCTCTTGTCAGGTGGGTTGATGGAGCACAGGGAAAGTTCTCCCGCTCGCCTTTGATGTGTCTCCTGATAAGGACAGAACTTCTGGCCAGGGCGCATATATATATATATATATATGTGTGTTTGTGTGTGTGTGTGTGTGTGTGTGTGTGTGTGTGTGTGTGTGTTTGAATACACAGGCAGAGCACAGAGAGAGCAGTTAATCTCCAAGGGCTCAGGAATCCTGGCACATAACTGTGGCCCAGTCACCTGTGCCGGCCCGTTTCTCTACACGCCACATGCCTCATTAACACACAACCTGATGCACCAGCAACCTGTGTGTGTGTGTGTGTGTGTGTCTAGAGGGGAGAGAAATTAGGGTGATGTAGAGTGTAAGAAGGAGATAAATTACCTTGATCTCAGGCTATTTTTCCTGGTGTAGGTCTTTGACAGTAGTGACTAACACACACACATAGTCAGTGTGTTTGTAAGTGACTCATTGCTATTTTTTCTGAAGCCATTAGATGAAATATAGCCTTTCCTCAGACACCGTTTGATCTCCCGTTCTCGTCGTTCCCCTCACTTTCCCTCTCCCTCTGGAGATGTCTTTTACCCCTCCTGTCTGCTATTCTCCCCCACTTCCCTTCTGCTCACTCTGTTTTCTTACTCGTCCCCTCTCGCTGTCTCACTTTCTGCTTGTCTTTCCTACTCACACGTACACACTCTCTGCCTGTCTCCTCCCGAACCGTCTCACCTTTCACACACATGTACATGCACTCATGCACACATGCACTCTATCTGACGCAGCTCTGTTTATATTGGAAATTAGTGGAGAAAAACTCAAATGATGCCCTTTTTCTGTTTCGTTTTCCATCCACTGGACAATTTTTTTTGTGTTAAAGAGCCTTTTAAATATTTAAAAGGCATTTTTTTGGCATTTCGCGTGACTCACTGAGCGAGCGTGTGTGTGCGCACGCAACATGGCTATGTAGGCTTAACCGCAAATGCTTTGCTCTCTGCAGGTGCTGGCTCTCAGGTTGTGGTGGCCTTCTCTGCCTTCCTGAATGGCCGTTACCCTCCAGCTGACCTGGGAGGAGACGTGGCTCTGTCTTACAGCTGTCCCACTGGTACTGATCCTTTGCACCACCCTCGCACTCTTCTCACAATCCAATAAGCTTAGGTTGAGCCTCCCTGAACGTGCACAGACACACGCACCTGCCATAGTCCATTCAGTCTATCTCTCTAATTCTCCACTTCAGCGTTCCTCCCCTTTTCATCTAGGAATTGCACGTTATATTCAAAGATAAAAGTTGCCACCAGAAATGTTTATCTTAATTCTCACATGGTTTGTGCCTGACTTTTGCTTTAGACTATATTACAATTGTATTGCATTGCATTGCATTACATTACAGTTGCTTGTTGTCAGAGCGGTCTGCAGACACACAGTCATCCATTAGCACTGAGCTGTGGAATGGAGGTCTGGATTTCGGTATGGATGTCTGAGTTGTGTGTCAGCCCAGGAACACAAGTATCTGATTCCATGCAATATTTAGCTCTGGAAGACATGACATTTTTCCCTGACAGCCACTCTTTAGTTAAATTAAAATGTCATGTTTTTTTATTATGATTTTACTAGATTGAAAATGTTTGCAGAAAAAAGTGCAGTTTGTACTATTGTTTTATTTGGACAGTGTCTGTGTTGGCAAGGCTACATGGAAAGGTTCCTGAAGGAGCTTAAATTTGAAATGGCTTGGAAATATCTGGGTGATTTGATTGTACTTCTAAAAATAGTGTCACAAGCTGATGCTCTGGGATTTTTCACAAAACTTTTAGTCGTTGATGCGGTTTGAAAGATTAGATCACAGGTATCCCTGACTCTCACTCTGCTGGGCTATAGCTCCCCATACAAAGATGGAGAATACTGAAGCTGAACAGCTCTTATTTTCACCCAAGTCTAGTGTAAGCCAATCAAACCTGGAAATCAAACAAATAATTTTACCTGAAAATTAAATTCATGTGTTTTGTGTCATTGTTCTTTGTCATGCCATTAGTTTGTCTTAATGGATTTCAGATAGATGAAAAAATCTAGTCTGGAAAATCACTTAAATCACCAACAAACATGTATATTGTGATAGTTGCAATAGTTGCTTTTCACAAATCAACATTACAAGTGTCACAAGGATGTACAGTTGTGGTCAGAATTTGGGTGTTTTAACTCGACAATGGCCCCAAACATACATCAAAACCAGTTGTGGAAAGGACAAATCAGGCTTTTCAAAGCCCTCACCACAACCCTATGCTGAAAGCTGGGTTTTTCTTCATTGTAACAACACGTAAATGACCATCACTTCACATTAAATGTATTGTAATTTTCATTGGATGAACATTTTCAGTGAAGACATTCTAGGACATTATTTAAGATTGGTCTGATTGGTCTAATGTTTCAGTTTTAGACATATCAACACACTCCCATCCTTCCCTACAATTCTTCCTAAAAGCTCTGTTCTGTGAGCACCCAGTCTCTGGGTATTGTCTGAGAGGGTGTGTGAGGGTGTGCAAGCCTCAAGCTATGTGTTAAAAGCATTTTAATCTTCATTAGTGGTCATCTGCAATGCTCAAGATGTCTGACTGGAATGGGAGGAATGCCACTGTCTTGCCCAGGGCCTTTTCTCCTGCTCCCTGTCTGCCTGTCTCCCTCACTCTCTCTTTCTCTCTGAGGTGATAATTACCATCCTAAACACTGCTCTGATGGGATTTACAGTAGCCGAGTATCCTCCCTTCCAGGATTTGTTTTATTGAGACATCCTCTCCTTAACACTCCACAAGAATTTACAGTGGTGAATATGGGCACTCCTAAAAACCTCAAGGCCGAGGCATTCAATACTGAAATACCCAGCCCTAAAACACTGGTAATAGATTTACAGCTGAGGAATGTCTACTGTTTAATGTATTGGCATGACATTTACAGTGGTCCGCCTTTCAGCAACACTCTCCTAATAGATTTATGGCGGTGAAATGTTGCTCAGATAAGATTTACACTGCTACCTGAAAGCAGTATTGAGACGGTGTAAATATTTGAGATTCTCACATATCATTAACAAGCTCTGTTGGTCTCTGCCGGTGTCACACTACATGTTACGTGAGAGTGAGTAGAAATGCTAACTCTGCTCTGTGTGTTTGAAAGGAACAAATGTTCTCACAAAGTTTCTGTCGAAATAGGGGATATTTGCTGGTCCTCATAATGTAACATTTAACATTACGGTACACTTGATGGCCAAGCTCCTCAAAAAGATGTGTGTATTTCAAAAAAGAATTGTGTGTGTCAGTCTAAACGACTTGCTGTCTGTGTACACGTTTCCGTCAGCATGGAGCTGAGTCCCGTGCCCTGCTACCCTGCTTGGCAGCAGCTGCCATTAAACCGAGCCAAGAGCTGCTTTTCATCAAACGTACAAAGCAAGCAGCACACGGCCAACACTTCTGAACAACTGAATCGAATCTAATCGGAACTTCTGACATGTTCAAATAGTTCATTTAAACCCCATTTGATATTAACAGCTGCACATTTGGTTTTGACTGGCTGGAGGAGGGAGGCTGAGACATGGCTGGCTCTCTGGCTTCACGGTGACATGAGAACATGTGCTGAGTGCTGAAGATGGCAGGCCTCCGTCTCACCCAGTGCCATTTCCTACATCACGTTCCAGCTCCCTTCCAAAGAATTTACTTACCCTCCTGCCTTACACAAATGGCCTGCTGTTTATGAGGTGACTTGACGGACAGGCTGCGATCTGTCTGAAGTGTGCTTGAAATATTTTCTGTTGAAATGGCAAGTTATCAGTTTTAACGATTTGATCAGTCTTCTTCTGGTGGAGGTAGTGTGTGCGAGTGACTGATCTGTGTTCTTGTGTCTGAATGGCAGTGTCCTTTCTGAAGTCACTCATGTGTTCTTGTTTTTTTTCCCTCTTTTCACTGCATCCCATGAAAGACCTGAACCCCACAGGTGAGTGCTGCATTTTGGGACCCACAGAATTTGCTGGTGCAAAGTGTTTATATTTCATACAAAAGTTTCATTCTGGATGAATTATACATAGGAGTTGTGTGTAAATATACACACACAAAGAACATGAATTAACCGAGGCCAGAGCAGGTCATCAGAGACGAGCACACAATGAAATCATGCCATTAACTCACATAACTCATAGTTGCTCAGAGGTCAGAATGCCTCATCACAACCAGAACTGCTGTTGTCACCGGAAACACATTAAACACAAACACACATGCCCCTCTATAATGCAGCATTACTCCACATAGTGCAGGTTTAATAGCAAAGCAGGATGGAAATTTGCAATGAATGGCCTGTAGATCCTGATCCGGCCAGAAGGGGGGTATGGAAGCCAGGCTGTCTCAGGTGCACAACACTTCATGGTGACAGAATACAACTACTCTTGGCTGCACCAGACCGTGCAGGGAAATAAGGTTAGGATACAGGGGAACAAGGGAGCAGGTGGACAGCTGATTTATAGGAGGAAATAGTTTTTCATTGTAACTGCAGCCGTTTGTCTTCGCTGGAAATATGGACCGGCAAACAATTTTTCCCCAATTCATCTTGCACTTTCAAGCCTCGTTGTTTTCCCGCTTTCTCTTGACTGGTAGACAGCTGCATTTTTCCCCCACAATTTTTGTTCAGCTTCACAAAAAGAAATGAACACATGTTGCTCTCCTTTTTTGTTATTTGCACTGCTTTTAAATTGTCCTTCTACAGTCCTCTGAGAATTTGACACATAGCAGTTCTACGTTCCTGTGCTGAATATAGATGGCTGGAGAGAGCGCACACTTCTTCTCACATTCCCAGAGAGCACAGTCTTCTCCGGGGGTTTCATTTTCTCATATTGTTTTAAAGAGAATGCTACACGAGCTGAGCCATGTTGAACCACTGCAGTAGATGGCTTAAGTTACCTGGTCAGACATAACAGGAAAGGATTAGTGAAGCCCAGGCAGGCTACTGGAAAGGACCAGCCCTTTGCTGTGTGGCGCGACTACAGCCTGCCCTGGGAGGAGCAGAGAGTCAGACTTGCTTGCTCTGTTTTTTCAAGCCTCTTTTTGGCAGGGCCGGTGGCTGGGACCTCAGGAAGCGTTATGCTTGGCCACTTTTGTCCGATAATCTGCCTCAGAGAAGTCATTCCCCCGACACCTCACTAGTCGGCCAAATATTTCTGTGAAAATATGAAGCGGTATTGCTCCGGGTGTTTGTTTTTGGCTCTTGCACGATGGCAGTTGTTGGATAAATACACATCTGTAATCCGGTTAAGATGTGGAAGCTGGTGAGCGGGGCATAGAGTTAAAGGGGGGATTTGGCTAATCGTACAGAAGGTGTAGAACCTGCAACTAGAGCAGGCACAAGATAAAAAAAAAAAAAAGGTGAAGTGATTGTCATTGTGATACACTGCAGCACAGCACACGGTGCACACAGTGAAATTTGTCCTCTGCATTTAACCCATCACCCTGAGTGAGCAGTGGGCAGCCATGACAGGCGCCCGGGGAGCAGTGTGTGGGGACGGTGCTTTGCTTAGTGGCACCTCAGTGGCACCTTCCTTAACCGCTAGGCCACCACTGCCCAGATGGGTATATCATCATCTACTTCTTTTTTCTCTCTCTCTAGGAGTGCCACGGGTTGCCCAGTGTCGGTTCACTCTGCCACTTAGGATCGTCTGCTGTCCTTCACCACCCCTCAAGAACAGCAAGTACAAGATCACCTTGGACACCAACAAACCTCCCGTCAGCTTACACGAAGTCTTTCCAGGTACTGCCACAACTACACTCTCAGCACTGAGTGAGTGCTAATTGGATAAAGAACGTTCAGCAGGGAGCGTGTTGAAACTGGGTTCTTTAGCCCATCAGGTACACACCGAATATGTGGCGCATGTTCAGTGTTCAGCTGTGCCGGAATGGAGAGTATAGACACTTCAGGGGTCTCTGGTCTCTGTGAGGAAGTGTCTGTATTTATGTATGCACTTGCTGCCAAGTTGCCATGAAACCCTAACATATGTAGGATCCCACACAGACAAGCATAATGCACCTCCTATGTAATTTTAATGTACGTGGGAACTGAACACACCAATGGTGTGAGGCACAGCAGGACTGGGATTTTGGTTCCTCTCAGTAAAGCAGCTGAAGCCGTTGTTGTTTGGGGCAGGTTGTGGTTGGGGGTCTGGTCTCCCTTAGATAAAACTGGAGCCGTGTGTGCTGTGTGGAAGGAAAAAAAACAATGCCATTGTGCTGGGTTCCTGCTCTCAGATAAGAGCAGTAGTGAGACCCTATCTCTGTCTGTCATCCCTCATGGGAAGACCTCAGTGGCATGAGAATCCAGCAATTGAGCAGAACCGAGCACCCTGGCACACAAGAACAGTGTTCCTAAATGTCTTTACAATTCTCATTCAGTTTTCTCCTTTTCTGGTTTCTGTTTTTTTGTTTTTGCTGAAAGACTTTGCACAGAAGACAGAGGACAAGGAGGGCAATGCTCTAGCCTTCCAGTTCATCACAGGCACCAGAGTCTCTGTAATGGCCTCCAAAACATCCCGTGGGTACTCAGATACACATACGCAACTGTTTATTTTAACATACGAATGTACGCTGCCATGCAGATCTGTCTGTTTTTACTTCTGATCATACAGAAAGCGTTTAGAAATCCTACATACAGATCACCCTTGCACATGGAAGAACTGCAGTGCACAGCATGGCCAGTGAAGAAAAGCTGGTCTCGCTCTACACAAAGATGTGCACATTAAACACCTAAACGTAGCTGTCTGTGAAGCTGTAGTTAATTACAGGTGTTGTCTACCTGGAGGAAAGGTATAAATGGAGGCTGTCTGTCTGTCTGTCTCTCTCTCTCTCTCTCTCTCTCTCATGTCTTCCAGAACGATACAGAATACAGAGCGAGAGCTTTGAGGATATCTGGCTCGTGGCCAAAGAGCTGGTGCAGCGCTTTGAGCTGCACTTTGCCAAAATGGGAGTTAAAGACTTCCGCAACAGCTTTGCTGGGCCCATCCCACTGTCTGAGTACTTCGAGACAGTCGATCACCACTTTGAGGTGAGGATGTGCACACATGCACACACACTCACTCACTCACTCACTCACTCACTCACACACAATCGTGTTTTATTCATGTTTTTAATGTATTCTGAATACATGTGCACGCAGTGCAAGAAGTATATTAGGCTGTTTTAGCTGACTGGGGTGGTTGTGACATTCCGTGTGTTTCCAGCTACGTGTGAATGCCGAAAAGTATCAGGATTTGCTCTCGGAACGGGCAGTTCAATTCAGGGCCATCCAGCGGCGTCTGCTGACTCGATTTAAAGATAAGACCCCTGCCCCACTACAGAACCTGGACACATTGATGGAGGGCACCTACCGACAGGTTTGTGTGTAATGCAGTGTAAAAGTGATGAATGGCACAGCACACAGTGTACACAGTGAAATGTGAAATGTGGTCTCTGCATTTAACTCATCCCCTGACTGAGCACTGAAAGGGTACCACACTGGCTTCTTGGCGGTTCGAGTTGAACCATCAACTTATCGATAACAGGTCCACTTCTTTAACTGCCAGGAAACCATGGCCCGTTAGGCCACAGTGGTGTGCTATACGTCTGTGTATGACTGGTCTCTGACTGGTCTGTGATTCCTGATCAGGAAGTTTGAAAGTTTTCCAATTTTCTTTCTCTGGGACACTTTTGACCACAGTAGACTGGGAACATCCCTCAAGAGACCCAACCATCTCATCCTCACAAGTGGCTCTCATGTCTGCGCATTTTTTTTTTTCTTTCAAAACACCAACTTCATGCATAAAATGTTCACTTACATCATAATATATCTCACCCACTGCTAGGTGCAACTGTAATGAGATGTTTTTTATGTTATAAAACAGTGTACTTACTCAAAAAAAAAAACATCCATACCTACACACACTGGAGATGTCTAATTGCTAATTGTCTCCTGTGGTTATAATAATTTGTTGAGTGAAGAGCTTGCGGTTTATTTGTGACAATCCTGAAATTCCTCCTTTGGTGTCTCTCTTTACTCCTATCGTCTGGTGTACCCACACACTCATGTTCATGCCAGTAAGAGGGAATGTTTAGATGGGCCCTGTTTGTTTAGCTAGTTGTGTGGTAATGAACGTTTAACAGTGTTCATCACACTAAACAAAATGGGCTGAGTTCATTGCTATTAGACACCTCACCATTCATTTGGTATTGTCTTACAGCACAAGCTGTGTTAAAAGTGAGCTCAGTATGTGTGTGTGTGTGTGATTTGCTTAATGTGTCTGTTTCTCCCTTGTGTTGTCAGAGAGAAAAGTGATGGTCTTTTACCAAAGAGCCTGCTTTGAGCTTAGCCTTTCGAGATATGTTTAGGTGCCATTAGGTTATAGAGGTTTGTGCATGCTTCTGTGTATGTGTTTGCGCCCACATGTGCACGAGAGCCTCGGGCCTTGATGGCATCATTAGACAAAGTGTTTTTGTTTCAACATTAAGGTTCTATCTGATCAAGGCTTTGCTTGTCCTCCCATACAATTGCCAATATTAAAATCAGCACTTTGTGTTTGTCCTCCACTCAGTACTTTGGGTTTGAACCAGTGCCATAAGATAGTAAATGAACTAAAGTGATTCTGTTTCAGTAATTGCAAAAGCCTCTTGTTTTTCTCCTTTATCCATATATTCTTAGAATTTGTTTTAACATTTAAAAAAAATTGAAACATACACAATTAAGCAGAAAATGCAGTCTTGGTGCATGTGCGTGTTTGTGTTGATGCGTGTGTGTGTGTGCGTGTGTGTGTATGGGTATGTGTGTGTGCATATTCATGCTACAGTGTCTTGATCTAGTGTCACCCACTCCATCAGATCCCTTCCTGCCTCCGCTTCCCGTTGACATGGGCCACATGCGGGAATCTTGGACACTCTATACGCACTGTAATGTATACACACACCATAATGGACACTATTGATAGACTCTGCACAATGATGTATGTTTCATATTAATAATTCACCTCATTATATGAATACATCCTGTGGGATGTTGAGTGTAGAACAAGCTCAGCATGCAGGTTGCCAGAGAGACTGGCAGCTGTTAAATACACACATAAGGTCTGTTTGAAGACATTTATGTGCTTGTAGGTGTCTTATTCATATTGTGATGAAACATATGCATTTACATTTACATTTTTTACATTTACAGCATTTATCAGACGCCCTTATCCAGAGCGACTTACAATCAATATTACAGGGACAGTCTCCCTGAAGCAATTTAGGGTTAAGTGTCTTGCTCAGGGACACAATGGTAGTAAGTGGGATTCAAACCCGGGTCTTCTGGTTCATAGGCGAGTGTGTTACCCACTAGGCTACTACCACCCTATGTGTGTGTGTGTGTGTGTGTGTGTGTGTGTGTGTGTGTGTGTGTGTGTGTGTGTGTGTGTGTGTGTGTGTGTGTGTGTGTGTGTGTGTGTGTGTGTGTGTATATATATATATATATATATATATTTGCTATCACTTAATCATTTTTTTCATTTTTTACATTAACAAAACAAAAAAAGTTTTAAAAGGTTTGAGGCTGTCCAAAGCAGGAGGCTGTTGCAGTGATGGCAGCATTTCATGGGGATGACGTTCTTATCATTCACTCATGTTAATGAGCATCTGTGTGTTTTGATGAGCATGAAGTGTCTTTTGATGATGACAATAGTGAACAAAGCAGTTCTGAAGGTAAAAAGAGGCAACTTTCATTTCTTTCTCCTGCTACAAAAATACTAAATATGTTTAAATATGTTTCTTGCATTGGATTCTTCAAAATTACCTCTGTCTATGTCTCCGTAACCACCAAAGAGTAGGTGCATCCAAGCATTTGACTGGTAGAGGACATTTAAATGTTGTGTTACATTTCATCAGTGGATGCAGTGTATGGAGCCTTCGCCTCGCTCTCCCAGGAAAGTTATCACTCATACATATTAAATGAGCCTCCATCACCGCTGCTCTCTGGCTCATTAGTGTTCAGGGATAAGATTTAGCTTTTTCTCCGTCAGTTCTCTAATGTGCCCGTCAGAAACTTCCCAAGTCCTGTATGAGAGGAAGTCTAGTGATACAGCCACAGCTATACTTCCATGCTGCTCTTTGATGATCTTTTGGTAGCCTTGGCAAAGGCCCCTGTGGTCAAACGTTTTTAAGAATGGAGAAGGAAGACTGAGCATTCTGCCTTTTCCACAAGCCCTTTTCTTTGCACAAGGGGTTAAAATGGCCCCCGTGTGTGAGCCTGCTATCCCCCATGTGGGCAGTCGGTGCTCTGTAATTAGCTGCTGAATCACGGGGCTGGCTGTGCTGTGACTGACAGGCTGCTTCAGGGGCCCTATGTTCATAATGGAGGCTCTCTCAGACACCACTGATTTATTTGGCCCTAAATGGAGCGCTAAACACAGCTAAACATGGCTAAAGCGGAGCAGAAAAACATTGACTGAACACAGATCTCTCTGTATACATGAAGCCTGCGATTAAGGACGGATGTTCTGTGAGATGTGAGAAGGGTATATGTGTCCGTGTGTGTGTGAAAGACTCTCTCAGGTGCTACTGTTTGTGCAACACATGAAAGGCTGGCAGGACCAGAAGGAGTTCCTTTTTTCTCGCCCCTTTCCTGTTGGTGCTCATCAGCAGACACACACTCTCTTATCTAAAGAAAATATGCACGTTTATACAGTGGGTCCGTACCTAACACCCCTTGAACAGATGGCAACAAACACACACACACACACATGCACATATACATACCATTGCACAGCGTGTCAGACTTAATCTCCATTGCAAGGAACACACACACACAATTTCATTGACATTTATTACTATCCAAAGCAGCAAACCTTCATTTACAGGTACAACATGGTTGAGTGTTAAGTGCTCGTGTGCATTTGCAGTATTTGTTTATGGGGCAGATGAGTTTGTTGACCACTTGGCGTGTTAGAAAATTCTGGTCTATAAATGATTCCACTGAGAAAAACCAGCACTGATATTTCAGTTCAGCTAAAGTCCCGTTTCCATCAGACATCATCAGGGGAGAGGGTCTGTGGTTATCTCAGTATCTTGGATTTCACAGTGGGAACTGGAGTATGGGCTGCTTTGCCAACCGTACAGAGTCCATGACACTTCCCGCACCTCGGGGCTGCTGCCAGTGAGGAACACAGGTGTTTGCCCAGAGGGAGCAGCCAGACACGGGGGAGGGCAGGCCTGCTGGCACAGCTTCTGTGGGATTCTCCTGGAGAACGCTGGCGAAGATCAGCACAAAAAGTGCAGGCAGCTGGCTGGGCAGTAGCAGAGGCTCTGTTTACTTCGCACGGAGCTCTGCGAACTCTTCTTAACTGCATCCTCCCCTCAGCCACCGACTGACATGAGAAATGCAATATCTCAACTCAATAAAGTTGGATTTGGGAATGACAAAAGGACCCAGCTCTGCTGGGGGTGGGTTGGCTAATCTTGTTAGTTTTCTATCAGACGGGGCTATAATGGAATCAGGATTGAGCATGCCTTCCTTTGGCTGGGTTTTTGTTGTAGCTTCTCAGTGGATAGTGAGGAGCTAACAGGATTTGCCATGCCATAATTAAAGTGCTAACTCTCCTCCAGATCCCTCTTTACAGACACACATCTCCTGCAGGCTCTCGGGAAACTGGCCCGACATATTGCTTGTACATATAGTGTAATTGTTTCTGTTATTTTCTTTTACATGCATGTAGTTCAGCCTATGGTTTATACCCTCTGCCACTTATTCGCGCCGTATTAGGCTTATATTTCTTTGAGCCGGGGTAAGCGTTTGCCAGACCAGGCACATTCACACTCCACCTGTAATAGGTTTTCTGTTGGACTGCTCTCTACCGCCCACTGAATTGTCCTCAGTGTGTGCTTGTGTTGTGCCTGTGCCTTGTCCTTGTCTGTGACAGTCTACAGTCCGACTGTAATGGAGATGAACCTCAGGCTGCCAGTCGGGCTCTGACTTCCAGTGGTCCGATGGTTCTGTGCACATGTGGAAGAGGAAGCACAGACCTAACTGTGATTATTAAAATAATATAGCAGTTGTGTATGACTGTGGCTTCATGGTGATAATGTGCAGTGTATTGAGCTCCGGAACTCCTTTCGACAATGCTGTCTTTGTGGACGGTTTTGGTCTTGTGTGTGTCCTGAGCTCGGAGTCAGATGCAGTGCATTGTGGATAAGGAGCATATTTTGGGATGTGACCTGACACCACCCTGCCTTGTCTAGTGGTACATACACTGTGCATACACTTGACTTAAAAGGTATCACTATTTGTTCTCTACAGCATTTGTATTTGTAAGACTTGGCCGATTTGGATTTACCTGCTTATGTCTCAGCGTGGCTGTTTTTGGTTAGCAACCTTACTGAGGCAGTTTTGCATATGGTAGAGATTTGATGCACCTCATAAACAGATGAAAGCTGATGAAACAGGTCTATGGAATTATTCGCGGAGTTCTAGAGTTTATGGCCTGCCTTGTGATAGTGGTTCTGGGCAGGTATAGGTATAATTTGTTTCCACTTTGAGGGCCATGCTTGCTGGCGTGGTGACCAGAGTTATATTTATGGCAGTTTAGTAGGTGGAAAAACACGCAGGTTTATGGCTAGAACATATGAATAGATGCGTATGTTCCAGCAGCAGCTTTTGGCCTGTAGGTATCCAGTGCGTTCAAGTGAAGGATCGGAAAGTGTTGCTTGTGTGACCAAGTTTCCAATTGTGTTTTCAAGTAGCACATAAAATGAAATTATGATCGGTTTAAATCACGACTCTCCGGCTAATCCTGTACTGGCTAAATATATATGATTTAATGTTGGATATGTGTGTGTGTGCGCATACGTGTGTGTCAGTCAGGACATTCTTAACTCTAAAAGGGCTTGTGGCTGTATAAAGAAGCTAAAGCAACTTAGTCAATCAAGCCTGAGCCATGCGCTTTCTTTGACTGATTGCTTTCCCAAGCGGTTTCTCCAAGATCAACATGTCCTCTGCTACACCTTTTGCCATGTTTCCGCTGGGCAGATTAACAGAACAATGAGAGTTTTATAAGATTACACATATTTACTCTGTAATCAGAAGCTATGGATGGCAAAGGCTGCCCGCCTTGCTGGCAAATTTCAGATATTTATCTTGTTGCAGTAAATTCCGACTTCCCTGCTATTTTTTCTTCCTTTTTGACCCAACAGGGGTTGTTCAAAGAGCACCATTGAGAGAAAAGCAAACAGGCATGCAGAGGGCAAACAGTACTGTGTGTGTGTGTGTGTGTGTGTGTGCGCGCGCGTGCGCATGTGCGCTGCCATGACATGGCGTCCGGTCCACAGGCAGTAGAAACAATGCCCGCACTGTGGCTAACACCTCCTTTAACATTTGATGGGGAGAGAGTGAGATTGAGAGAGTCTATCAAACTGAAACGAATTCTCCGATTTTCACAAACTGCGCTGCACTGCACTGCTTCAGCGCATCTAGTAATGATGCACCTGCACCTGGGTTCAGTTTTTTTTTTTTATATTGTCATCATAATAACCTGCGCTACTCGTGCAGAACTCCCCATCTGCACTGCTTCAAGTAACCATGATCACTAGTGTTGTCAAAAAATTTTATGACAAAATATCTTTTGTCAACAAATCTTTTTGACGTGATGAAGACGAGACGTAAATGCTGGTCATGTGAGGATAACTATAATGAAATACATCATGTAATATTGTTGACTAATAAAAACAAGTTATATGGGTTACAAAAAAAAATTATTTCCATTTTCATTGACTTTATTTCCTCTCATTGAATTGTGTTATATCGATTCTGTTTCCTGTATTTGGTCACATTTAAGGATACTTCTGATGGGTGAGGAGGAAAAGACTAAGCAATCTCTGGATGCACTTTCTTTACAATGAAGTGGAAAAGAGAACAGAATGTGTAGTTGAAAAACATGGAACAAACCAGAGCATCTAACTGGAATGAATGTAGAGTAATCTTTAGTCTTTAAGGTAATAATAATATAATAATAAGAAAAGGTTTTTTTTATTTACAAAATGGGTGGGGCCAAAAGAAAATGTTTGTTCTACTAGGTACTTTATTGACTGAGTTAAATAGAATTGCATTACTAAAAATTATATTTTCATTGACTAAAATGTACAATGTACAGGGTGGGCCATATATGGATACACCTTAATAAAATGGGAATGGTTTGTGGCACATTAGTATATGTGAGGGGGCAAACTTTTCAAGATGGGTGGTGACCATAGTGGCCATTTTGAAGTCGGTCATCTTGGATCCAACTTTTGTTTTTTCAATAGGAAGAGGGTCATGTGACACATCAAATTTATTGGTAATTTCACAAGAAAAACAATGGTGTGCTTGTTTTTAACGTAACTTTTTATTCTTTCATGAGTTATTTACAAGTTTCTGACCACTTATAAAATGTGTTCAATGTCACCATTCCCATTTTATTAAGGTGTATCTGTATGAATGGCCCACCTTGTATTATTATGAATATGACTAAAATGCTTTAGTCGACTGAGACTTCACTAGACTAAAATGAATATGGACGTGACTAAGATCAATAAAAACTAAAATGACAGTTGGAAACAAAGCCTACACAAAAAAATAAAACTAGGACAGGCCGCCATAAAAAACTATAGTGATCATTCGTTCCATGAGGACACAAGTTCTGAACATGCAGCAGCTGTTGTATTCGTAACCTAAACATTTTGCTCAACTTGTTTAGCAGCAGTTCAATGCAGTAGAAGTCAGCAGTTCAGTCATATTTTTTTCATGTTGCCACAAAATCCATCAGCTTCAATTCCATCTCCAGTCATAACACAACATTGACATGATGAAACAAGATTGGCTGAACCAGGCTGAAACTTACTTCATTTACCACACTGTAGTGGTGAAATAAGAAAATAAATACACAGCTTTCTGTGTGCGTGTAATGGGCTACCTGAGGGGTTGAAGATGGCCCAATGCTCACGTAAGGTTCTATGAACTTACCTGACCTTTAAAGCTCTCAGTGAGCTTCAAAGAGCTCTAGCCCTGCAATAGAAATGCACTTTGTCATACCTTGTAAATCTAATAGCAAACCTTGGTGAATAGGATTTCAGAAAAGTGTTAGACATAAGGTTAGTGCTCTACACATAATTTATTTTTAAAAACATAAAATTATAATATTTGGTTATTGGTTCCACTTGAATACTTGCAATATTTACAAAATTGAGGTCTGTAGCAGTCGCAAAAGCATTTCACTGCATATCATACCATGTATGACTGTGTACGTGACAAATAAAAATTGAAATTGATTTGAATTCCTAAACAGACTTTAAAACATTTTTCACATTGCGTTTTATGTAAGAAATTCCAATTAAAAAATGATAGTGCACCACCTATAATGTTCCTGGAAGTTGTCTTCACATGGCAGCCATCAGTTCAGGCTGTATTATCCATAACTGTACCAACTGTCATTGTCCATCCGGTAGTTTGAGCGAATTTCATTTACATTTACATTTATGACACAGTCCCCCTGGAGCAACTTAGGGTTAAGTGTCTTGCTCAGGGCCATAGTGGTAGTATGTGGGACCTAGGTCTACTGGTTCATAGGCGAGTGTCTTCCCACTAGGCTACTACCACCCCCGTGATTTCAAATCTCTCATTCTTGCCGACAGAGTAGCTGCTTTAAAGGCTTTTTCAGAGGTCAGAAAAATGTCAAAAGGGTCCTTTTTCAGGAAATGTGATCGTGGCTTAAGTGCAGCATGTAAGTCATTGCAGAGCATTATGGCAGTCCGGAGTGGTGAGGCTGAGCGAGCTGCCCAGGCTTTGGGACTGCGCCACTGGCCTGAACAGATTAGATTTGGACCTCTGCTTTGCTCTGATGCATCTGGCTGCATGGGTTGTGACATCGTGTCTTTTGTCACTCTCGCGGGAGGGTTGTAAAGTTCTCTCTTTATATTGCACGTTGTTTTGCTGCTGTTTGGACTCTTGTTTTTTTTTTGTTTTTTTTTTTAAATATGTTTGTGTCCAATGAGATTTTACAAAAATGCAAATAAATGAGACAGAAATCTGTGATTGTCTCCTAGATGCATACTGGTGCACTTCAGGTACAAACATGCATATTTTTTTTCCCCGTTTTTAATTTCAAAGGCAAAGCGGCACTGATGTGTGTACTCTCTGTGTGTGATCGAGGGAGAGAGAGAACTACTGAACAAGTGGGAGAGAGAGAGAGAGAGAGAGACATATATTAGCAGGGTCACCCTCAGTGTGGAGGTGGACGGGGGCCCCGGGTTCACTGCTGCCTGGGAGGTGAGTTTGAGCTGTTAATTACAGGCCTGCCGATTGTGTCTGCTAAAATGAGTAGAGAAAGGTCGCTCAAATTAAAGGCCTGGGGATTGCCTCTGAGCTTCTAAATAAGGAAACATGGAAGGCGCATGAATGGATACACAAACAACCCAGTCCTTCAACCGGATTCGCCGTGACCGTTTACACACATGTACTACAGCGACTGATGCAACAGCACAGTGAGCACGTTAGGACAGCCCTACCTAAATAAACCTTTTTTTTAAATTGGCCCTGGGGAAAAAAGGACACGTCAGTGGTTGTGTTTGGTTGTGACTGGGTATCGCGTGAAAAGGCACGGCAGGTTGTAAGGGGAACGACCCCTGAAGGGACGCGCTCTCGCTTGCTCGGGGGTCACTTTCTCTGCTGGGTTTACATCAGCTGCCACTGCTCCTCGTCCGTTAACATTAGCACCAGCTCGGGCCCCACAGTGACCCGCTCCTGCCGTTCCCCCGGCGAGCGCTTAGCGCTGTCTGTCGTCACCTGTGGCCTGAGCAGCAGCCAGGAGCACTTATCCTGCTCCTGCCCTCTCACGTCTGTCGGAGCGGTACAGATGGGTGGAGGAGCTGTTCTCCAGCTGACAGAAAGCCATTGGATCCCACACGTTGCTGCTCCATTGTGACTCACTGCAGCCAGCCACCCTAATAAAGATCTCAAAGCAAGCGTGAGGTCTCATTAAATGGCGCACAGCGCATGGTGCAGCTCGGTTTCGGGCCCGTTGACATAGCAGTTATAGCTAGTCTTGTAGCAGGTTCACTGAGAAGACCACAGCACCTCGGGGCTAACCCATATCTCAGAGACAGCAGGTTTCACACTCCCTCCCCAGGCTCAGTGCCATTCTCTCTGCCTGATCCTCTAATTTACCCCCCCTCCCAGAGCCGTAGGACCACCCTCAGAGGAACAGCGCCTGACCTCAGCCACGACGAAGGTCCTTCAATGGTGGGGAGGTCTGAATGCTCCAAAACACTGGGCTGTTTGATCTAGCCTCTCCCTCACTCCTCGTCTCTCATTTAGAGGTGCAGGGTGCTGGAGGGAGGCAGGTCGGAGTGCATCATGGGCCGGCAGAGCCTGGATGAGAAGTTTGGCAGCTCCATCTCATAATTGCTGTTTCTGAGGATATGTTCATACACTGAGTAGAGAGACAAAGGCCTGCTCCCTTTCTCAGATGTGTCTGAGGCAGTAGATGTTTTACCTATCTTTTCTTTCTTCTGGAAGTCTCCTCTTGAACTGTGCAGACAATATAGTTAAAGCACTCCTACAGTCACATTTGTGACTACACCCACCCAACACACATCCGATTATTAATGCCAGGAAGCCTGTCATTAAACTGCTAACTACATGTATTGTATTTTCATGCTGCCTATTTCTTATTATGGTGCAAAAGAACAACTCCATGGAGGGAGAAGAAAACGAACTGAGAGAATAATAAACCTCAGAGCATAGCTTGTTTATCAGGCAGTGCGGTTTGGAGCCTTCCACCGCCACTGATAAGACATCTCAGGTTGCCTGTGTGGGTTGCCAGATCCTATCGGGTCCCAGCCATTTTCCAGCCCTTTCTCCACCTGATGGCTGATCTTATAAACGTGAATTGTCTCCACCAAGCAGCGTCTCTCATCCAGCCAAACGCTATCTCTGTGCTGTGACTAAAGACAAAAGGAGTTACTGTCTAGGATCACTTGCTTGGGTGATGCTAATCTCTCTGTCTCCCTCTACCCCTTCTGCAGAACATGCATTTCTCTTTCAGGTTTTGTGCACAAACAAGCTTTGGTTTAATCGTTTTTCTCAGCCAAAATATAGAAATAGTCAGAAGTTATTAATAAATAATATTTGATATGGTAAAATAAATGCAATGCTTGGACGTTGTAATGAGTTTAATGGTCAGTTCCTCTGTCTTTGTCTCTCCATCCATTCCACTAGATCACGGTCCTTGATGCCTGCCAGTGATGGACAACTTTGCAACAAGGTGTTCCCAGTGCAATAGTTTCTTTTGACCAGTCTCTTTGTCTCGCTATATACATTACTTGTATATATGCGCATGTATGTGTTTGTGTTTGTGTGTGTGTGTGTGTGTGTGTGTGTGTGTATGCATACTTTTGTTGCTGCAGTGAATAGATTAGATGCTTCCTGCACCGCAGTGAGTACCATGGACGTTCTCCAAACCACTCCACACCGTCCACACCACCCAGCCTTGTCTCCAACACACATTTCCACATACGCACAAACACACACTTACACACACAATGTCTGTATGCACTCCGTGTCAAGGCATTTAAGGAATTTGTGTTTACTCTGTCTGTTTACCACTCGTGCATTAATTCTTGCTGCCCAGAAATCCCCAGACATCTCTTCCTTTCACATTCTCATGAAGAACAATGACTTTGTGTGTTAAGCAATACATTTTGCCACATTCCAGTCGTATTTTATTTGAGACTCTGTAATCCAGATGAATAATTTATACACATTTTACCAGGGTCGTGTCTGTGCACTGTGGAGGTTTCTGAGGCTCTGCATAGCTGTGGAAGAACCCTCATGCAACCACAGTTGCTCAGACCTGTACCGTCAGGTCCGCAGTCCAGGGCTACAACCACCACTTTGTACTTTCCACTCTTTCATCCAAGAGAGCTCCCATTTTGCGCCTTCTCTGCGAGAACGTTCTCCTAATGTTTCCAGGCATTGGGGGAAAAGGAACGTCATGTATTTTGATGGGCCTCTTTGCTCTTCAAGGTGCAAGCAGGGACCACAGAAACCAAAAGTATCCTTCGCCCACCCCACACTAAATATAAACTCCCAGGATAAACCCTGTTTATCCCAACTGGGGTGATATTTCTGCCTCTCAATTTGAGGTTTCATCCCTCAAAGAATAATATATTTTCTTGGCCATCTTTGGCACTGGCGAGGATTTGTTTTTGGTTGTAAATGTTATATTCAAATTCGGCAGTATTTTTAGTTGTATGTAATTTTTGCAGAATGTGCCCGTCTGAGATGTGCTGGCCACACTGAGGCCTGATGGGTGTATTTTTTTTCCGGCAGAGCAGAGCAAGACCCCCCCGGTGCTGGCGCATTCTGACGCCGTCCCTTCAGTTTTCCGAAGGCCATCGCACCACCGGCTGTCTGTGTGATTAATGGTTTCTCACTCACCCACACCCGTCCCACCAATCCACCATAACTCACAGGGACCACGCGGTAGCTGCAGACTGCAGTGGCAGCCCGAGGTGGCCGTGTTGTGTTTGGTGTTAGGATGGGGAAGACCCTTCCCCACTCAACAGCTTCCGGCCGCTCTGAGCAACCTGCGGCTCTGGATCCATTCCCCCGTTCCCAGTCCGCACCCGCTGCTGCGAGAGTGTGTGTGAGTGTGTGGGGCACGTCCCTCCGGCCCGGCTAAATGTGCCTTTGTTCCCTCAGCTGGCATCAATCAGCCAAGCGTTCGGCCGCACAAAAGCCCCTTCACTGACGCCACATTTGGCTCGGCGGGGCGGCCCTTTTTATCAATATACACCCATCTTTATTAGTTAATTTTTCTTTGAAACTCGGTTCCCTCACTCCCCCCCCGACCTGCGCTTTGGTGGTTCACAAGTCTCACGTGAGTGACGGGGTGGATGCAGAGGGTGTTGTCATTGCTCAGAGTCAGGGTGCGTTAGCGGTGCCCCTGGGGGTCAAGCGTGTAAACGCAAGCTAGGTGCGCCACCCAGCTCGCTCTCTGTGTGTGTGTGTGTGTGTGTGTGTGTGTGTGTGGGTAAGACTAGTGTGTTGCTGGGATATAACATTACCCTCTGCAGCTGAGTTCACATGAGGAAGAAGGCGGAACTGTTTCTCTCACAGCTGTAATATTTAGGTATTTCTGATTGTGTGTCTTGGCCACCTAAAGGCGGGGTTCTCGTCTTTTATTCTCCTCTCCCCGGCATAACTTCTCTCCTTTTATTCAGCTTAATCCGTCTTCCTCTTTCAGCGGCGTTTCATATCCTTTTCTTTACTCCACATGAAAAAGTATCAGACCCCCTCTTCTGTTCCTAAAATCATGACTTTTCACACCCTTTCAGCAGATTCAGTCCTCAAATGAGATGGCTCTCCCTTAAAAAATTACTCTTTGTCCTGCATCATTTAAACGAAGGTAACCAAGATGTTGAAGAGCAGTTAAACGTTTAACACATTTCTCTCTGTCCCTTTGATAGATTATCGCTCTGGCAGATGCTGCAGAGGAGAACAGGGCAATTCTGCACCAGGCCTTTGCCCGTCTGCGGAGCGCCACCCATTTGATCATCCTGCTGGTGTCTCTGTGGCAAGGACTGAGCTCTGACCAGACGGCTATTTTGGAGGCCACTCTGCTCCCGCTGCTGCAGGACACTCCACAGCTGGTCAGAACACACACACACACACACACACACAAACATATTGACAGACAATCTGACTTTCAACCATGCTTATGTACAGTACAGGCCAAAAGTCTGGACACAACTTCTCATTCAAAGTGTTTCCTTTATTTTCATGACCATTTACGTTGGTAGATTCTCACTGAAGGCATTATTTACATTTACATTTGCTGCATTTATCAGACGCCCTTATCCAGAGCGAGTTACAGGGAGAGTCCCCCTGGGGCAACTTAGGGTTAAGTGTCTTGCTCAGGGACACTATGGTAGTAAGTGGGATTTGAACCTGGGTCTTCTGGTTCATAGGCGAGTGTGTTACCCACTAGGCTACTACCAACCCTGCATCAAAACTATGACTGAACACGTGGAGTTCTGTACATGTTTTATATTCTAGTTTCTTTGCTCTGATTACTGCTTTACACAGTCTTGGCATTCTCTCAATGAGCTTCAAGAGGTCGTCACCTGAAATGCTTCTCCAACAGTCTTGAAGGAGTTCCCAGAGGTGTTTAGCACTTTTTGGTCCAGGTCACCCCAAACCATCTGGATTGGGTTCAGGTCCGGTGACTGTGGAGGTCAGGTCTCCACTTTTTGTTAAGTACAGAACTCCACATGTGTTCATTCATAGTTTTGATGCCTTCAGTGAGAATCTACTAATGTAAATGGTCATGAAAATAAAGAAAACACATTGAATGAGAAGGGGTGTCCAAACTTTTGGCCGTTCATACACTTTTTCATACAAATTTGACATGTTTATTAACATTTCTATAAACATTTCCCACATGTCACACACATTCAAATGAACAAAGACATCCAAACATTTACGCATGCACAGTTCACGCATTTAGATTAATACTTTAATGCTAAAAAGACACGAAGACACTCATATACACTTATGCGTTTACCTAAGCTTTATCATATACTCACTCCTCCACTCCAAAGGCCTTGCAGTCTCTCAGGCTGTGACCTTATCCTCTCCCTGTGGGCAGCTTCTCTGCTCTGGGTCTGTGACCTCAAGTAGCCTTTAGCATAAACAGATCTGATGAAAAGCCCCTAAGTGTTTCTGCTCCTTAAGAAAACTTTCCCAGGTGCTGCAGACATGGGTGTCGCTGAAGACGGACGTGACAGCCCACCAGGGGCAGGGGTCCAGTTTGCCTCTTTTGGGGTCCAGCCATTCTTTATGTGTGGGTGTGTAACATACAGAGTGTGTGTAACATTTGCTGCACAGCCTGCGGTGCGTATTGATTTATGGAGTGAAGTTATTGAGTCGTCGGGGATGTTTGTTAGTAGGTTTTGGTGGGGCTGTGATTGACACCTCAGCGGCACAAAGCTTCGTTTTATCTCCGTGCTGGGGGGGTGTTATTAATTAACTGGCCGTTTCATCACTCAACTCAGCCAGCAATGAGAAGAGCCAAGACATATTTACAGCTTCCAACAAATACTTTACCACCAAATTCTTTCACAGTTACAGCACTGAAGCCACAGTCTGGCACATGGGGCACGGTGACAGGTGGCAGACACACGTCCTCATGTCGCAGTTTGGCATGAAAAGAAGCACTTTCATGATCAAGTACCGCACGGAGAAGCCATGTCCTCATTTGAGTCTGTGCTCATGTGCTACTTTTAGACTAGGAGGGATGTATACATACACGGCCTTCTATATATACCATCACTGAGTATATGTTCTCAAAATAATGCCCTGCATGTCTGTGGTAATGCTGGAGACATGACAGCAATTACAGACAATTAAATTAATCCCGTTCACAAGAGCGAATGCATAGCAAGCACGCAAATACGCAGCCTTTTCAGGTGCTAAATATTTCTGTCTTGGTACATATTTCTGGATGCATCGGTGTGTGTGTGTGTTTGTGTGTGCGTGTGTTTGTGTTACTGCGGAACACACACCTGCTGATTTAGTCCCAGCTCAAGCTGTGTGGCCCACTGAGTCTGCTGTTAGGTGAAGATAACATTCCAGAAGATGGCGAGAATAGAAAAAATTACATGTTTTTACAAAAGCCAAAAATAAGTCTGAGGAATACACAGTCATTGTGCTGACCAGATTATCAGTGGGCACAAAACTGACCACCGAGAGGCAGACAGCACATTCCGGCTTGGCTTCTTACGGTGATTCAATCGCGTAATTCAGACAAATTCTCATGTCTACAGATACACGTAACTCCACTCCCTCATTATCGGCCTCCTTTCCCCCTTTCTGTCACACACACACACACACACACACACACACACACACACACAACATGGACTTGCACACTTGGAGCCACTCTGTCCTCCTGCCGCCACCTTGACAGTCTCCCCGGTGCCAGGCTTATCTCCCAAACCAGATAAGCCCACTGCCCTGCTTGGAATTCCACCTACACGCGCGTCCTTGGGAAAGGGTTGTTCACCCGTGCGCTGTGTCGGAGAGAAATTCTTCCCGGGAAACATGGCTGGAGCTGGTGGGACTTTTCTCACCCCGAAACGAGCTCTTGTAAAGCGGAACTGCAGGAGGTTTAGAACATTTTACCCCCGTAAAGGACCACGGACTGCTGCAATCATTCAGCAATAGCAGCATTCTTCTTTGCGTCGCCTTAATTAATTGATTAATTAAGGGCACTGATTGGTTTAAGAATCTTTAAGGATGGTGATTGTCTTTAACCGGTGAAAACGAGGCATCCCAACCCCCAATTCACCACCACACCACCTCCTATCTGGTGGCTTGTAGGGGGTAGCGCTCTCTCTCTCTCTCCCAGCCGCAGGAAAACCCATCTCTTGGCTAATTGTCGAGCGGCTCGTTTTGCTTGGCTCAGCCAGCAGACTGCTGCGGCCAACCAGAACGCCCTTCGTTTCACTGTGCCGTGAAAACAGATGCTGACTCTCCGTCTCTCTCTGAGCTATTCCTGTTCCGGGCCTCAACAGGTTCATTCCTTTCCTAGCTTTTTTAACATGTCTCTTCTAACATGTCTCCATTTGCTCAATTTTGGGGGGGTTTAGGGTTTTCATTTAACTTTTTTTTTTTTTTTTTTTTCCCACTTCCTTGCTTCCTATTTTTCATGTATCTCTTTTTCTCAACTTTTCCCCCTTCTTTCTCTCGTCCTCTCTCAGCAAATAGAACACCCTTCCCTGTCATCATTGGTACGTTTGATTACCTGTTATTAGGCCTCATTAAGCTCTATCTGCATGGCGGCAGGGGACAGCATGACGGCCCCACGCCCAGGGCTCTGTCAGCAGCCCGTCCCATCATGCTTCTCTTCTCGCTAGGTCTCGCTGCCAGCGTGGTAATGACAGGGGGCCACTGAGATGCTGCAGAGAGACGCACACTCCACACACTCTTGCACATACACACCCACCTCAGTCTCAGTCACTGTTCTGTTCTTGTAAGACCTAAATAACTTGTGTTCAGGTTTCTTCTATCTGTGCACGTCACTCTTCACTACTCACTAACTACATGTCCGGCGGTTGTGGTCTCCTTGTCCCCCTACATAAACACACTGCCTGCTCTGGTGTCTGTCTTACCTTGTTTATCTTCACTAGTACATTGAGATCTGGAAGTCATACTGCTCTTACATTGGGATTGTGTGCATATATATATATATATATATATATATATATATACACACACACACACACACACACGCCTGTATAAAGGTTCTTTTTAAAATGAAGCTTTTCAGCCAACAATCCTGCCATACCACAGCTCAGACACAGGGGGCGGTGTGTGCCTAATTCCACTCTCACCTTCAACTGGAACTATCACACAGTTGCACTGTCAATCTAGAGATTGCTCCCTGTCAATCGTTTTCATTCAAATGTTTAATTTATTTTTTTCTCTCTCCTTCAGGGCTGGGAGGAAAGTGTAGATGCAGCGGTTTCTCACCTCCTGAGGACATGTTTGTCACGCAGCTCAAAGGACCAGGCTACCAGTCTAAGTACCAGTCAACTGAGCATCCCTAAAGACATAACCCGACTCAAGAAGCACATCACACTGCTGTGTGATCGCCTGGGCAAAGGAGGCCGCCTCTCTCTGTCCTCAGAGGCCAACACACCGACGCCCGTCATGATGCCAGGTCAGAGGGCTCTCTGTGTTAGCTACACTGTGTGCTCTTATATATTAAATGTTATGCAGAATTGTGGACATTTTTATGGGCTATTGTAACAGTGGTATTTTTAATTATAATGCCTTCCTTGGCATGTATTTCAAACTATAATCTATATTTGTACATATAAAAAGTACAATGAGAATATACCCATCCTGTCTTTAGACTCTTTATAGACCTTCTTTGACAATGCGTCTGTGCTCATTTCACTTTGAAGGCTTTCTGCTTCCGACTGAGGTGCTGAATGTTTGCCTGTTGCATTAGTCGAATACCTGCACAGTGGGACCCTGTTTAAAAGGATGCATTGTTTAGGAAACCATTTGCAGCACAATTTCTTCTCTTCCACTGATCCTTTGGGGGCCCCACTCACCTGAAGAATGCCTTAATAAACTTTAAGAGCTTTCAGGACATGGTGCAAAAGACATGTGTCTAGTTGATGGGTCTGTTTACTGCCTCTTGCACCGTTGTTGGCTAGCTAAAGTGTGTCTGCTGGCCCTTAATGGCCCTGTGGCTCCTCCAAGGTCCCCGACAGGACAGCAGCCCCACACGGGTCATTAAGTTCCAACAAAAGGCCCAAGGGGGCAACCGACTGGCCCTGTGTTTACCCATCTGCCCTGCCCAGCACTAGAGCCATTGGCCCAATCATCCCCAGAGAAACGGTATGGCCTGCAGGATTCAGACCATGACAGGGCCATCTATAATGGACACACCTCCAACTGAACCCACACCGACATACCTGCCAATTCTGTTCCCTGCTGCACAACAAGCATGTGATTAATTCATGTAAATGTGCCCAAATTTCTACAAAGACTGTGTTGTTAAGCAGAGGCAGCCCTGTGGATGCAGTTGTGGTTCTTGGGTGAAGTGGGCTGTAGATGTACTGTGTTCTGCGAGAAGCAGCCAATACAGAGTGTAGGATCTGTGAGGATGGTGTGCAGGAGCCTGTGCCGTCCGGTCTCTCTCCTTTCACCTATGGCCTGCAGCCAAAGCACACAGGAGCTGCAGCCTGACCAAAGGCCTGTCAGCGTCTGTGTAAACAGTAATTTATTACCTACACCACTGATGTTGCTTTTTCAATTGGCGGTAAAGGAAAAGTGTTTACATTTCCAACTAGACCAGTGGCAGTGCTGTCTCTTGTGTGTGTTTGTGTGTGTGTATTACGTCAGGCTTCAGTAGTAAAACTACTGTAGCAAAAAAAAATCTTAATATTAATTTGCAAATTAATGTTCTGTGTGTGTCCGCCCAAATGCTCTGTAATATGAGATTCTTCTAAAAGTTGAAATGAGGGAAGATAACTGTTAACAATGCATGAAATAATGAAGATACAGGTCAGGATCTACTATCATGATAATACACTAAGAAAACGTCATATATCAACTTTAATGTACAGTACAGTGAGTTCAATTTTCTTCAATGCCAGTCCAACTGATTGTCGTTGGGGACAATATGTCTGAAAAGTTTGGGATGCCAACATGGGCATCGATGGGTTGAATGCAGAGGACATATTTTGTTGTGTGCACTGAGAATGACAATCACTTCACTTTAACTTTCATGGTCCACAAACCATGTTTAAAAAATCTGGTAGAATCCATATGTTGAATGAAAAGGAAGTGGTAAAATGTTGTTTTACATTGTGTAACCTTTTTTAGGTTTTGACTTTAGAAACGGTTAGGTTTTGGTGTAGACATCAGGTTGAGTCTGCTCGGTATCCTGGGATGCTTTTTGTATTTTTGATTTTGTTGTATAGTTTCAGAAGTCATTGGAGTGGTAGTATCCTAGTGGGTAACACACCCACCTATGAACCTAAAGACACAAGTTTAAACCCCACTTACTCCCTGAGCAAGACACTTGACCCTGAGTGTCTCCAGAGGGACTGTCCCTGTAACTACTGATTGTAAGTGTCTCTGGATAAGGGCGTCTGATAAATGCCTTAAATGTAATTGTAAATATGTATGTTGCTTCTTTGCAGCCGAATATCTATATTTAGGTCACTGCAGAACCTTTCATCAAGAGAAGTTATGCAAGGAGATAAGAATGAGGTCTATTTGTGCCATTGATACAAAATGCTCCAGATTTGTGAGAAATGTGCAAACGATTCCAGTCGTAGTCCCATTCCTTGCCTGTGTCTGTGTTACCCATCACAGGCCGTCACTCTCCGACATCACAATTGCTTGGGTATTAGCAGTGAATCAGAGCAAGATGGCCACAAATGACCCAGTGATGATCTGTTTTTCTATCCCTCACTTCCACACTTCCGTCCCATAGGCTCACTCTCTCACATCTGTCTCCTACAGGAGCTGGATTCTGGTGATGTTGGATAGAGGCAGTGTGTACTATATGGATGGGAAGATAAAGGCCGAGCTGAGGTGCTGGTGGTGTTTGTTTTAGGAGAAGGGGAACTGGAATAACTTCAATGTTCTCTCTCCAAAGTGAAGTGATGCAAAATTAAACAAAACTGACAGGAAGGATGTCCACTATGACGTATTAACTGGACAACTATCAGGAGGTTAATCTGGGGACATGTTTTCCCGACAGTTTGTCATGTAGGATGTCATGTACAGACATGATTTGCAGCAGAGCATTACACATTTCTTAACATGTTCTTGTGTAATATCCATGCCGGAAGGACACTGCAATGCAAACAGACACAGAAACATGGAATGAACAGAGCAGAGCTGTTGAACAAAACTGAATATCAAAATATCACACTCACACACACATAATGCATGCAGTGTGGGCATGTTAACCATGTTAGACATATTAGTGCTCTGACTGTCAGCTGGACTCAGTAGGGAGGGTCATTCGCTGGCTCTCAGCTTTCCCCCACACCCGCTCAGCTCTCCTCAGTCCAGCAATTCATATAATTAGATCTTAGAATATCAAGTCTTTTAGGGGGCTCACATTTTGCATTTGATGCAATTAATTCTTTAGAGTAAAACATGCTATAATGATATCTAAACTGTAACAAAGAGGCTCAGACAGGATTACGATTTGGTCATTTAAATAAAACACCCCGCAGACTCTAACAGTGAATAAGATATAAATAAAGTTTTGCACAATCACATAGTTCTTTGTGCATTTAAATATTTTCATCTGGTCTAGTCTGATTTCCACTCACTGCATGCCGCTCTTTTTGCTTCTTTCTCTCTGTAGCTCTGATCACGGTGTCTCCACAGTGTCTCATCGTAGTGCCATTACCCACCATGCCTTCCTGGCTGCTAAGGAAATTCTCACTCTGCGCTTCAGTGAAGCATAGCTCTGGGTTCATTTTTCTCAGATATTGAGTGATGAGAGGGCTCTCTTATCTTGGCCAGCGTGGTATGATCGGAACCCCTGGCCCACCAACAGAAGCCCACAGGCCTGAAAGAGCTGATGGCCCAGAAGGATCCAGTGTTTTCTGAGTCTTTCCTTCTTTTCCTGCAGGTTTTCCCACATTGCTCGCCATGTGCTTAAAAGTCTTTCTTTTCTCATGTGTGTGTGAGAGCTGTGTGCTCAGGGCTCCGAGCCGAGAGAGTCCTCTGCGCCTGCATTCAGTCCTCTGGTCAGCGCGTGATTTATCCAGATTTATATTGCACTTCCAGTTCCTACTCCATTCCGGTCTCGGAATGTTTCACTGACAGGGAGCAATTTAAGCCTCCTGTTGCGCTTTCACATTATTCACCCCCTCCTGCCTGCCGATGTGCTTTAGACATTAGCGGCTCTGCCGGAATCATGCTGCTTCAGCAGCGCAAACGTTTTTTCTTTTGGGTATGAAACGCTGAAAGAGTTAGTATGATTAAATTGTCCGTGTGAAAAAATATTATTCAACTTCCTAGACAATAAAAACTCACTGTCTCGGCGTAAGGCCAATTTTCAGGCCATAATGGAAAAGAAATGGAAAAGCACATTTGTGTGAGATTTTGTTAATCTGCGGGTGAAGGCAGATAGACACGACCCTGTAGCTACGAACAAGCTTTTCAGGGGCTGTGCATTGCTGGCTGGTCAGTGCCTGGAGGACCCATATCTCCCACTGCAGTGCTAACACAGGGAAAGGCCGAGACATGCAGCCGGAGCCACATCAGCAGGGGCCACAGCAGGGATAGGGTCCCGGGGACCACTGGTGGCCTCTGGCTGGACCTGAGATATGGGGGGGGGGGCGGGGGTTCAGCTGGGTGGGAAAGTGTGTGTCTGATAGCACCTGTGACAGTCTCTCGCTTTTTTCCCTCTTTGTCTCTTTCCCTCTGTTCTCTCCCCCCGAGAATAAATATTTATGAGGCTGAACCTCTGGCCGCCGTTCTCTAGCGGCTTTGTGTTCAAATGTCAAACTTTTTTTTTTTTTTTTTTTTTTCTCTTTTGCCTCCATTTCTCGTCTCCTGCTTTTTCTTTGAAGATGTGGAGATAACAGTCCACTTACAACATCTCGAGCGGCACTGTCCCTGACGCGGCACTTCTGGGGGTGTGCTGTATTCCTTTGGGGGGTAATTGGTAGTTTCTTGCATATGAATGTAATCATACTCGGATATTTTTAGTGCTGTGATTTTTCAGTCAACTTTGTCATCAGTGACATTTAAAACATCAGTCTGGGCAGCATACCAATATAAAACATTTTTATGGCATTTTCCTATAACATGACCTGTAAAACATTTTTTTTCTTTTGGAACCTTGCAGTGTTCCACTTTAAAAGGAAAATGTTAAAGTGTTTTAATGGTAAAACCTCAGAAACATTAGAAGAGTTTTTGTCTTTAATTGTGGTGTATGATTTCATATTTTTTCCTTTATTATCTTTCACCACACTCCCAGCTTTAATACGTGTATTAATATTGAAATGTGAAAATGAATGTATAAAAACTGACTGACTTTATCTCTGGTCATCTCTTCATTTAATACTTTAACCCCTCACAGATTACATTTCTGAATGTGTTCCATTGTGAAATTCAGTTACATTTTTTTACATAATTTTTTTTTAAGTTTAGCATATTGCTTCACCAGACTGATTTTGACATAAAAGGATTTTTTTGTTAAATTAAGTACTTAAAATGAAGTACTACCTTTTGTAATTACATTTTGTTAATTACTAAGTTAATCACTTATATTAATATTTAAGTTAATTTAATTTCAATTTTTTTCCATATATTTTTTCAGCTATTTTATTATAGCTGTTTAAAATATAGAAGA
Organism: Denticeps clupeoides; assembly: GCF_900700375.1. Taxonomy (NCBI): domain Eukaryota; kingdom Metazoa; phylum Chordata; class Actinopteri; order Clupeiformes; family Denticipitidae; genus Denticeps; species Denticeps clupeoides. The sequence continues at coordinate 32,353,359 of NC_041711.1, read as the reverse complement.
TTTAATATTTTTGTTGTTTAGTTTATTGTAATAACCCAGAGTCCAACTGCATTCCAAGAACTTGCTTTCATTGGGGACTGTAGGAATAATTTTACGGTGCAAGCATATGTGCGTATTTGTCAATTTCACAGATGGCTCTTGTTCACCAATTTTCAGCTTTTCATAATGGGGAAGACCCTGAAACCGCAGTGAGAGGAGCAGGCTTGAAAAGTCCTTTGTAGTTTGGTCAGCTTTGCTTTTTAGCTGTAAGGTAGATCAGGTGTCTGTCCGATTTCCTCCCCTTCGCCTCCTGTCTTTCTCCAGCATGGATCAAATCCAGGAAGTGAGCAGCGGCTGCTTCTACTTCCTGCATGCGTGGATAAATACTGTCAGACGTGGGTTGGTGGGTGGGATCAAACACTGTTGACATACCGGGTTACCAGCACCTTATGGGGGCATAAGGCATGTGTGGTTACGTGTGTGTGTGTGTGTGTGTGTGTGTAGTGTAGGGTACTAAAGCCTTGGCCAACAGCTGATCCTCACCGGTCTTTGAGCCATCAAGTGTTTTAATTGGAACATTAAGTTCTTGAGTGCGTGTTGTTTTAGTGGATGAAAAATGTCTTTTGCCGGGTTTTTGGGTGAGGGAAATGGCTGTGCTGCTGTAAAAGAGGGCGGAGCTTGACCCCGCCGTCCACTCCACCCAACCCAATGGCAGGACAGTGGAATGACATGCTTATAAAAACACCTGTGTAATTAAAGCCAGCTCTCGTGTTTCAAACAGCGACACAAGTACAACTCTATAACCTTGACCTTGCGTAAACGGTCAGCCTTCACGAGCAATTGGTCACACTGAGCAGAACAGATAGGGTTTAATGAAAGGACAAATATCAGGTGGATTTTGCTAATCTGCTCAAGAGAAAGTCGACCATTGCTAGGCATGTGTTTTAAGGATGTAAAACGAAAAAAAAAAGAATCAACCCCTTGGGATTGTGGGAAGGGGACAGACCATGGGAGACACAAGGGCCCCAATTCATGGACCCCAGAGCCCTTAATACCAGCTGATCCTCTTGATGGAGACCAGCAGTCCCTGTCTGAGGACCCCCTGTAATTCCAGCTCACTGGACAGGATTTAGCAGTGTGTGTGTGTGTGTGTGTGTGTGTGTGTGTGAAAGAGAGAGAGGGGAATTACATTCAAATGTAAATATTTGAAGCTTGTAATGGCAGTGAAAGGGAGTCCATTTCAGAAATGTTCCTTTCAACTCACTTCCAGTAACGCAAGATTACACATGTACAAGTTTACACACATGCTAATAGTCCACAGTGTGAAACTGGCAAATTCACCAGTGCTGCACAAAAACACAGTATAAAAAGGGGGTTTGCACAGCATTAGTACCTGCATTTTCTAAAGCGGAGCCCTTTCTTTCTCTCTATGCCCTATGAACTCAGGGGGCTGTGAGCCCATCGAAGAAAGCGCTGAAAATGAACTAGATGAGCCACCACTGGAGAAGGAGCTCATGAAAAAGAAGCAGCCCTCCAAGAAAGTGAAGAACAAGTCGGGTAAGTCCAACGTTTGACTCCGCAGGTGTGAGTCGGGGTTGTCTGTTGGTGTCTTTGGGCTGTGCACAGGTTATGGGACCTTTTTTCTGTTCCATCTGTTTCTACTCTCTGCTTATATTCCCTCCCAGCCTGATTGGGCCTAATGGCTGGTGAATTGCAATTTTTCCGGTCATTATCAAACTTGAGATTTTGCTGCAGCGCTCCAAATAGTTTTTTAATCAAATGAATTAAAGCTGCGCGCCTTACTGTTGGATTAGAGTGAGGGAGTGGAAAGGGGGAGGTGTTTTTTCCTCGGGAGCCACCCGTGATTACAAGACTGATTGAAATGCACCCAAATCTTTTAAGAAAGTTTGTGTGTGTGTGTGTATACAGGGAAGCGAGAAATTGAAGGAGAACATTTTGGTCCAGTATCTGAATCGAGTATCTAGATTATCTACCCAGCAGGACATACCCTGCCTATGACCCTCACAAAGATCTGATTCCATGGACCCTAATGGTAACTTAAACACTTACACACACACATATACATACCTAATCAAAATGGAATGACGCCTGACGAGCATACAGAATTGGAGCGAAGCAGGAAATGACCTCGTCACTATCATGCTGATCAAACTGAGTGAAAAACTGACTCTCGCTGGGACTTGGCCGGTGTCCCAAGCACACAACTGCTGCTCCTCTTAATGAGTCTCACTTGTTTTGCATTGTGTGGTTAAGCCCTCATTTTCAAAAGAGCTTTTAATATCTTTAAAGAGGAACAGAACTCCATGATCCCTCACTTTACTCAATGGACAAAGGACGGCTTATTGGCGCGTTCAGACTTTTTACGTCTCTTGTGTGTGCCAGTTTCCATCTGGTTATGGGCTAAGTTCAGCATTCACTTTGCCTGCTTAATGGTTTGTGCAGGTGTATTTATTACAGATATCTCATTTTAGGAATGAGAAGAATTCCGTCTTCTCTCAAGCCAAGCCCTGAATGTGTAACGTCAACCCAGTCTGTCGGTAATACCGCAGTGAATCTGGTCAATTTACCTCATGCGCCCCACCAAACAGTCATTTCCATGAAGATGTGTGTGTGTGTGTTGTAGTATGTGCATGTTTATAGTCATGGGATGTGCGTACAGGGGTGTGAGCTTGCTTGAGCAGGCCTGAGCCATGTGCCTTATTGTGGTTAATCCAGCCAGGCGTCTACGCTAATGAGCTGAGCCAAGGAGACGCTGGAGGAGGAGTGGCGACAAAGGCAGGGGACGCGTGGGGATCATTAAGGACTTCCTCTCCCTCAGACACACACACATACAGGCATGCATACACACAAGCCCTCCGCTGTGCTCGATCAGATCAAATGACTTCCACACGTGTGTTCAACCAAGCTTGCTCACCCACGGATTCCAATTACGGCGACGAAAACAAAATTACAAGAAAAGCAAACAATCGAAACCAATATGTTCCCCCCGCTAACTCGCTTTCATGGGGATGCCACACAGATCGTAGCAACTTTTCCCTTGTGAGCTGGTCCGGTAGATTCTATGTCATTTTGACCTAGGTGTCACCTGTTTAATGGTGAGGTTAAGTTTGTCCATAAATGCAGGAGACACACGACACATTTGAGACACTTTGAAACACATTTGTTGTGTCATTAATACATTTACATACCCCCTGGAGACACTCAGGGTCTTGCTCAGGGACACAATGGTAGTAAGTGGGATTTGAACCTGGGTCTTCTGGTTCATAGGCGAGTGTGTTACCCACTAGGCTGCTACCACCCTCTACCACTACCAGTTTGTGGTGCCATATTTCATATACTGCATCTCCTATACATGCCATTCAGTTCAAAAGTGATTCGCACGCAGACTAGATGTTCCTTAGGACGGGTCCTCTCTCACCCTGATTGAATAAGTATCTGTCCTGCTGAGTAAACTCGGCCTCTTTATCAGATTTGTTAGATTATCCGGTTTTCTTGGCCTAGCTCTGGCAGGAGATCACAGCCATTTTCCTTGACTTTCCTTGTGAATACCGACTACTATTTCTGCCATCTGATGAGTTTAATCAGTTCATTTCAGTGTGAAAGTCTCTTTGAACTACAAATGTGAAGTCATGTGGAAATTGTGGAGGTGGCCAATTCTACAGCTCCAGATGAATGGCTGGAAAGTCTGGATAAACTTTCGATCTGTCGTGCAGCCTGGTCCATGAGCTCTGATGTCATACCTTTCACCATTTTCCTGTCTGTCTGAATTCCAACCAGTGGAGAGACATCTATCTGTCTGAAGATAAGGCAGACATCGTCACACTGTGATCGTCCCTCAGGCGCCATAAAAAGGGAAAAGCGGAAATAATCCCTAATTAGTTTTGTTTGTAATGGAAATGTTCAGACGAGACTTTTTGTGGTTTGCATCTTTAAAGAAAGCCCACTGTCCGGACATGTCCCCCCCACCACCCCCCTCATCACACCTTCCTCCTGCTGACATAAAAATAATTAAGCACCACCTCACAGGTTGCATGGAAGGCAGGAAGCATCTCTTGCAGAACTGAAAGGCATCAAACGATCGGCGGCCCTTCTTCGGTCGGCGGGATAAAAGACACATGAAAAGACAGATGAAAGAGAGAGTGGCTTTTCTTGCTTCGTCTCTTTCTCTTTTTAACTCCCCACCATGAAGCGCCTGCAGACACACACACACACACACACACACACGCACGCTGGTTCTCCGAACACACTGCACACTACTGTGCTGAAAATACGTTGCTGTTTGTTCTGTAGTACACACTCTGCACCAGCAATGTACACCGGTCCCCTAGACTACCAAACAGGTGGTCTTATATTAGTCAACGCCTCCTTTTAAAAATCCTCTTCCCGTAAAGGCTTCATTCGGAGCAGAAATATGGATTTCTGGGTGAAAAACAACCATACTGTTACCTTTACCTAAAAGTGACCTGTCCCATTTGAGTAATATTCAGAAGTCGAAGGGAAAAATGATATTTAACAAGGTATTCCGTCCAAGCCCAAAGGCTGTTACGATTGGCTGTCAGGACAGCTTTCACCTGTAGTCTAGTTGCCATCACCTCATCCTGGATATGACTGTCTCACTTTCTTTTCCTTCTCTTTCTCACTCTTATTTCTGTGGTCAAATCCACAGGACTGGAGCAGAGCACTCTGTTGGGACTGAGGGTCCTCGCCTCACATTTAAACCCAAACAGACCAAAACAAGTTACGGCATGTCGTTCCCAGGTCGCTCGGGCCAGGGGAGGCCTTCAGGTGTTCCTCTTGTCTGGTTCACGATACATGCGCACTAATTCGTTTCATCTGGTGGCCGCTTTTGGGCCAAAAACTTCCAAACAGACTGTTCCAGAGGTCCCTATCAAGTTAAATCCTCGCACTTCCTCAAACTCCTCAAACAAGTGCCATTACATTAACATCAATTAACATCTAATGCTGGGCGAGTTGGTTTATATAATGTATCACAAATCAGGTTTACGGTGCGTTTCCTTAAAATAACCACAGGATTCTTTTTAACATGGCAGTGAATCGGAATTGAACTTCCACAATTTGGTCGCTCAGGGCAGTGCGGAGCAATATTCGATTTGTTCGCTGCTAGAAACCTTCCAGTGCTGATGGCAGCCATTGTAGCATATGCCAATCGCTGATCGTAGAGTCGAAAATTAAGCGCTTAAAAAAAACACATTACGTCTCACTGCACACTGCTTTTAACGTTCATGAACTAAAATATATTCATATTATTTCCGATTCATATGTTTGTTTAAATCGTTTTGCCTGCAAAGGTTTGCCCTGCATAATCGTCCCCTGGGGCAGAGCCATGTTTCGACCAGCAGTGGTGGCCTAGCGTAATCAGGAAGGTTGCCGGTTCGAATCCCGATCCGCCAGGTGCCACTGAGGTGCCACTGAGCAAAGCACCGTCCCCACACACTGCCCCCCGGGCGCCTGTCATGGTGATTGGTTGAATGTAGAGAACAAATTTCTCTGTGTGCACTGTGTGCTGTGCTGCTGTGTATCACAAGTGACAATCACTTCACATTTCACAATGTTAATCAGTGTCAGTGACTCTGTCCTGGTCATGTAAAAATACGAATACGTCATTGGTTGTTAGTGTCCAAGTTCCCTACTTCCTCGCTGTGAATATCAAGTTGCTGGAACATCCAAGTGTGTTATGTTAATGCGGGTTTATGCCGTGAGCGACCCAGGTTTCAATCTCACCTTAAACACATTTTTTTCTCACTATATTATGGTGCACAATGTCCTTCAACTTAATTTAACACCGCGCGGAGCCTTTAATATGACATGGCTTTTTTAATGGTCCAGTGCAGCCGAAGGTGTTTATGCGGCGAACAACATCGACTGCAGCACGCCTCTTTTCACAGACGATTTGCACAACCCCCGTGCTTCCGTGCCGTCCCTCTGTCACAAATGATCATTTTTGGCACAGCAGTTATTCAGAAATGCCAGTGACCCTCGGTGCTGACACACGCTTTCACCATTTTTGTCTCACTGTATACTTGTATTGATCCTCTTTTATTGTGAGTGCAGGAATATTGACCCACTTTTTTATATTTTCCAATGAAAGGTAGTCAACTGTTTAGTTTATCACACTTTAATATACAGTGAGACTGTGCAGTTATAAGCAATAAAGCAGCTGGACTGATTGTTCTGTTGTGTTTATTTGCACTGGAAAAAGCCTATTTCAGCCAACTTGAATTTCATAAAATGTTGTTGTTATTGTTATTAATCAATTATATTCAAACGTTTAATATGGTTATTGATTCTAACAGTGTATGCAAACATTGTTCTTGGGCGCCTTTTTATGGCATTGACCCATGGAGCCACATACTGGATTGTAACGTGTCAGGTAAACCATATGCTGTTTGCTCAGATGTCCGGTACGTGGTATGCACTTGAACAAATCTGTTTGGCCTGTGCCGTATCAGTGTGGGAGATCTGTCTGGAGGCTTAGCACTGGCTTCTTCCTCCCTCAGACACCTCAAGTGTGTCTTCAGAGGTGTGCAGGAGACATGGGAACAGGAAACAAGGGAGAGAACGTTCCAGCAGACAGAACTCTGGAGGGGGAACGATCCGTCCAAACAAGGCTCTCGTTTTATGACCGTGCTGTCCTTATGGGGGGTTAGCAGGGACACAGGGGGCCTTCGGCAAGAGAAACTGATACCTCCGGGCCAGACATATACATGTGCTCACACAATCGCACAGACACACACATTTTTACACTTGCACCGGAAATCTGGAGCAGGTTAGTGGTGCATTGAGGTCAAACAGGGACCACTGGAAGAGAGGATGATGAGACGTTAACGATATCACACTGTCTGTTTCCCTTACTGTATGGAAGGGGCTGCTGGGAGGCACTGGACCACCGGACACATTTTCAGTGACAAACTGTTACCCCAAAAGTGTGGTACTTTGGTGAAAAACACCTAACCTGAGAGACCCATCTACTTCAAGTCTATGTGCTCTTTTTAATTTAATTCAGTTTATTTATTTGAGTGTGGTTTAAAAGGGAGAAGTACTTAGACCAGGCCCAGCTACTAATGCATTGCTACCATTACGTTAGGGGGTTGGCCGTCTCATGTGATTAAGCCTGCATGTGATGGATGTAAACCATGTTGCTGTAATGCGCTGCGACGCTCCATCAGATTGCATGCATTTTTTAAGCACATGTACAGCAGTAATGTTGATGTTGAAGAATTAATGGTCGCCGTGACGTCAGACCTTTCAGTGACACTGTAGAGTTCATATATTGTCGCTGTGGGGAACACTTTAGGGTCATTGGAGTTCATATTCACAAGACTGGTCGAATGATGGTGTGGCAGGCAGAGCTAAGCCTAATGAATTATCAGCAACAAAGCTTCTCCCATCCGATTTCAGATGGTAGTACTCTGGGTGCTGCTTTAAAAGCTAAAGCATCCTGGCTGTGATCCTAATGCATTCGCAGTCTTCCATCAGAAGCCATTGTGGCAGCTATTGCTCTCTGTCTAAAGATCTCATTAAAATCCCATTAAAAGGAACTATTCCCGGGAATGGTGTGTGATGGGGTGAGTGCAGTGGGAACTGTAGACGCTCCCTTACCAGTTATGTGTTCCGAGGGCAAAAATGACTGACTTCTGCTCAAAGTGGATTGAGTTAGTCTGTTGGGTGCTGCACATGCTATAATCCACTTAATAAGAGCAGACTTAACCCTACACTCAGTACGATCCACAGTTCTGTTGATCTTCAGTTATTGCTCAACTGGGCCATTTATTCTGACTGCTGTGTTGGTCCTAGTATGCAAGCACAGGAGGGAAATCAATTTATTGATAGGACGGCCCCTTGTTAGTATTGCACTTCTTCTTGATGACCTATTGTGTCATGGTCCAGACTGGCACCATGTTGAGCAGTGAATCGGGCAGTTTTACAACAACAACAACAACATTTATTTCTTATAAAGCCCAAAATCAACTACAGTACGTCTCAATGGGCCTTGACAAGTCCTACAGTTGACACCTTCCACACTTGACTCTTCTGCACACAAGGAAAACCTCCACACACATAAAAGGAAAAAAAGGTGGGAAGAAACGTTGGGAAGGAGTGATAAAGAGAGGAACGTCCTTCCAGGGTAGAGTGAGCCTGCAAGTGGTGTCAGTGCAGGGTTGGTGATTATTTGTCCAATAAGAAAAAAAAAAACGTCCTACAGTTGAAGGTTTGGAGAAGTCCAGTCCGTAATGTTCTACATTACATGTCCATTCTTGATGTTACTGGTCCACTTGAAGATCCCTGAAAGCTGTAGTTGTAACGGTGGTGGTGGCTGTGGTGACCCTCTGGTATGTTTCATGGTATGTCCTTGTTTAGCAGTTGTCAGGAACCAGGATTTATTTGCTGGTCTCTTCACTGGTCTGCCAGTAGTCTGGACGCTTGATTCCGTGTCTCTGAGAAAACAAACAGAAGCAGCGGCAGACGGTGGCATCGTACTGAAATATGTGGTAATAGTGGTATATTGGTGCTACTGTGGCCCGGTACCCTAGCTAGGGTGAACTTAACAGTGTCTGTGTCTGACTGTGTGGATTTTTCATATGTGCGGTATACTTTTCTTATTTTACAAATGAAATGCATGCTATCCCATCAGGTTTAAATCACATCCAGGTCAAAACGGACTGATGTTTACACAAGTTTTGGTCTGACTAACCCAATAATTCAGTTTTTAATGTTCCCCTTGATCAGACTGTCAGTGAGTGTACATGTAATGTGGATGCTATAGGCTAGCCTGTTCTGCTCCATTCTCATGACCAGGTCTAGTAGCCTGGTGTTGTGCTGGGTGGAATCTGTTAACAACTTGTCATGTAAATTTTAACGCACCTTGACAAAGGTTTTGACTTTGAGCTTTCCACCTTGCTCTCTCCCATTTTCTCACACGACATGCACATTAGGGTCCAAGGTGTGCAATATCCCTCAGTAAAAATAAAACAAGCTCATTGGGAAGTGGGCCCTAGACAGAGCCAAACCCGAGAGTTTGCTCTGCAGTAAAAGCTGCTTTCGTTTGACAGGTTTTAGCTTTTAACAAGAGACCTTTAATTCTGTGAGAAGGAAGCAATGAATTGTAAAGTATACTTTTCCAGAGCCTGGCCGTTAAGTGTGCTGAGTACACAACTGCACTTGGGATCTACGATGGCAATGACTAACATATGTTCTCTCCCCAAAGCCCCCATCTCTTTGGCTTTCTCACACTTACTCTTCACCATCCCCCTGACTCTTTGATTAGTGTGGAATTGACAGTTTCTTTCACAATCTCTCTCATGCGCTCTCTTTATAATTGTCCTGTGTGTGTTGAGTATATGCACGAGTGATGTCACTTTGATGGGTGTGTTGGGTTGGGGGTCCGAATGTGCGTATTTGTCAGCTGTCGCTTGCCATAAGCGGTGACATGTACATTGAGGCTTCTTGGGGATGGTCTGTGCTGGGGAGGGTGTTGATGTAGCCTGGGGGACCACTACAGAGCCTCGGTCGGGTGTGTAGGGGGTTGGTGTTATTTTCTGGCCCCAGGCAGAGGTTGGATTTACTGAGGAGAGGGCAGAGGGAGTGAAGGTGGGTGGGTGACTGCGTGGGAGGAGGGGGTCTCCAGATGTATCAAGTATGACTTTACAGTACTAGTAAGGTTGCGGGCCACCTCTGACTCAAACCGCACCCGTTTCAAAGGGAACCCCCCTCCCCTCCTCTTCCGAGCTGGAGCGGACAGAAGAATATCTGTCTGCAAGTACTGTGATTAGTTCCCTTCATTAGCTTGTGAAAGCTGGGACGAGATCCACTGAAAATACTGGAAGATGGAAATTAAATACATTTCCAGGTAGACCCATGAAGAAAAAACACTAAGAAAAGGAGGGTCGATGGTGGAGCTGTCAGCAGATGGTTGTAATTGCCCTAAATCATTTGATCAAACCTGGAACAATTATGAAGAGCAATTAATAACAAAAGAAGAACACTGTAAATGTGCATCCTATTTTTCCCACATGAGCTGAGCCACACCACACCAATGGGACCTGACGCTTGGTATGCTGGGGGATTCGGGACTGAATGTTTTGGAAAAAGCATTTCAGTATCTCCAACTATAACTTTATCCAGAGCGACTTACAGTCATTAGTTACAGGGACAGTCCCATTGGAGACGAACAGGGTTAAATGTCTTGCTCAGGAACACAATGGTAGTAAGTGGGGTTGAACCTGTGACTTCTGGTTTATAGGTTTTACTCACTAGGTCACTCTGCCCACTAGAGGCATAAAATAACAATTTTCTTTGCAGCAACAGTCACATTTAAATGTGCAAATGCAGAGTAAGACATGCCCTCTTTTCTCAATTCACCTTGAATCTATCATTTTCAAGTGATCTTGAGGCTCATAACCTTGAGACTCTTCATTTTTAGAGGTTTAGTCCATCGATCCCTTTTTTTTTTTTTTAAAGGCTGCTTTCACAGCTCCATTGCGCTTAAGCTTATTATTCATGTCTGTTTTCTATGATTGCCCCCACTCTGCTCTCTCACTTTGTGTCACTCTGTGTTAAGCCACGCTCCTGCTCCCTGCTAAAGAAACACAATGGTGACCAGCAGGTCGATTAGAATCAGCTGTGGTTAGATGGACACAGTTCTCTGGGGTGAGGACCAACAATGCCTCCCGGCCTTTGTTTGCTAAATCCCATCTCCTGGCATTTCCTGTTGAGCCTGGTGAAAATGGCAACCGCTCTGTGCGGGTCAGCACATCTCATTCACCTCAGAGTGAAGGATGAAAATAAGATTTAAAAAAAAAAAGCACGAGCGTTGTTTCTCCATGGTACTTTAACCGGTTGCAGAATCACATTATCTGTCACAACGGCACCTTCCTTTACCTGAACATCCAGATCTTCTCTCTGGCTTGTGATGACTTACATTTACAGCATTTATCAGACGCCCTTATCCAGAGCAACTTACAATCAGTAGTTACAGGGACTGTCCCCCCCTGGAGCAACTTAGGGTTAAGTGTCTTGCTCAGGGACACAATGGTAGTAAGTGGGATTCGAACCCGGGTGTTCTGGTTCATAGGCGAGTGTGTTACCCACTAGGCTACTACCACCCACTTCACATTCTCCACTTACTACCATTGCGTCCCTGAGCAAGAGTGTCTCCAGGGGGGGACTGTCCCTATAACTACTGATTGTAAGTCACTCTGGATAAGGGCGTCTGATAAATGCCGTAAATGTAATTGGAATATGTGTGTGTGCTGGGCATGTGGGTTTGTGTGTGTGTGTGTGCCAATTTATCCGGTGGTCACAATGACCGTTACAGTTCCGTCTCTCTTTTTTCTCCAGGCCAAGGCAACACGTCCCCCTGGTTCTTTCAGGCCCCCCTCTGTCTGAGCTGCTGGCACCAACGGGCAGCATTCCTGCCAGACAGGGCAGCGCTGATTAGAGCGCAGCGCAGCGATAATTTACTCCGCGGCACATAAATCTGTAGTGAGGATAGGAATTAAAGGGAGAGGCTGGTTGCGAACCCCTGACATGCTACGCCTGTATGTTTGTAGAGCAGACGAGGGCAAGGACAATGGTGAGAGGGATGGTCCATGCGCACACATGCACACACACCCATGGTATTGAGCCTCAAGGCATGAAAAGCATGGAAAGCACATCACACATTAGACTGAGAAGTAGGGGTGTTAAAATGAATCGTATAATCGATGCATCGAGATGCAGACGTGGACGATTCTGCATCGATGCAGTGCAGAACATAATCAATAATATCATGATGACGTGGAATTCAATTTCAGCCTGATCTGGGAACAGCGCCACGCCGCATGTATTTTCACGTGACCAATTTGGACATTACACGTACCAAATATTACTTCTTTTATGTAATACAAGATGAAATAATACAAGGACCTCGGTTCCTCTGCTTGGTGGACATGTCGATCTGCATCAGGACCGGGGTAGACGATTAACTCCGCCCACAACATAGTGCCATGTGCATTTTGAGGAGAACTACCAGTATATACAACTGTTACAAGGTGAGTGCGGACGTAACAAGTTTTTCTGCTCTGGAGCAAATCAGAGCGTCCACACAGGCGTATGAGACTCTGGTATTTGGAAACATCATGTGACCATGTAGAAAATGGCTGGAATGCATCGCGATGCATCGATATCGAGGCACTGCTAATCATAATCGAATTGAATCGTGAGACCAGTGAAGGTTCACACCTCTACTGAGAAGGAAGGGGCCGATGAGCGCGACCCCGGCTTGACTCCGTCACTGCTGGACCCCCCCCCTCTGTACCAGGGTTTACCTAGAGGCAAGCCTGAGTGACTCTGCTCTCCCTCTCTCTGGATAACTGCCAAGCTAAACCCGCCAGTGGCTCTTATCAGCCATCAGCTCCGTGTGCGACCCGCTTGCTCTGTGGAGCACAGATCAATGCTCCCGTTAAACCCTCCAGATTTACATGCCCTTTCAAAGGCCGGCGCATGATAGCCGCCACATTTCCATAATCCATGACCTCCTGCAGCATCATGCAAATCTCGCCGCTCCGTCACTCTGTCTGGAGCCCCCCGGCCCCCTGGAGGTCAGACAGGGGTCACTGGCGTTTTCCTCAACATATATTTCTCATCTGATAAGCGCAGATGCCGGCGTGTGATTTATGAGCTGCCGCGTGTGTGTTTTAGAGATACGCGCCTCCTGCCCTCCTCCGTCTGACCCAGGCATGACTGACCTTCGCCTCGCACCGCAGGCAGAACTGTCCTAGCCGCTGGCCTTGGAAGGCTCTTGGCTGGCTTTCCTGGAAAAGGAAATGGGGGATGAGATTATGCTCGGGTGTCTGAGGCCTTCAGCGTCCCCGGCTTCGAAGCGCGGCTAACCCGAAAAGTACTTTTCCAGTTTGGTTTTTTTTTGCGCTACACTACAGTTTTAGCTGGATCACATTTTTTGGAGCTGGACCAGGTGTAGCTCAGACCAATTGTCTCTTACGAAATCAATGATCATATTAATTATGCTGTTAAACAAATGAACATGGTCATTGAGAAGCCCCATTTTAGAGGTCTGAAATGTTCAGTAATTTGCAGACCAAACACATTTTACTTGGCCTTTGGTGGTCCAAACCCCGTGTGGCACCAGGGGGGGTTCAGGGCTGTTTAAGGTCACAGCAGTCCCATGTCAGTCTCTTTCTGTATGGTCCAGGAGCTATGGAATATGACCTCGGCGTGATGCGCCGGCTATTGCTTTGACAGTGAAGGCTGGTGACATCTGCAAAGAGCAGCACAGTAGGCCCTGTCCTGTGTAAATGTTAAAGGGCTTACAGGGCAGTTTAACTCAGCAAATCAGTTCATCTTAAATCAACATGGCTCTTGGCTAACAGACTGCCATGGCAAACATGAAGTGCCCTTGACCAGCCTCCTCCTCCAGTCCCAAATACGCTCTGGAGATGTGTTATCCCAGGCCTTTGGAACAAAGTGTTGCTCGATCAGCAAGCGTACGAGCTGTTAACACTGCTTATGAAGATTCATACTCACACACACACACACACACACACACACACACACACACTGACGCGCATTTCTTGCTTTAGACCGGAAAATCTTAAAAGAGATTACTTCAGCCATAGCTTTCACAGGGCAGTCCAAGACCAGACACCATGATATTTTTCCTCCTCGCTGTCATTTCAGCGGGACCCTTTATTCCGTCTCATAGTTGCTATAGGCTGACAGCTTGGAAAGCAGTGATTTAAGCCAAACTGATTACTTTTATAGCACAGAGAACATTAAAACGAGAACGCCAATGGACCGTGGAAAATTTACGCCCCGAACTCCGTCTCACCAGCTTTTCATGTTCACCCGATTGTGTATTTTTATTTTCTTCGCCCCTCTCCCTCCCCACCCACGTCAAAGCGGCCCCGCTCCTCGGCCACGCTCTCCATCTGCAAGTCAGCAGTGTAAACTGCTGCACACATATTCGACTTTGCTGTGTTGGTCTCCCATCGCGGCCAGTCGTCTGAAGCGCGATTTCGCAGTTTATGGCTCCCCCCCTCAGTTCAACGACAATAAATAAACACTTTTAGCCTCTTTGCGGCTTGCCCACCTGTCATCGCTGTATAAGCCACAGTGGAGGCTGGGGTCATCAGAACCCATGACATCCATTGTTCATCTGTCCGGTACGAGACGTCTTTCTGACAAATAAATCACTGTTATGGCCTATGCTGAACCTCCTCTGGATCATGGAGCAGAAAGGTAAGCTGTGGGAGTTCATCGCTGCATTAAGCCACTCTGGGCCGCTGGTTCCAGTAAAAACAGAACCAAAAGTTGTGGCCTGGAAAATTTACGTCCACCTTTTTTATTTTTTTTTTTGCACATTAACCACTGACATAAAGCCTTTGCTTTAGTAGCGGTTTTATTTGTTTGTATTTGTTTTATATTACAATCATATGTCACACATGGGTCCAGAATATTACTGTCAAAGGCAGGCAGTTTTGTGTTTTGAGACCATAAATGGGCATGTCGTTTTGTGCCAGGGTGCTGACGTATCCCCTTAATGTGTCCAGTGTTCCGACCGGTGTGGACGGGAGTCCCGGGTTCTCCATACCACAGTGAATACCTTCAAGACTCTGAGTATGGGCATGTTTTTGGTACTAATGTTTACTGAAGGGGTTTTGTTTCTCACTCTATCCCCTAATACCTTGAATGTACATATTTGCTCACACTTTGTAGTGGGTTTTCGAATAGTGTTGAAGCACTGTTATCAATTGCAAAGATCCCTTTAAGTGAAAGTAAATCAAATCCATTCCCTGAATGTTCTTAATTCTGTTACTAATTTGAGAAATATGACAGTTGAATATTGTGAGGAAAATTCAAGTAAATTCATGCAGATGTCACTTCAGTAATTATGATCATGTAGTGATAACCAAGAGGGCTGTAGCAATTTATAGCAGTACCCAACTTTTCCTTTCATATCCCAATGAAAGGCATTTTGTACAAAAAGAACACAATGAATGTTGCTGCTGTAGATCTGAATGATGTAGAAAGAAGGCTGTAGGGAAAGGCCTCAATCTTAGATGTCCAATGGACTGGCAAATACACAAGGGATACTCCAGTTTACTTTGCTTGACGTGACTTCTGCTTTGTCAAGCTTGTGAGACTGAGAATTACTGCTGTGCCAATGTTTTCAAAGAGTGTTGTTCAGAAATTGAGTGATGGAGTTGTGTGATCTGTTAACGGTGCTTCAGATAGTTTTTTTTTTTTTTACACTTGTGCACTCATTGCTTGCATTCGGATCTAGCTAACAGGCATGGAGCGCACACTCTTGTTAAGTTGACCATGCACTTTGAACAGCAGGCTCCTTCCTGGCCATCGTGACTCCAGAGATGGTTCCCAGCCTTACCTGGCCGCTGTCTACCCACGTTTCTGGCAGCTGCGTCACGTCCTGTAGACCCGAAATTCAACCCTCTCCCAGAAGAGCTCTTTCAAACAGAGAGACTTATGTTTGGTCGTACAGCTCGCAAATTTCTCTTCAAGGCCTAATTAATCATTTAATGAAATCCAGCCTTTTCCGTCTCTCCTGAAATCACATTATACTGATGGCTATTAAAAAAAAGGAAAGTTTTATCGTTCTTCCTCTAAATGGCAGCCTTACTCAGCATCAGGAATTTGAGCAGGGAGACGTCCAGTGTGCTACACCTAATAAATACTCCAGAAGAGGTATTGTTTTGGGGCTCATATCAGAAGTAGTTATGGTGGGAATAACTTTTATTTATTTCCCTGTGACCCTCATAACCACCCAGAACACCCATTAAACAGGCTTTCTTTGGGAAGGTTACAATTCGGGCTCTACTGCCTCTGCCAGGGCTACTGTAAGCAAAGCAATGGGTGTGTGATGGATTGTTGGTGTTGTGTCAGGGAAAATAGAGATGTTCTAGAGACAGGTGGAGACAGAGATGGGCATGAAAACCAAGCACTGTCCATGATGGGTGGTCACAATTCTGTCCATTCATCTTCTGCTCGAACGGTGAGCTCCACTGACAGGTGTGTGAGGATGAATCAAAGAGCTGTTCCACGAAGTGTGAGATCATATGACCTGCCGACCTCGGGACATAAATAACAAGGTTCCTTTCACCCTCCAGGGAGCCTGGAGATGACGCTCCCATTAGCTGTTGCTGCTGGCTCTCAGCGTGGTTGGGCCACATGTCTGCACCAGTGAGCTGGGAATGACAGGTGATGAGCCGGGTCCTCTGTTCCCAAAGAGATCCCCTTTTTACAAAGGAGCGTGTTGGACTGGATGGAGGACAAAACTGACAGACATTGAAACATTTATAGAATTATGGAAGACAGAGGTTACATTATCAACTTGCACTAAGCGTAGATTACACTGATAATTGTGGGAGACTGGCTCAAAAATACTAGTACGGATTTTATTATGAATTACTTAACATGTAATACACTTACAAATCCTCAATTTACACATGATTAGAATCATTGTATTATATTTTATATTAAAACAATATACATATATGGCTATTCCCCATTCCCACTGTGTTGTTTAAGTTGTTTAAGAGAGCATTGCAGTGGCTGTCACGCCAACATTTTATACCTCCAGTGGAGTTTGGTTGTTCCTGTAACAGGAACCTGAAATCAGTGAACCTGGTGATGGTGCCCTCAGGAGAGCCCGCCGCCCGGGATTCCCACCCATATTCTTACCACCACTGTACGGCACACTGCACACTGTTGTTTGGCTCACAGCGTTAATGTAGCCGATCTCCATCTGTTTTTTTTTCACCTGCACTGTTCAAAACTTTCCCCAGTTCTTCTAGTAATTTTTTCAGACATGAAGGAGGTCCTGCCAGAGCTGATGATGATGGTGGAATGCAATATAGATGGTGCCGGAACTTCTTAATTGTGTTTCTAGATATAATCATTCATTACTTGTGTTTCTACTGGGAAGGTTTGTGGGGAAAAAATGGCCTTTAAGCCCATCACTTTACACACATAGTACAGAGGTGTACTAACTGACATCAACCCTCCATTTAGCCACAGGCTTTTTTTAAAAGTCAAGCCTGCACCCCTTGTCTCTTATCTCAACTCTTTAGGACTAAAAATAAACTGTTCCTTTTCACTCAATGTTCCCAAAACCAAGTCTGGAACCTTCCTTTTAATTCAGTGTGGTCCAGTTTACACAAACTGTTTGCTGATTCTAAGGAGTCCCAACATCCTTTCAGAAGTTCCTGTCTCAATCATACACCCTGTCTATCATTTTATTATTCTTTTCCATGTTAGGTACAAAATTCCTTAATGATGGGGGCCATCAATTTTTCGGTGGAATTCCACCTTTTCCACCTTCAGCATTCAGTTCAGTGTTGTTGTGCATCTGAGTGGAATATGTTACTTGGGTCGTTACAGAAGCTGGGTTTTAATTTTGCAATCCTGCACAATGACATTTGACGAATAGTCCTGAGAGTTTGCATAGTGTACGGCCAGCTTACATTGGTTTGGCCTGTCTCATAAATTTACTGTGACACTTCTGAGGACTGTTGCAGCTCGTTCTCTCCCAGGGTACACAGGTGAATGCATTTTGTAGAGCAAATATAATAAAAAAAAAAAATTCTTAAATTGTTTGCTAATGTAATTTTAAAGTCCTGCGGGTTGCAGATCATTTATGGTCACCCTAATTCACTTTGAACAAAAGTGTCGGCTCAGTAACTGCATTTAAATGCAGATTCATCTGGCCAAATGCAATGTGCTGTTTCATGCTGCTAAATGCACCATGTGGTTTTGTGCAACTAAATTTAATCTATTGTTTCGCATGGCTAAATGCATTATAGCTACATTCGGCGGTGCTTGTGGCTTCTGTGCCAGGATAATGCCAGTTTAAACAGAGAGGCCTGGATGTGTCTGGGTAGCTGTTCGCTCTGCTAAATCTCATGTGTCAGTGAGAGCTCTTTGATGGATGCATCCAGTTTTGTGTCCTTGGAGATGTATCCGAACGAGCACACACACACACACACATCCAAACAGCGGCAACACGCTCCCACCAATCAGGAGGCCCACGCCACCGAAGCACTCAAGCATTCCCACTCAGACACAGGGCAGCCTTTGTTTCCATTGTTGGTGAATAAATACATGTTCAATATTTACTTTACGCCAACAACCAATGCAATCTGATAGAGATTTATGCCCCACTGCTAACCTCAAGTGCGACGTACTCAAATCAGCAGATGTGAAATGAGGCAGGCCTTCTGTCTTCAATTTTTTCTTCTGCTTTCTTTCTCAGAGGAAGTCCAGCATTCCTGAATAATCCAGACGCTCCTTCTTTCCCTATTGAACCTCAGACCGTTTGTTTTCATTAACCCCAACTCCTGGGTCATCACTGTCATCGTCATAATTATTTTTACTTATTTTTATGATTATTTTCAGTTCATTTTTTAAATAGGAAGCACTTGTGTTTATTCGGGTCCGTGTCCGAACACGATGAGTCAGTGGAAACTGAGGGAAAACCCCCGATGGTAAACCACACCACTGCAGCGCGGCGCATGTTTCAGTCGCAGTCACCAGCTGGAACCAAACGCTCTGGGCTCAGTCGGGCTGTGCTCCACACTCTCCCCACAGCGTCTGTGTCCGTGATTAAACAGACAACTGGTGCCAGTAGGTGACCTGTAGGTGGAAAAACATCTCTCTTCTGGGATGGGACGGAAGCAGCACAAGCATGTTCACATGCATGCACATGTGCATGCGTATTACGTGCTGGCTGCGGATAGCGGGATTAGCTCATTTTAGCCTGCTTTTTGGCTAAGTAAACAGTGCATGATGAATCGTCTGGGTCTGGCCGTTTCCCACTGTACTGATGCTCACACAATCGCCTCACTATCCGTCCCTGGGTGTGGTGGCCATGTCTGACGACAATGGGCCCTGAAACCCAATCCAGCCTCCAGCCTTCCTCTTCAGTTCTGGACAGGCCCAGTGGAAAGTTTCCTTACTTTCGACCCTGCAGGTCACGGCAGCTGTATATTGTGTGTCTGTTGGCGCTCAACTATCCTTTGACATTTTACTCATTGGTTTGGTGTTCTTCTCCAGAGTACCAGACCTCGGGGACACTTGGTTAATAGTCAAAATGGTTACCTACTTGGCTAATACCACCTTTTTTAATTCAGTTGTGTGTGTGAGAGCGCAGATGCATCCACATGCTGATACTCTTTTCACTTAATCTCTGTGCCACAAGGCAGATGTCTTTAAGTGGGATTTGCGGTCGAAGTCATTAGCAAACAGGGCGGATGTGTCTGTCCACTGCGGTCTTCTGTCCCTCCAAATGTGGCCAAAGTTATCCCAAGACTGGATCGTGATAGTTCCTCCATCAACCCCTGTCCCTCATCTGCTCGGACCACACAGCCCACTGCCGCCAAGGGCATGACACTGGCTTTGGGGTTCATGCTGCTCTACGTGTCCCTGTGGTCAGCGTGCCTGACTCACTTTCCTCCTCCTTAAACAGCCTCTCAGGAACACGAGCGAGTGTTCTGCTCCAGACAGCACCGAGTCCCACTGCCCCGTGACCTGAGCGAGGGGGCTGAATTGTGCATGTGTGGCTGTGTGATTGAGTGACATTGAGCGAGGGGACCGGAGAGTGGGCCCCAGTGTGGGGTTTGTTTTCCTACGGCCGGTGCGAACAGGATGGGGCTATTTTGCGGTGCCGAGGAGCCGGGGCTCCAGCCCCTGGTGTTTTAAACAAGACGTCAGAAAAAATCAAATCACTGTGTAACCCAAGGAGGAGAATTTTTTCATGCACATCTGAACGGCACGGAAGGCACGGTGCTGTATTTCCTCCTGCTCGGTTTTTATTTTCTTAACCTCTTCCAACACCATCCCTTTCACTACTTAAAGAACTCACATTGTGCGTCTTCTGTGTTTTGAGATCATTGCAGTGGACAGAAAGCATTAAAAAAATGAACAAATATACACACTTGCATAAGAACACACCTGGTCCATCCAAAGACCACAGAGTCCCACAGCAAGGATGTTCACCTCATTCATAAGCTCTTATAAGCACTACCTCTCTCCCATGACCAGTACTTGATGGTGGGGGACATGTCTCTGTGTGTGTGTGTGTGTGTACGTACGTGAGTGAGGAGCCCTGGGCTCTAGGGAGCCATCGCTCCATCTCCACCGCACTGTGCCGCATACGAGCAGAGAAACAGATCCTCCCAGATGTGTTCCAGATGAGCACATGGTCCATCGTTCCACTGGAACCACAGGAGGTATCAGGTTCGGCCGCCCGCCAGAGCTTCTGCTTATCAAAGTGATCAAAGTGATCAGGGAATGAAATCAATAACTCTCGTTTTCTTTTTTTTTTTTAATCTACACGCACATCTCCAGCAGCAGTCAGACATGGGAAATCATGCTGCCATCATGATGCCAGGGCTCCTCACCACATGGGTCTTTCTTTTCTCCACCAGGCTTTGACTCCTAGCGTTAATTCGTCTCGCGCCTCGCTCTAGCCACAACGCCGGTCCCGTCCCCTTCCCTCACAAAGCCCTCCTTCTGCTAGACCTCCGCCATTATCTCCCGGCCGTCTCTCTGTCTGCCGGATTTAGCGTCCAGCCTCGACCGATGATGAATGGATTAATTAAACCGTCAGAAGGACCTGCTGGACGTATGACATGCTGACAGTGTCCTGAGAGGCTGTTTATAATGTACACAAGAGCCCCCACAACCCTTCTCTTTTTCTCTCTCTTTGACTGTCGCCACCCTCCTGCGCCCTGTCTTGTTCCATCATCAATCTTGATCGGAGGCGGGCTCACGCCACCCAGCCGGTCCTGGGCATGTCCGACGTGGGACCAGGGAGGGGGTGGACAATGGTAGCTGCCAGAGACTGTTTTGAAATCCGTCTGTTGGGCTAGCTGTCGAAATGAAAGTCGGGTGCTCGAGACTGCAGGCTCTGGGTGGTTAACCACAGCCGTGCGTGAGAAATAGGGTGGGGTAATGGGATCAAAAGGCAAGGCAGTACATATATACATATATATATATATAATGTATGTATGTATACCAAATGTATTTATGCATATCTTATGAATATAAATATGTTTTTCTTGCCATGCTCAGAGGAGCGGGCCAGTCTAGTCCATCTGTTCTGGGTCCCCAGCAGCATTGTGGAAGGATGCAAACTCGTGACCAGTGTTGTATTTTCAAATTCTCCGACTCTGTGAGAAAAGCCTAGAGGTGCGGGGTTTAGGGAGGAGAGTGTCGGCAGGCTCCCCGCCGGTACGTTTTTTGGGATTCGTGCCACTGGTTTGATCGCGGGTCTTTTCTTGGGGGCCGGCGTGGAGATGAGCCCAGGAATGGCAGCCGTGCGGTGGGACAGATTAGCAGTAAGAATAGCATCTGCACGAAGACGTGGTCTTCCCACTTCGGCGCTGAACAGAGTGCACATTTTCTGGTCGCCGTTTAAGATCTGGGCGTATTTATGGGGTGCTCTGCCACGGCCGAGTTTCGTCCCACTACGATAGCAACATTCCTTGATTTGTTTTTTTGTACTTGCCACACGTTGAAAATGATTTAAGATAGATCACAGATCTTTGTGGAGAGATGGATATTTGCTGTAGTGAAACCGCAGTAGTAGGAGTAAGCGGGATGGAGTAGAGAGGAAACTGAGGGACAAAGATGAGATGATTGTTGTGGCATGGGAGGGGAGAAGCTGGAGAGGGTTGTCAGATGGGTTGAGTTATGAGAAGGGAGGGATGAATGGAATGAAAACCAACGGGGCTTTAGGATAAGAGTCTGCCTTTTCCTGCTCTTTGTGTGTGTGTGTGTGTGTTGAATAAGCCTTTACATCATGTAACAACAAATATTCACAAATGATCTTGATATTCATTCCACATATTGGCTTAACCATGTGACACCAAAGTCACTGTGGTACACATTTACATTTACAGCATTTATCAGATGCCCTTATCCAGAGTGACTTACAGTCAGCAGCTACAGGAACAGTCCCCCCAGGGGACACTCAGGGTTAAGTGTCCTGTTCAGGGACACGATGGTAGTAAGTGGGGTTTGAACCTGGGTCTTCTGGGTCAGAGGCGAGTGTGGTACCCACTAGGCTACGACCACCCTTGCGCCGTACACAAAGCTAAGGGAAGGAAAAGAGGACATTTAACAGAGAGAATTTAACATTTAGAACACTGGTATATTTTGGCCAGATTGTGGTATTGAGCCATGGTGTGGTGTTAATAGAATACTTCTGCAGGTCCGGTTTTAAAACCATTCAGATCTTTTGTTCATGTAAAATGTCACAGGGAAGGCCAGGGGTGCAGGAGCAGATGGGACAGGGGAGGCTGAACATGTGGGGGGGGGACTAGCATGGGCATGCCACCTGACATAAGCAGGCAGGAGAGGGGGGAGACTTGGGTAAGGAGGCATAGGGGAAGGCATGGGGCGTTGGAAGGAACAGTCTTTACCGCGGCTTGAGGGTGGGAGCAGGAGGCTGGCGAAAGAAGCATCTTCATTCAGAGGTCGGCAACGGCGAGAGCAAAAGAACGAAGGGATGAAACGATAGCGATATTCAAATGAGCAGCAACAAAGGCCTGAAGTCACAATGATGAGCGAGCGGTTGACCTTGGTGGTTGACCTTGCGGGCGTCAGCGCCCCCTGCTGGTGGGGAGGTGGAACAGGGGACGTGACAAACAGAATGAATTGCGTTATTGGTGCATGTTAGTGAAGTCTTGTGATCTTTATTGTGAGCATGATTCAAAGACATCAGGTGCAAATTGCATCACTTGATATACACCTTCCCTTGGGTCCCCCACCAGTTCCTCCCCCGTCTGGTGGATGTGAAACAGGCCCTACTGTTCCAGTCCTGCTGTCAGGTGCTGCTTTAAGTTCTCCCAGAGCTGTAAGAACCCGTCAATGAGGCCCAATGTCAATTGACGGCACTGCCTTTGTGAACTTTAAGGGGCTTTTAAGGGAGGCGGAGGCGAAGGTCACAGATGTGATAAATGTCGTGTGCAGCGAGTGAAAGAAGCCCCTCTTTCTCCTCCTCTGCCCACCTTCCTGAATGAAGGCCCTTCTCCCCTCATCCCTGCACCACTCCACTCAGTTCTGGCCACACTCCTCTGACAGTGGGGAGGATTAATGGCGCAAGCCGAACGAAAGAATAAACAGTGTGTTGTTTGCTCTAGCGCGGCGTTGGGACTGTAATTCTTTTGAGGGCTTTGGAGAGCGCTCTCGGGCCGAGAGCTGGCAGTGATTAGCCGCGCCACGCTGTTTGTTATGGTTCTTGTCACCGCAGACCTAAACGCCTTTCGCCCGGCCGTCGGCCCGTTGGCCAGCCCGCGTACAGGGCTGCCCTTTACTACCAGTCTTCCTTACAGCCAGCTGCTTTTTACCTCCCGTTCAGTTTACCAGCGTCTGGAGTTTTTTCTCTTTTTTTTCTTTTAGGAATTAGAGAAATCAAGAGTCACATGCTTCTTAAGTCCACGTCAAATTTAATTATTACTAAATAACCAGAACATGCACTTATTACAGCAATAAGTCACCTTGATAATAATTCAACCATCCGATTCTATACCTTCTTCATCACTTCAGGATTATAGAGACTATAGTCATGATTCCATTAACCTTCAAACTGCACACATTGAAACTATGAATGTTGAATATGCCTAATGGAAACACATCAAATTAGAAAAAAAAAAAATGTAGGTGGTATTTCAGGCAAATCTATTTTGCATATTTGAAAACTACTGCAATGGAAACATTTATTCTAATTTACAGGTCAAAAAAAGGATGTGCAAAGACATCCTGAAATATGCAGGTCATCACCTCCCAGAAATCTCTTATACATGGCCGCTATTTTGCATTTGTGTATTGTGTAATCTACAGTTTTAGGCAAAGGTGTAATTAAATCCCCCCCAAAAACATTATATTATACACCTATAAACTAGTTTAATACCATTTTTTCCCTCGCCAGGACCCTTAGTTGGGATTCCTTTATAAATGTCCCTATAACCAATCATTGAAAGTCAAAGCTAAATTAACATCTTGTCTGTAAATTGCTTTTGAAAAATATAACACACCCATGTCAGTAATCCGTGGGCATTAGGCTTGCCTGAGGCTGCTTGTCTGTGGGGTGTGGGATGAAACCAGAGACACCGTGCAAACCCACTCATAAACCAAGTTTTAAATTCTTGACCAAGTCGGACTGACGCAGACATGCTCATTTTGACGGGTTCCGGTATAACAACGTCTACAATGTGCGGCAATATCTGTTTGGCAGGGCGGCCAGACTCCACTCTAGGTGGTTTCCTCTTCCTGCAGTACTTCAGGAGAGTAAGGTAGCGACTGCTTGCAGGAAGCTGACAAGGACTGAGCCCGCGAATGTGTTTCTTCCTTCACGTGTACAACACGCCTACCTACTGATGCCCTCCCTGAATTTCCCACAATCCCACCATTTATCTACCTGTCTCCTGTTTCCGTTTGAATTGAGTTATTTCAAGGTCGTCTGCCTTGGTGAACGCGGTTATCGCCGTGGTATTGGAGGCAAGTGCTGGGCAGGATGCTGTGTGTATTTTTGTTATTCCTTCCAGATTATATTAGACGTGTGAAAGGAAATGCTCCCCGGCAGTTTGATAGTGTGATTAATGTTCAGCACAGGACACGTCCACTCAATCCACTCAAAGTGGGGAGCAACTCTTTTTTGGGACCCCCCCGCCCCATATCTGCATTGCAAAGGCATGCACAGTGCAGTAGAATCTTCTACTTACCTTACTTTCCTCCAGCTTTACAGATCGCAATGCTGTGCACAAATGTCTCTCTCGCTTACAATCAGTAGTTACAGGGACAGTCCCCCTGGAGCAACATGGAGCAAAGTGTCTTGCTCAGGGACACAATGGTACGAAGTGGGATTTGAACCTGGGTCTTCTGGTTTTTAGTCGAGTGTGTACCCATCAAAATGGCAATGGAGAAAAAGAGGCACAGCATGCGATATTATTTGAGTGAAGAGTGTTTCAAATGAATGAGTATTATTAAGTTAGTCCAGTCATTGGCGATAAATGCTAACTTTCACATGCTATGTGGAATTAGGGGTGGGAATCACATGACATGAATAATGTGATACGATACCCACAATAACAATACCAGAAAAAAGATGATCATAATCACGGTTAACATAAATCACTGTATTTTCTCTAAACATACTATATTAACATTCCGTATGTTTGCCTTGTTCCAACAAATTCCTCCCACAGAACTGTAATCATTAAGTCCATTAAGACCAACAATAACTGACAGGAAGTTGCTACATAATTATCATTGCCACAGATGCAATGCTCATTAAACTAAAAAATTAAAAATAAAAAAATGCCCTGCACACACTAATGCAGTGGTGGCCTAGCGGTTAAGGAAGCGGCCCTATAATTAGAAGGTTGCCGGTTCGAATCCTAATTTGTCAAGGTGCCACTGAGCAAAGCACCGTCCCCACACACAGCTCCACGGGCGCCTGTCATGGCTGCCCACTGCTCACCAAGGGTGATGGTTAAATGCAGAGGACAAATTTCACTGTGTGCACCGTGTGCTGTGCTGCTGTGTATCACATGTGACAATCACGTCACTTCTTCTTCTTCATGTAATCTTATATCAAGTTCATCATTCTTTGATTAATATCTTATGTTAGTATTATACATTTTGTCCTTAACCTTCAACACTACGATGCCCATACGCAGAACTCATCCCAACTGTGGGCTTGTGCACCACTCACACAATACAGAAAACCAGGTGGGACACAGGAGCCACGGAGAAGCTGAAGCGCATGACAAACCCACTGAAGAGAGCGAGTGTGAACATCTTATGTAGGGTGCACGTGCTCGGGATTTTGGATGATTTTTGTTGTATGTCCGTGTGTGTGTGTGTGTGTGTGTGTGTGTGTGTACGTATGGCGTGTCAGATGCCTCCGTTTACACTGTCAGTGCGTAGGTGTGTGCCGGCGCGCGCGCGTGCACCAGAGCAGCAGCCAAACGAGGGCCGCGGAGAAGATGCGGCTCCAAGCCGCCGCAGAAACGCGGAACCGCGGAGGGCCGAGATGCCAAACAAATTACTCTGCAATTAGAGAGCGGCTCCCCGTCAGACGCCCGGGAAGGTGAAACTGAAGACGACTGGCTTTCCCCGTCCGCATCCAGACCCAGGCTTCACACAGCCAGGCAGAGATCAGAATTAATTGTTGGGGCAAGACTGTCTGTCACCGTGCCGAATATGGAATGCAGACTCCCACAAGAAAGCCCCCTTAGATTTACAGCCGGAAGCCGAGAGCTGTGGAAAGGACTGTGTTTTAATTACTCTCTCATTCGCTTGCTCGTGACTTGCCGCCTGTGGTTTGGTGTGTGTGTGTGTGTGTGTGTGTGTGTGTGTGTGTGTGTGAGTGTGTGCGTGTGCGTGCTGGTATGTATGTGCTGTGCATTTTTGTTTTCAAGTTTACCCCGACAGTACAAGGTGACAACCAACGCAAACTCCCTGTCTTCTAAACTGACATTATGAGCTGCTGTGTGTGAGAAAGAGAGGAGGATGTAGAGGGTGTGTGGGTGTGTGTGTGCATAGAGTTGTGCGATGTGCAAGTGTGAGACAATGCCAGACGCCATTATTTGCACACTTTCCTGCTGTAATTGTGCAGCTAGTCGTGGTGAGCCTGGTGAGCTGGCTAGGCTGCTGTAACTGCTGTGTGTGTGTGTGTGTGTGTGTGTCTGCTAGTGTAATATATGCTGCTGTTCTCATGCTCCTGCTTGTTTCTTCCTACTTGCAGCCACCAAATGACTTTCCAATTGATGCTTACAGGGAGGTGACACCATTGGACTTGGGGCAGTGGTGGCCTAGCGGTTAAGGAAGCGGCCCCGTAATCAGAAGGTTGCCGGTTCGAATCCCGATCCGCCAAGGTACCACTGAGGTGCCAATGAGCAAAAGCACCGTCCC
The DNA here is from genome assembly GCF_900700375.1 of Denticeps clupeoides. Classification (NCBI taxonomy): domain Eukaryota; kingdom Metazoa; phylum Chordata; class Actinopteri; order Clupeiformes; family Denticipitidae; genus Denticeps; species Denticeps clupeoides. Next base: position 32,326,407 of record NC_041711.1, on the reverse strand, counting down.
CACACACTGCTCCCCGGGTGCCGGTCATGGCTGCCCACTGCTCACTCAGGGTGATGGGTTAAATGCAGAGGACAAATTTCACTGTGTGCACCGTGTGCTGTGCTGCTGTGTATCACATGTGACAATCACTTCACTTTTAAACTTTAGACTTTTATGTCGTTGCTTTGCAGCACAGATAACCCCCATTATAAACGTCAAACACAGTCGGCTCCAGCGCTGAAGCTGCATCTGGGTGCAGCACATGCTGATGCAATCAGCCCACACATGGGCCACAGCTCAGACAGGGGGCACACGGGGCGGGGTCACAGGTGTGGCCGAGAACAGAGTGATCATAGTGGAGGGAGAGCAGTGAGGAGGGAAACACTGTGGAAATGGGCCGTGAAAGTGGGGAGCAGCTCTTTTTGGCAGCACGTCAGCGTAATTTCGGCTCATTGAGCGAGGATGGAGAGTTTGTGCGTTTGTGTTTTTTCTGGTTGGGGAGATGTCATCACAGTTTGTTTTTTTTCTCACAACCGTCTCGATGTGTTATGTGCAGACAGAGGACAGAATGTCAAGATTTTGGAAGATTTTGAGAAACGTGGTCAATTTCTTAACCGCACTGAACATGATTAATTCATTACATTAGACTTACTTTAATGGCAAATGCACTTATCCAGGGCGACTTACAATCAGTCCCCCCCCTGGAGACACTCAGGGTTAAGTGTCTTGCTCGGGGACAAAATGGCAGGACCTGGGTTTGAACCTGGGTCTTCTGGTTCATAGGCCAGTGTGTTGGCCACTATGTCACTACCACCGTGTGAAGTCCTCTGCTTGCCACTGCCTAGCCTAGTGATTGCACTGCATGTGTTGCAATGTGTGTGTGTGTGTGCGTTTGGAATTTAACCCGTCAAACAGACATTGTTAATCCCCCCCAGAGTTCGCCTCTCACTCGCACTGTAATTAAGAAATCAAGCAGGTCTCCGCAGAGAGAAGGAGGTGGAAGAAACCAAAAAAAAAGGTTTTCTCAGAACGTTTGCTGAGGAGAGGTGAGAAAAGGTGAGGTGTGCAGGAAAAATAAACCCCTTTACCCAGCAGATAAGTGTTAACACACACGCACACGCCGAGGCCACGAACTCCCAAGCAATAACAGAGGCTTCATCGGCGCACCCATCAACTGTCAGACAGTAGCAGTTGCCGTGCACACAGCAACAAGGCCGTGCATTATGCCAGAGCGCTTTTCAATACCTCCTGCCTGCTTTTATAAGTATAAAAAGGACTGGTGTGTTCATGCATGTGATTCTCGGGTCGTTTTTGTTCTTTGAAGAAAATCATTGCATCACCTCTTGCACGGTTAATGGCTTCCTCCACCGAGGTCCCGCCGCTTCTTTGGCTCGTTGTTCCTGGCGCGGGGAGCATGCGGGATTGTAATGAGCTTTTTCTGCCAGCCGCGTTTGAGCTGTTGGTGAGGACCTGATCCCGTGACCCGGCCATCGGAGTTTCCTGTGGACATTGGCAGCAACACCGCGATCCACTTGTCTGAAGGCGGAGTGGGGACTCGAACGTGTGCTCGTCTGCTTTTTTTAAAATGTATTTTGGGTTTTGCTCCTTTGTTCCTGCTCTCTTTCCGTATCCCCCCCACCGTTTCCCTGGGATCACCATCACGCCGCTTTCAGCCGTAGCCAGACAGAGCCACAGAGGGAGATGGATGAGAAGCTAGAGGCCTTCCTGACTGCAGCCGGACGCTGAGGCCTGCGGGTAATTTATAACAATGAAAACGACCCGGCTGCTATTATGCACGTCCTTTATTCGGGGTCACCGTAGCTGGTGGCTGCTGCGGAGCGCCATTCCGGATTATCAAAGCGCGCCTCTGTTTACCGTGGCGAAATGGCTTATCAGACGTGCACGACTGGCCGTGAGCATCTGCGGAAATGTCCCCGCGTTTGAATTTGCGAGGTCTGCTCATGAAACGGCGTCAGGAATGTGGATTTGGCCTTGCGTTCGGAGCCGGGGAGAAAATATGACTGCATATGAAAGGGGGCCCTCAGAGCTAAAATAACAGGCCCTGGCGCTCGCCCATGTGGCTACTGCGGCCCGACATGCTGGGCCATTTGCAAAGCTAATTAACACAACACAGGATGGACTTTTATAACGTAAAAATGCCATGCGGGGGTGTACTTTTTTCTCCCCCGACTCTTTGACCCTCAAATCTGGCCCATTTGTTAACAATTAGTCACAAATAATTTGAATGAATGAAAGAGACAATCTGGCCAACATGCAGGTATTTAGGGAGGTCGGGGTTTAAAGACAAACACTGAACCATGGATTGGAAAGTATTATTTTTGTATTAGGTTTTAATCGTGGATGCCACCTGAACACACACACACACACACACACAGTCTTCCTAGCCACACATTCGCTACAGAGGAGGTCTGGCCAGAGAATTCGTCCTGTTCCTCGGCGCTTAAGCAGAATGTCAACACCCAATATTAGTACCGCAAACACTTACTCTGGTTGAATTTGGCCAGAAAGTCCACAGCGTGTCGTTTCGGTAATGATTGTTGTCATGTTCATGATGTGCTGGAGAGTGGCGCGATGGAGCCCGTCTCCAGACGTAGCCGCTGGTTAACCAGCCTCCGGGCTGAGCTGAGATGCTCGCTGAGAGAGCGTCTCTGCGGGGAACGCAGGTGTCGAAACAAGACCGGGTCCCAATTAACAAGTATCTAGATTGAAGCTGTCTGCTGTTTGGCACACGGCTAAAAGTGAAGCCAGATGTACGGTCGTGGGCTACAGAAAATACATAATAAAAGTCATCTGGTCCTAACTCTAACCAGGTTCGAAAAATCATTCAAACCGAACCACGAGCGTAAAGATTTATCTAACCAAAAAAGAGGGCAAAATGGTGAAGCCATGCGTGAAAAGTAAAGTCGACCAAACGTGACATGACTTTATCAGTCTCTCACATCACTGTAGACTTTGGTCTCGTCTGTCCGAAGGACATTGTTCTTCTTATCTGATTGAGCTGGTGACTCCTTGGCTGCTGCTGCCCACTAGTTAGTCTCGGTGGACGTGCAGCGGGGGCCAAGCGGGGGCCACCGGGCCACATCTGCCAGTCTTTTGTGTCCAAAAATTCCCGGCATTTCACGGCGAGAAGATCCTCTCCGGAATCCCGGCGCTTGTCTACTGGACGCCGTCCCGTGCAGAAATCCCGAGGGCCTGCAGACGGCTGCCGAGCGGAGGGGACTGTGGGGATGTTCTTTTTTTTTTATTTTGCACGTACATCTCCGTTAACGTCGCCCTCGTCACTCATGCGTCGCGTACGTGTGTTGCATCGTTTCGTTGCCCAACGTTCTTAAACAGACAGTAGAACGTGAGGCAGCAGGTTGCGTGTCAGTGATAGGAGGAAACGATCAGGCGCTGTCTCAGAAAACCATTAGTGTGTGTGTGTGTGTGTGTGTGTGTGTGTGTGTTTGGGGAGCCTACCTGTCTGGCCTATTGACAGATTGGCTGAGCTGCAGGGGGATTTTATCAGACCCGGCTGATAGATGCACTAATGGTCCCCTGCTGCCGTTTCCACGGCCGGTTCAGGCGAGATCACCGCCCTGGTCCTGGTACGCGGTCGCAGCAGAGAAATTGATTTGTCGAGCGATAAATGTGACTCTGTTATGGAGGCTGCCGATTTCAGCTTTTTGCATTGCACCTTTTCCAGTTGCTAACATGTTGAGTGGTGAATCGGACAGCTCTGTGCAATGCTGTACGGTTTGAGATCCACGCGTTCCCTTGTGGTTATGGGGTTATCCAAAACATTTACATTTACATTTACAGCATTTACCAGACGCTCTTATCCAGAGCGACTTACAATCAGTAGTTACAGGGACAGTCCCCCCCTGGAGCCACTTAGTGTTAAGTGTCTTGCTCAGGGACACAATGGTAGTAAGTGGGATTCGAACCTGGGTCTTCTGGTTCATAGGCGAGTGTGTTAACCACTAGGCTACTACCACCCAAAAGCATCACGGGTTCAAATAAATGTATACATGCTGAAGTAACCTGACTTCTAATCACATGGTCTGGTTTAAAATTAGTATCTGGCTCAAGATTTAGTATGATTTCCATCATTGTCACAAGCTTTCCGGAGTGATGTTCTTCACTACACACGTATCCAGCCGCCTCACAAGGCCTGCTGCTGTGGCGCAGTGCAGGGAAGAGAGGAATCGGTAAAGCCGATCGAAATAACGCGCCTCCAACGTCCTTACGCACCAGCCGTCAGGGAGAACGTAGCCGCCTCCTCCCGCTTCTTCTCAACGTGCGCCATTAGGATTTGAGGCGTGTGGGCTTCTCTTTTGGGGCGGCGGGGAGGGAGTTTCTCCGGGGAGCGCTGGAATAAGGTAGCTTTTGTTTCAGGGAAGTGACTGCGATTGAAATACTTTCTCTCCTCTTGCCGCACTCCCTGCACAGTGTGGTTTTGGGGTGTATCTTTGGCAGAGTCTAACCGCCGGACAGCCATAGCAATCAGGACCGGGCCAGAAGGTTTTCCTTTCCTGCCCCCCCCCCCCCACCCCGTTCTTTATGTCTCGCCCTGCGTCTTTCTGAACTTCTGAGGTGTTTGGTCAGTGATGATATCGTGGGTTCCTTATGAACTGCTGATGATGGATCCCAGTTTTTAGTCTGTCTCTTTAAGACCGCAGGGCTGAGTAAGAATGCGAGTGGACGAGAAAGGCACCCAATGAATGCGGGGGACGTCTCTAGCATAGCGCCTAGCATAGGAGAGAGCATTGACCTTTAGGGTGGTAGTAACACACTCGCCTATGAACCAGAAGACCCAGGTTCAAATCCCACTTACTACCATTGTGTCCCTGAGCAAGACACTTAACCCTAAATTGCTCCAGAGGGGGACTGTCCCTGTAACTACTGATTGTAAGTCGCTCTGGATAAGGGCGACTGGTAAATGCTTTAAATGTAAATGTAAAGGAAACAGCGATCTCGGCCTTGTTGAAACGTCCAGGTGCCACGGACAAGGATCCTTCACCGCTCAGAAGAGAGCAGGTGATGGGCCGAACTGCGCTCCTCCTGTATCGCTCGGCTGGAGGTTGTCCCGTGCTTTTTAAGGGGCCTGTCCTGGGATAGAACTTATGGAAGGAGGTTACCAGTTCCCGTCCCTCCCCGGCCATGTGTGTGTGTCCTTGTAAACGCTTGTTAGCCGTAAGTGGCCCAAACGATGGAAAGTATGATGTTGTAAAGGTGGCGCAGCGGTTATTACCGTTGTCTTGCTCTCTGGGAGTTCCCTTGGTTTTTCCCTCTCACGGTCCAGTTACTTACAGGTGGGAGGAGTTATTCGTGGACCGTTGTCCCTGCCTGCAGCTCCCGCGTAGCCCTGACGTGGGGCTATGATGTCCTCCACACAGAATAAAGTTTGTCTATTTATTTCAGAATGAGGTCTTAAGGGGTCCCTGAAATGCTATTGCGAGTATATATAAGCACACATTCACGGTACCGGCTGCTGTTCTTCCCGGATTAATGTTGAAATATGAAGAGACTCTTTGGGTCAAAATTTGGGACTCAAAATTGTTAAACGATTTGTCACAGTGGATCACCTGCTTGAAGCTCCGACACCAAATTTTACCCACAAAATTCCACGTGCATATTTTTGTGTTTGTGTCAGCGGCTGGATTCCTGTGAACCTGGTCAGTAGGTGGTTGGGGGCCAACAGACCTCTCCGAATGGCCCGCTCGACCGCAACAAAAAGGGGCCTGCGGCTCGCGGGCCCTCGGCCCCGAAGGCCAAACGTCTGAGTGTACGTGTCGGGTTTTATGTGCTTCTGTTTGCCTATGAAGTGTGTGCACAGCATGCTTGCAAATATATGCTGTTCGTGTGTGTGTGGGCATGTGTGTGTCCCTGGTTTATGGAGTGTATGTTTGCTCTTGTGTTTAATCTTTGTCTATGTGTGTGTGTGTGTGTGTGTGTGTGTGTGTGTGTGCCAGGCCCTACCACCCTAATTGCCCCTCTCAGATGTGGTCGAGTTGTATGTGGGCAGGCCGAGCAGCCGGAGTGTGAGAGGGAGGCGACGTCTCAAAGAGAGAGTACCGGGCGGGCGGGGGTGCCAGTCCCCTGGACGAGAGACAGTTTGTACCAGGGCGTAGACGAGCAGAGAAAAAATATCTCCGCCGACCCATACCACACCCTCTGGGGCCAAGAGCGCCACACCGGCCAGGATTTTCTACATTTACAGCATTTACCAGACACCCTTATCCAGAGCGACTTACAGTCAGTATTTTACAGGGACAGTCCCCCCCTGGAGCAACTTAAGGTTAAGTGTCTTGCTCAGGGACACAATGGTAGTAAGTGGGATTTGAACCCGGGTCTTCTGGTTCACAGGCGAGTGTCTTACCCACTAGGCTACTACCACTCTCTCTCTCTCTCCCTCTCCGCACCTTCCCGGCTGTGCTCTGCTTTTTTGTGTTCAATGTGTTGGACATAATGTGGAGACCGTGTGTGTGTGTGTGTGTGTGTGTGTGTGTGTGTGTGTTTAAAACAGCTCGTGGAGCTGTGGTGCAGGGATGGTATGCGCTTCTGTTTGATGGCCGCCTCATAGCAATTACCCGCCGGCCGAGCTGTCACTGGGCTATGCGCAGGGACGGAGACGGACTCCTCGTCCTGCCATCACATTCCAGGCACGGGAGCAGCACTGAAATAAACCCAACGAGCCACTGGCATCCGCGCAAACAAACACACAAATCACGGCCATCCTCACAATGGCGGACGCGGCGGTTCCGCCTGCGTCCTTCCAGAAGTCTCCGGGGAAGGACTGCGCTGGTGTCAATATGCTGCCGGTGTTCTTCCCGCGGTCAAACTCTCTGGCTGAGCAGCAGAACGCAAAATGTCATCGTTCTGTCACGAGACCAGCATGCTTCACTCTCGAGACCAGCATGCTTGTCTGTGTCCCTGGGTCCCGTGTCCCAGAGTGACTTTTTTTTTTTTTTTTTTTACAGCGGTCTCTCTGGCAAGGACATTAGTCGTGTCTCGGTATGTTCCCCGACCCAAAATTTATTTCAGCCAATTTCCTTCCCCGCTCCCCTCACCTGCTGCCGTCTGTAAGAATAAAGTTCTTACTTCCGAACTTTTTTTTTTTTTTTTTTTTTGCTGGATGACCTTTTTGAGGGAACTTTGGAAAGACCTGCAGGGTTCATTATTCCTGAATGGTCTGTTTCTGCTCTCTCCCCGTGAAAACCATGTTCCAGGTTTCCACAGCCTCCCTCCATCTTCCTCCTCTCCGTCCCCACCGCTTCCACGGAGGAGCCGGCCGGAGGTGAGTGGGCCCTGCTGAAAGCGGGCGTGGCTCGGGGACGCGGTGAGCGGAGGAGTGGTAGTAGCCTAGCGGGTAACACACTCGCCTACGAACCAGAACACCCGGGTTCAAATCCCACTTACTACCATCGTGTCCCTGAGCAAGACACTTAACCCTGAGTGTCTCCAGGGGGGACTGTCCCCGTAACTACTGATTGTAAGTCGCTCTGGATAAGGGCGTCTGGTAAATGGCGTAAATGGAAATGCATTTGCCTCCGGTGGGCATCCGCTCGGGCGCTTCCCCGCGTGTCCGTCGGGGTCGGCGGTGGAGGGCAGGGCTGCTCGGGGCGTGGGACGCGGTCGGGACCACAAACCCCAACCTCTTCCTCCTCGCTCGCCCCCTCGCTCGCCCTCGGACTGTAATTTGCTTGATTTAATGGTGGTTTACTGGAAGGTTTACCGGCTTAGACTCCGGCGTCTTGCTGGGATTAGGCCCGGTGTTTGCACAGCCGTGTTTGCGCGACCCCCCCCCCTCGCCCTGACCAGCACCAACTGATGGCGGCGGGGGTTTCGGCGCGGCGTTCCTCGGCGAAGCGCTTGTTGCGTGACGATGAAGGACGCGGGTCCCCGCGATCTTGTCTTTCGCGGCTGTGCCCAACGTCCCGGTGGCCCGTTTGTTTTCAGCGAGGACGGATCACAGGGCCCGCGCGCTCGGGTCGAGCGGCTGTATTTATACAACAGTGGGAACGCCGCCGAGGCCTCCCGCATGCGGCTCGGACCGGCGGGAATGCCGGCGGTCTGTGCGCTTTGTGTATGTTTTGGCTATCGGGAGCTTGTCTAAGAGAGCGAGCCGAGCGGAAAATCTCCGCTTTGAAAAGCCGATACGGACATTGTCCCGAGTGAATGTTATCGGCCTTGTTTACGGTCGCGCCCCCTTCTCCTGTTGTGGCCGCGTTCGGCGACATCCTTTACCTTTCCTGCGCACCGTAAATCAGCGGCGTGACACACACTCGCACACGGACTGAACAGGAACTCCGGGCCACTGCACAGTTACCGGGGACGCGTGGCGGCAATGTGTTTCCCGTCGCGGTTCCTGTTGGTTGGCCCCAACGCAGTGTCGTGTTGCCGGGCCTCTTCTTTTGGGGAACGGTATCGGGAGAGTTCACGAGGAAGCGTGGACGTGCATCACCTCTGAACACTCTGGTCTCCCGGTTACTTTTACTAAATGTGAAATGTGTGAAACGCGTATTTCCTGGTGTAAACAGCCATTTTTCACGTGGCACCGATGCGCGTTACTTTTGAAGTGACAGGATTTGACACGTGATCAGAAGGTTGCCGGTTCCCGATCCGCCAAGGTCCACCGAGGTCCCACACACTGCTCCCCGGGCGCCTGTCATGGCTGCCCACCGCTCACCAAGGGTGACGGGTTAAATACGGAGGACACATTTCACTGTGTGCACCGTGTGCTGTGCTGCTGTGTATCGCATGTGACAATCACTTCACTTTCTTCTTACTTTCTTCCAAACCGTACATAATGCCACTGAGTTCAGTATACTGTGTGTGTGTGTGTGTGTGTGTGTGCGCGCTATTTATTAGTCTCCTTGTGGGGAGTGTTTTTACTTTTTATTCAAAGTAATGGAACAGAAATGTTTATTTTTTATTTACAGAGTTGTGGAATATGTGTGGGCACAGACCGGTAAATTATTATACCGTACACCATTAGTCAAGCGTTTTTGCACACCAACTCGGGCTAAAATCTTTTACGGGCTATTTCTGCACCGAACAACAAAGCTCTGAATTAAATAACGGATGTGAGGTTATCTTACAAACAAACTTCTGTAACATATTTTAGGATCATAAAAGCAAACTGTGGTGACATCATTTCACACTTGACATTCTCTCTACCGCCTTAATTAAGTTAGACGACGAGGACGCTTCTCCATCAGGCCTGAAAGAGATGCTCCTGAAGTTGCTCCTCATCAGACCAGTTCCATTTCCTGCATATAATTATCTGTTTGACAAATTCATCTGTCATAGTCTCCACGGTCTCCACCGAGAAGGTCCTTTGACTGGCGTACGGTGTACAGATAGGGTAGACGTACGCATGCCTGACGCTGTTTGGGTGTGTGAGACAGACAGCGGGTTTTTAAGTCAGCGTGCAGCTCATGCATGTCCGCTCAGCGCTGCTCTTAAACGAGTGATTGTAAAAGATCTGAGGGCTCGTGGTGGTTGTGTGATTGGCCCGGCTCTCTCCTCGGCCCGGCTGCAGAAATGGAAACATGCAGCCATAAGCTCTGCCACTCAGCACAATAAGCCACTTCTTTTTCTTTTTTCAAGATGGAACTTTACTGGTACTTTTCCCTCGCTTGACACAAGCATTTCGCTGTCTGGACACGTGTGGGTTTTTGTGCTGTTTTTGTTGGTTAGCTGGAATGGATCTCCAGAGGTCACCATCAGATAAATGAGAGACATCCAGGCCGCGGTCCACTCCCAGAGCATCTCAGCCTTGGGTTTCTCAGTCACTTGTGCTGTTCCTGCCGACCGATTTGCATTTGATAAAGCTGTGACAATGCTGAGATGTGACGGCCTATTGTCACCTTATCAATGAGCCAATCAGCCATGCAGGAAGGAGACGTGGGGGAGGAGAGGGGCTGCTTGCAGACCCCCTTTGTGATGTGGCAGGTGTCGTTGTCATTCCCTGGCAGACGCTGGGAAGCCGTCTGAGCGTCTCAGACGGGATCAGAGCCTCACAACGCTGAGTATGTGCACTGACATGCAGCCCACGCTCAGGCGGATTCAGGGATTAGCAAATATGGTCACCAGGCTGGAGAAGGAACTCCCATGTGGCGGAGGAGACGACTCCAGATACCCAGGAGCAGTATGTAGAACCACATCATGTCTCAGCCTTTCCAGGACCTTGCAGAGCATACAGAGAAAGGATGGTTCTTGCCCCTGAGTGGCCATGATTCAAACTGGCCCTAAATGTGTATTAAGTATAGTCAGTAATGACTGGAATGCACAAATTAGAGTTCGGACCCACTAGCTCCTCAATGTTATCTTTGACCTCTGAGTTTGTCTAGCACACAGCCTGATAATGTGAAGGGGGGGGGGCACTGCCTGTTTGATTTGTTCAAACAATCTGCTACCTGTATGACCTCTAGGCCATTAGGGTCAAAGGATATATGTGCACTCTTCAATCAGAAGGGTTTTTTTTTGTGTGTTCATATGTGCTTCTGTTGTCTATTCTTTATAGAGTCTTCTAAAGAGGCATCAAAAGAAGGAAAGAAAGAATCGACAAAAGAGATTAAGAAGGAAGCTGTCAAGGAATCAAAGAAAGAGTCAAAAGACGCAACAAAGGATTCTTCAGCAGACTCCAAGGAGTCCTCGAAAGAGTCAAAGAAGGAGTCAAAGAAAGAGTCTGCAAAGGAACCTGGAAAAGATTCACTGAAGGACCCGGGGAAAGTGAAGAGGAAGACCTCCGTGAAGGTCAAGGAGAAAAAGAAAGAGCCAGAGGCTGGAGAGGGCTGATGGAATCATGGAATCAACACTGTGCACTCAGACCCACACGGACACAATAACAACTAAAGCCACACATCTTCATCTCATGCCTCCTCTGGTGACCTCGCCGAAACAGTCCTGTAGTGCGCGCGGATCATTTTTCTAACGGCAAAAACCTTTATTTACTGTTTCGGGTTTGCTTTAGTGCTAGAAAAGATAGTGTTACTCATAAGTAATGCTCCATATGTAAGATTTATGTCACAAAAAGTCCCTGCAAGGATCAAAAACGATATGTAAACAAAGCTGCGTATGTATATGAGTGCGTGTTTGTGCATGTTTTGTATATGTTGGAGTTGAGATTTTAGGGCTTTGACACGAGAATCTCCAGCGGGACCGAGCCTGAGGCAACGATGTCAAAGCTTAAAGCTCAAAGGTGGAAAAAAAAAAAAAATAAAAACCCAAAAAGGCACAAGATCCTAAACAGCGCAGCATCAAAGAGCTTCCCCTCATTCCAGGAAGACGGAGCTGTGGAACCTCTGCTCGGGGAAGAGTTTATTTTCGATTCGGCCGCGGCTTCTCCGTCCGTCGTGCGTCTGCAGTAACCAAGACACCCACACACAGGCGCTGACGCCAGCTCCGCCCTCTCGCCCCCTCGCGTGGCACCGTCCCCCACGACTAAGAATAAACCCCTTTCACATCCGCCTCAAGGACGGGCCGGTCCATCCCGCGTGGAAAACAGGCTCCCGTGACGTGCGCACTCAGAACTCTGCATAAACCCGCGCACACGGGGATGTGATGCACTGCCATATGCACGCACACACGTGCACTAACTGTGTAAATCTGGGTTTTTCTACCTTTAATTAGGAGGTCCCCCTGCGAGCTGAGCTGCCGTTTGGCCATAGCTGACCTTGCAGTCGGGGAAGTGGTGCGGCCACCAACGACAATCCTGCAGATGCTTCTGCTTCCACCTTCGACGTGTGTGGCTCTTTTCGCGTGGAATTTAAGACTGCGCGTTTAGCCGAGGCATTGCTGGCTATGGGTTTAGTAATATTCTATCTGTAGGTACGCTATATTGGACACTTGCACTGCATTTGTTACCGAGGCTAAATAAATCTCGACTTATTCTGGGCGGTAGAGATGAGAATTAGTCCCCTCTTTAGCCATATTTTTGTATTTACTCATCTGCACCCATCATTGCAGAGCAAAGTGTTGAGGCGCAGGATCTCAAGTCTCAGGACCGTTTTTATTACACAAATCCTCATTTATCCCGGGGTGCCCGGGGTCTCTCCTGATACCAGCAGCTGAGCAGATACCATAAACTGCATTTTATATCTCCCTTTAATTCTCTGGCCATTAGACTCAGGACGTGATGGATGTGCATCAAGGCCAATGCGATTTTGTAATATTGTACAAATAGATTCTGCATAAGGAGATCTGCAGAATCACAGAACATGGGGGGAGGTAAGTACATGAAAAAATTGTATGTGAACAACAGAACGAAAAGTGAGAATCATAAATAAAACGACTGACAGAAACAAGTATTGATGATGGTTATTATTTCACCATTTTAAATTGGGATGTACTGAACGTCAAATGGGCGATATGCATTTTAGCCTCATTTGTGATTGGGTTTTAATTCAGGTTCACTTTACGGTACCAGAACTAATGGACCCATCGCGTAAATATCACATCCACATGAATATTAGGATAGTCTGGATTTGACTAAACAAAAACTCCTTTCGCATTGCAGCACTGAGGAACACATCAAGTTTTCCCCTGAAATACCGATCAGGATTGTTGTGCTGTCATGTCCAAATCCACAAAACTTGGAGTTAAAGAGCGGGTGATGGCAGAGGAATCCAGATAACGGTGGAAGTGAGGGAATATTTCGCAGTACGTTGGGAGTGTTCACAAGTCACGTTCACTATCTGGCAGGAAGCAAGTTTAAATAAAGGTGCTGCATGATTGGTTGTCTACAGCAGATGATGTTTGTCATTTACAAGCAACTGAGGAGGATGGACATTGTCTGCATTGACAGAAGGATTTAAATCATACATCTGAGGAATAAAGTAATAATGTTTAAACTTTATGAAGTTAACCCGAAATAAATCCCATAAATAAATCACAGATGCCCAAAAATGGGCATCTTCTCCAAGATGCAATAAAACTAAAAAGCAGTCGTGTTCACGTAGTAATTTCTTGATGAACACGCTCACCTGAGGATGGGGGCAAAAAGCTCAAATTGAAATGTGACCTCGATCCGAAATGTGGGTGTTGCAGTGGGAGTTCCCCACTCAGCCCAGGACAGGCACCGGTGCCCAGAGCTCTGGTCTGTGACCTCTCACCTCAGCAGAGTCTAAATGTCAAGCTCAGTTTAAGGTCAGGCGAGTGGGGACGGCTGTGGACCGGGCCGCTGCTTGACCCGGGATGACACGTCTGAGGTCAATCTCCAGCCGAGACATGACAGCTGGATCTGTCCAGACCTCCTCCAGGAGACCTAGAGTCTGTCTCCAGTCCTAGCAGCTGACATCCACACACACACATACACACACACACACATAGATATCGTTGTCCCTCATGTACCATCGTACGACTGGAGTTGTGGTTATATTGTGGTTGTGTGATGGCTGATCAGCAGGAATTATATATAAATGATATAAACTCCATTTAACACGTGTAATTGTCCATCTGGGGGACATCCTGGCCTAGCGGTTAAGGAAGCGGCCCCGTAATCAGAAGGTTACCGGTTCGATGCCCAATCCGCCACCGTCCCCACACACTGCTCCCCGGGCGCCTGTCATGGCTGCCCACTGCTCAGGGTGATGGGGAAAATGCAGAGGACAAATTTCACTGTGTGCACCGTGTGCTGTGCTGCTGTGTATCACTTCACTTTCACTTCAAAACGTCCTAACTTTCACTTTCACCTGGCTGCGTGAGTGACGATGATGATGATGAGTGTTGTTGTTTTTTTTTAATCACTTGGTCACTCCTCTTATCATGTGTGCTCTCTGCTGCCATCTAGTGACTAATATTACCGCGTTAATGGCAGGGGGCTCAGCCACACTTCCAGCGTGACAGTGCGAGTGGCAGCAGAAGGCCGGGACACGGCGTTTTCTGCGCGGCAGAGTGTAATAAAACGGGGCTGGGTCCTAATTGCTGCTTTTGAGCGCTGCTCTTGCCTTTCCTCTCTGAACTCAACCGTAGGCTGCAATTTGAAGCAGCCCGGTGCCGAATGTAAAACATAAATCTGTCTGAAGCACAAAGGTGGACAGAAATGTCACAAAATACGCACTTCACAGACAAAGTGCTGCCTTCACAGAGACTAATATGAGACGTTTGGTTGGACCTGCTGCTGGACGCCATGTCAACCTACCGGGCTCTGGTTGTGCCGTGGTTGATGGTTACTACCGGCTAAGTAGCGCTGGTGAGACGATGCTAGATAAATCCTTTTTTTATGAGACCATAATCCACATTGTTGGTTGCATTTTGGGCCACCGGTGTAACTTAAAAGTGAAGTGACGGGTGACACAACACAAAATGTGTCCTCTGCTTTTAACCATCACCCTTGGTGAGCAGTGGGCAGCCATGACAGGCGCCCGGGGAGCAGTGTGTGGGGACGGTGGCACCTTGTTGGCTCGGGATTCGAACCGGCAACCTTCTGGTTATGGGTCCGATTACACTTCCTTACCCGCTAGACCGGCAGTGCCACGTATAAAAGTGTACAATAATAATAGTAATGTACATCATACCCGTTTGTTCCTGGGTCAGTGGTGGCCTAGCGGTTAAGGAAGCGGCCCCGTAATCAGAAGGTTGACGGTTCGAATCCCGATCCACCAAGGTGCCACTGAGCAAAGCACCGTCCCCACACACTGCTCCCCGGGCGCCTGTCACGGCCGCCCACTGCTCACTCAGGGTGATGGTTAAATGCAGAGGACACATTTCACTGTGTGCACCGTGTGCTGTGCTGCTGCTCACGTTTTGATCACCTCAGTTGGGGGGGGTCAAAGGGCGGAACCCCCCCCCCAGCCCCACCCACCCACGAGGACCACGCCGGCTTATTTAAATGCGCGGGGGGAGGAGGTTCCTGCGCCGCGGGAACGTTTAACTGCGGCGGCCGCCGGAGGTGCAGCGGACTCGGCGACAGCTTTTCCAGCGGAGCGCGGCCGCCGTTTAACTCGGTTTCTTTTCTTCTTTTTTTTAACCGTCAATGCGCTTTTAGTAAAACAAAATAATAAAACAAATAACTATATGTATGTGCGATAATAATTCTAATATATTACACACTTTTGTTTCGCATGGAGACTTTTGGGACGCAGGACCTGTCGCGTTTGTCATTCTGGTTCTCCTGCCTTGTCACTCGCGGCGATGTGGTTTTTTTCCCCGCTGCGTGGAGATGAAATAATTACACGACTTTTATAAAGGAACTCGTTTCTTTTTCTTTTTCTTTTTCTTCTTTTTGGTGCTCTGCATTAATCGGACGTGACTGTTCGGACCGGGGGGATTTATTTCAGCTCCGGAACGCCGACTATGACGCTCCCCGCACTTTCCTCCCGCGGTCCTTTCCTGGTTCTCCTCCTGCTGCAACTCCCACGGGCCGCGTCGCCGCTGATCACAGGTGAGTCCGGCCGGGTCCCACCGCGGTCCGCGTCCACCGGACCCCGTCCCGTCCCGTCCCGTCCCGTCCCGGCAGGTGGAGGCGGCTTCATCGTCGCTCAAATTCTAATTCAAATTCAACTTTTATGTCGTCACCTACACAGTCGTACGCGGTGCTTTTAGCGACCGTACAGACCACAGCATTGCAAATATTGCAAACGTAACCAAATATTACACTTTTATGTCTTTAACATAAAAGGTAAAATATGTGTAGCAGGTAGGGGGAGGTGTGCAAATGAGTGAAGTAAGTTGCATGTAATAATAATAGTCATAATAATTATAATAATAACAACAATAACGTAGAATCGTGACGTCGATCGGATTTTTTTTTACAAAAAAAATGATGGTTGATTAGTGTGGACGTGTAACGACGTCACGTTGTTTGAAAGGTCTATGATTTTATGAACACGCGTTTAAAGCGGAATTTACAGCATTTACCAGACGCCTTTATCCAGAGTGCCTTACAATCAGTAGTTACAGGGACAGTCCCCCCCTGGACACTCAGGGTTAAGTGTCTTGCTCGGGGACACGATGGTAGTAAGTGGGGTTTGAACCTGGGTCTTTTGGTTCATTTACATTTACCGCATTTAACAGACGCCCCTTATCCAGAGCGACTTACAATTAGTAGTAACAGGGACAGTCCCCCCTGGACAAACTCAGGGTTAAGTGTCTTGCTCGGGGACACGATGGTAGTAAGTGGGGTTTGAACCTGTGTCTTTTGGTTCATTTACATTTACCGCATTTAACAGACGCCCCTTATCCAGAGCGACTTACAATCAGTAGTTACAGGGACAGTCCCCTGGACACTCAGGGTTAAGTGTCTTGCTCGGGGACACGATGGTAGTAAGTGGGATTCGAACCCGGGTCTTTTGGTTCAGAGGCGAGTGTGTTACCCACTAGGCCACATCCACCCGAAAACGAACGGCCTGCATTTAAAATCTATACTTAGGAAAACATGCGTTTACACGTGCGTATTTCTGCACCGTTAGTTATTATAAATACGAATGTGTTAGAGGCTGGACGGCACTGATCGGTCCCGTGTGTCCCCGCAGGTACCGAGGCCAGCTGCGACAACGAGGGCGAGGTGCTGCACATCCCCAACATCACCGACAACCCCTGCATCACCTGCGTCTGCAGGGTGAGCGGCATGAACCCGCAGACCCGTCCAACGTTGTTGTTTTTATTATTATTAAAAACCGCGTGGTGGAGTTCGGTGGGACAACCTGTTCTGTCCCCAGCCGGGGATGCAGCTTATTGCCGTATTCCCATCAGAACCGTCCTCCAGGGAAGAACATCTCCACTCTTGTCATTCGATCATCTGCGCGATACGGTCCCCCCCCACCCCGCGTCCCTCTCAGGCTCTCGTCCCGCCGGCGCGGATGAATGCTATCAGTCATCGCGGGGTTGTGGCCCGCCTTTAATCTCCCCCCGCTCGGCATGTCACACGGGGCCACTGGGGAGGCCGCGGTTGAAAGGCCGCCCTGTCGCCACCCTGTCGTGGCGGGAGACGGAGGGACGCCCGCGGCCGCCGCTAAGTACCTGCTGATGCCCGTCCGCCCGCGGAGACAGGGACGAGAACACAGAGGGCCCTGTCTGGTTGCTCCTCACAGATCTCCTTAAAGACGCCTCCTGAAGCGTCCGCGGCGGACCGGAGACGAGCGCCGGGACAACGGCCGACTGGGCCACCGAGCCGGGGGGCCGGGATCAAGGCCTCGTTCAGTTCTTCTAACGAAAGGCGTGTGAGAACCGAGGAGCCGGCGCGCTTGTTTTGGCATGCCCTCACACGCCGGTTTCAGGAGTGAGAAATCGAGAGAGAGAGAGAGAGAGACGTTCCCCGCACGCCCCACCGGTTTACCAGGAAAAACATCAGTTAATGGGATCGTTGGCGTCCGGCCTTTCTCTCGCTTTCGGGCGGACGAATACATTTTAGTTTCACCGGGAGTTGAACTTTCACCGTTTTTTTTTTTTTTTTTTTTTTTGTGGACGGTTCACTTAAGTGACCTCTGACCTCACTTAAGTCACCACTTACCACTACTGCCTGTTAGGAGGAGGGGCTCCGGGATGAGGTGTGGCGTGAAGTCCGAGATGGCGTTCATTTTGGCTCCTCTGCCGGTGGAATGATCCGGCGGCACCAATAAGCACGGCGTTCCTCGCCACCACATACATCGTCTTGGGATAAACCTCCGTTTTACAAGAGCAGGGGGAAGAGGCGGGGCCTCCGGATGGAGCATGTGCGAGTAGCCTGAGCCCGGGGCATCAGATGGTGTCAGTTGAAGTAAAGTGAAGTGATTGTCACATGTGATACACAGCAGCACAGCACACGGTGCACACAGTGAAATGTGTCCTCTGCATTTAACCCATCACCCTTGGTGAGCAGTGTGCAGCCATGACAGGCGGTGTGTGGGGACGGTGCTTTGCTCAGTGGCACCTCGGCGGAGCGGGATTCGAACCGGCGACCTTCTGATTACGGGGCCGCTTCCTTAACCGCTAGGCCACCGCTGGGACACGCAGCGGGGGACGTGTCTGGAAAGAGACGTCGTGCTCGTAATTAGTGCGGCTTCGTGGTACTCGCTGAGACATAGTGGGCGCTTCGTGTGAGATCCCGCATCGTTTGAGAACTTCGTATGGATGTCTCGTCGTTCCCCCCCCCCCGCCTTCCTTTAACGCCCGTTGATTTCCGTGTCCTGTCGCTCGTTGACGGTCTCCAGAGCAGACCAAGCGCCTTAATGAATCTTTGTATTGACTTACAGCCTGACTTTATGAAAGGAAATCAATGGGAGGTGGCTTATTACTCACTTTACGGTAAGCTTATATCCCACCGTCTCTCTCTTTGTCCACGTGTCATTCCGTCTGAGGTGGGTTGGGACCAGGACTTCTTCCTTGACCTTGGTCGGATGTGCATTGCTCCCCTTCCCTTTCAGCTTCCTTCCCTGCAGTCTCTCTCTTTCCTGTTTTATCCCTATAAAACCCGGCCTGGTTTGACGGCTGCCGAGCATCCTCGACGCTGCTGGAGTGGTCTGGCTGTCCCGGTGCGGGACATATCAGTTGGCATGTCAGGTGTGTGTGTGTGTTTAACGCGCTGAGAACTGTGCTGTGAGGGCCTGGACGAGTTCTTCCCAAAAATGGCCGGAATGGATGCAGTGAGTCTGTGCTGCGAAGAATCCATTCTGGAAGAATCCATTCTGGAAGAATCCATTCCATTCTTACTGTTCTGGTGCATTTCAAAACCAACTTTTGAAAACAGCTGCCCTGTGTGAGCGTTTATTTTAGTCTTTTACATCCATCAAAATGTCTGTACTACGAAGTAAAAGAGTGGTGGTGGCCTAGCGGTTAAGGAAGCGGCCTCGTAATCAGGAGGTTGCTGGTTCGAATCCCAAGCTGCCAAGGTGCCACTGAGGTGCCACTGGGCAAAGCACCGTCACAACACACTGCTCCCCGGGCGCCTGTCATGGCTGCCCACTGCTCACTCAGGGTGATGGGTTAAATGCAGAGGACACATTTCACTGTGTGCACCGTGTGCTGTGCTGCTGTGTATCACATGTGACAATCACTTCACTTTATCAAGGTGCCTCTGAGGTCCCCCGGGCGCCTGTCATGGCCGCCCACTGCTCACCAAGGGTGACGGTTAAAAGCAGAGGACATGTTTCACTGTGTGCACCGTGTGCTGTGCTGCTGTGTGAATTTTTTTTTTTGTTCCACTTCAGGACAAGAAAGCGGAGTGTAAGCAGGAGAAGTGTCCTCCCGTCGCCGACGACTGTGCCCTCGTGGTCAAGCAGACCGGGGCGTGCTGCGAGCGATGCAAAGGTAAACAGCTGGGGTCCCTGCGCCGGACGCGGCGGGGACTTCACCACTACTGCCACCCTGTGGGCAGAAAGGCCACGCCGCCTTCGCTTAGTGCCTTAGAAAAACAGGGCTTTCAATAAAATTAGTTTAGTTCAAATGTAGTTTTTTTGAGGGGCGGCGGTGGCCTAGCGGTTAAAGAAGCGTCCCCGTAATCAGAAGGTTGCCGGTTCGAATCCCGATCCGCCAAGGTGCCACTGAGCAAAGCACCGTCCCCACACACTGCTCCCCGGGCGCCCGTCATGGCCGCCCACCGCTCACCAAGGGTGATGGTTAAATGCAGAGGACACATTTCACCGTGTGCACCGTGTGCTGTGCTGCTGCGACAGTCACTTCACGTTAAAATGCAGCGATATGGTGCATTATTCCCGGGGTCGTGCACCGCGAATGCTGAAATGTTAGTGGATTAACGCGGCTCGCCGAACAAAAAGCCGGCGCAGCTGGCGGGATCGTGGACTGCGAGTCTTGGGCTCAGCGGTGGGGTTTACGGGGCGCCGAAATAGAACTCGGGCCCGCATGCTGCAGAGGGCTGGACCGGAGCCGGGGTCCCTCTGGACACGGGCCACAGCGTCCCGGCGGGGGCGAGGCCCTTTGTTTGCGGTTGGCGTTTTTACGAGGCCGGACTTTATTAAAAATGCCTGGACTCTAACGCGCTTTTGTTGGGCCTGAATGGAAATCCCCGTGCCGTCGCATGGAGCATTGTTGTAGCGCGGGCTCCAGCCGCTCCTCGCCGCTCCTCCTTTCTCTTCCTCCGCGCCGCCGTTAAATGCTCCTTCCTCTGGGAAGTGTGCGACCGGCACCGCCGAGAGCCGCCGCGTCGCTACTGGGACCCCCATTTTGAATTGAGCCGCCATGTTTGCCGGGAACGCGCCTCGCGTGAATTGTCTTACAGATTTGAGACGTGACGTACGTGACGTCAGGAAGTTTTTTTGTGTTGTCTGTTCTGAGCTTTTTTTTTTTTTTTTATTTCCCTTTTTATATGGAAGGCTGTCAGCTGGACGGAAAGTCCTACAACAGTTCCTACAGTTGGAGCACCTCCATTAAGCCCTGCACCACCCGCCGCTGTCAGGTGAGCCTCTCCATACACACACACACTGACACACACACTCACACACACTTACTCACACTGACACACACACTCACACACACACACACACACACACACACACACTCACACACACACACACACACACACACACACTCACACACACTCACACACACTTACTCACACTGACACACACACTCACACACACACTCACTCACATACACACACACTCACACACACACACACACACACACACACTCACTCACACACACTCACTCACATACACACACACTCACACACTCACACACTCTTACTCACACTGACACACACACACTCACATACACACACACTCACACACACACTCACTCACACACACACACACTCACTCACATACACACACACTCACACACACTTACTCACACTGACACACACACTCACACACACACACACACTCACACACACTTACTCACACTGACACACACACACTCACATACACACACACTCACACACACACACACACACACACACACACACTCACTCACATACACACACACTCACACACTCACACACACTCACTCACTCACACACACACACTCACACACACATACACACACACACTCACACACTCACACACACACCGGTCAGGCAGCTGCAGCCAGACAGAGGACAGAACAAGAGGTTCATGGCCCATTGTCATTTTGGCGAGAAGCCAGGTGGACTTGGCTGTGTCATCTCCACATCTGGATTCAGGCCTTCCAGACTTCACCCCCCCACCACGCCGCACAGCACGGCCCCCGACTCGCCCCCAAACGCGAATAGACACACCGCACAGCGCCCCCTCTGTACACATGATGCACAGAGAAGGGCGGCTGCGTAAGACAAAGCGAGGACGTCCCGCAGGCTGGTGACGGGGGTGGTAGTAGCCTAGCGGGTAACACACTCGCCTGTGAACCAGAAGACCCAGGTTCAAACCCCACTTACTACCATCATGTCCCTGAGCAAGACACTTAACCCTGAGTGTCTCCAGGGGGGGACTGTCCCTGTAACTACTGATTGTAAGTCGCTCTGGATAAGGGCGTCTGGTAAATGCTCTAAATGTAAATGAACCAGAACACCACAAATTCCCACGTTCAAACCCCAATTAGTACCTTTGTGTCCCAGAGCAGGTCACTTAACCCCGAGTGTCTCCAGGGGGGGACTGTCCCTGTAAGTCGCTCTGGAAAAATTTCTGCTGATGTTGTGTGCTGGCAGGCCTGGTGCCTTTGATGATGCACATTTGACAGCTGCAGAGTCTGATTGGTCCATCAGTTTCAGTCTCCATTAACACCTCGCATCGGCGGGGTCAGAGGTCGCGGGTCGGGGCCAAGGAGTGCGCGAGAGGAAAGCAGCCGATGAACAAACATAAGAGAGAGAAAGCACTCCAGACGGCATCCATGATCAATTCCAATATTACAGGCGTAGGACGTGTGTTTGGAGTCCAAGCTGGTTACCATGGTGATCGATGCTCTTTTTACGTCCATTCGCTCTTTTGAACAGGAAGGTGTCATCACAGAAGCTGAAGTACAATGTGTTGTTCACTGCAAGAACCCAAAGATTCACCCGAAGAAATGCTGCCCGTCCTGTCCAGGTGACCACATGTCCTGCGATTCCACACAGCCGCTTTCATGATGTCGGTATACGGATACTGACCCATCCTGCTCTCGTTGTCAGGGTGCATCTTCGAGGGACGCCTGTACAAGGAGCGCGAGGAGTTCCACCCGGACGGAAGGCCGTGCATTAAATGCACCTGCAGCGTGAGTACTCTTACTGCGGCGAAACGGCACGATTATCGCGCATTTACGCAGCCATCTGGTTATAAGAGCCACGACGGGGTGGTGAAATGATGAAATCTGTGCTTGTGTGAAACGTGAATGGAGCTGGTCTTTGGCAGCCTCCTCCCCCACAATGAATAAACTCGTTAGAAAATTCCTATAAACACATTAGCGGCAATGTTGACAGGTCCGTGAATGAAGAGTCGCTGGCCAGCGTTGAGAAACGGGGACCTTCCTGGGACGTACTTTTTCCACGATTCCTGGAACAACTTTTATTTTTTATTTCGTAATTTTTAAGAAGTCCCAGCTTTCTCGGCACGGTTTCCATACCGCCCGTCCATCTTCTCAGAAGCTTTTAGTTCAGGTCAACGTTGAAGCTTCACACCGCATTACCAGCATGTCGGGGCTCCGTTGTTCGCATTCACACACATTTCAAAAGAGTTGAATTTGTGGCCACTGCAGCTGGAAATGCTGGGACCTTGTCCATCGTTTTGACGAGCGGACGGTAAAACCGACACCAGCATTGGTCTCGGTCTGGGCTGCGGCCTGACGGATGGCCATCTCCTTGTTGCTATGGCATCCGTCATCATTAGTTACGTTAGTCTGCCTGCGCTGTAAATCTCAGAGGTGGGACAGGTGGGATTTTTCACGTTAACATCACGCATTGTGCTTGGTCACCAGTCAGACGTCTTGGACAAAATGATCTGCAAAGATCACGTTCACTATGTCTGACGATGACGTAATTCGCTATGAAAAAAAAAACACTCTTCCCGGTGTTGCCAGATTGGGCGGTTTTGAGTAGGATATTTCAGTAAGAAAATTGCTTGTGTTTTATTGCATGTGTAGCATCTGTTTAATTTAGAAAATTGATGCAAACATTTAATCTAGTCCATAATTTAGATAATAGGGCTTTATGATGTGTTACTTTGAGTCTTGTGCTATAACGTATGTCGTGTCTGTGTCACTCCTCAGGGAGGTCGCACGATGTGTCATCGGGAGATTTGCCCCGTTCTCTCCTGTCCTGCTCATCTGAGCCACACACCGCCAGGGCAGTGCTGTCCCAAATGTCTCGGTGAGTCTCATCATCTCCCTGTCCGGCTCAATGGTTCCCGCTGTCTCCGCCCTGTCTGAGCTACGGTCAGCCCTCGGAGCTCGTCCGATGATGCTGTCCAGCTCAGTGACTGGGCCAAATCTCCCCGGGCTGGCATTCCAGTCGGTTAAACGTGTGGACGGAGAGGTCCCCGACTCCGTTCTGAACCTCCTCCAACAACAACGCGGCCTTTGTTTGATAAGCCCCTGGAAAATGTTTGAAATTTCTGAAACGGTGTCTGTCATATTCTGTTGAACCACCGCGCATGTTCATTTCCCCGTCCGCCCCACGCTTCAGGTCAGCGGAAAGTTTTCGACCTGTCGCTGGGGAGCTGCCTGTTCCACAGCGAGGTGTATGAGAACGGGACGTCCTTCAAATATGACAACTGCACCACATGCACTTGCACGGTGAGACCGAGCAGTTGCATCCTGAGTCACGTTAAATTCATTTATATTCTCATTCGTTGTGGTTCTTTCCATGCGGTGTTATGTTATAACATATGTTATTAACAAGTTCCATGCATTCCAGGATTCCACCGTGGTTTGCAGGAAGAGGTGCTCCAGACCAGGGACCTGCCAAGCGAGTCGGGAGCAGTGCTGTGATGAGTGTCTGTCCCACGTGAAGGTGGAGGACGTGAAGTACTGCAGAGTGAAGAACAAAATCTACAGGGTGGGCCGTCCCTCTCACTGCCCGTCCGCTCCCACGTAGTCCCTGATAGGCCGCGACCCGGGTCCCAGCGGTCCGGTGCGAGTGACTCTTTGCTCTGTCGTTTGGTGCAGGATGGAGACAGGTGGTCATCGGTGAACTGTACGTTATGCACTTGCGCGAAGGGGACGGTGGAGTGTCAGCCCAAGCAGTGTGTGCCCATAACCAGCTGCCCGTCGGTGAGTGGCACCAGTCTGAAGTCCCACTATTTTGCACTCATGTTTTGACAAAATCTGGGATTTTAGGCCTTGGCACTAACTACATTGCTATGGATCATAACAGGCCCAGTTTGGGCCTGATTAACTCACTCTTGCCATATCGGCACGTGTGACATTTTCCCACCAGACATGGCCTTTCTCTGGGAATGATCTACTGTAATGCTGCGCGGTCACAGAACGGTCACCTGTCGAAAATGCTGTCAGCGCGTTAACCTGGCTGGCTGCGTATACAGCGGCCCGCTGTCACATCATTACCCACAGTTCCCCAGTGACCCTCAGAGACGTGCAGGCTCCGGCCCGGCTTTTGTCTTCGAATCTGAGCACCGTGACACACGGTGTCCTATATTTAGTCGCTGAAAACCAAACTCTATATGGGAGGGGTGGGGGGGTCATCAAAGGTTGGGAGCTCTGTGTGTGTGAGACGAACAGAAGAGTGGGTGTCCCCGGGCGCTTTTGTCTCCGGCCTTTTACGGGGTGTAGCGTTTCCCTGAAGCTGGCTGTCTGTGTGACCGTCTCTCTCTGGACGTCTCTCCGTCTCTCCCCTCAGAACAAGATACTGAACAGGACTGGCTGCTGCCCCGTTTGCACTGAAAGTGAGTAAGTCATCCATTACCTTCTCTTTCCGGGACATTGTTGTCGGTGGTTAAGACACCGATGGAGTCTAACGTCTCTCTTCCTCCAGAGCCGGGAGTGTGCACGGTGTTCGGAGACCCGCACTACAACACCTTTGACGGGCGCACCTTCAACTTCCAGGGCACGTGTGAGTACGTGTTGACCAAGGACTGCTCGTCGACGGCCAGCTTTGTGGTGGTCGTGAAGAACGACGCCCGCCGCACCCGCTCCTTCTCCTGGACCAAGTCTGTGGAGCTTCAGGTGTCGGGCCTGAGCATCAGCCTGCACCAGCACCTCACCGTCCGGCAGAACGGCAGCCGCATCGCGCTGCCCTTCCACAGCACCGGCGTCCACATCGACCTGGACGGCTACCTGCTGAAGCTCACCGCCATCGTGGGTCCGTAACCAGAGCTGCTTCTTCTGCGCTGTTGCATTTTTTTATCCCTCATTGACTTGAAATGACTTTACTTTACTTTACTTTACTCAGCAGACGCTTTTATCCAAAGCGACTTACAGGAGGACAACACCAGCAATTCTCGTTCGGTTTCTATAGATTTTCAGTTTATAAAACTAAGAGCCCCGATAAGGCCCAACTTGTCAGAAAAAGAACATGCTCGGGAGTTGTTAAGTGCTGAACAAGTGGGTTTTCTTAAAGGTGGTAGACGTCTCGGCTAGTCAAATGGAGAAGGACACATTGTCCCACCAGCCAGGGATAACCAAGGAGAACAGAGTTGATTGGGATCGGAGATTTTTAGTCTCGTTTCATTTGCGGATCTGAGAGGGCGTGCGGGAGTGTAGGTAGTAGTGTGTTGGTGTAAGAGGGAGAACTTCCATTTACAGCCCTGTAGGCAGCATCAAGGGTTTAAACTGGATGCGAGCAGCTACCGGGAGCCGGTGGAGAGAGGGGAGGAGAGGCGGGACGTGGGTGTATTTCGGCTGATTGAAGATGAGGTGGGCTCCCACGTTTTGGACCATCTGGAGGGGTTTTATGGCGACTGCAGAGGCTCCAGCCAGGAGAGAGTTACTATAGTCCAGTTTGGAGATGACCGTTGCCTGGACGAGGAGCTGCGTAGCCTGACTTATCTTTGACTTATCATTACTCCAAATGTACTTTTAACCCATTTCAGTGTTTAATGAAAGATAAAATGTCCGTCTGTGACGCGTCACTCAATAAATCGATAAACAGCGCGAGGAAATGTACTGAAATGTGTTACACAGTCTAGTTACACATTTACACAAATAGACTAATCAAGTCGTCTCGCAACCAACAGGGCTGGAGATCACGTGGGACGGGGACAGCTTCGTGGAGGTGGTGGCCGCGCCTCACCTAAGGGGCAGGCTGTGTGGCCTGTGCGGCAACTACAACGGCCACAGGCGCGACGACACCGTCGGCGGGGACGGCCTCTTCAAGTTCGACGTGGACGAGTTCGCCGAGTCGTGGAGGGTGGAGGGGAACGAGGTGTGCGTGCAGCCCCACCGGCGGCCCGCCTCCTTCCTGTGCCCGGCTTCTGTCAAGGTGAAGTTCCGTGCCCATCGGTCCTGTCAGAAGATCAAGTCGTGGGAGTTCCAGAAGTGCCACTCGGTGGTCGATTTCACCTCCTTCTACAGGTTTGTGCGCCGCAGCACCTTCAGTTCACTTCTGAACCATCGTATGAGGATGTTGCACGATGAAAAATAGAAAATAGCCTTGGGAAGTGAATAATATCAAATCAGCCACCACTCTCCCATCTCCTAAATAAATATGGACGGAAAAAACCCAAAAGGTCCTGGAAGTTATTACGGCGATGTGGAAACTGCGTGACTTTACGATGCTCCAGGGCCTTTCGCACCAGTCAGGAGATCCGTCATGTGCACCGTTCCCTCACGCCGCTGGATCAGGTTCAGACAGAATTAGACTTTTATGAACCTTCTGTTTTAGCAATGAAGGAAAAACAAGTCCCGCAGTCTGTCGCCATGTCCCCTGTTGTGTCGAGGGGGACGTGTGCCTGTAACTGTGCTCGCAGGACAGATGCGAGTGACAGCTCGGCACTCTCTGAAGGACCCTTAAAGATGACGGAAGGTTCGAGTGTCGGTGGCGACCAGCTGTCCAGTGCATGCTTCTGACTGAGATGGTAGATGCAGGGCCGTGTGGGAGGGATATTAAGTCCATGGGATGTTCCGTGCAGACGCTCTTTAACAGCATCAGAATAAACCACGTCAGCTCGGCCACTTCATATCTTATTGTCGTGATGCAAATTCCGCGTCTCACGAGCACGTCACAGATTGTGATGTGTCCACAGATTCTGGAGCGCGTTAAGACGATGTGGAACCAGGTTGGATTGAGAATGAATATGAGGCCAGTGCTTTCTCCCCGCTGATTCTCAGGTCCTGTGTTACGGACATGTGCGAGTGTCCGGTGCATAAGAACTGCTACTGCGAGTCCTTCATGGCCTACAGCCGCGCCTGCGAGAGGGAGGCAGTGGTCGTGCACTGGCGGCCGGAGCAGACATGCATTAGTGAGTAACGCCAGTTTCACAGTGGCTGAAAGTTGAGATTTTTGTGATCAGATGCACAGATTGTTCAGTTAAGTGCAAATCTATGTTAATTCGGGGGCAGTTTTGAAGAACTTGCCTGTAGAATCTAAATGCAATCTTGTTTTTCCCCTCTCTCCTGTTCAGCTACCCAGTGTAAGCATGGTGCTGTCTACGACACGTGTGGGCCGGGCTGCACGAAGACATGCGACAACTGGAATGAGATTGGACCATGCAACAGACCCTGTGTGGCTGGCTGCCACTGTCCAGCCAACCTGGTTCTGTCTCATGGCCGCTGTATTAAACCCACGTCCTGCCCTGGCCGATGACCCTCGTAGCAAGTGGAGTTAAGGACAAGAGCACTGGGGACGAACGGCTGAACCCTTAACTGCACAGACACTGACAGAAAGACTGCTGTGGTTTTCGGGGGGGGCAGATGACAGCCAGCCACCCTGATATTTCCTGCGACCTCACACACACCGATCTCCCGCTGCACAGGAATCAAGGAGCTGCCTCCCACACGCACCTCTCCTACAGCTGCAGTACCAGCAGCCACCATCAGGAGTGCTCTCGGGCTCACACGGAGGACGAAACGGGGTCTCCTCTTTGACTCCAAAGGATTTGGGGAGAGAATGACATGGGTGACTCTGACCTGGTGGTTGGAGTTCTTAAGACTCTGTCACCTCTGTCGGAGCCCAACTGAGCAAAGGAGGCTCTCAGAGAGGAGAATGTTCCCATAATGAACGTGGAGGGGTGAAGGTGGGACACATAGAGTGGATCACAAAAATCTACACATCCCAATTAATAATTCAGTTTTTATTTCATGTGATGATTTTTTTTTTTTAAGCATTGAAGCTTTCTGAAAAGTATTCATATTTCTAACATGGCACCTTAAAACAGTTGCCAGTATTGTAAGAAGGTTGATCTCAGTAAAATCTGAAATGTTCTTTCACAAGTGAAGGTTTTTGATATCCACTGTATGGGACACTGCACCATTGTGGCTTTATTGTATTCACCAGTGTAACCCAGAGCAGTAGGGTAAAACACACACACATGTTGGGCAGCATGCAGAGCTATTATTGTACAGTATAAATGTAGGGGTAGTTTATTTAATTCTGTTTATTCTGCGTCATTTAATATGTTTTATACAGTAAACTAACAAGATTTGAAAAGTAAATAAACCATTAATATTATTATTGATTATTCTTGTTTCTGTTGTACCTAATTTATACACATTGCTCAGCTGAAATGTTGTAGAAAGAGCCAAATAATTTCATTTTGTTAAAATGGTTTTAAAGGGAATATATATTTAAGTTGCATTTTTGTGTTACCGTGTCTGTCCAAATGTGACAAAGCTGTTCGAGTGTCACAGGGACGTGTACTGTATTTTGACAAGCTCGGTGTTTTTAGTTATTGTATGTTTGATTTCTAACTGAAGGTGTTCCTCTGGAAATTGTTATTTAAGAACGGCATCATACGACTTTACTGAAATGTCACTGATTTTCTCTGCTGCTTTACTGTCAGTGTTTCCTACAAATAACAAAAGAGAATTTTTCAGAGTGGAAATGATGCTTAAAAAAAATTATATGAACCCATAAAAATCCCCGTGGCTAGTAACCAGACCCACTGTTTTATAACTGAGACATCAACTAGACGATCACAGCAGTTTTCTTGGCGTAATTTTCTAAAAGTGATTGTTAACACAATGCAATGCTTACAATTAATAATGTAACTAGCGTTAGAAATAGCATTTGCTATCTTAATTATGGTAAAATGTACCCAGTTTGGCACTTTGCACTGAAAACCAATGTCACCTGTGACTACCACTTACGCCCCTTCAGGCCCTGGCCTGTCAGTGCACGGGCAGGACTGGGTCTGGAGGTTAAAAGGATTATTAGGGTGATGCAATGGGGGGGGCAGCCAATGATTTTCCACCCTCCCTCTGGCACTCATTTTTCTCTCCTCTCATTTATTTCTTCATTTTGCCTCATAGTCCTGTCTCGCTTCCTGTACAAACTGCTTTTAACTTGCATCACCCCCACAGCCACTTCGCACAATTATATTTCCCCTAGACACTAGACAGCGTGTATGTTCTTCTTCTTTTGTTTGATTTTTGGCAATAAATTGCATTTTGCTTTAAACCGTGAAGTTTTGCTGTTGTGTCCCATTTGATGCTGTGGTGGGGAACGAGCCCGTCGTAACACACTAAATCCAGTAGTCATCAGAGCCCTGCCAGGGCCACAGGCCCAGTGTGAAAGTTGGTTAAAAAATAATCCTAGAATGTTTCAGTCTTCACCGCATACATTGAAAGGTGGCGTGGAGTCCATGTCTCAAAGGCTCAGGGATATTTTCGAGACAAAGGGTGGAACAACTCTAAATTAAGAGGGTGGTGTTAATTCTATGGCTAATTTGTGTCATATGGTAATGTTATAACACACCCCAGATGAGCTTATCTGTTAAGTGCCCTTACATTACCCAGCAGACCCTTGCCATCTGAACCATGAATGGCACACAAGATAAAAATTTCTTAATTATAACCTAATATAATAGGTAGGCTGGCAGTAGCCTAGTGCATAACACACTTGCCTATGAACCAGAAGAACCAGGTTCAAATCCCACTTACTACCATTGTGTCCCTGAGCAAGACACTTAACCCTTAATTGCTCCAGGGGGGGACTGTCCCTGTAACTACTGATTGTAAGTCGCTCTGGATAAGGGCGTCTGATAAATGCCGTAAACGCTGGTCCATGGAAAACCAATCCAGTAGGAGGTGAACTGTAACATTATACTGCCACCTTTTGGTGTGATCATTAATAACACGGACGGGTTCGCCACACAAATATATTTATACATCTCAGTTTATACACCACAGTAACATATACAAGCTGATAAACAATGAGCAACAATACGGATTTGGCAGCAACTGACCCGGGGTAATACAAGGAACAGATATGCAAAATACGATGGGCAGTTTAAAACAGCATTGGGGAACTGGGCACTGACGTACACAGCTGTTGTTGAGTTCTTGTCCCCCACCGGTCACCATGGTGGGTTCACCATGTAATTCTCTTGTGGACGTACTGTATAAAATAAATAAATAACACACACATCTAACTCGCAAATGCAAAGTTAAAGTAACGAACACGTAATGATTTACAGTCTCACAACCGCTCGGGTGACCTCGACAAAAATATCACGATCCTTGACAATTTTTGAATCGTCCCCAGCCCCCTGTTACACCACCGTGGTGAAGGGACTGTAGAGTAGAAAGTGCTAGAGATTCACTGCTGTAAATCCACAACCTTTCAAATATGTATTAGAACAGGATATTTCTTAACGGTCTCGTATGATAAAAGTCTGATCTCTGGAATATAAAACAAAATGTACATCTAATAAAAATACACTCTAGTAATCTTCGAATGCTTAAAATATAGAGGCGCCAAAGCTTTATGCAGCAGAGAGAAACTGATAGGCAAGTGTGTTGCATTTCGAGTGGGGCGATGGGACGAACGCAGGCGGCTCAGTCGTCATCGCTGTCACTCCCGGACTCGCTCAGCTGAAGATCGTTCCCTGCGGGACGGAGGGAACAAGTTGACAACCAAGCCCGGCGTGCATGGCGTCGCTGGGAGCGCGCTCGCTACTCACTGAGCGTGTTCATCAGCTGGCTGTTGCCTGGGGGCTTGTCGGTGCCATTGGCCACCGGGACGCGACTCGGGGACAGCTGAGGCTGGTTGTGGGCGAGGGACGCTGCGTTTTCCCCGTCGCTGGCGGAGCTGTCGTCACTTCCTGAGCCGCTGCCGGACTCGGAGGAGCTGCTGCTCACGTCACTGCTGCTCATTTGTTCGATGACCTCCACCTCGGCTCTCAGCTCTGAGTGACCAAGAGGAGAATTTTACATTTACATGTTTGCCGTTTATCAGACGCCCCTTATCCAGTCAGTAGTTGCCGGGACAGTCCCCCCCTGGAGACACTCAGGGGGGTTCGTTGCCCACTAGACCACCACCGCCCTACTGCACAATTAACAATTTTCTATAAAGCATCACATATCAGAACGGGATATGCAAAGCATCTGTACCACTTTCAGGGCACTAAGTGTTTGATACCGTAATGTCAAAGGGGCAGTGGTGGCCTAGCGGTTAAAGAAGCGGCCCCGTAATCGGAAGGTTACCGGTTCAAATCCCGATCCGCCAAGGTGCCACCAAGGTGCCACTGAGCAAAGCACCGTCCCCACACACTGCTCCCCGGGCGCCTGTCATGGCCGCCCACTGCTCACTCAGGGCGATGGGTTAAATGTAGAGGACAAATTTCACTGTGTGCACCGTGTGTTGTGCAAGTGACAATCACTTCACTTTCACTACACTTTTTCACTTTTCAAAGACCTCCTCAGCATTTAAAAACTGTGTCTGGTGCAAGTTTAAATCCAGAACAAAGAAGTACCATGTGTGACAGCTGTCAATCATTGAGCTCCTCCTACTTTAAAGATCTCTTTATAAAAACATATTTAAAGATAATCCTCCGGGTGCCAAAAGTAATTTCGCACCAACGTATATGGTAGTTAGTTACAGACGTCACCCTTGGTGAGCAGTGGGCAGCCATGACAGGCGCCCGGGGACGGTGATTTGCTCTGTGGCACCTCAGTGGTACCTTGGCGGATCGGAATTTGAACCGGCAACCTTCTGACTACTGCTAGGCCACCACTTAGGCAAGACAGTACCGCTCAAAGCTTGTAGTTCAGCAAAAATGTGGCGATGGACCAACCTCGTTTGATGTCATCCAGCTGAGGCTCGGGGGACGGATCGTCCTTTGACGGGGAAGTCTTTGTCCCTGCGCCTGGCTTGCTGGGGGTGCGGAACTGGTTGGGTGGCTGGGCTGATCGCACTGACTGCTGCTCTATCCGCGCCTGAATTTTACTGCTCCCCTCCGCTCTGGGCGAAGAAAACACGAATTAAACACGTGAGAAACACAAATGAACGTTTCGAGGGACCGAGAGGGTTCTTCAGGCACATACCTGGTCTTTTTGACCTGTATACTACTGCTGAGCTTTTCCAACATATACTCTCCGGTGTCATGGTTAATGATCAGAACACAGTCTTTCTGATATGGCCGTTTGTTGCCTTTGAACACTGTCATTGGTGGTGTAGATCCCTGCAATACAATTTTACATTATTTCCTTATGTTTTCATGATAACGCATTCAATTATTACGTGTTATGCTGTAACTATATTGCCTGCATAAAATAATGTGATCATCTGTACAGAAAATGTGTAATGAGCGAAGGAGTTAAATGTTCAATTTTTTTCCACTAATATTAACCTGACAGATAAGTCAGTTGGTTTAATAAGTTTTTTGTATTGTTTTTGTAGAAAAGTCTTACTGGAATATGAGGTAATGTGATGGTGACTTCCTCTCCTTTGCCCACTTGCAGCTCTCCTTCACATGTTGTATCAATGGATGCTGGTTTAAAATCGTCTAAAAGCAAAAAATGGCAACAACAACTTGTCACGAACATTAATGCGACCCAAGATAAACTATGCTTTACATGTGCGATCATGTGACATGGCCGACCTCCACGGACTGTCCTACTTGGCCCTCTGCTGACCCCATCTGACAGTCACCCGCTGGGACTCTAACACACAACCTGCCAATTCATTCTACTCAAGTGGACGGCAATGACCTTCGTGTGCCATCGTTTTCGGGATGTATTTCATTGTAATGAGAGGAGGACGGGTTCCTCTCACCGAGTCTTGTGAAAGTGACGCGATTGTGAAACACTGCAGCACAGCGCAAGGTGACACAATGAAATGTGTCCTCTGCTTTTAACAGTCACCCTTGGTAAGCAGTGGGTGGCCATGACAGGCGCCCAAAGAGCAGTGTGTGGCACCTCGGTGGCACAATTTTTTGACAATGTACATTTTAAAAAGCTCCATTTAAATAAAGTGAAGTGATTGTCACTTGTGATACGGTGCACACAATGAAATTTGTCCTCTGCATTTAACCCATCACCCATGACAGGCGCCCGGGGAGCAGTGTGTGGGGACGGTGCTTTGCTCAGTGGCACCTTGGCGGATCGGGATTCGACCCGGCAACCTTCTGATTACGGGACCGCTTCCTTAACCGCTAGGCCACCACCGCCCCAAAGATTGATCGAATTCACTGAGTCAGAATCATCTCTGCTTACATGCCACACACAGCAAATAGTTCATCGGGACCAGGAAGACAGTGAAGGACCCCAGCCACCCCAACAATGGACTGTTCCCTCCCTGAAGTCCAACACGGAGAGAATGAGGAGGAGCTTCTTCCCGCAGGCCATACGAGCTTCAACCACATCAACACTACATAGAACTCTTAATACACTCCAGCACTTTCACAGAATCTTGCACAAATTTTCACTTTACTTTACACATTTGCACACCTTCACCCTACCTGTTACACATATTTTATGTTTAGAGGCATAATATTGTAATATTTGCAATATTTGCATATTGGTTCCACTTGAATACTTGCATTATTGAGGTCAATAGCGGTCTCAAAAGCAGTTCACTGCATACCACACCGTGTATGACAAATAAAACGAGAATTATTGCTCTGGGGTCCCCGGTATCGGCTGGTGATGTCGGCGGCAGACCAGTTTCGAGCCTCGCCACTGCCGGTCATCTACCCCGTAGAGAAGCGTCGCCGGCGACTCACATCTGATGGTGTGAAATGAGGACTTCGGCCGCTTTTCGAAGCTCTCCCCCAGCTTCAGGACATGCTCCTCTTTGTCCAGGTGCGGATTAGCGCTGCCATTCATGGTTCTTTTCACGCCGCAAAGTTCACGCTGTTTTTAAAACCCATGCACGAACCTATGTGTTGATCCAACAGATCCACGACGGTGGATAAAAACGGCGCCTTGCTGCCGTTTGTTTGGCTACATGTTGTTTTTGCAAAACAGTGTGGACGTCACGCAAACACTCCCCTTCCGGGTCCAGCAGTAAAATAAAGCCGACGTGCCCAAACGAGCGCCCGTTGAAGAAAGACGTAAAATATGCGGCCCGTGATTAAAAACAAACACACCACAAACAGCAACACACGATCATTCTTTTTTTTATCGATGAAGCATTGATAAAAACGATCTATAATATATAAAATCCTTCCCGGACGTAGTTTCTACCCGGACCTTAAATAAGGGTGCACGTAGGTGTGTGTCACACGCGACTTTCCGCTGTTTAAAGGCGAGATGATTTTTCTTGTTTGGTTGGTAATATTATAATAATTTTATAGTCGAGTACACGTTGTTTTGCTATATTCGCTTCCTGTTAAAAAAAACACACACAAGATGCATTTTTAATTTTTTTCTGGGCTGAAGTCTGCTGTAAAAACCACCGCGGAAAAGCAATGATCTTCACGTAGTGTGAAGAAACGAAATAAAAAAATAAAGGAAGAAGAAGAATAAAATGTCTGCATCGGATGAGGCGGACCCGCCCGGTCCGGTTCCGCGTGAATCCCCCGCGACGATTCGGTCTCCAGGGGCCGGGGACGGGGCGCCGGTGTCCGAGTTCAGGCGGCGGAAGCTGGAGGAGGACGCGCAGAAAAACTGGGACCTGTTTTACAAGAGGAACACGACCAACTTTTACAAAGACAGACACTGGACGACGAGAGAGTTCGCGGAGCTGAAGGCGTGTAGAGAGGTATCGCGTTCGCCGGTGTTGTGCCGAATTCTGTGACCCGTCGAATCCCTTGACCCTAGATGGCGCTGTGCCGCGATTGACCGTGAACAACGTACAAAAAAAAAATAGTAACACACGACAATTGTTAGCTGAATTAATTGATTGTTGAGTGTTAATTGTGTGCTTTGAGAGCACAACTAAGTTATTATCCCCATGTTATTATCCAGGAGCGCTCATTATCATTATGGGGTGGTAGTAGCCTAGTGTGTAACACACTCGCCTATGAACCAGAAGACCCAGGTTCAAACCCCACTTACTACCATCGTGTCCCTGAGCAAGACACTTAAACCTGAGTTGCTCCAGGGGGGACTGTCCCTGTAACTACTGATTGTACGTCGCTATGGATAAGGACGTCTGGTAAATGCTGTAAATGTAAATTATTTTAACGAGGTTGAATCGAGAAATGCAACTCCCACCAAACCATTTCATGTTACTACAGCATTTACAATTTTAATCATGAACTTTTTTTGACAGGCGCTGTCAGATATTGCGACTGCTCCAAGTTTAGCGGCACAGCGCCATCTAGGGTCGCGGAACTCGACGGGCCGCAGAATTCGGCACAACACCTGGAAATGCTCTCCGCGGTTTTCTCGTCGTCTCTCATGCTTTCGCCGTTTATTAGTTTGAGGCGCAGAGGCTGGTGCTGCTGGAGGCTGGCTGCGGGGTGGGCAACTGCATTTTCCCACTCCTGGAAGAAGATCTCAACATCTTTGTCTACGCGTGTGACTTTTCACCCAGAGCGGTGGATTTTGTGAAGGTAAGAAGTTACCACCGTCCTATTACCACTACTACCCCACTAGTTCTCTAAATATCTACGTCTTGCACAAGTGTCAAAGTGCACGATGTACATGGATTTACACATGCAATTTGACCCCAACACGAAGGGCACTGCATTAATGTTAATTAAACCATTCCATCTTTCCATTAGGAACTTTTTTTTTTTTTGAAACGCTGCATACCGTCAAAACCGAATCGAGTGACTTAAATGGGAAGAGCGGCTTTATTATTGTGTATTTTCACCAGTTGAAAAACCAACATGTGCATGACTTATTTTGTGTGTGTGTGTGTGTGTGTGTGTGTGTGTGTGTGTGTGAAGTCGAGCTTTTCGAAGATCTGGGACTTTACTAAGTTATTTGATTACTTGACGATCACCTCAATTCATCTCGCCCAGCAAAATCCCCTCTTCTCCACCGAGCGCTGCCTGGCATTTCAGTGTGACCTGACCAAAGATGACCTGAAGGCCAGCGTCCCCTCAGAGACCGTGGATGTGGTGACACTTATATTTGTGCTGTCTGCAATTCATCCTGACAAGATGAAACAGGCCCTAGAGAACATTTACCAGGTAAAAAAAAGGAGACCACTATGCACGTGCATGCATTACTGCGATACCTGTACATTTTGTCCAATGTTTCCTGCAAGAATTTAAAACGTCCTCTCTCTATATCACTTTTTTTTTTTATCTGAAAATCTTCATTTAAACCAGTGGATGTGAAACCCCGGGGTAAACGTTGTGCGTTTTCTTCGTTTATCTGACGAGGTTCTGAAGCCGGGGGGCGTGGTCTTGTTCCGGGATTATGGCCTGCACGATCACGCCATGCTCAGATTCAAGCCAGGAAACAAGCTGGCGGAGAACTTCTACGCGAGGCAGGACGGCACCCGGTCCTTCTTCTTCTCCCGGGGTGAGTGGCGCGCCGCCAGGCGCGGGCGCGTTTCGGGGCGCGTACGTGAATGCTTCCTTCCTGTTTTTCCAGAGTTCCTGGAGAACCTTTTCCGGCAGGTGGGATACGAGCCCGTAGTGAACGAGTATGTCCAGCGGGAGACTGTGAACAAGAAGGAGGGACTGTGTGTGCCCCGAGTGTTCCTACAGAGCAAATTTCGGCGGCCAATGAAATAACTCCTTTTGCAAAACGATGAACTTCTTACTGTTGTACTTATTTCAAACCGATTGTCTTTTTAATTTTTTTAACTTCCTAAATGCCTTTATCCTTTGTAATTGCAGATATTATTAAATTGCTTTTGACGTTGCACAGTTGTCGGATTTACTCGTTTATCTGTATGTGTAACGTTGTAAAGATGTGTTGCACAGTCAGTCCATTAAAGGAAAGGAGTGTATACAGCCTGCTTTTACACAAGGGCTGTTTTTTGATTTTATACATTTTATTACTTTTTAAAATAAATCATTAAGTGCTGATTAGCTTCTTCCTGGTGCCAAATCATGTTAATGTAAAAAAAAAAAAAACTGTCCCTTCCTTGCCCCTGGTTTGGTGTCCCTGTGGTGTCTGTGTTCGTCACCCCTTTGTTTCTTCAACCTAGTATAGAATGAAGGTGTGTGTCTTGCTGTGGAGAAAAGTGTGATGCTGTATTAACAGTGGTTGCCTAGCGGTTAAGGAAGCGGCGCCATAATCATTTACATTTACGGCATTTACCAGACGTCCTTATCCAGAGCGACTTACAATCAGTAGTTACAGGGACAGTCCCCCTGGAGCAACTTAGGGTTAAGTGTCTTGCTCAGGGACACAATGGTAGTAAGTGGGGTTTGAACCTGGGTCTCCTTACCCACTAGGCTACTACCACCCTCATCAGAAGGTTGCCGGTTCGAACCCCGATCCGGCCGAGGTGACACTGAGGTGCAAAGCACTGTCCCCACACACTGCTCCCTGGGCGCCTGTCATGGTGCCCACTGCTCACCAAGGGTGATGGTTAAATGTGAGGACACACGAATCACCGTTTAATCACCAGTTTAACCAGTTATGAACTGACCCAGCTGGTGCTGCAGTATTAATATCGATCCGAAATGGGAACGGGAACGTTTTATCCCAAGGTGCGCGCTGGAATGGGCGGCAGGGGGCGCCGTGGCGCCGTCTGTGGGCGAAGAGCCTTTTTAAATAAGAAATTCTGACATATTTTACCGTACGTGAACATTATGCGAAGCAGATGAACGCAAGATGATCACCGCACCGTATATAAACCTGCAGACAATATGTCATAATATAAAAAAGTCCAATGTGCGAATAAGCATAGAAATAGTCCTATAAAATAAAACTGAATGTGAGTTGTAAAGGTAAAAATATGTCGGTATATGATGGAAGGTGGGCGTCGGAAGGGGGCGCGTCCGAGAAGGGCGGGGCGAGGCGAGGAGGGGGCGGGGCGAGGCGAGGAGGGGGCGGGGCTGCGACACAACCGCCCGTCGACTCGGCCGCCTCGATTCTGCTCAGCGACCGGCGACCCCGGCACACGTCTCGGAATGGACCCGCTGGACAGGGGACATCGGTCCGACGAAGACGCGGAGTCCTCGGAGGAGGAGGAGGTGGACCCGCGAATTCAGGTGGGGACGCTCGCGTTCGGGCCGTTTTTCGCGCAGGATCCCGCGGTAACAAAGGTTCGCGTCCTGCGGGGGGAGCGAACACCTGAAACGCACCAGGGATTTCTAGAAGATAAGATACGATCCTTCATTAGTCCCACAAATGGGAAATAAAAAAAATAGCACAGACAATATGTCTGCTGCAGAATATGAAAAAGTTCAATGTGCAAAGAAATTGTCCTAGAAAAAAAACAGCGAATGTGAAAAATATGTTGATATATACATAAAAAAATCTATTTGTGAAATTGTGCATGGGTACATTGTGGATATATATACACACACTGCACATAGAAAACAGAAATAGGGCACTGGATGTACATGTGGCGTGTAGATTGATGTGTAGCCTGACAGACCTTCACTTACTATTGAACTTACTGCTGTTATTTTACGCCGTTATTCTAAAGCATTTTCATTCACAGCATTTACCAGACGCCCTTATCCAGAGCGACTTACAATCAGTAGTTACAGGGACAGTCCCCTCCTGGAGACACTCAGGGTTAAGTGTCTTGCTCAGGGACACGATGGTAGTAAGTGGGGTTTGAACCCGGGTCTTCTGGTTCATAGGCGAGTGCAAATGTTTCGTTTCCTCGGGATTGCAAATGTTTCGTTTCCTTTATTCAGCAGATGAGGACTTGTGGGTTTCAGCGTGAGTGACCGTGAGGTTTAATTGGCATTTCTCTCCCTCTCTGTCTCATGTCTCAGGGAGAACTCGAGAAGCTCAATCAGTCCACGGATGACATCAACCGACGTGAAACAGAGCTGGAGGTGGGTATGCGCCGTGCCTCGGGCGCCTCAGACCCGGACAGGGTAATGACTGCAGTTCGTGTATTGAAGTGGTGGTCATCCAGCAGCAGCAGCACAGACTGCCTGGATTAGGTCCCATGGTACAACTGGCCCTTTGACTGGCCGAAACGGCACGACTTGTAAAAGCCACCGTCTCTTGCAGAAGTGAACTAAACAAGGTTAAACTTTACAGAGTTCCTCATAGAGTTCCTGGTTCTGTGTCTTATTTTCATGACAGCCGGTCACAGATGTTTGCTGAATATCTTAATATTTGAAGGACGATTTAGGACATTAGGCATTTTTTATTAGTCTTGATGATCTTCAGAAGTTTGTGATTGTCTTTTTTTAGAGGCCTTCAGCTCATCTCTGTCTTCATATTTCATGTACTCATTTTTGATCAAAAACTGAATGTTCTGTTCATTAGCCTAACATCAAACTCGTCACATATCATGTCCAGACCAGTTCATGTCATAAATGAGTCTGTGAATGCGAAGGCAGGGTTCGTTCATGAATTAGAAAGCCCTTCTAAATGATCACCAGCATTCTGGTGAGCATCAGCCAATGTTCCTCAGTGGTTTTTCCTAACAGGAGGGCTCTGCTCTTCTCCCCATGTGTAATCATGCTGAAGGTCGATCAGCAAACTAGGAAGGCAGTGTGGCTCCAGGACCTGCGTCTTTTTACTCAGATCATCTCCGACCTACCGTGCCCCGTCCCGCCACGCTGCTCTTTCATAACGGGACCGAGTCCTTCAGTAGATGTTTACTGCTGGTTCTGCTCTCTCCATGGTGTCATTCATTATCGGTAGTTATGACATTAAATGGGTCCTTTTCACTTCTGTTGCCTTTGGCCGAAAGCGTGTCCACTGCACGATGAAAACTGTGACAGTGGCTGCAGCAAAAGTCCCGGAACTTTGCATAAGATGTTTTTTCCCGCGGCCGGAGAGGAAATGTTATTTACGTCAGGGCGAATTAGGAGTAGATGTTGACCCAACTGCGAAGTGAAAACCTTTATAAAGGACCTCCACGTCCTGCTCCTTCGTATGGGAGCTGGGGGTTGTCGGGCGATTGTCCAGCGGTTCCTGGAAGCCCGGAGGGTAAAAATGCTCACTAGGAACGCAACAAGTGGAGGAAAACACCTCCGAGTTGACGCGATTTTATTGCTCTTGAAGACGTTCAGGGGGCTAAGTTCTCCTGATTGGTAATCTGATAAAAAGCACAAAGACCCTTCTTGTCTCCTCCGTCTGGATAACCGTCGGCCTGTTTTCAGGAGACGTTTTGACGTAGTTGTCCTTAATGTCATCGGTGGGGAACTGGGCTTGTGGACTATGAATGGCAGCTTTCTTAGACGTCCTGACTGCGTGGCCTTTTGTTTATCTGAAGTGCTGATCGGGCTGAATCCCGGGTTCTAAAAGTTAACCTTTACCTCGCGCCGTTTTCTTTTACCGTAGGATGCGAGGCAGAGATTCCGCTCCGTCCTAGTGGAGGCTACGGTGAAGCTGGACGAGCTGGTCAAAAAGATCGGAAAGGCGGTGGAAGATTCCAAACCCTACTGGGAGGCTCGGAGGGTGGCCAGGCAGGTGAGGCTCACTTCGTTGCATCACGGGCAAACCGATAGGCCTAAACCTGAACCTAATTCTACCCACATGTACACTGACATCATGTACAATGTCTTACCTTTTTCCCGATTCCAGTCTGTTCACTGCACTTCATAGATCCCGCGGGCCCTGGTTTTATCTACCTCCATCAACAAAAAAAAAAAGAAACATGTTCCCCTGAAAAGCTTCACCCCACTATTTGAGAAGTGAGCAGTGGGCAGCCATGAAAGATGCCCAAGGAGCAGCGTGTGTGTGGGGGGGGGGACGGTACCTTGATTTGTTAAGAAACGACATTGCAGTGGGAAATCTTCCCTGGATCTACAAGGTGATGGACCTATGAAAAAGCTCCAAGTTGGAAGTTCTTGTAAGAAGAACCAACATGGAGACCTCAGCTCCACCACAGTGTAACGACTGTGGTACTGTGAGACCTGGGCACCTGCGAGATCTTTTACTTCTCCAAGGACACACGTTTCTTCTTCTCTGGACCATATTTGTTCACATGACCTCGTAGTCTGCTGAGCTCCTCTCCTGTAAATCTGGGACGGGGTAGAACTTGATGTCAGAGATGAGAGAAGGTTGCCGTGGCCCAGTTAGGCTGATGAATTTTTAAAAGCGTGTCCCGTTGCCCGGTCCTGTACCACGTTGGCGCGGTGCTTCATTTTGAACGGTGCAGCAATTCTCCAGTTCGCATTGCTGAAGTGTGCAAATGGGAACTCTAAATTTGCTCATCGTGCCGCCCAAAGGGACCGTGTCCCAATTTCTCCCCGGACATGTGTTTTATTTGAGCTTGTTTGGTGCTTCCGAGCGAGTATTTGCGTCCACCCTCTCATCAGCACCCCATTTCACCGTCTGAAAGGCCATTTTCTGCAAGACACCCCCCTCCCTCGTACCAATACGAGGAACGAATACACCGAGCATTTAAAACATGCTTTTCACCGGTCCACCGTCGTCCTCAAAAGAACGGTGTTGGGGTTAACACCCCTTTTCCTGCTCCCGTGGGTGTGCACATGTGAACCCTGACAAGCCTGGCTGAAGCGGGGCAACGCTCCGTCTTCTTGGCTTCCCGACCGGCTTCGGTCTCTCTGTTCGGGGAACGAAACAATCAAAATGAAAATAGCGCCAGTGCTAATTTGTTGGAGAGCTTTACCCCGTCCTGGCTCCGCAACTTTAGATTCTGTATTTCTGCGTAGAACGTTCCCATCATGACGTTCCCATCATGACGCTCGTCAGCCAGATGGGACCATTTAACTGCCATGAGTGCCGTGATAAATCAAGGGATTTATCTACTGCATGTACCTCCAGATCTCACGATCCATCTCCCGCTCTCTGCGGTGCTCCGGCCCGCCACTGGTCCAGACTGCAGTGGGGCTTTTATAGGGTCTCTGACTGCAGTGGGGGTTTTATAGGGTCTCTGGCTGCAGTGGCCGCTCTGCGCAACATGTCTGCCTCTCCCGCACGTCCTCGGCCTTCGGGTTGGAGAGCTCGGTGTTTACGGCAAGAGCTTCGCCGTTTGCACGTCCAACGCCTTTCCAAAAGTAGCAGTAAAATCTCCTTTTCTCCAGCATTATAATTAAGTGAGAGTGAAAGTGAAGTGATTGTCACATGTGATGCACAGCGGCACCTCACACGGTGCACACAGTGAAATGTGTCCTCTGCATTTAACCCATCACCCTTGGTGAGCTGTGGGCAGCCATGACAGGCGCCCGGGGAGCAGTGTGTGGGGACCTTGGAGGATCAGGATTCGAACCGGCAACCTTCTGATTACGGGGCCGCTTCCTTAACCGCTAGGCCACCACTGGCCCACTTCTTAAAGTGTAGCAGTAAGAGTCTGAATGTCTGCGCGCGCGAAAGGCGTCACCCATTCACCCCACTTTTGTAAACGTGGTCACTTCTTCAGATTTGGTAGAAATGCTGACTTGGATTGAAGGGTGGATGTCAAGGTCGGTGATGGTTCTTCACAATATGGTGGGTTGCTGAGTCTACAGCTGCAGGGCCAATTCTGGTTTTCCGGCCGGTGTCTGCAGGAGCTCAGAAAATGGTCTCCAGTGCATAGCTGCGGTCGTGCCGACGATGAAGATGGGCTTTGGCAGCCGTGGTCCGCTCTGATGTGAAAGGTCAGACTTGTGGTCCGCCCCCTTTCTGCAGTAGAGCTGCTGCTGTGTACAGGGCTTGCGGAAGTTCTTGCATGGGGTCTCCCTATTACTGCTGGTATAGCGCCCCCAGTGTTTTAAATGTCAAATTTCACGTAGATGCCCCGCAGTCCTTTACTGTCAGAATACGGTAATCCCCTCTGAATTTATCTG
This sequence comes from Denticeps clupeoides, assembly GCF_900700375.1. NCBI lineage: Eukaryota > Metazoa > Chordata > Actinopteri > Clupeiformes > Denticipitidae > Denticeps > Denticeps clupeoides. Next base: position 32,283,421 of record NC_041711.1, on the reverse strand, counting down.
TCTGGCTCATAGTCAGAGGGAATCCAGCCAAGATGGAGCTTTCTTCTGCCAGAGAGTAACCAGCAAATCCCGTAACGGGGGAGAGAAGCGACATAAAGCCCCTCATCTCATCGCCATTTTCGCTACTCTCCCCTCCATCCCGCCTGTGCTGTTAATGTTTGGCAGGTGCTGTGTTTTGCAGGACTGTGCTTTTAGAAGGTAGCTGGAGGTCACAGAAACTGCATTTCCTATCTGTGGGGTAAAAGTAATCAAGTCCACGCTTTACGTTCCCCTGCTGGTTGCTAAAATGTATAAAGTGAAGTGATTGTCACATGTGATACACAGCAGCACAGCACACAGTGCACACAGTGAAATTTGTCCTCTGCATTTAACCCATCACCCTTGGTGAGCAGTGGGCAGCCATGACAGGCGCCCGGGGAGCAGTGTGTGGGGACGGGGCTTTGCTCGGTGGCACCTCAGTGGCACCTTCCTTAACCGCTAGGCCACCACTGCCCCTTGACGTTACGTAAGTGCAGGCGATGCTGTCGGACCGCTTGGCAGACAGAGCTGTGGAGTCGCCCCGGCATCGCAGACTGTGACTAGGCTTGTCACAGACTGCTTCAGGAATACCGGGAATCTGTCACTCGTGTGTCATCTATATCGTGTGTCATTTTTTCATGTGCTCTGTATTCTGCATAAATCTGAAAACATGTTTCTCTTCTAGTTCGTTCGATGTCCTGTCGAGTCCTTTTCATCCTATTTTGTTTTTAGTGCTTTTGTGTCACGGAGGAGATTTTGATTTGCGATGCTGCGTGAAGCACAGAGAAGTTATTGAGCCCACGAGCAATAATAATTTTTTTGTAGCTCTTGCTCTACTTTTCGTGTTCCTTTTAAAAATAAGTTGTTTCTCTTTTGAGGACTCATGACCCTGCATAATGCACCATGATACAGCAGATATGTTGCAGTATATTGCAGTGTATTGCAATACTCTTAAGCACAGCAATATATAATTCATAATATTAACCACCCACCCCCATGCATAGAAGTTGTAAAGATGACTGAACCATTCCTGTAACATCTAGCCCTGTTTTTACTGGGACTATTAATAATAATCAGTACAATTCTATGTATTTTAATCTAAATAACAAAATGCATAATAATAAATAATATTCTTCTGGTAAAAAAAGTTTAGTAAGTGCCACCGGAGTGACTTGTCAGTCTTCTACTGACACACATCAAACAGCCATTGGCATTAATGTCACCAGTCCGATGGTTAATCTCTCATTTCTTATTTGACCTCACTAAGGATTACAGTTAAAGTGAAGTGATTGTCACTGTGAACTGCAGCGCAGCACATGGCGCGCACACAACACAATGTGTCCTCTGCATTTAACCCATCACGCTGTGTGGGGACGGTACCCTCCGATTTCGGGTCCGCTAGGCTGCCACTGCTTTTTAAAAATCACCACCGAGCTGGCTAGTGTGGCTCAAATTAATCAAGCACAGCATCAAAACACCCAAGTACTGATCTGGATGAGTTGCTCTTGTTTTTGCAGCTTGCAGAGTCTTGTTTGAAAGGGGATCTGAAGCTTCTCTCTGCAAAAAGCTGTCTGGAGAGGATTTAGAGGCGTTTCGCCTGTGAACGACTTGTCACAAAGGTGTAAAGCTTGAGTGCTTCGTACGGTGAAGTTTGTCTTTGCGCCCTCTTAATCAAGCGTGCTCTCTTTTTTTCGTGGTATTTTTGCCAGAAGCCGATGATCGTTTCATGTGAGGTTAGATACGGGAAGTTTTAAAAGGCCGCTGAAGTGCTGGTTTGTTGCGTGGGCTGCCGGCTACTTTTGTATTTTTTAGAAAAAAAAATATTTAATTATTTAATTTGAAGTGACTGTTCTGGTTTTGACCCTAAACCTGTTCTTGTCCCTTTTAAATTAGGTGACATTCAGGTCCCCCCCCAAGGCCACCGCCAATCATACCTCAGAGGCACATCTAGCCTTTTTGTCTGTTAGCTGAGGAGAAGTGCCGTCATCGTCACACACAACACGTCTTTGAAGTTTGACCCAATAATGTCCTGTGTGTGTGATGGTGAGCAGTGTGAGATGTGAACTGTCACCGTGCAGATATTTAATTGAGGGGGAGGGTAAAATTTGTCAGGGTGGTAGTAGCCTAGTGGTTAACACACTCGCCTGTGAACCGGAAGACCCAGGTTCAAATCCCACTTGTGTCCCCGAGCAAGACACTTTACCCTGAGTGTCTCCAGGGGGGGACTGTCCCTGTAACTACTGATTGTAAGTTGCTCTGGATAAGGGCTGTAATGTAAATGTCTTCATTCGTGTGTAGTGTAAGGTCCTTGTTTGCATGCCGGCTTGTTTCAGAAGATCTATTCAAAGTGTCCCTCTGTGGTCATTTGTCTAATATTGATGCAGTCTGAATTAACCTCATTTTTGCAGATGAGCTTGTGAAGATGAAGGTGGGATGACGTAGTGCCTCACAACTGTGAGGTTGCATGTTTTGCAGGATCTCTGGTTTCTTCCCTCCACCCAAAGTGGTGATGCTAAACACCATGATTGGGGCAGAGGAAGCAGTTCGAGTCCCCAAGGTGCCACTGTCCCCGCACGATGCTCCCCGGGCGCCTGTCATGGCTGCCCACTGCTCACCAGGGGTGATTGTTAAAAGCAGAGGACACATTTCGTTGTGTCACCATGTGCTGTGCGGCAGTGTTTCACAATGACAATCACTTCACTGATGGACTCCACCCGTGGCTTTAAAATGAAAATGGATGGACGTCCCTCTGTGGCAGCCCTGCTGTAATCCAACCCTGATGCAAGGACCGATTAGGATTTTTTTTGCATATAACACTACGACTGTACTGGGAACGCCAGACAGGCAGTGTGAGAGCTTCCTGTGTACATGGCTGTTGTGTCCCTGTCTGTAAATGAATGCAGGACTGTGCTCCGTTTTTAGGTCATGTGCACATTTGTGTGCCTGAATGCATTCCTGCCCGAGTACCATGTTCCCACAACAACGGTCCTGCTGTTCTGTGTGTGTCTGTGTGCACTTTTCAGAAAAGAAAATGAAATCTGTGGCATCAGCGCTTGTTGAGGGGGAGGATGAATGTGCTCGCGAAGAATCCATTTCCCATGAGCACTCGGAGCGTCTGCTTGGTCTTTTGGAGGGGACCGTTCCTCTCTGTGCTCTGGTCCGTCTTTTAAAAGCAGCACTGGGGTGCTGGCATCAATGCAGTGGATTTTATTCCCACTGGCTGGAGAAACGCGATGAGTAATGAGTGCGTGAGCGAAATCGCTCTCTCAGAATGAGGTCAGTAGACATCTCAGAACCCTCCTCTCAGAGGCATCATTTTCCCGAGCTGAAGTCGCCCCCCCCTTAAAGGGCTTAAAAGTTTAAGAAGGCTGGAGGACTGAGCCATTTTTTTTTTTACGACCCACCGAAACCATCCAGGCTGAAGCTTCAAGGAGCTTCTCTGCGTGGACTGTGAGGCTTTGGCTGGTCATCCCCCCCCCCGGGTTAGGACGGCTTAGCGTATTAAAATTCAGTAAAAAAGGCCTCCTGTCAGAAGTAATGAGTGACTGATTAGAGGGGAAAGGGGGTGTAGTGTCGAAAGATGATAGCGCTGGAAGTCTTTCATGCACTTCCACACCGGAAACCCAATTCAATACTTGTGAAGGATATTTTTTGTGAATTGTGCTGCCATGGGTGCTGATTGCGTCGCGTTTCATCCATGTGCACGAAGGATCAGGCCGGCAGGATCTGCTTATTCACACCAACTATTGCGTTCCACTCGGTTCATATTTTCTGTAGAGTTCTTGCTCCTCTTAAGAAAAAGCTTTTAAAAACCCATCCTTGTATGTATTTCATCGATTAAAACTTTTATTCATTTTCTTTATTACTTTTAATTGTTTTTATTAGTAGTATTTCATTATTTTAAGGCACCTTGAGCAGTATTTCGGGTATAAGGGCTGCTATAGCAATAAAGCTTGTTCATTTATGGACTCAGCAGGCAAATCATATAAATTCTTTGCCTTTCAATCAAAATAGGGTTTAAAAACCTTCTCCCTTATCCATAAACACGGAGGGTATATGCAAACATTCATATTTAGCATTTAAGATTTCAGGTTACCTTGCTTTTCTTAGATTATTGTTAATATTCACAGCTGCTGCGCATTTTAAATACAATTATTATTCTTAATAACCTCAATATAGTACAGTCAGTCTCCTTGCTTGCTCTCGGTTAGGAAACAATACTGCCAATAACGCTGTCAACGTAAACTAGTTATATTGGTACACGCTACTGTACTTTAATGCCATTATTAGAGAGGCAAACATATTCTGAGGTGAGTTGATCGTTTCAATATACATCTCAATTCTGTTTTACTGATTAGAAAGTCCTCATATTGGAGGACACGTGGTAAATTCTTTCACGTTTCAGTTCTTACTGTTGGTGGAGGCGGTGAAGTGGCATTCTTCTCTCCCTTCATTCACCTGCTGAGTGCCATCTGCCGCTGCCGATTTATGTTTGCATTCGTGTCGGAGGAGCGCGTTTAATGGCGGTGCAGCGGATCTGTTGCCGCATTGAAGCGACGCTTGATCTTCGTGGTTGGAGCCGTCAGGTGGAGTGCCGCTGTGAGGAGATTCGTGCCAGCTGCTCCTGTAAGATGTCTGTCGGATGCAGACTGCTCGGTCGATGTGTAATGCTGACAAGGGCCGGGCTTTGATGAGGTGGGGTCTCTTCTCCAACCTTCTCCCAGGCTCAGCTGGAGGCGCAAAGAGCTACTCAGGACTTCCAGAGGGCCACTGAGGTTCTTCGGGCCGCCAAAGAGACCATAGCCCTGGCTGAGCAGAGGCTGCTGGAGGACGACAATCGTCAGTTTGACTCGGCTTGGCAGGAGATGCTCAATCATGCCACCCAGCGGGTGAGTTCTGAACCACATCCTGTTTTGTGCCTTTCTACTCGACCAGTTTAGATTTACAATTGTGGCATTTAGCAGACCCCCTAATCACTATTTACAAGGACAGTCCCCCTGGACACATTTAGGGTAAAAGGACACAATGGTGATAAGTGGGATTTGAACCTGTGACTTCTTGGTTAATAGGCAAGTGTGTTAACTACTAGGCTGCTACCACCCTGTTATTAGGTCCACCCGCTGCCTTATTTGTCTATGGTTTGTCATTAAAGTGAAGTGATTGTCACATGTGATACACAGCAGCACAGCACACAGTGCACACAGTGAAATTTGTCCTCTGCATTTAACCATCACCCTGAGTGAGCAGTGGGCAGCCATGACAGGCGCCCGGGGAGCAGTGTGTGGGGACTGTGCTTTGCTCAGTGGCACCTCAGTGGCACCTTGGCGGGTCGGGATTAGAACCTTCTGATTACGGGGCCACTTCCTTAACCGCTAGGCCACAACTGTCACCCCAGCGGTGACACTGAGATGTAGTGAGATGTTTGGTTGGGTTTGCAGGAATGCATGAATCCCAGCAGATCCTATCACCATTGACTACTGAATAAGAGCCGTGTCAACGTCACAGAACAACGGGTGGATGGTTAACTAGCGTGTGGAGCGTGAGGACCTGTGGGCCATAATAGGCATTTCAAATACTGGAGCTAAATTGGTGTACAGAGATTTAGAGAATAAAATCTCTAATGAAATAACGAATTCTAGAGTTGTTTTTCATTTGATAGTCCAGACTGTTACTCGCACTCAGGTCCTCGTCCCTTGAATTTTACACACGCAGGTGATGGAGGCTGAACAGACGAAATCTCGCAGCGAGTTGATACATAAGGAGACGGCGGCCAAGTACAACGCGGCCATCGGCCGCACGAAGCAGCAGGAGAAGAAGCTGAAACGAACCATCAACAAGTCCAAGTGAGTGGTGAACAGATTTGAGGACAGAGCTGCCTTATTACGCCTGGAATGAATGTGTGTGAAGCTGGGTCTATTCCTGCTCTGTGAGCTTTCATCCCTGCTGCTAAGATCACATTTCTCTGGCCCCCAGGGGTCCCAGAGTAATTCGCCGCATTAATTACTGTACCTTTTTACATTTTGATTTGCTTATTGCTTCTCTGTCTGGCATTGTGGCCAGACTGACGTTAAAATGTTACCCACAGCAGAGTCCGGGAGCAGGGTGCAGGGTGCAGAGGCGGCCTCATCCAGAGCCCTATTCAGCCTCTTCTAATCCTTTTTTCGCTCGCTGATCATGCAATATGGCAGCGCTGTCTACCGGTTGCCATGGCAATATGTACAGTGCTATTTGTAGATGTTTGACTGACTCTAATCTGCCTCTCCCACTGCCCGCCACCCCCCACTCATTCTTAATTTCTTGCTTTCCAGGCCTTACTTTGAACTAAAGGCAAAATACTATCTGCAGCTCGAGGTTTGTGCATAATGCCTTATGAATATTTGGTTTTGAGTGAGCATTTACCGTCACCCTTTGACCAAAATTGTCTAATATGCGTTATTTTTCCCCCCTGTTATTAGCAATTGAAGAAGAATGTGGATGACCTGCAGGCCAAGCTCAGCCAAGCTAAAGGAGACTACAAAACCGCCCTCAGGAACCTGGAGATGATCTCTGATGAGATCCACGAACGCAGACGTTCCTCTGCCATGGGCCCCCGAGAACGAGGCGTGGGCTCCGAGGGCGATGGTGTGACTGGCGAAGACATCGCCAATTTCAAGCTGGAGACAGATGGCATTTCTAGTGAGTACTTGCTTGATTTATTAATATTATTAATGAATCAGTAGAAGTGGCAGAAATAAGGGGCCGTGCAGTCACGGGTGTGCGGTATTAAGGGTTGGCTTCTCAGTACTTGTTTTCTGGGTGTCCCCGTAATTTGATTGTTGTGTAATGCGCTTTTGCAAGATTTAATTTTAAAGCCCGTGTATTTGATAACATCAGACTTCAACTCTACTTGTCAAACTGGTTCTTGGAAAAGATTTGACAAATTTGGTAGGACGTTGGTAGGACCATGGCGGCAGTGAACAGATCTGAAGATATTTGTACTATCAGAGCTGGAAGATACTGGAAGATACCGGCATGTTTAAGCTGTTCAGTAAATCTTATTTTGAATCACTTAATTTCACTTAAAGTCCAGCTTTGCAGAACAAGGGATTCTGCTTAAATGAAAAAAATGTTATGTTGGGGACGGTTGTCCTCACCAATCTGGACTTATTCTGTTAGTACGTCTTGTGTGCAGCACAAGGTCCTGTCTCCTCCCTTTCCTCCCAATGTTGAGTGGACTCATCAAGCCCCCTGTCCACGGGCCATCGGTGGGCGTCACATGATCTCTGTTATAGATGTCTACAGACTACCAAACTACACAGATTTCATTTTGAACATCGTTGTGAAAATGTTTTTTTTTTTTTTGTAGAAAAAAATCGATAATTTATGTCACCCTTCCGGGGATAATAAAAGGTGACCAGAGTAAAAATTAAGAGCCACGTACAAGGTTTTTGTTCTTTTCCTAAGCCACGCCTCATTTCAAAAGCACGAATTCATCAGGATCCTGATTCTCAGGATCAAGTACCAAGTAATGACAGCTAGAATTGTTCTGTGTGGCACACGTACAAAGACTGCAGTGAACATAAAACCACAGTGGGGATCTGACGCCGGCGTTTCCAGCAGTGTAGTACCGATACTTTCACCAAAAGATTAAACAGGACCGTGGAATGAAGGACATTTTAATTCCAATTACTGCAATAACATGGAGTTCTGATGTAAAAACATGAACGAACGGTGGGGACATTTTTGAGTCTCAACGTGATGTGGTGTTCTCCCGCAGTGACGTCTGAGTGTTTCGAGAATGAGAACGGCAGTGCCATGTCGGAGGAGGACTCTGAGACTCAGTCCACTTGCAGTCTGAGCTCAGGTCCCAACAGCCCCCTGGACCTGCCTTGTCCGTTTAGCTCCTCCTCACTGTCCCAATCCCAGACTTCGTCCTCCTCGTCCTCCCCCTGCCCCTCGTCCCGCCCGTGCAGCCTGGACCTGCCCAGCACCGTGTCCCTGTCTGACTTTGGCCTCCTCTCCCCCATCCTGGGCCCTCGCAGTGAGTGCAGTGGAGCGTCCTCCCCTGAATGTGACCTGGAGCGAGGTGAGTGTTTGTATGAGGACTTGCACTTCAGACGCCCTAAAACTGATGAATGTAACCAGATGATCAGATCTGGGTTCTGTTTTTCCTTTTCAAGGTGACCGGGCGGAGGGAGCTGAATCTGAACTGGTCAATGCCCTGAACAACAACAGCAGTCCCAACGGCGTCCTTAAGAAGAGCTTTGGGTTCGAGAACCGCTTCCGTCTTCTGTCCCTCAGACGCAGCCGGACAGACGGGGCCAAGAACGCAGAGCGGGACGGCCTCGGCCTGGTCCAGCAGCCCTCTCCCACCCTGCTGGTGCTCAACGGGGTGTAAAGGGGCATCTGGGCCCCGTCTGTCCCCCCTTTACGTCCTCAACTCCCACCCTTCTCATCTGCCTGATCTGTGTGCCAATGAGAGTGTGTCTCAGCCACCTGTCATTTCTCATCTCATGACTTTCTGTGCCGAGATGCAGAAACGCCGAAGTGATAAGTGAGCAGAAGATGGCCTGTCCTCCCTGAGATGAAGTCCACAGTAGCCACTGTAGTTGTTCCTCCTTCAAAATAAGGTTGAATCATGTCAACTGACCAAGTCCATCATTTACCACCTTCAAAAGGTACCAGGAGGTAAACAGTATGTGGTGGTGGACGTGGAAAGCTACGCTGTACAGGTTTGATGTCTATTTAAAAGAGAACTGGGAATTCTAGTTGTTGTCTTAATGTACTAAATGTCTTCACGCAGACAGACATGTAAATGCTCCATTTCACATGGCCATAGAAGGACCATCTGCTACAGGTGGACCTCAGAACCTGCTCCGCATGGCCACAACCTGCATGGTTCCTCTACAGCAGCCATCGTGACGACTCGATGATGTGGAGATCTTGATCTTTAAGGGCGGAGCTGCGGCGGCGACAGACGTGCCCCCCAGGCGCTTGCTGAGTCGTCTGTCTGGGCACCATGCCGCTGTCCTCTAAACCACCGGCACCATGCTGTTGTGGAGCGACCATCACCTCCAGGCAGCGTGCATGCACCAACCTTATCGGTTTCTCCTCCACCTCTCCCCCTCTAAAGCCCTGTCAGGGCACCATTACTAGCAGAAGATGAAGCAGTACTACAACCCTGACCGTGCATTCATGTTTGGACATTGGAATGGTCAAAATGCTGCTTTGTAGGAACGACACAACTTGCACTTGGAATTTTTTTTTAATGATTGACGAAAGATGTCGCTTTGGAATAGATTGGATTTTACCGTAGTGGAACAAACGCTGATTATGGAAGCTGCCAGACTTAAATGCACAAGACTAGCTTTGTCACGATAGGTGACCAGTAAACCATGTGTGGCTCATCCTGTTCACTAATAGTATTGCTATGTCACAGTACCAGCCGCGTGTGTGTGTGTTTTGTATGATGATTGTGATGTTAAACGTGTCTCTTCGTCCTCATAATTTAAAAAGGGGACGAGAACGTGCTTTTGTTCCTGTACTTTTCCCATTTTTGTTGTGTGTTTTCCAGTAGCCCGTGTATCTGTTTTGAGACTGAAATAAAATGTTGATGATGATGATCACTGCAATGTCACTGAACTTGTCTCAGCTTTAAAGGCCACTGCAGTAAATAGTCTGGCACAGCAACATTATAAACCCTTTCAATGATTAGTCACACATAAATGCCTTTTTCCTGCTGACTGTGTGGGATGTGGCCAGCTGAAAGATGAAAATATGTGCTGGGAGGTAATACCTGAACATCCATTTTATTAGATTCACATACCACATGACTACACTCTGGATGTGTGCTGACAGTGAACTCGCTAAATACATTTTTTAAGACGGAGTCTGACAGCCTCGGTTCACCCATTCTGTGTGTTCACCATCTTAAATGTTTGGGAACCAAGGTAAATAGGGTTTAAAGTTCCTTGATGTAGGAAAAGTGTATAACACAAGCTTATTACCATCCCAAATCCCCAAAATTCTCCTTTATTTAGTGGAGCCTGTTTATCACTTGTTTTTTAGGCCACACATATTCATATCACAGATCTGATCCTGCGTATTTATTGCAAACAAAAGTACATGCAGACTACCATGGGATCAGGATCCTGCAATTATGCGTGCCAACTGTGAGACGCGGACATGGTTATTTCAGCCCATTGACTTGCTTTTTTAATCTAGCAGTTCCATATTTGTATGTTAACAGTGGAAATCTTACATTTACCAGGTTGCAAAATTAGGATTTCACATAATACCAAACTGCAATAAAATAGTTTGAGAGATTGTAAGAGTGGCTGTGAGCATATTCATTACACACATCTTCAAGTAATATTCTTTTTTTTTTTTTTTTTTACTCTTCAGCACAGCTACATACTGTCAAAAATGACATTTAGCTTCCTGGACAGCTGTCGTGATGTTTTTAATCACCTTTTCCTCCGTATGGGATCTGTTATAAATGATCAGCTGCCGAGAATATACCTTGTAATAAACTTTTCACTCCATAGTACACAAATAAAATTAATATTAAATAACAGAGGTCTCCAAAAGAGGGTCAGTCACACTGAACAGCATGTTATAACAGACCCATTTTCCACATCCATGCTATAAAAACAAGTGCGGACCAAAAGAGTTCAAATCCAAACTGGTCTGGCACTTTATTTAACTTGGAACTGCTGTTGTTCTGACTCCATCTTGTGACACTTATTAAGACTTTGAATGACCTGCTGACTTCCCTCACAAACAGGTCAGCAAGACCCAAGAGTCCGTTGTGTGTTGCGCGCTTGTGCTTTCAAGAATCCAAACTGCTTATTACTTCTTTGAAACTCTCTTTGGGAACATTTGCACTGTATGTACCGTCTGCAAAACAGTTTCATAAAGCAGCAGAGTGATTAAAAAAAAAAAAAGGATCTACATGAATGAAGGTATAAAAGAATAGAGCATGACTGAAAGATGCCACAGCGGAGACATGCATTCAGCAGCCCACATTCGAGGACAGCCGGTAAACTCACCTAATATTAAAACTCAGTTTAATATTACTTTCATTTGGCAAATGTGTTACATCGTTAAAATTTCATAGACCTGAATTGATAAATGATCGAGGGAGGGGAGGAACCCTGCATCCTTTAGAATGGCAACTCATAACCTGGAATCTACGTGAACGAATGCCTGTGAGCGGTGAGCGATGTCACCAGAGTGCAGCAACGTGACTCAGGCGAAGCCCTTTATAGGTAGAACGCGGACCTTCCCATTCATCCAATCACGTCTTACCGACGCTGCAGTGGTGGTTTAAAAGGTTCTCTAAGTGCCAGCCTCCTGAGACGTTGCTTAGAAGAAGTGCATGTGCTTGTCCTTCATTCGTGGTCATACGTAGCTTGTGCAGCCTGTCCTGGAGGTGGACGCAGTCGCCACTCGGTCAGTTATTTTGGTACGCAGCTATACCCACAACCGCCAGCAGAAGAAAAATGTCCCTTTTAGATGGTGACATCTACGTGACGTCATCCCCAGTCATTAGCTTTGGGTTGAAGTACAGACAGAAGGCCGGAGAGGACGAGGACAGGAACGTCTGTTGTCCGCTACTGAAGCTGAGACACGCGAAGTGGTGCGGTGCTGCTGAAGTCCAAGAAGAAAGGTCCTTCCTGCTTGGGCAGAAAGGTGGTGGGGATGACGTTGTAGATCCCAGCTGGGAGATGCTCCAGCTCCAGGTAACAGAAGCCACACCTACACGGACGGGCAGAGGAGAAAGCCAGTTGGTGACTTTAAACCATGGCTACTCTGTCAATGCATTTATCCATATGCATGTCTTAAGCATGCTGTCAAAATGTGGCTGGTATCTGGACATTTTTTTCCTCCTAGAGCTTCTGGTGAATGACTGTCTCTGTTCAGGGAGACTGCGGGACCATACCGATAATCGCCACTGCTCTTCCTCTGGATGCCAGATGGCCCAGCCTCCCCAATGGCTGACACGTTCAGAACCTCAAAGCCGACGCTGTACTGCCTGAAGAGAGAGGACAAAACAGGGCTAATTTCAACAATGGGTTATAATCCATCCTTATACAAGCCACGCCAGTAAAGAGTGGGGTCAAGAAAAATAGTGCCTCTGAATGAGTGTGTGTGTGTGTGTGTGTGTGTGTGTGTGTGTATATAATTTCACCACCTGCACTCTTAGGGCGCTTCCACAACATAGTACAGTTACTTTGGTGCAAATCAGTTGGCGAGTTTTGAACACTGGTTCGCTTCACGTTCATGATTAAAAAGTCAATAGGGTTGGGTTGGCCGTTGCCCTGGCGACCTTATTATATTACATGCATTTACCACTTTAGGCAAAACATGCCTTTTGAAAATGTATTGCGTATCTGTCTTGAAAACAAATTTACCCACAATTCACTGTTCTCATATCATGTGATAGCATTTTTTCCTGTTTTGGTCTGGTGTGCGTTCTCACAAGGCGGACCGCACCAGAGTTTGTGACTTGATTCGAATCGATACCGCCTCTTTTTGTGGGCCTCGGAGCAGTTGTTTGGATGCACACTTGAGTGTGATTACTGTGATCACACCAGACGAAACAAACCGTACCAAGTAGGGAAACGAAGTTCAGTACAATTCAAGCGTACTAAAGCCTGTAGGCATGAAAGCACCTTTAGTTACTACGTTAAAATGCACTTCCTCTATTATTTTATTTAATTGCTTTCCTGGTCTCATGTCCTATCAGTATGTCTAAAATGTCATGTGATCCTCCACTGATGATGGCACAACAATTTCTCTATCATGACTATAAACTACTTCTTTCATATGATGTTTTAAGATTTCATCGGTTGTGTTGCTGTGAGTTGCAATATTTACTATATCTTAATAAAATACAATGCAATGTATTATATTATATTCAGCTTGATGTCAGGTCAAAAATTTTAATTCGAATGAAAAAGTGAAAGGGTCTTTACAGCATTTACAACCTTATTTAATAAATCTTGTGGCCATAGTGATGTGCTGCAGTCTCACCTGGAGCCTCTCAGCTCAATCAGAAGCGGTCCAGACTTCTCCAGGTTAAACTGGTAGATGGGGTTGTGCTTGTAAGTCTCTTTGTAGTTTCCACAGCCGCCTGCGCTGGCCCCGGCCCACTGGCCATTGATCTGAACAGTGAAGAAAACGGAGTGGCCGCTGTCCTCGTGCTGATTAATTACTGGAGGGGAGCGGCAGACTTACCCTTTTGGTGTGAGTGAAAGGCATTGGGATCTTGGAGAAGTTAAACTTGCACCCGGAGTAAACCTGTTGAAATAAACAGAAAGGGTTTCTGATGCTTTGGTCTCTGGAGAGAGAGTTCATCAGAGAACGAAAGCTAGTCCATGCATTATTTACAACAGCTACATCTTTCAGAGCTCAGAAAATATCCATAGACCCTTTCTGTGAAATCATCTAAGACACGAAAGTCTGAGACAATTCCTCATCCTCCAAGGGCACTTAAACTAACACGCTCATTCAAAGCATGGCTTTTATGCACTCGACGGATGATACGGCAGCAAAAATGCAATATTTATTATGTTGTGAAGATTCTGTTTCTACGATAGCCCTTGTATTAACACAGATCTTTTTCTTTTTTGCATGGATCTTCACTAACACCATACACTTTCTGAAATTTCTTCAGTCGCTTTCTATTTTCATCTCACGTTACGAGCGAAATCACACTATAAAGCACTTTTTCCCCACGGGCCAAACACTCTTTGATAGGAAACCACTTCTATCTTAAAAATCATGTTTCTTGAAGAAAATAAATAAAAAAATAAAACACACTTACCCGTAGCGTGTAGTGGATGGTGTTCTGTTTTTCATACTGGGACACCACCAGGGTAAAAGTGTGGGTGCCGGGACTGGTAAGTTTGATCTTGGTCAGGTAATGAGGGCTATTGATTCGAATGCCATCAATGTAGGGTGGTGGGTCCGCTGTGTAGGCATATCACTCAGAGATCAACAAAACCTTGAATGCATCATTTTATGTTGTAGCAGTTACACCAATGTCCAACCAACTAGAACATGACTTGGATAATGAATAACGGCATGGATTCATGCTGTTTAAAATGTTAAAGCTGAAACTATAAGAGGTAATGCAAAGGCAATGCAAGAGTGATAACAGGTGCCAGCACACTGCTACTGGTATGAAAGAAAAAAACTCTTCAGAAGATAATGATAACGTTACACAAACATCATAAAATTCAGGACCATGAAGTTTTGAGGAAACCCACCAGGATAATAAACTTTCTTCCCATCGCTCTTGTAAACAACTAAGGTGATGAACTCTCGGTTTTGAGCAAAGTCATCCTAAAAAGGCAAAGAATGTTTTAATGGTCTTGATACGTAAAAAAAAAAAAATATATATATATATATATATATATATATATATATATATAAAATAATGACAAGCACAGAACACTAGTTTTGGTGGATCACGGAATAATCAACAAGGCTTGGCTCTGTGACGTCCACACACCTTGTCTGTGATGTGTCTGGTGAGGAGCACCCACACAGCAGCACCCCCCTGTGGACACTGCACCTCCAGTTTGTATTGCGGATTATTTGCAAGACTGTAAACATCCTTCACTGGGCCCTGCTTACCATCCCAGGTACTGCAGATGAAAAACAGGGAGGACAGGAAACATCCAGAAATTACTTTCACTAAATCTTTTGCTACGAAATCCATACAAGTCTGTACACAACGGACCTATGAATGCAGGAAGACTCCTTGAACAGACCAGGATTCCAGCTCAGGTAAATGACATCATAGTACTGACAAAGGTCCTCCCAGATAATCCAGAACACACCTAGAACAGCCAGAATGAAATGCTATGAAACACGGCAAAGATTTTTTCACAAATGTTAACTATCTGTTAACATCCCCCTACCATTGTCAAACTTCTGTGCTGTTTTAGGGTCAAAGTTGAGGTACTTGAGCAGATCAGATGTCCAGTTCTTCTCATCTCGCTCGCTGTAACGCCCTTTCCACCGGAGGTGGCTCCATGGGTTCTTCAGCTGCAGGAACCGTTTTCCCTGTGCACATCAAATTTAACCACAGGAGAAAAAAAGAAGAAAGAAAGATTTACATCCCCAAATCACAGCATCCCATGAACCAGTACAGAAAACCCACAAGGCAGGGACAGCACTCAAAACACCAGCATCAGGAAGGTTACCTTGTATTCCCTGATGTCCAATACAGCATAAGCATGGGTGGGCACCAAGCCCCATCGGTCACCTTCCTCTTCAGTCATGACACCTGTTGCTGTGGTGATGAGCACATCACCTCTGTGAAACCTTTCGTCAGAATATGGGAGGGATGAAGCAGTTTTTTTTTTTTTTTTCATTTATTAATCATGCAGTTTTCTTTCAGCACTGCTTCCACGTTATTATTTGGTTCTTACCGCTGGTACAGCATTCGGAACGTGTTGTCCTTGTTGAAGGACTGATTGTCTGAGTGCATAGCAATGCGCTCTGGAATCCAGCCAGTCAGTGCGTGGAGATCTATATTCTAGAGGGAACAGGCAAAACACAATACACTTACTGAACAGGACCACATCCATCGGAAATTATATGAAGTGGCAAAAAACACCCTCACCGAGTTGGAGCCAGGAAAGTCATAGCCTCCCATAACCTTCATATAGGCCTTTTCTATGAGTGAGACCCACAGCTCATTTCGATTACTGGAATATGAACACAGCAGCTCCCCGTTACGATCAACAGGAAGGAAGTCGTCAATGATGACCTGAAAGATAGATGAGCAGCATTAATTCAACTGGAAATGAAAAATTCAATGAAATTCAGATCTTAAAAGTATTTTTATGTAATCCTCCCTTACCTTTCTAGGCACACCGTTGACGTGCAGTTTTACCATGTATTTTCCACATGGGTTGTACTCAGGTTCCCCTTTTTTATTTTGTGGATAGATGATGCTGCATACATGAAGTGAAGTGAAAGTGAAGTGATTGTCACGTAATACATAGCACATAGTGCACACAATGAAATGTGCCCTCTGCATTTAACCATCACCCTGAGTGAGCAGTGGGCAGCCATGACAGGCGCCTGGGGAGCAGTGTGTGGGGACGGTGCTTTGCTCAGTGGCACCTCAGTGGTAACTTGGCAGATCGGGATTCGAACCAGCAACCTTCTGATTACGGGGCCGCTTCCTTAACCACTAGGCCACCACTGCCCCATAAAAGCAAGAACCCAGAATTATCATGTCGGAAAAAAAATTATTATTTAAAATACAGCTGGCTGTCATGACAGCAGACAACCGACAGCAGACAAATTGAAAAATGAACTGAATTCGAGAGCAAAATAGTTTTACCTTGTGATTAATTTCTTCTTGTATCGTCTTTCGTACGCGGCACTGATGGCTAATGATGCAACAAATGAACAGTCCGACACTACAGTCTGAGAAAAACACAAATTAAAGGACGGGTAAGTTTAAATTTAAAAAAAAAAAAAAAAAAAAATGTAATTCATAATGCGTGTTCCCTTAGCTTTCTTAAACAAGTTATGTGACCTGCTTGATGCTGAAACTTGACACAGTGTAGATCATGATGGGATTGTTGCAGATATCATTTGGTCGAACCCACTGCGAGAAGATCGCTTTCTGCTTAGGCGACAGGGCCAGTTTGCCACACTTATCTCTGAAAGATATGAGATATATAGAAACGTCAAACGTTCTAACACAAACAAATAAATACACGCACATGCGTACACATTGCACAAACAATAAAAATGTATAAATACATTATCATTTTTCTTCGTCTAGCACCTAACAATCTCTGAGCATGCTCTTCACTGACAAGTCTAAGCCTTATCAGGGCTCTTAGTTTGTAAACTCAATATTCTATAGAAATCGAACGAGAATTGCTGGTGTCTTCCTATTGTAAGTCGCTTTGGATAAAAGCGTCTGCTAAATAAAGAAAAGTAAATACATTAAAATATATATATATATGTGTGTGTGTGTGTTAGAAAATGTGATGTTTCTTTTTTACATGATTTATATTTACTACATTTAGCAGTAAATTAATCCAGAGCAATTTACACAAGTGCTTTAATTGTCAACCGTTGTAATCCCTCCTTTAGTTAACCAGGACCTGATCTGAAAATACCCTTATTTTAATAACTCAGAACCCACAAATCCGGCACTCTGTGATTTGATGTGTCAGATGCAAATTTCGGTGACTCACGAAAAAGGGACTGGAAAAGCAAACCGCTCCTTCAGGTCGACACTCATGAACGGGACATATTCAATTCCATTGATCTTAGAGGTACTCCTGAAAAGTCCAATGCAAATGGGAGACACAATAAAATGATTCCAGTGCTGGCACACACACACAAACGCTTTCGATGACCTTAAAACCACGCACGCCACAGGTTGAACCATCTTCCAAATTTCACCTGAGGACCTCGATCTCTTCGGCAGTGTAGCGCTGACCCTGAGGCTCGCTGGACTGTACCGCCCTCAAAGGCTGTGGCCGGTCGTGGAGGGAAAATTCTGGACCCAGGGGAAAGAACTGTCTCACTGGGCCACTGGATTTGGGCCCAGCCGAAGCGGCCTTGTCCTGGGCTGGAGTTTTGGTAAGAGAGTCCTTTAACCCCTCTGCTCTATGACAATATGAAGTAAACATAATCAAAGAAAGAAAAAGAAACGGACATCTGAAGAATCAGAGCTAAGAGCAAACACTGAAACTCTAACAGAAGAAAAACGGACTGTCCCGTCGCTTTCTTTTATCACGGTTGATTCCACCACAGGACAGTCTACTTGCATCTCCTGTTCTGTCGTGGTGGGCTTCACTTACCGATCCAGCGCCTGGCGAGCCAGCTGCTTCAGTTTGCCTTGCAGGGTCAGATCGGTCACTTCATTGGACTATTAGAGAAACAGGCTCAGAATCAGACCCAATCACGTAAAAAAAAAAAAAATTACCTCCAGAGTCAATTAAGCGGTCAGTCAAGGAAATGGAGAGCCGTCCGCACTGCTCACCGCCTGAATGCAGAGCTCCACCGCCTGCATGTAGAGCTCGATGGCCTCGTCACTGTTGGACTTCTCATCCTCTTCAAAAGCCTGTGTCACCAGGAAGTAGGCCCTTTCCAGGTCCAGCTGGTGCTTTGTCTTCAAAGGATCGCTGCTCTGGGCCTGAACTGTTCAGAAAACAACCAACCAGCCACATGAACTAGGAATTAGAAAACACAGGACAGGACCCTGGAGGACATCACGCGTGTAAATGACTGCCACAGCACACAAGAGCAATCTAAAATAAAATCCTTAGAATTGCACCTGGTAAGAACAGTATTGCAAACAGAATCTCCTTCACACAAAGTCTGGTCTTTTCAAGATACAGTACAGGCCAAAAGTTTGGACACCATCTCATTCAAAATGTTTTCTTTATTTTCATAACCATTTACGTTGGTAGATTCTCACTGAAGGCATCAAAACTATGAATGAACACATGTGGAGTTCTGTACTTAACAAAAAGTGGAGACCTGGCCTCCACAGTCACCGGACCTGAACCCAATCCAGATGGTTTGGGGTGAGCTGGACCCCAACAAGTGCTAAACACCTCTGGGAACTCCTTCAAGACTGTTGGAGAAGCATTTCAGGTGACGACCTCTTGAAGCAAAGCAGGAATCAGAGCAAAGAAACTAGAATATAAAACATGTTTTCAGTTATTTCACCTTTTTTTGTTAAAAAACATTTTGAATGAGATGGTGTCCAAACTTTTGGCCTGTACTGTATATTCCTAGACAAGGTTTTAACGAATCATGAGGATCATAAAATGTGTAATATTTGAAATGGAGAGTGTGCGGCAACGTAAAACTGGTTTGCTGTGATCTGGAGAATAAAATGAACCCTGCAGTTGAGGTTCTGGCAGTCGCCAGTGCGACTGACCCGCATTATGAAGAGCCTGTACGCGGTCCAGGTACTCGTTAACCTTGTCCTGGATGGCGTCCAGTTTGGATCCCGCCATGCCCGCGTAAATGAGGGCTTGAGCCGCCTCCTGTTAACAAACGGAACAGGCGTCACGGCCGCGATGTTCGGAGTTACACGGAGCCGAGCGCCGCGCCGCGCCTCACCTTGTAGTAGAACACGGCTTCGTTATACTTTCCCTTTTGGTCAAAAGAAACAGCGCATTTGGCAAATTTGACCGCATCCTGCTCCAGCGCAGCACAGTCCATCCTGCTCGGGGTTGTCAATCCGAGCAGCAAAGGCGAGAAAGGAAGGCGCTAATCCGGACCGCCACAGCCTCTGTCGGAACCGAGTCGGAGCTTCATCGTCGGCTAACTACGTTGTGTTTATGTTAGTTGGCTAACTGCGTTGACCGGCTGAAGTCGCCGCGAACCGCGCTAAATTACGAGCTGCGCACGTAGACGCTTCGAACAACCCTGCGTGTTTTTAAAGACAGACGTTTCCGGACTACAAACGCGATTACATCACGGCCGCGCACACTGCTGTGACAGACAGACGTTTCCGGACTACAAACGCGATTACATCACGGCCGCGCACACTGCTGTGACGCTGTCGTTCACGCAACGTGAAAGCGGAAACCGGAAAAAGTACTTTCAGGAACAAGCGTTTAAAAGTAAAACCTTCCGCACGGCATGTGTTTTTACATTTACATTTACAGCATTTATCAGGCGCGCTTATCCAGAGCGACCTACAGTTACCCACTAGGCTACTACCACCCGTTAGAGAAGAGTATTGAATGTTTGACAGTCGCAAATGTAACACATTTGAGCAATAGGAATATGATGTACAAGCATAGGTGGAAAGAGGGGATTTTTTTTTAAATTCAGTTAAAGTATCTTTACTTTGCTTAAATTCTACTCAAGTAAAAAAAATCTATTTGAGTAAAAGTAAAAAAATACTTTGAGTAAAGTTACTTAGTTACTTTCAACAGCACTAGTTGTTTTTATTGAACATTTAGGCGAAATGTTGAATGTTCAATGAATGTTCAAACCACCACATAAAACATTTTAAGCACAGTTGGCCAAAAAAGTACCAAATTCTGAATTGTATTTCCAACTCAAACATTACAATAAAAAGAACAAAAAATAAACGGGGGAGAAGGGCCTTAGTTGAGGAGGTGACCATTAATTTGATGGCCACTCTGTCAGAGCTACAGAGTAGACAGAGGAGAAACTTCTTGTCTAAAAATGTAATTGAGTAAAAGTAAAATGACCTATTTCAAAATCAACTTAAATATTACTAATTACTCTAAAAAACTACTCGATTACAGTAACGTGGTTACTGTAATTTGTTACTTTCCACATCTGTGTACAAGCAAGTTAATGCAATAAACAAGCTTTAGACTACAAGTAAACCTCACTGACACTTTTGCTCCAAAATACTCCTGTTTACTCTAATATCTCATGGCTTTCAAAAACAGCAATGCTTTCACAACACATTTACTATGAATGGATTTAGACTTAGTTTTAGACTAATATATGATATATTACCTTTATGATGAAGCACTTTTATTTTGATAGTAACAGGAAGTTAGTTTACTTTAAGAACGACCCCTCTGATTCGGTTCAGGAACTGGAAAACGAATATGGAATAGATCGCGACATTGTACAAACGTTATTATGTTCAAACATCTCTGTGACACATTTTTAATTGGGACATAGCGTATGTAATTTAAAGTTGTTGTTTTTTTTTGCATGAAATAAAATTATATCCAGATACAGATTAAAAAAGCAACAACACACGATTCGATTAATCTGAATAATAACTTTATTACAAAACAGACTAAACACAAAATGGCATGGTTTCAAATGACAAGCAACATTCCTTTTTTTTAAATCTTCCCCCAGAGTTTAAAACGTGTTACTGCCACTGTCTGGTCAGACATGCAACTACCAGCCAAACAAAGGGATTTAGGTTTTTCATTTGATCCATAAAAAAAATGACTTACTTACAGAAAGTGAGTTCACTGCATCGCTGCCCATAGTACATTTACAGCATATACATTTAGAGAAAAAGAAAAGGTTGGAATTTAACACACAAGTGCTTCTTTGAATGTCAAAGTTTCCGTCTGTGTGTTTTGGCTCAACAACTCTGTATGTGCTGCTGTGTTGGTATATCCAGGTGATTGAATGAGGGACAAAGTCACCAGTCCTGTTGTTCCTGGAGTATAAATCAGAGTTTAAGCCTCAGTAGAAAGATATGTGGTAGTATGTGTATGTGAAATCTTGTCTTTATCATTAAACGTCCATGGCTGCTTGAGGTTGGGAAGCTCAATTGCTGTAAACCTGATGCCTCCCATCATCCATGTGACGGTCATCTTTGGATCCATCCAGAGATGGCACCCAGCAGCTTGCATCTGGCAGTAAATCCCACGTTACATACGAGAAGAGTTATTCAAATTGTCTTGTTTTATTTAACACTCAATCTGAATTCTTTTGGGAAAGTAAAAGTGAATTCCTTTATTTTCTTATAGTGAGAACTTGATCTATCGGCTTTGTTGTCCAGACACTGCTCTCTAAAGGTGATTTTATTTGTCTAAAAAAGTTTATGGATACCTACATTTCCCTTTAGAATCAATGCATTTAAATAAATGTATAAAATGATACAAGCAGATCAGCTGGTCTGGCTGATGCCGAGTACCCTTCCTGATGCAACCCTCCCCATTTACCCGGTCTTGGGACCAGCACCAAGAAACGCACTGATACGTGCATCCCCATTGGCTGGGTTGGTGAATAGCAAAAAATGATTGAAATTAATGCACAGGAAAAATCTAAGATATTTATTTTTCTCATAATACAAATAAATGATGCACATTAAGTCTATTTTTACTATATGCTAGGTTTGATGTACATTCTTAAGGTTTCTTAAGTGGATGATGGCGTGTAAACAACGTCCTGAGTCAGAGAATTCTGTTTATACGGTGTGTTTGGTTGTAGGGGCCGCGAGGAGTACAGACATGGCCTTTTAGAGATGTGGCTGGATTTGCTCGCTAAAATATTAGTGGAAAGTGTTAGGGTTACATTATCCCAACTCTCTTCAGTCATAACAGTGGGGACATCATTATTAGTGGGCTGCGGCATACTTAACCAGTATGTGTAAACATTTATGCTGAATAAACTGTTACACTTCCATGTATGCTGACAGCATGCACAGGGTCTTTCCTGCGTTGAGTTTAGACACACTTACACAGAACTTTGTTCACAGTTTATATATGGTACTGAGGATTGCATGGAAATATTCAAATGTAAGAAGATGCAGTCATACAGTTTTATATTTATTTTTATGGTTACGTATCAATTTGAAATATTGTGCTCATCAAATATTATATGAATAAATATTATATGAACCTCACTTTATAAGGACACTGGGTATTGCATCTTACAATGGTACTAAAATAATGTCTGTTGTTACTAATTCTGCTATATGTCACTAGAACATATTTTTTGTAGCCAGAGAAAGTGAGGTTGCCTCTTTTTACCCTCATGGCACTATTGTCATAATCAAAAGCTGCTTCGTGAGATGCCCATTAACGTGAATGAATGATAAGAAACTGCACAAACCTTCAGCACCGTTGGAAAACCATCCCAGTTGTCTAACTGTCACAGGACAGGAAGGGGAGGAGCCAAGCGCAGATTTGCTCCACACATTCATTTCCAAATGAAATCAACATTTAAAACAACACTCAGGACTCAGCTTGGGACAGAGGGGGGTTGGAAATGGGGAAGGATCACTCTCAATCACATACAATTTCAGAATGGACACTGGACCAAGACTCACCATCTTTTTTTTCTGGTTCAGTGAAATACCAGAACTCGGACCACTGGTGCAGGAACACTTTTTAGTACGGGCTGCTGGTGCAGGCACTCAAGGGGGCGTGGCCTGCACTCAGAGTCCGGGTACCCTCAGAATCCAAGGGTGTGAAATGCAGCAATCACAGCAAAAGCTTTGGCTATTGCTTTTTTTTGTTTGTTTATTACATGAGCTCAAGTGTCTTATGTCACAGTCCTGTGTCTTCGGTTTTGTTTTATATTTTAAAAATTGCAAGATCCATAAATGAGCTGGACATTGTTGTGTGACCTTGAAAAACGGGTAATTGTAGATAGGACACCATGATGAAGTGACCTAAGGTACTATATCATTTATAAATAATTTCACTACAAATAATAATCAAGTGCATTATTAAGTTATTTGTCACAGTCCCCGGTCCACCTCACTGTCCACCATAAGCCCTTTATTAAAAATCCGGTCCACATGCAAGTGTATGGTTTGTTACCTGCTGTCTCAGTTGTTCCTCTGTTTGGCATTAAAATGGGTTCCATTTTAAGAGTGATCTCGCTATAAACATTTCCAAGTGTGTGTGTGTCATCCATCCCTCCATAGTTCACAAAGCCCTCAACATCTCCCTTATAAATAGGTACAGCTACACCATTCCTTAACGCCTTTGCTCATCAATCTTCTGCCTTAAATTTCATAACATATCCACTCCTTCTTCCTCTGAACCAAATTTCTTGACATTGTTTAAATGACTGGGATGGACTATGGTTATGGTTCATTTCCTCCATGTGGTCTTGTGGCAGCCCTTATAGCACTCCTGGAGAAACACTCTTGTGCTGAGAAACCCCACACCCTAGGCTGAACCAGGAGGATAAATTGGACCCACCTAAAGAAAGTTGCACTGTGACACTGGGAAGCTTATATAGGCAGTGTCCACTAGATACACCTGCGATTCATAACTGGGACTGAGACAGAGAGACAAAGATCTATCCCTGATAGGTACCAGAGCAGGTTCTTGTCCTGGCGCTTCTGGACAACATAATAATAATTTCCATGTGTTGTCCTGTACAAGACCAATATCAGAAACATCTGATCAATGTTTATCGGTCCACTCACCTTTGGTCACACCCTCAGCTTGTCTGCTCCGTCTGCCTACACATATATCCCGTCGGGGGCTGATTCTAATAATTTCTGAATCTGAGAAGCATTTTTTTGAGTACTTGAGTCCTGTCTTTAATTACACCCATACACACACTGCAAGTGGTTTCCACAGCTGACTCAAAAGCAAAATGATTGCAAAAGATTTCTTCCCACTCTCTGTTGGCTGTGTGGTCAGACCAAAAGAAATCACAAAATGAAAAGATGAACTAAATTATATTTCCTAACCCCTTGGTTTCCTGTTAATATTTTGCATGGTTGTGGGATACCAGATCTTTCTTTGGAGACTACGGCCAACATCCTGCATCTCATCTCAGTCGAGGAGAATCTGGATCATTCCAGCCATCAATAATGTTACAGTTTTTTATGGGCTGGGATCGAAATGAAGGACAATCTTACTGTAATGATTCAGTAATAATTCCAGGAACAAAGTGTTTGTCAGGATTGCCTGCAGCTGGGCTCCACACCTGACTTTAATCCTGACGCCCCATAAATGCCGGAAGTTTCCGCCCGTTCGGGGTCGCTGGCATTTTCGTGAACTCTCTGCACGAACTTGACCTGATTTAGTTTTATGTGTTTTTGAGTTCTGGCAATCGCCACACGCCTACGGGTTTGTTTCAGTTCATTATTTACGTTAAACTGTTTTCGGCCACCGCGCCATTGTTTATTTGTATTTCTTTATTGTTTATTTGTTAATAAAAACCCCTTCCCAACATGTCAGACCTCTGCGCTTCCTTCCCCCGTAAGTCCGTAGTCGTGACAGAATGCCAGCGACCCACCCAAAAGCGCAGAGGTAAAAAACAGAGGAGAAGAAACGCCGCGAAGGACGCAGCCCGGCGCGGCGAACGCGGACGGCAGGGGAGAGACGCGCCGCCCGTTCTGGTGGAGCGTTTTCTCCCCGAGAAGCCGTGGTACGCGGCGCCGGGTGATGACGTCACCCCCGGGAAACTCCGCGAAACCCGGAAGCGACAACGTCGGCGGGTGAGTGGGCGGAGCGAGGACGTTGGCGTCGGCAGCAGCGAGGAAGTGACGTGGGCAGCGAGCGCAGAAGATGCGACCCCCACGATCTTCGCCATGTCAAGCCAAGAACTCTGCGCTCTGCTGGCAAGGCTCCCCGTGGACTGGGACGACACGGACGACGACGAGAGCACGGGAGACGAGAGTTGGGCTCCGCCCATCGCACCAGTCTGCGATCGTCGCAAGGTCCGTGGGGACCCACGTCACTTCCAGGGGGGTGAGAAGCGACAACAACGGCGGCGTCCCTCCGGCGAGGGGATGGGCAGCCTCCAGCCCGAATGGCCAGAGTACTGTCCCTGGGAGTTGATCGCACCCTGGGTCCAGGATGTCCGCAGGGTGGACGACCCTCGGAGTCACAGGTGGGAGGACACGGATGACGAAAGCGACAATGACGTGGATTTTCGTTGGGCAGTCGGGGCCGGGATGGCTCCACCCAGCGCGCGCGTCCGAGATTGTCGCGACATCCGTGAAGATCCACGTGACTTCCGAGGGTATGAGGTCGACACGGACCAACACGAGGATGACGCCGATTGGGCAGTCGGTGCCGGGATGGCTCCGCCCATCGTGCCCGTCCGTTGCGAGGTCCGTGGAAACCCACGTCAGTCCCAGAGGTGCGACAACAGTGAGGAGGAGGACAGCGATGCGGGCGTAAGCTGGTGGAACAGGGCGACAGGAGGTCGCCAACCAGCAACTGCACTGTCGGAACTGCCTCACAGGGAAGATGCCCTCCCAGTTCCAGTCGCCGACCCGCCTTCCCTCTGCTCGGACGTTCCCCAGCTGAACGGCAGCGCATCACCAGCGCCCCCACATGCTGGAGAAGACGTCCACCACCCCCCACGCCACACGCCCACCACCATCTCCAGCGACGCTGCCTGGCAGCAGGGAGAGACCGACAGGAGTTTTCGGGACTTCCAGCAGAGACTGAGGGCGGAGTTTGATCGGCCAGAGCCTGAGCCAGGGATCGAACTCTGCCCCTCCACCACATCCAGCGCCAGTCAGGATCCGGGGCAAGAAGACCAAGCACTGGCGGGCGACGAGAAGGTCGCGCCTCCCGAGATTCTGGCTGTGCCCCCTGAGGAGGTCCCGGAGAGCTCAGAGAGGGAACCAGACGACCCTCTCTTCTGTCTGTCTCTGTCTGTGTGTGTGTGCGTGGCATATGTGTCCGTATGTCGCCCCCACTTCCCCTCTTTGTGTCCACCAGATGGTGACCCAACAGCAGAGCCGAACCCCAGGGAGGGAGTTCCCAACCTGACTGCACCGGTCCAAGGCGAGGTGGACGAGCCCCAAGGTACCCCTAAGTCCAGCCGGGGGGGGTGCTCCCCCAAAGAATTTTTTGGGGGGGTGCAGTTCGGGTTGGGGACTCCTCCTGAGGGGAGGGGAGGTGGGGAAGCGATGGAGCTGGGTCCTCCGGTAGCGAGTGAGGAGGGCGGGCCAGGCATGGGCCTGCGTCTGCCTCCAGAGGGGTGGAGCGCCATAGAGCCCCCGGGTAGGCATGAGGACCCAGCTGGGACAGACAGGAAGAGGGCCTGCTTGTCCCAACGGACGCAGAAGGGGCTAGCCGGATGGTCTGGCAATGCCCCCCCCTTGGCACCAGGGCCGTGCAGTGAGAGGGGCTGCATAGTCCCAGAAGGCACCAGCCTGGGGTGCCTGGAACAGTCGCCGGAGGCTCTGGGACAATCTCCCTGCGCGGTGCAGGGGGTGACACAAGATGTGTCAGAGGGGACATGTGGAGACAGGGCCCACACGTACCCAGATGGATCGGCCCTGATTATTGTGTGCAGGTACGGGAGTCCGGGGCCGTCATGCGGGACCACGCCGGGGAGCCAGGCCGAGGGTCCGGGGCCGCCAAGCGGGACCACGCCGGGGAGCCAGGCCGAGGGTCCGGGGCCGCCAAGCGGGACCACGCCGGGGAGCCAGGCCGAGGGTCCGGGGCCGCCAAGCGGGACCACGCCGGGGAGCCAGCCCGAGGGACCGGGGCCGCCACGCCTGACCACGCCGGGGAGCCAGCCCGAGGGACCGGGGCCGCCACGCCTGACCACGCCGGGGAGCCAGCCCGAGGGACCGGGGCCGCCACGCCTGACCACGCCGGGGAGCCAGCCCGAGGGACCGGGGCCGCCACGCCTGACCACGCCGGGGAGCCAGCCCGAGGGACCGGGTCCTCCAAGGGGAGGATACAGCAGGGCAGGAGCCCTGTGGTTGCCGCCGTCCACCCCGCCGCCTCCACTGATGGTACTGTTGGGGCTCCGAGGACGTAGCCCTTGGAGGGGGGGCTCTGTCAGGATTGCCTGCAGCTGGCCTCCACACCTGACTTTAATCCTGACGCCCCATAAATGCCGGAAGTTTCCGCCCGTTCGGGGTTGCTGGCATTTTCGTGAACTCTCTGCACGAACTTGACCTGATTTAGTTTTATGTGTTTTTGAGTTCTGGCAATCGCCACACGCCTACGGGTTTGTTTCAGTTCATTATTTACGTTAAACTGTTTCGGCCACCGCGCCATTGTTTATTTGTATTTCTTTATTGTTTATTTGTTAATAAAAACCCCTTCCCAACATGTCAGACCTCTGCGCTTCCTTCCCCCGTAAGTCCGTAGTCGTGACAGTGTTGCTGCGAGTCTTGGCTCTGAAACAAACCTGGACTTTGTAACTAACACCTTTGTGACATTCTGTGGCAAATAACAGACCAGAAACCTGAGGCCAGTTAATGGAGTCCGCATGAAAGTTCACATGGACAGAGGTAATTGAGTGAAAAACAGAAATGACCTAAAAATGGACAGTTCAGGAGAGTATTGGGTTTGAAGAGGGGGAACAACCGGCAAAGACATTCCCTCTACAAACTAAGTATGTGTTACTACGTGGGTGAAATATGTACACCTAAAAAATGATGCACATATTATGTAAGAATGATAGTGGCCTAGTGGCTTATGAAGCAGATGACCCAAAAGTCGCATGTTTGAACCCTACTAACTATGATTCTGTCCCTGGGCAAGGCACTTAACCATGTGCCCTGTAACAACTGAATGAAAATCCCCTTTAAACGTTATTAAAGTAGATATTTTATTACACCAAAAATTATGTCAGAGAATAGTTGGGAAAGAGTTCACCACTCAGTGAAAACACAATGGATCACCAGTTTAATATCCTCTTCATTAAATCAGATACGTTTTGAAAATGGGCTCTCAAAATAAGGCCTTTGCAATCATCGTAATAATTGTTGAAATACACATTAACCTATTCTATGTACACAGTAAATTGTCATATGCATTTGCAACACATTTATAAACAAGAGAATGGAACATTTCCAACATGTGCAGAGCAGCAGCATTTTTGTGTACGCTGGATTCCTTTACAGCCACAAACAGGGAGGTCTGATTTTCCAATTTAACTCAGAAATGGTCACACATGTTCACAGTCCCTGAATAAATTATAGAATGTATGAAGTGCAGATGAGACATGACAGTGAATAACCATTTTTTGAAAATGAATCTTTAGCGTGATCATGGATTGATCCTGACTTGCAGTGTCTCACATATATACAAGCCCTGCTGCAAATTTACAAAAAGCATGTTTTTCAGGTTAACCAGATCCCATGAACCCAAAAACCTGCATTTTGTCACGTCCATGCGGGCATGACGCGGCAGGTGCACGGAGAGGAGGACGAAGAGTGACGAAGAGTGACGAGGAATGACGGACGCTATCACCTGACATCACAAAACCGGGGTTTAATAGGTGAATCACAGGACAGGGGAGACATCCGAGACGTAGACACTGGTGAACACAGAACACCGGGGTAACCCCTTTTCGGACCGGATCGTGACACATTTCTTACATTGATAATTTTGTGATATGAGTGATTGTTTGTTAGACCCACAAGTCAATAGCACATTATTAGAAGATAAAATACACCTGTTGTTCAGACTGCCCTCAAAGTCATTAGAAAAAAACTTAAACTTCTGCTTGTTATGGCCACACATTCAGATATGTCCAAGCATTTGTAAGGCATTGTGAGGATATGGGTGACTTTTGACCGATGACCACAATTCCATTCAGTCATATAGGGGCATTCAAGATCGGACCATTTGACTTTGTTTGGCTAGTAGATCATGTCAATGATAGGAAAGTACTTAAAAGCCCTGGATGATGAGAGAAGTGAGCACACTGCTCAAGATCAGAAATGCAGCCTTCAGATCTGAGCTGCTCTCAGGACGTGCTGTGGAGATTAAAGAGGGAATATGCACAGATGATCAATGATACACTTTGACCACACCAGGCCGAGTTTGGTGATCAGATGTTGGGGGATTTTGAAGGCATCCACGAAGAGCATCCAGGACTGTGCATCTTTCTGCTTCAGGTGTCAGGTGGGTGGCAGTGGATATAGTATCAGGAGTCGTTGGAACAATTTGGCCAATATGAAAGCGGGTATAGTGATGGCAGCATTTAACACTTTTGGCTTCTCTTGACCACCTTAAGTTAGAGAAGGGGATGGTTTTCAAAAAGTCCTGAAGGTTTATGATGAACACTTTCTTATCATTCACTTATTTTGATGATAGCAACAGTGATCAAAGCAGCCATGAAAGTAAACAGGGGCAAAAACACTGATTAATGAAACATACATCGATGCAACAAAAGATACAAAAAGTTTCTTGTATTCTTCAAAATGGCCTCCACAGAGAAGGTGTGTCCAAACCTTCGACTATTAGTGTACCTTCAGCAAAATGTTTCATGTTCCCAACATCTTGAGGTCTGGGCCCCCTCTGCCTGTTCTGTTTATATGTGGGGATCCTTGTGCACGGACATGGTGGAACATGTCAGTTTCACAGTGAGGCCCACTGGTGGGGTTGGGGTGGAAGAGCATTGACTTGTTTTTGTGACTTGTGTTTCTAGAGTTTAAACGCAGGTAATATGCAAATTCCAGCATTGACATATGCAAGTGATCTTTGTCTTTTAAATGACTTCCTTACTATGTCAACGTGAAAAGGTCCATATTTCTTCCATTGTTCCAGAAGAGCTAAAGCTCAGGTTTTAGGAATGTGTGGGGGCTAAGGAGGAGTATGAGATTGGGTCCAGACCCTGTGTGTGTGTGTGTAACTGTGTATGTTTGAGTTGGAACAATTCCCAGTTACATCTCTGAATTAAAACATGTTTCCAGTGTACTGACTCACAGGCATTGTGACACAGCTAAGAAACCCCATAAAGACTGCACACAACATAGATCATTATTCATCTCATTAATTGGTTTCTTTAAAATGTTAATCATCTAGGTTTGATATAGGAAACCTCCTCTGGCAACTGTTTTATCAGACCTACTGAACCAAGTATTGAAAACATTGAAAACAGTATTGAAACATAGACTCTAAATTTGAATATGAAAAATGGATGACAAGGGCTCACAAACTGAAAAATGTAGGGGCTTGAGGCAACGTTTTTGCAGCCTCACCCAAAAACATGAAGAAACGTAGCCTACACTAGGCACTGAACTCTAACAGGCTAAAATAAAGAGAGCGTGTTCATGCATTTCAGCAATCTGATCCCAGACCAGACACTTCCCACCATATTATCACAATGCAGTCTGTAAGCAGGGTGTCGTGTATACAGGACAATATAACATGGAAAATTAAAATGTTGTTGCTTTCATTTCATAATTCTCACAAAACTCCCTTTCTTACAAATTAGAAGCTAATATGATTTTCAGACTTACTCAGTTTCAAACAACAAAGTAGAAGCATTGTGTTCATCGCAAATTATCTAAAAAGACAACCTTGTAATTATAAATTCCTTTAAAAATAGTTATTAGTTTTGACTGGCACACAGAACCTACCTGCAGATACATTATTTTATTTAGTGCTTATTTGTCATGAATTTTAAGGAACCTGGGCTTAGAATAGATGTTATTAATTATCAGTGTATCTAGCCATATCAATAGATTTATATAATATCAATATGATTGAAAAATGTTTTTATAGACAGCATAGTCTAAGTATCTATTTTATATATTTATATAATTGTCCATAATTTTCTGGTCAAGCAATATTATCAATATATAGCAATATATCAAGCATTAAGTGACAGTCAAACCTGAGGGGAAAAAGTAATTTGAGAGGTTGGCATGACAACTTTTCCCTCCCTAACCAGCCGTCAAAAAAGACTGGGGCGGGATGTGAGGAGTGGTCTCTTCTCACAAGCTCCAGTTCAAGATTTCCCGTCCATACTTGGCCATGGGATTCCTGAGCTCTCTGTCTGTGCACCAACTTATTGTAAGTAGATTTAATTCAGTTTGTTGAGGCATGGAAGCCAGCATCGCAATGTAATCATAATTTAATACAATGTTATTGATCACTTTAATACTCTCATTCACAACACAACTGGTTGCAAAAACAAAATGCCTTGCTTCCTGTGTGTTAGAAAGGAAAAAGGATTTTGACCAAAATCCATATTTGGGGGTATTTTAAAGCATGCTTGAGTAATGATCAGTGCAGGATCATAAGTTGTTAAATGTGCATAACATACACATGCAATTGCTATATGCTTCACAAGATGTGCTGCTGACATAAAAATCTGTAAAGCTTTATGTGATGCTGATATAAGATGTGGCATTTTACATGTTCTTCTTGCAGTGACATGACCAACTGAAGAGTCCAGTTTTACCATAAATAGGTAGGGTAAAATACACTCTGATTAAAATTCCTCATTTGACATAATGACCAGTAAGTTATTTCACTATACTTTTAATAGATGTGTGAATGTGCTAAAAATACAACATTTGGAGCATTAAGGCTTCCTGCATTCCCATAAATAATGTTGAAGCCTATTCCAACCACACATGTAAACAGAAAGCTGATACTGACTCAGTGAAAAGGACGGCAGGAGAGGCATCCTTCTCCGTTTAAATAGTGCAACGTTAAGAACACGCCAAGCACCATTTCATGTAGAGGATAATCAATGTTTCCTGTTTACACCCATGTTTATTCATGGGAGATCCATGTTCCAAAAGAAAAAAACCCTGTAACTTTCCAAAGCGTCATCTTTTTAGTGGCCAATACATTCTAGCATGTTACAAATTTTGATTGGTTTAGGTTTTTTTTGTTGTTGCCTATTTTCTTGGTGGTCTGCACATGTCTTCATCCCACTGTCCCAAGTCATGTGGTTTATGTCCATTTACACTGTGCCGGACAGAATTGCCTTCAGCAGTGAGGCGATGAGGGCAGTTTTTTTTGCATCGGCATTGCACTTGGTCCTGCATTGTTTAGTCCCTCCAAGCAATGACTAAAACCAAGTGTGTGCGCTGAAGTGTTTACTCTGAATGCTGTATACATTCAAAGGCGTATCCTTTGTTTAGGTTGGCCAGTATTCCTTTTTAAGTCCATCCTGGCCACACTGAAAGCCGAGTACCTCTGTTTAGATGGTAAAGTTCAAACATCTGTACATTAAACACAGCTGGCTTGTGCCGCAGTAAATCAAAGTCATAAGTGGGCTTCCCTCTTTGGATTGCTAATTGCACAGAGTGATGTGCAGTGGACTCTCTAGGATTTGGGATGAGCTAATGCTTTAGACCCTGGGGACAATTTCACCAGACAGCATGGTAGCCAATTAAAACGTTACCCCAAATCCATTGCTTGTTTTTTGGAGATCATCTGATGTTCAAATGGATGGAATGAAACATAACATTTTTCCAGTTAAGGCCAAAAACAAACACTGCTTCATTCGCTCCCAGCGAACTGCTTAATGCTGCGCTTTAAATGCACTCCACTCAATCATCTGCCCCATTTAATTGTATCCAGGTGTCCCATTGTAGAAACTTATTTCCTGTCCCGAGTTAGATTACAGACAGCCGGTCAGCTGCACAGTGCACTCAGTCTGCATTTCTGCTTGTGTTGGCTCCACAACGCTTGTGAGACATTGAATCTATTTGCTTGTATGCCAAATAGATCAATATATGTCTAGAGAGCGAGATTGGCCTTTTCTCTAGAGTCAGGGTTTGCCGTTTGCTTATGTCATTAATAAACGGTTCTCAACACTCAGAAAGAGTGTTTTACTGTAGGTTCTATTCAGAAAGGACCTTTTATTTTGCTTATTTTGTGATGTGTGGCACGTCTACAAGATTCTCTTCAGGAGGAAATTTAAAATTTCTCTTACTGTACATCAAAAGAAATTGTAGCGTTTCATGCCAGATGCTCACAGATGTCACAGTTTCTAGTATTCTGTAGCAAAGGTATGAGTCAGGGAGACGAATATTAAGATGTCTGTCTCAAAAAAGGACATTGTTTAAAATTGTTTAAAGATTGGGTGTCCTTGTCGTGACCCCTATGCAGATTCACTTACTCAACAGGTCCGTTACCCGGGTGTCTGCTTCCTTTGTAAATAAGCTGCAGAGAGTAATAGCAGCTGTTGAAATTAGCATGGGATGACTAATATTCTGCCAACAGAAGATATCCGGGCTGTAATACCACACAATATACATTAATTTTTTTATTTTTATTTGTTTGAATCACTTACAATTTTCATTTATACAATGACACAATGGCTACAAACAGTTGTAGAATTTCAGTGAAGAAAATATCAGCATGCTTTGTATGTTTTTAATTAAACGTTTTAATGTAAAGTACTTTACCTGTGACTGTTTCAGCCATTCAGAAGCGCCCTGATCATGGCAACCATGCGTATAGTTTTGGCCGTCCTCATCACTGCTTCATCATGTTTGTTTGTCACCAACGCTCAGAAAACAGGTAATGTAGACTCAGACATTATTCATGACCTTCTGTGCACTACAGCTTAATAAGAATATATCCTTCCTCTAGTGTGCACACAGGAAGCTGTGGCTGACATTGTGTTTTTGCTTGATGGATCCTGGAGTATTGGAAATGATAATTTCCAAGAAGTCCGTAATTTTCTCCTCACACTGGTCAAGAGCTTTGATATTGGGGAAGAGCATGTCCAAATTGGTCTTGTTCAGTACAGCACTGAGCCACGCACTGAGTTCTTCCTAAACACCTTCAAGAACAAGGAAGAGATCTATGAGTATATCGGACAATTACCTTACATGGGTGGTGGCACCAAGACTGGACTGGGATTGGACTTTATGCTGAAGAACCACTTTGTGGAGAAGGCTGGTAGTCGATCTCATGAGGGTGTGCCCCAGATTGCTGTGATCATCACAGATGGCCAATCCCAGGACAATGTGGAGCCACATGCACAGGAACTGAGACGCCAGGGAATCACACTGTATGCCATAGGCATCAAAAACGCAGATGAAGGAGAGCTGAAGGAGATCGCCAATGAACCGCATGACCAGCACGTGTACAGCGTGTCAGACTTCAACGCATTGCAGGGCATTTCACAGAACATCGTTCAGGTGCTGTGTACCACGGTGGAGGAAGCTAAGCGGCAGCTTGCCCAAGTGCCACAAGGTTAGGCTACCAACTAGTAAAAATATAAATATCTATCACATATACAGGGTGGGCCATTTATATGGATACACCTTAATAAAATGGGAATGGTTGGTGACACTGAACACATTTTATAAGTGGTCAGAAACTTGTAAATAACTAATGAGAGAATAAAGTTACACCATTGGTTTTCTTGTGAAATTACCAATAAATTTGATGTGTCACATGACCCTCTTCCTATTGAAAAAACAAAAGTTGGATCCAAGATGGCCGACTTAAAAAAGACCACTATGGTCACCACCCATCTTGAAAAGTTTGCCCCCCTCACATATACTAATGTGCCACAAACAGGACGTTAATATCACCAACCATTCCCATTTTATTAAGGTGAAGCCATATAAATGACCCACCCTGTATATCAAATATATATCATTAATATTAAGTATTTGGCATGTAATTGAAGCTGATGTAACTGAAATGTTGATTAAAATTCTGTAGAACTTCCATATTTGTGAAATTCTTTGTACTTTAATGAATTGCTTTTCTTCCTGTATTTTGCAGAGTGCCGCCAGGCAACAGTTGCTGACATTGTCTTCCTTGTGGATGGGTCTAGCAGCATTGGTGAAAACAGCTTTGCAGATGTAAAGCAGTTCCTAGCTTCATTTGTGGATGGGCTAACTGTGGAACGGAACAAGGTCCGTATTGGCCTGGCGCAGTTCAGCAACGAACCTTACCAGGAGTTCCTGCTGAAAGATTACGACAATGAAAGGGATGTCCTAGCTGCAATTGTAAACCTTAAATATCGCAAAGGAGGTACAGTCCTCGGCAAAGCCATCTCTTTCCTTCGGACAACGTACTTCACTGAAGCAGCAGGGAGCCGCCCCAACGTTCCCAAAATCGCAATAGTCATAACAGATGGAAGCTCCTCTGATGATGTTGTGAAGCCGGCTGAAGAGCTTCGGAGGCAGGGCGTCACCATCTATGCTATCGGTGTTGGGAGCGCAGATACTGCACAGCTACGAGCTATTGCTAACAGGCCCAGTCAGCGCTTTCTGGTCAGCATCAGCAACTACCAAGAGCTTCGGAGAGCAATGGAGGGTATGCTGAAGTCCATCTGCATCTTCATGGAGGACAAAAGGCAGGGTAAGTGGCATACTTTGCACAACAAGTCTAATATATTGTTAAATTGCTTAAGCTACATGTGAAATGAAGCTTTTTAATGGTTTGCAGCTCTGGCGCCAACGTTTGCTGACTTGTTCATCCTGGTGGACAACTCAGCGCAATCACAGATCCAGCTGATTAAAAATGTCCTTGCACGGCTAGCCAACCAATATAATGTGAATATTGATTCTAACCGCATGGGCCTTGCTCAGTTTGGCGATGACACCACAGTGGAGTTCCTTCTGAATGGCTACAAGACCAAGGAGGAAGTTTTGGCCCATATCAGACGCTTCCGACTCAAGCCAAGCAGACAGCGTAAAACCGGAGAAGCGCTGGATTACGCCAGCGCAAACTTCTTCACGGCAGAAGCAGGAAGCCGCGCAGCTCAGGGCTTCAAACAATTTCTGGTGCTGATTACGTCTGGAAAGTCAGATGATAGTGTATACCGCTCAGTGCGTAAAATGCAGGATGTGGGTGTGACCCTCCTGACCTTTGGGGTTGGTGAGGCTGAGCTCTTTGAGCTTCAGACGGTTGCCAAACCGCAGCTTGTCCTCCAGAGTCAAGGAAGAAATGCTATTCAGTTATCACAAGAAATCAAATCTGTCACTGAGTCTGAAGACACATATGGACCTACTGGCAGTGAGTATAAGTCTTTAGGCGAATGATAAAAATGATTTATGCATTTATTAGCTTTTTATGACTGCTAATAATTGATGAACCTAGTTGTTGCTGTGTTGTGCCGTCTAGGCAATGCTAAAAAAAATGGCAAAGAATAATGTAAACAACTGAGAACAGCCAAACGTTTGAATAAATCGGAGAAATGTGTGGAGACTCACAATGGAACGTTCTCTCTTACAGACTGCAGGTCAGCCAAGATGGCTGACATTGTGTTTATCGTGGATGATTCTGCCAGCGTGGGCCGTTCCAATTTCCAGCTGGTGCGCCAGTTCATCTACCGAACTGTAGAAGGCCTGGACGTGGAAATCAGCAGGGTGCGGGTGGGCGTGGTCCTGTACGGTAACAAACCCAAAGCTGAGGTCTACTTGGACTCTTTCAAGAGCAAAGCAGGCCTCTTGCAGTACATCAAGATTCTGCCATATCGCGGGGGCAGCACGTTTACAGGAGCCGCCCTAAAATTCGCCAAGAGCAACGTGTTCATTAAGGACAGGGGCAGTCGGCGTGACCGTGGCGTGCAACAGGTGGCTGTCGTGATCACAGCCGGCAAGTCGGCTGACAACGTCAGCGCCGCCGCCGCCGACCTTCGCCGCTCTGGAGTCACCGTGTTTGCGCTGGGCGTGCAGAGCGCCAACGTGAACGAGCTGAATCAGATTGGCACCCACCCGCCGAGGAAGTTTGTGTTCGATGTGGAGGACTTCGTGAAGCTGAATGTCCTGGACTCGATCCTGAGGAAAACCCTTTGCCACGACATTGTCAGAGCTCCAGTGCTTAAACAAGCAACTACTTTCCTCAAAGAAGGTCGGCCATTTACATATCACAGTAGAACTTCGGTGTCATTATTATTTGATCTTTGTTAAATATATAATGTTTGGTTATTTTAGGTTGTGTGGAAACAGAAGAGGCGGATTTCTACTTCTTGATTGATCATTCTGGGAGCATTTATCCAAAGGACTTTAAGGAAATGAAAAAGTTCATTTTGGAATTCTTGCTCATGTTCCGCATCGGGCCGAAACAGGTACGCGTTGGTCTGGTGAAATTTGCTGACGACCCAACGCTTGAGTTCACTCTGACTCAGCACACAGACAGAGCCTCACTGGAAAAGGCAGTGGATGATGTCAAACAAGTTGGTGGAGGCACTGAAATCGGAAAAGCTCTGTCATTCATGAGCCCGCTCTTCAAGGAAGCTGTGAAGACCCGTGGAACAAAGGTCCCCGAGTACTTGGTTGTCATAACAGATGGCAAGTCTTCAGATCTAGTGAAAGCACCAGCAGAGCAGCTGAGGAAGCAGGGCATCATCATCTATGCCATTGGGGTCAAAGATGCAGACCAGGATGAGTTGGTGGACATTTGCGGTGATACTAAAAGAAGGTTCTTTGTTAGTGACTTTGATGCCCTAAAACCCATTAAAAATGACATTGTCACAGACATTTGTACTAAAGAAGGTAAGGACATTACATATTTAAATGAAGGAATGCTTTTGTATTCATGGTATATTGTGTCTTAGGTATAATGTATTTTCAATGTCCTCTCCACAGCTTGCAAAGACATGTTGGCAGATGTTGTCTTTCTAATAGACAGCTCAGGGAGAATTGACCCTCAAGACTTTACTAAGATGAAGACATTTGTACGCTCTATGGTGGCTCATTCGCTCATTGGAGAACATGCAGTACGTATAAGTGTGCTCCAGTTCAGCACCAAGCCTCAAGAGGAGTTTGCTCTGAATACCTATTACACCAAGGATGAGATGGACAGAAAGATTGATTTAATGCAGCAGCTGGGTGGGGGCACACAGACTGGCTCTGCACTGACCTTCAGCTCACAGTACTTTGATGTCTCTAGAGGAGGACGTCCTAATGTGCCACAGATTCTGGTTCTTATCACTGATGGCGAAGCTCAGGACAAGGTGGCCACCCCTGCACTGGAAATCAGAAACAGGGGTGTCACCATCTACTCAATCGGTGTTGACAACGCTAATGTTACCCAGCTAATGGAGATCAGTGGCACACAAGACAGAATTTTTCTTGAAAGGGACTTTGATGGACTGAAGTTCATAGAGAACAAACTTTTGTTTAAGATCTGTCACCCTGAAACTGGTGAGTATGCCATATATATATATTTGGATGCAGATACTGAAAAGAAGAAATCTGATATATTCTTCATCCACCCACAATAAACAACTGTGTATTATTTGATGTTAAAGCAACCAGGCTCATCACTATGTGTATTTCATCCTTTCCCATGAAGCAAGTTTTAAAACTATGTCTCTTTTAGCTTGTAAGAGAGCGGAGGTGGCGGACATGATGTTCCTGGTGGATGGCTCCAGCAGCATTGACCCTTCTCAGTTCCGGATCATGCAGCGCTTCATGATCTCTATTGTGAACAGCACAATTGTTGGAGAAAAACTTGTTCGCTTTGGTGCCATTGTCTACTCCAACAGACCTGAATCCAAGTTTACCCTTGACCAGTACACGACCAATAAGGAAGTACGGCAGGCCATATCTGACCTGCAGCATCCTGGAGGGGACACCTACACTGCTGAGGCTCTCGAGTACTCGTTGGCATACTTTGGCGCAGCACATGGTGGTCGTGGTGCTGAACATGTCCCCCAGATTCTGTTTGTCATCACAGATGGTGAAGCCACTGACTCAGAGAAGCTACCTGAAGCATCCCAAAGGCTGCTGAACTCTGGGATCAGCGTGTATGGAATTGGTGTAGCTGCAGCTCCAGAAAAGGAACTTCTCATTATGACTGGAGATCAAAGGAAGGTGTTTCATGTGGAAAACTACCAAGCCTTGGAGGGACTGTACAAGAACATTTCTCAAGAGCTTTGTAATGAAACCAAGGCTGGTAAGTGCATAGGGAAATGTTCAGTTCAATCAACATCAATCATTTCAGAAAAACCCACTTGTTCCTCATCTTTTTCCAAGACTAATAAAATAGATGAAATGAGCAAGTATTTCATGTTCTAGGAATTAAAAGAGTTGCTTTTGAAGAGCTGCTTTCATTCTAATGCAATTTCTTTTTTAGACTGTGAAAAACGGCAGGCGGATCTGGTCATGCTGATCGATGGTTCTGAGAGCATCAGTGCTCAAAACTTTGAAATCATGAAACAGTTCATGAACGATCTTGTGGGGAGCTTTACTATCAGTCACCAGCTGGTACAAGTTGGTGTTGCCCAGTTCAGCAGCAATCCACAAAAGGAGTTCTTTCTCAATGAGTACGGCAGTGAAGCTGAGGTGAAAAGGAGGATTTATGACGTTCGGCAAATGAGAGAAGGCACATTCATTGGGAAAGCCTTGAATTATGTCAGGATATTTTTTGAAGCAGCGAACGGCAGCAGGAAACAGCAGGGTGTCTCCCAGAACTTGGTGGTGATAACCGACGGAGAGTCACAGGATGATGTTTTGGCTGCTGCAGAGATGCTGAGGGCCATGAAGATCGAGATTTTTGTCATCGGAATAGGGAAAATTAAACCCCTTGAATTAATTGAGATTGCTGGTGCTAAGGAAAGGTTCTTCACGGTGCGGGACTTTTCCTCCTTGGACAAGATCAAATCAACTGTAGTGGAAACAATATGTGATGTACCCCAAGATCAACCAGGTACAGTTCTCTAATTTTTTATGAAAGCACTACACTCATATTTAAGTGCACTGGACCATTGGAGATGTTACTCAAATCTTTTTTGTGGTTGGTTGGGTTACAGGTTGCACTGTGGACATTGCCATCGGCTTTGATGTCACCAGGAGGCCAAATAAGCCCTCGCTGTTCAGTGGACAGCAAAATCTTCAGACCTATCTACCTGAGATTATTCGCTATATTTCCTCTCTGGACAACCTGTGCTGCTCCAGCACAGCCAGTTTGAAGACAAATATTGGATTCCGCCTTGTAGGCCAAGACGGCCGAGTTTTGGATGACTTTAGTTTTGAGAAATACAATGTGGATGTGGTGACAAAGATCTTAGGCCTGCAGACAAATCAGGATACCTTTTTCAACACACAGCTGCTGAGGTCATTTCAGGAAAAATTTACAACATCTAGTTCGAAGGTCAAGGTAAGCACATGGCTCTCCTCGTGAGGAAATTGAGGGAAAATTGTCACGCTGACACGTACATTTTTATAATAAAATAAACTTACATTTTGTTACATTTCAAATCAAAACATTCATATTCTTCAACCAGGTGCATGATTTCATCATCAACTCTGCTACTGTGGTGGCTTACATTTAAAGATGATTTTATGGTGCTATGTGCTCATTGAGCCTGTGAATATTTCAGATACTGATAATATTCTCAGATGGGCTCGATGGACCTGTCGAACAGCTTGAAATTGAGTCGGATCGCCTCAGGAATAGCGGTATGTATGGGAACTTTTCATTGATTCCTGCTTCTGCAATTGTTTATACTCACTGTTCCATTGGTCACCTGCTAGTCTGAGTTTTCTTTTGATCTAATCCTGCTGAAGGGGTCAGTGCACTGCTTACTGTGGCTTTGGAGGGTGTCCACAATGCCAATGAGCTGCAGATGATTGAGTTTGGGAGAGGTTTTGGCTACAATCAGCCCCTTGATATCAGGATGCAAAATATTGCCACTGCCATACTGGCACAAACAGTAAGTAGAGTCATGTCAGTTTCTGATAAAGAAATAAATTAATAATATTAAAACATATCCTGAAACCAAACGTGGAAACTTCAGCTACCTGAATTTTGTTGCTGAACTTTTCCCCCTAATCTGATTTTACTTCATGGTGCATCTGCAGTTTTAGTGGAGAGAAAATTCCCAAAATGTACAGAGATGGCTTGAGACTTAAACAAACTGCAGCATTATCTGTAAACTGAAAACAGGCCTAGAATTATTACTGCTTTTTGTTTTGTGCACAATGAAATCATGATGTGCGTAAAGCATGACATCTTGCTTTCACACTTTAGGACATGGCTGTAGAGAGGGACTGCTGTGGTGTTATGTGCAAGTGCACTGGGCAAGAGGGAGCACGGGGCTTGCGAGGTCCTCCAGGGACAAAGGTGACAATAAAAAAGCCAATTAAATAATTTAATTTAATTATTCAAGTGTTTTTGTAGACTATTTGTTAAATTTTTGACTGGTTTTCTGAACAGGGTTTACCAGGACCGAAAGGTCATCCAGGATTCCCTGGTGAAGAGGGTGGTGCTGTAAGTTTTAAATACATTTTAAGTTTATATGCATTTATTGATTTTATCAAAAATACACAACACAAATGATTTATTCCTAGTCATATCCCCTGCATGTATATACATGTACTAAATGTAAATACCTCACCCTATCACATAAAAAGGGATGCTCTTTTTTAATCTGTATCAAGGGGTGCAGAAAGGCCTCCATATCTTTGGTAAAAGAGTAAGATTAACAAATTTAGTAAGATTTATGGGGCAGTGGTGGCCTAGCAGTTAAGGAAGTGGCCCTGTAATCAGAAGGTTGCCTGTTCGAATCCCGATCTGCCAAGGTGCCACTGAGGTGCCACTGAGCAAAGCACACTAAGGGTGATGGTTAAATGCAGAGGACACATTTCACTGTGTACACCATGTGCTGTGCTGCTGTGTATCACAATGACAATCACTTCAGATTCATTAAAAAAAAAAACATTAGGCTATGGTCAAATTAATATCCAAACATTTAAAAAATCTAAATCCCAATGGAAGTCTAATTTGGGCATAGCCATAACATATGCATTGAGTCTGCTTGCGCTCTGCAACATTAGCAACAGGGATACCATATGCTTGCCGCTTGAATTCAGTTCAAAATGATGGTCTACCTCTTAATTATAGTTTATCTTAGTTGTAAAGCTCCTGGTTAGTAAATAGTGAAAAAGTTCTGAATAGATCCTTACTTTGTGTGGAATAAATTATATTTAGTTGTAATCCCTCTATTAAACAACAAATGAATTTTTATGAGCTCATTAAAAAATGTTGATAGTTTACGTTGAATGAGCACTAACAAGGCAGCTTGAAATGTTCCATAATAAAGTTTCCATAAAAAAAAAAACATAAGGAAATGTTGATTTAATGATGAGGCATCTTGCATTCAAGACACGTCCAATGAACATTCTGCAATTAAAACATCTAAATATGTTCTGAACATCATCATCATCATTACCTTCACATTTCAAAAAGACACTGTTAGAGCACAAAGCCATATAGGTTGTCACATTTTACACATTCCTGTACATCAGTGCATGAACTCTGCTAATCCATAACACAAAAGCTATTGTCTTATCTGCACTACAAGTTGTGACATGTTTGCTTGCAGACTCC
The DNA here is from genome assembly GCF_900700375.1 of Denticeps clupeoides. NCBI lineage: Eukaryota > Metazoa > Chordata > Actinopteri > Clupeiformes > Denticipitidae > Denticeps > Denticeps clupeoides. The sequence continues at coordinate 32,240,957 of NC_041711.1, read as the reverse complement.
ACACACTAGTTGTTAAATTCAGCTAGAGAAAAGTCTAGTTTAGACTTTAAATAAAACATTAGTTTTGAAAATGAGGATAATGCCTGAATACATTTTTGATAATGCATTTTGATAATACATTCTACATTTATTAAAATATATATTTTAAATTACTTTTTATTAAAAAGCCTTAATGTCTCTTAAGGGGGACAGAGGCCCCCCTGGAGCAAATGGAATTCAAGGACTGCAAGGCTGTCCAGGAAGGAGTGGTCTTAAGGTACAAAAAGCAGAATTTCACTATGGATTTGAGTAATACGTAATATTAATGGATAGTGTGACTTCTTAGGAACACTTTAATTTATGTATTTGCCATTTTTGTAGGGTGGAAGAGGGTATAGAGGCGACGTGGTGAGTATCTTGTTTTTTTTCACATGTGGCCATTGTTAGAATTTTATTAAATTATTTGTTTTCCAAATCAGGGTGATGATGGAGAGCATGGGCTGGATGGTGTTGATGGTGAACAGGTAATTTCTGTAAATTCTGGGCATAAAGATCAACTATTTAGCTGCATTAACATGATATAATTATAGTTACATAATGTTTGTAAATGTGTAACAAATCAATATATTTAATCACATTAATGAGTCTTTTGTAGGGTGCTACAGGAGTGCCTGGGACTGTAGGAGAAAAAGGAGACCCAGGCAATCCAGTAAGATCCTCGCCATATTACAGCTCAACATCCAGGACTAAAGGGAAATATGGGGATCAGAAAAACAACATCTACTGTATTCCAGGGTCGACAGGGCATCAGAGGGGACGCGGGGGTTAAGGGACAACGAGGATTAAGAGGAGATCCTGTAAGTAAACACCAGTGAATATAATTTTCCTTTAGAAATGGAAAATATTGTCTAGTAATTTAATGTTGACACAAAACCAATAGAATTCATTAATATGATACTGTGTTGCGGAAATAGATAATATTCACAACATTTCTACTATTTAGGGAGAGTCTGGAAAAGACAACACAAATACAGGACCAAGGGGTGAGAGAGGCGGACAAGGCCCAGTGGTAGGTGGAATATATTCAACAGTATAAATCAAAAATTTATACAGATTATGAAAAAGAAGAAAATGGGGAAAGAATAATATAATAGTGTTACCACTATTAAGCATAACATTCTTATGCTTAATATCCACTATGCTCCCATATATGAATTTATGCATCATATGCAGACATTTTTTATGTATGATTTATTTATGAAATAAAAAAAAAAAGCATACAAAGTGTCACCATTGTGGCCATTGCAGATTTACAAATCACATTTAGTTATGTATAAAGTTAAAGGATGCTTCTAACTAAACCTATCCTTATCTAAATTATTGCAAGTGAGATTTATTTGGCACATCAAAGTACAAACCATTGAAAAGACAAACAAGCAGGCAAATAAAAAGGCAAATAGTCTCGTGACACAAATACAAATTATTGAGATGTAATTGATTTATTAATTGAGAAGTTTGTAGTTAAGTTATTGTTTCCTGCAAGCAACTCTGAAGCATATATACACAGTAAGTCATATCTTATCAGTGGTTTTTACAATATACATTTGTTATTTGGTCTTTTTTTTTACAATATACATTTGGTATCTTTATCATTTAATAAAGTAGACAACATGTATTTCACTGTGTACTGGAAACCGAACCAAATGTTTTTCCAAGGAATGTTAGTGTGCTCCTTATCACACTTCTGCCTTCCTGGAATTTTGTGAAACACCCAAAACAAACTCTTCCCTTGATACACTGTCTGAACAGAATTAACCCTTACAGCATGTGTGTAACATCATTTGAAATCAGTTAAGGAAGACATGGAAGGAAGCATATTGTCTTAAAAAAAAAAAAAAAACAGGCAGTATTAAACTAAATACTTCTAAATGTTAATTATAACAGGGTGACATGGGGCCAGATGGAGAGCCTGGAGGACCTGGAAGCCCTGGAAATCTAGTAGGACTTTTTTTTTTCATTTGTTGTTTACTCCATAGTAACATCATTCATTCATTTATTTGTTCATTAATTTGCTAATTCTTCACCTTCCTGAAGGGCCCACATGGGAGAAGAGGAGCACCAGGTGACAAGGTAAAAAATTCCTGAATTCAACATTCTAACATCATGTTAGAATGTTGTCTTGCATTGTCATTTGTACCACAGTATGTTTCAAGAGCATCTGGAGAATGCTTCACTGCCACTATAAATTCTGCAGATGTTCTGTGTTCACTTATCAATACTGATTGAATTGGGAATTGATTCAAAAACTGCATTGAAGTGCCATAAGTAAGTAATGCTGTTATGGTTCAACTGGCTGCTGTATCTGTACAATTTCAGGGTGCAAGAGGCGATCCAGGAGACCTTGGATACCTTGGGAGCCCTGGGCCTAATGGACCCCAGGTAGTGGCCATCCTTTCATTGATTGTGCTTTTTCTTTTGTTTTAGAGCACATTCATTCAGTTTCATAAACACATTCACATTCACATAAATTTATGTATACTGATGAAACATAATTATTGTGGAAATATATTTTTCTGGACATTCCATTTGAGTGACAGATGTTTCATCATAAGAAATATATATTTTGAAACCTACTGCTTATAAATATTTATATATAGTTTCTTCATTTAAAAAAAGGAACTGCTTATGTTTCTAATTTTACTCTTTTTACTCTTCAGGGAGGCAGAGGACCCATAGGTCAACCAGGACCAATTGGCTCTCTTGGATTACAAGGACCTCAGGTGAGTTTATATAATTCTGATTTTTGTCTGTTTTGGTGCAGAGCCCAGTCAAATTTTTTTTGGAAACATTTTAGTCTTATGCAAAGAAAATATAAATAAACTGTACACCAGCATCCTCATGAAAGACTGATTGCATTAATGTGTCATTATAATAGAATACATGCCTATTTCTTATAGATTGAATACCTCAATATGTGTCATTATTTCTGTTATTTCTGTAAAGCCAGATATGTAAATGCACATGTGTCATAAAAGAAAAGTACAGAGGTGCAATGGCCCAAACAGAAAAAAAGACTTTTCAAAAAGAAAACACGCATCATACGGGCAATAACATGAAAACATGAGCGACCAAAAATGCACGACACATGAATGCTGCGCAGTGTGACTAATAGGGCTGTGGTGGCCTGAAGTATACATAGCATAGCGTAATCAGAAGGTTGCCCGTTCGAATCGCGGTCTGCCAAGGGGCCACTGAGCAAAGCACCGTCCCCACTCACTGCTCCCCGGGCACCTGTCATGGCTGCCCACTGCTCACTCAGGGTGATGGGTTAAATGCAGAGGACACATTTCATTGTGTCACTTTGTGCTGTGCTGTGTATCACAATGATAATCACTTTCACTTTAATTAAGAGTTTTAATCACTCTCTCCTAATAAGTGGATTTGCAGGTTATTAGACCCTTTCTAATTGTGTCCTGAGCTCCTAGGCATCACAATTTCTTTGCTAATAGCACTTACTATTTTCCTGTAGGGACCACCAGGGCCTCCAGGACCCAAAGGTTCCAGAGGAAGTCAAGGGGAGAAAGGACAAAAGGTGCGTGTCAGACTGTACATAGTAAAACTCCCCATTTTATGTTCAGTCTTTTACCTGAAAAAACAACAGACTTAACAAGTTCTACATCTCTAGGGTCAATCAGGCGATCCTGGAATTAAAGGATCCATTGGATCACTGGGGCCTAGAGGAATGCCGGTCAGTCAACCACACTATATCTGCAGCTGAGGTTTTGTCTGTAAATTGAAATAGCATCTCTATATTGACCATTTAATATTGTGCACAACATTGTATGAATAATGTTTTTTTTTACAGAATCACAGCAGCCATGCTATGTATACTTTTTGAATCATGTGTATTCTGTCTACATAGTTTTGAAATAAATTAATCAAGTCATACACTGAAATTCACACACATACCTCTGTTTATACAGGGCCAGGATGGAAGAGATGGATATGGATTCCCTGGAAGTAAGGGTATAAAGGTATGAATCCATTTTTTATCTGTTTTATTAAAGCAGTTGGTGCTTTTGACCCATGTGTTTCATATATATTTTTGACAAAGTACTTCAGTGTATAAGATTCAGTGTATGACTGTTTTCTGCCCCAAGGGGGAAACAGGTTTTCCAGGATACCCTGGACTGCAGGTAAGATATAACATACATAATGCATGCCATAGCATGTGTTCCAGATATGTACATGCGTCTGTGTTATGAAGAAGAAGAATTATGAACAGCTTTAAATGAGTCCTATGCATATTATTTTAACCATATGTGGTCGCTCTCTATCCCTTAAAGACTTTGAAGAGGTAATGAGTTTGGGCTTCTCGTGGATTTTTATTCTTATTTTTGAATACAGGGAGAAGATGGTGTTAAGGGGTCTGGTGGAGGGCGTGGAGCAAAAGGAAACCATGGCAGAGGAGTGAGGATACATATATAATTGTGTAAATTTGAAGTTTCATTGAGTTGTGTACATTTGAAGCTTCATTTAAGGCTTGATTCATTCATCAGGGTAATGCAGGCAATCCTGGTCAACAAGGAGATCGTGGAAGCCCAGGACCAAATGGGCACAGAGTAAGAGTTAATCCTATACTTTTCTTTATATATTGTGAAATGTGAGCTCATACTATTCATAAAGTTTTTGTAAAAAATTATATGCAAATGTGTGCTGATCAATATTTTGCTATGTATTGTTTACCATATTGAACACATAAAAAAACACTTTTACTTTTACACCATGAATCAGGTTGGAATATGTGTCTGGTTTTTGCTGCCAATGTTCTTTCTTTATTATTAGGGTCAAAGAGGACCACCGGGATCCACAACAATGTCGGTAAGTCATTATTTTCAGAGACAGTGGCACACAGAACACATAAATCTTGATTTACAACTTTCATGTTCTTGTACCTTTAGGGTTGTCAGCTTATCTCCTATGTTCGTGACAACTGTGGTAAGCATGTATTTATTGCATAGTCTGTAGCAATAAGTACTTATTATTATTTAAGTAATAGTTATTTCACAATACCGGCAAAGCAAAAACATCTTTTTCTTTTCCCCCCTAAACAGCTTGTGCTATTGGTAAGTTTGCTGAGCAGTTTACATTATATGCTCATCCACAACATTTGAAACAGAGTCAAGGAAAGTGACTAACGCTGATGATCGATCTTGATTCAGAGCCACCTGTCAAGACGTGAAAGTATTAGACAACTACTGAACAGTCAGTTCATGCATTTGAAGCTGTGAAAATGGACAACTGTAAAATCTAATTTTCAATCCTGGATGAATGTTCTCAGAATACATAGTATTTAATATCAATTACACGCTTATATTAAATATTGTGCTCCCAGGGCGAACTGAGTGCCCAGCCTACCCTACTGAGCTGGTCCTTGCCTTGGACACATCTCAAGATGTTACACCACAGGTCTTTGAGAGAATGCGCTCCAGGGTTGTTGACCTTCTGGAGGACATCTCCATAGCGGAGAGTAACTGCCCCACAGGAGCCCGTGTTGCCGTGGTGTCCTACAGCTCCAACACCAAGTACCTGATCCGTTTCTCTGACTACCACCAAAAGAAGCACCTGCTGGAGGCGGTGAATAACCTATCCCTGGAGCGCTCATCCAGTCCCCGCAATATTGGTGCTGCCATGCGCTTTGTTGCAAGGAACGTCTTCAAACGCACCAGACAAGCCTTGCTGATGAGGAAGGTGGCAATTTTCTTTGCAAACGGGCCATCCCAGGATGCCACGTCCATCAACACTGCAGTTCTGGAGTTCAAAGCTCTCGACATTCATCCTGCTGTCATTGGCTTCAGGAACACGCCCAATGTTCGCCGTGCTTTTGAGGTACAATACAGTCAATACAAATAATCCTATATGCTCTAATCTTTACACTGTCATTTACAGCAGATTGCAGTCATGAAAATGTCTTGGAGGAAGGACAATAAAGTCAATCATTCATTGTAACCCTATTATATGTCTATCTTACCCAGAGTGCGGATACAAATCTAAGGTAAAATTTCCAAATAATGTATTTATCATGCAGACTGATGAAACAAGAAGCTTTATTGTGACGACCCTGGAGAGTGGACGAGAGCCAAAAGAACAGCTGAAAAGGATTCAGCAGTGCATAATCTGCTATGGTAAGATCCCATAAGCTTCTACAGCTATGCTCGTGAAATGGATTCGCACCTCCAAGGTGAATCCCACCTCTGGCCTTCTTTGTGTTGACTTTGCATGCTCTTCCCGTGTTGGCTCGGGTTTTCTCCGGGTTCCCCCCAGCTCTCCATACACAGTAGGTGACAATACATTTCCTGTAGGTGGGTCTGTGTGTGAGTGGATTGTACATGTGTGGGTGAGTCCGCATCCTGTTCCCAGTGTCTCAGAATGGGCTCCAGCAGTCGCATTCCTACATAGGAATGTTATTGCCCTCTTTTATCAGACTCAGAGTTCTTCCTTCTGCTTTCAGATCCCTGTAGACCAGCAGAAAGATGTGCTGGTATCTATATGGTGCCAGAGCCACTGCAACTGGACATGGATCTGGCTGTGGTGGTGGACGGTTCTCGCAATGTTCAAGCAGAGCAATATGATGGAGTGAAAGAGCTTCTGGGCTCAGTGTTAGAGCAGGTAGTGGTAAGCAACCAGCCAAAGAAGTCAGACAATCAGGCTAGAGTTGCACTGTATCAGCAGATCTCCACCCATGATTTAGTTCATGGACAGTCACCAGTCAAAAAGGAGTATGGGTTTTTGGCCTATGAGGACCACAGCCAAATGAAAAGTCACATCCTCTCCATGAAGCAAGCGGGTGGTACCTCAGAGCTTGGGCATGCAGTGGAGTGGGTTATAATGAAGGATCTCCTCACCACCCCCAAGCCACGGAAAAACAGAATGGTGTTGGCTGTTGTTGGCGGAGAGACCAGCTACACCGACAGAGCCAAACTTCACTTCATCTCCAACATGGCAAAATGTCAGGGCATAGTGCTGTTCACTTTAACAACTGGGAACAGCTTCAACAACACACAGGTGACGGAGCTTGCGAGCTTCCCTCTGGAGCAACACATAGTTCACCTGGGAGACGTGAAGAAGGGCGAGCAGGAGTATGGCCAACGATTCCTGAGAGCTTTCCTGAGCATCTTGAAGAGTATGTACTCTACTTTGTTTATTTTCATTTTACAGTATCTCTGTATATATATTACATCTTTTACATATAATTCATTAATAACAAAAATGCTTGGGAAACCCTCTCAGCCTGCACAATAATGTTCAGGCACTTTCAACAAAAACAGTGGAATGTTTTTAGAGAAGCACTATTTTTTATTAAATTAATTATATTTAATAATTGGGATGCTTGTTAAAGCCAAAGTCAATAAATGTTTCAGGAAAGTTTTCATGCATCCATCAGTTGATGTTACGAAGTTGAAGTTATGAAGGAGTCGGATATTGCGGCAATAATGAGGCAATAACCCAAAACACAGCTCGAAATCTACAAAGGCATTCATGCAGAGGAAGAAGTACAAAGCTCTGGAATAACCATCACAGGCTCAAAAATCTGTGGGATGCATGAAGCAGGCTGTCCATGTTCAGCAGCCATCAAATTTAACTGAACTGGAAACATTTTCTATGGAAGAATGGTACAAATACCTCCATCCAGAAGCTACACACTCATCAAAGGCTAAAGGATGCATCTAGAGGCTCAATTAAGTATTGATGTAAATTCTCTGTCAAAATAACCAAATTTATGCAATTGCATATGTTAACCCAATCAGCTTAATGTCACTGCTGAAATACTATTGTTTCCACAAGCCAACGATAAAATCCAAAAATATTTCATTCAGTAATTTGACATAATTAAATGCATTAGTATATCAAAAGATCTTTCTAGAAAACAACCTTCAGATTCATCCCAATACTATTTTACATTTTTGCTGTGTTTTTACTTGAGGGCAAATGACCCTTTTAATTGAACAAATATAGGTGATCTTGTTAACACTGCTTGAAATAACTAGTTTCCCAAAGAAATCCTTCCCATATAACAGATTCCTGGTAAAAATTTCACTTGATAAAATGTTCTGTATTTTTCTAGATATGCTTAGCTTGACCATGTACATATTTCCTCAGGAGGCATAAATGCATATCCTTCTCCATCACTCCGATTGAACTGCCAGGATTTCCAAACACAAACTGGGCAGCAGTTTGATGTGGATCTGGATGGCGTTTTTGAGGCAGCAGAGCGCCCGATAGAAAGGTAGTATTGCAACCACCGCAAAGTTGAAATAGATGCCGGGGGTTGTATGTGAGTAATACTGAAGGCAAGCATGAAGTTGCTAGGGTCTGCTAGGGCAAGGATGTGATGTAATGGTATGTAAAGGATATATAAATGAGACAGTGCTCTTCTTCAACAGAGTACCTCTGCCTACTTCACAATATGATGAGCAAATAGAACTTGAATACACTATAGAAGAAGAAGAAGAGGATACAGAACAGACTAACCTTGGACAAACAGACCACACTGGACTAATGCTAGAAGAGCCTACAGTTGGACGTGGAGATAATAATGGTAGGTGCAAGACCACCACTCAAATCTATAGCGATATGCAGAAATGTTTCTAAAGGTCGGTTGATAAAAATGCTTTCATTTCAACTGCTTATTGATGAGCATAATGTGCCTATTGAGCTAATGATCCATTGTCAACTTCAGGGACAAGCACAATATGTAAACATTCTGACAGGTTTGCAGAGACGACTGAATTGGAACCTTAGATGAAACTTTTTGAATGACTATGGCTTACATTGAGTTGTGATTCAAAGGGAATTTACTGAAGGCACTCATAGGATCTTTGATGGGGGCAATGTTGTGAAGATAAGAATATGTTGTTAAATCGAGTGAAATATTGTCTAGATGAATGTGTCAGTTTTGCATGTTTTGCACATTTAAATTAAATTCAAAATTTTAATGCATGTCTAAACACATCTCCTAGCATGTATTCTGCATGGTATAAGCACAGTGGTAAATAAGACTGTTCTAATTTCAGCCCAGTGTCAACTGGAAATGGACATCGGCACCCTTTGTGGGCAGTATGTGCAAAGATGGTATTACAATAGGGCGATTGGTGCATGCTCACCCTTCTGGTACGGTGGTTGTGACGGTAACAACAACCGGTTTAACACGGAAAGTGAATGCTTGCTGGCGTGTAGTTATTACAGTAAGTTCTTACCATACCATATCTAAAATATATATATAAAACTAGTACTGCATGGAACAAAAAACTAGTTTATTTTAGAGACTTTATCAAGACCTTTGTCAGCATATGAACAGTCTTTTTTAATAAACAGTGAAGTAATATTATTAAAGTTTTGAAATTTATGCAGATTTTTTTTCTTTGTAATGTTCTTCTTGCTTCTTTGTACTCACAGCACCATCAGTTTTACAAATAACACAGGACACACCAAAAAATGATGGTAACAAACATTATTTATTAATGTTATTTATTAATAATAATCTGGATTAACTGTGTAATATACTTCTTTGTGTTCTTTTGCAGATGTGTGCCTTCTGAGGCAAAATCAAGGAAGTTGTCAGAGCTTCACAGTTAAATGGTACTATGACATAAAGCAGAATGAATGCTTACGCTTCTGGTATGGTGGGTGTAATGGAAGTGGTAATCGTTTTGACACAAAGGAGGACTGTGAGGCGCGTTGTGTGAGGACACCTTAACTGAACTGCCTTGAGATAAGTTAGAAGAAAAATTAGAGCCTGTTCCATTATGAAAGTGAATGAGTTGTGAGTATATCATGTCCATGTGATGCTCTTGCCAACATGTCTCAACTATCCCTGTCTCAACTGAATAAATAGCTAACCATGTGATGATGAAAGTAATCCAGAAAGAATTTACATTATAAAACGACGAAACCCCAATTTTACGTGTACAAGCTGCACATGGTTGTGTAAATTACAATTAGACATTTTAATTGCACGAACTTAACCGGTGTTGTAACAGACTGTAAACAAATACGGGTTCAAATGTATGCTTGAAATCAAAACGGAAAATGTATTCCGTGTCTATATTTGTGCCATTCGTGTATGCTATGTTCAACACTAGGTGCTGTAAAAAAGTTTTTGTTTTTCCCACATGAAGGGCACCATAAATAGAATGCGTACAATCACTGTGAAATAACCTCATCCCCAAGTCAACCCCATTGTTTTTCATACAGTTTGGCAGGATGTGAAGTTGGCAGGTTGTGTATTAAATGTGGATTTTTAAAACCTGTGTTTTTATTACTTTTTATTTCACCATCTTAATTTCATCTTCTATAGACATTATTTAATATTTTTGTGAGTTACATTAAAATTATGGCTGAATGCATTTTATAATGAATCAATTCTTAAGATTCTAAAGCTGGGATGACAGACTGAGCACCAGCCAGCTGTCAAAGTGCTAATTATATAGGAAACCCGGTCCTGTATTCGTACTGCCATGTGACCAAAGTGTCCCCGGAACGGAGGAGGAGCGATGTGATGAGAGACAAATCCAGGATCGTTCCTCAGGGCCATGTCCAGGATGAGCTGAACCTTATACGCAGGACCCCCGTTGATGATCCGGAGTGGAGGCGGAGCTCCAGCAGGTGGGTGTAGAAGAAAGGTGACGAATGAGGGGACTGACACGGAATACAGGGTGGACCCGGATGGACAGAGTCATAGTTGGTAAGTGACTGGGTTGATACAGTTGAGGATCCTGTAGTGGCGATGAACCGCGGGGCCAGCTTCCATGCCTCTGAGCTGAGCTGGAGGTCCTGGGTGTTGAGCCACACTCTGCCACCCACCCGGAATCGCAGCTGACCGGGTGTGGCCGATAGTACTGGGCAGAGAGAGAGGGCGGAACGGGCCTTGGCCCATGGCCTGGTGCTCGAATCGGGACAGTGAGTGGAGGTGACCCCCTGGTGGTGCCCGGAAGCAGGTTGATGGGAGCTGGGCTGCCTTGGTGGTACTGAAAATGGCCATCAGGTTGTGGCACCAGGACGATACGGTGTAGAAGGACTGAGGTGGAACCAGTGGTGGTGAAGACGCTGTGCATTTCCCAGACGGATGGTAAATGGGGGAAGTGCAGTGCGTGGAGTCGTTCCCATTTGCCCCTTGACCGCTCTGCCCTTGCCAACAGCCCAACCAACCTGTGAAGGAGATACTTAGCCTCATTCAGACACAACTCCCAGTGGCTTGATGGTCAAGATTTTTTCCACCCTCACACCAAGACGGACCTCATTTTGCTCAGGAGGGAGTCTATTTCTGCCTCTTCCTCTAGTCCCCTGCAGCCAAGGAAACAAACCCGGTTTGAAAGGGGCTTCAAAGCAAACTGCAGCCATGTTGCCAACGTCTAGAATGGAGTGTCCCTCAGAGGCAACACGTCTTTGTTGTCCTCCTCCGTATCCTCCTGCTCCTCCTCGACATCCATCATCTAACTTCTGTGTTCTGTTCCACCCACAGATGAGAATGGGACAGAACCTTTGAAGCTCATTACCTCTGAAGTGACATCAAAGCCTGTGAAATGCAGCAAAAACCTCAATGGCTCGCAAGTGAACAGTTTAACACGGAGCAGTCACAGTCTGCGGTACTGAGGAAAGTCTGGATTTCTTTGTCTACTTTCAGTTGAAACATGGGACGGAAAGAATAAGAAGAGCAAAAGTATCGAAAGTACCCCATCACACTAGTATCGATCCAATACTGATACCAACTATTGATAGTTTGGATTGATCCGTACATCACTGATTGGCATAGTTTTCCACTGGGTTCTCTGGTTTCCTCCCACCATCCAAATGTGTCAGATGGAGTGGTGACCCCAAATTGTCCATAGGTGTCTGGGTGTGTGCACGCAGCTATCAAAAACTGACTCAGGAGGGTGGTAGTAGCCTAGTGGGTAAGACGCTCGCCTATGAACCAGAAGACCCAGGTTCAAACCCCACTTACTACCATTGTGTCCATGAGGAAGACACTTAACCCTAAGTGGCTCCAAGGGGGGGCCTGTCCCTGTAACTACTGATTGTAAGCTTCTCTGGATAAGGGCGTTTGATAAATGTAAATCTCCATGATTCGGACCGGAGTTTTGTATTGCATGATGTATTCCTCATTCACTGATTGAGTGCAGCCGTTCCTCCTTTTTATCGGGTCTTGTTTTTTATGTCTTGTTTTGGTGCGAGCTCGTATTCTTTGTACTAAATTCCCTGAAAGTCATGCAAAAGTGTGTCTTTCCACCATGTGACTGCATCCCTAAGATCTTTGTTTTTTAGTCTAATTTTACAGATTATAGGTCACATTAAAAGATGGGGAAAGTTTTTACAATTATTTACAGTGGTTTCATTATTTTTTATCTTTATCTTAAAAAGGCCTGTGTACACTTTGTATGTGCACTTTATGTGTTGTTCCCTCATACTACATTGGAAATGAGTGATTTTATACCCCATTTTATGAATTTTGCTGGACGTCTTTTTCCTCTGCTCTTTCTCTTTCTTCAGCAGGCAGTCGCAGATTCTCTTCTTATTCCTCTCCAATCACTTAAGCTGTGTGAATGAGACAATGTCTACCCACCCCACATTTTTTTTCCTTCCACATCTGTTTTTTAACTTTAAATGACAATGATGTAACTCCCTCCTCAGAACAAATGTGAGATCAAATCACAAAATGTCATAATTTAATTACAAACTGTGGCGGGGGGTGGGTTAGGGTGTCCGGGGTTTGGTGTTTGTCCTGAGTTATTGAGTTTCCTGATTGTTTTCACATGTGTCTGCCTGCATAACGCTGTTCCTTTCTGTTTGCAAGATGTTGGCAGAATAGTGAAGTAAAGTATAGATACTCAAAATTATGTGTTTGTACTTCATTACTTTCCAAATATGACTGCACTACAAGGGCCAACTGTTGGCTCCAACACATCCTGAATAAATGTATAAATACATCACAGTGATTCTATGAAACAATATTATTAACATCTTAAATTATTCAGATAATCTGTGTCTACTGGTGGATCAGTTTGAAATGAAATCCTTTTTAAACACCAGGTGTCACTGTTGTATTGAGATTTTTTTCTCCGCAGAAGCGTGAATCATCACTCCACAGAAGACACTTCCACCACTGCAGAGTTCTGACACCTGGGACCGAGGTTTCTGATGATTTTACGCTGAGGTCTGGAACTCTTCCAGAAGTTTATGACAGCTTTCTCATGTTCCATTACACAAACTAAATTATTGCAAGTTGATTTCAGGCTAGGTGCTGGATCTTATGCAAATTATTCTAATACGTTTATTCATATTGTGTGTACTGAGTGTCTGCTTTTCTGGTACAATGGCTGTAACCTGTCTGTTTGTAACCGTGTTCGTTTGTGCAAGGTTCACTGTAAATTCATTATCTTACTGTAAAATTTAAATCACATTCTATGGAGAGTTCACATAGCTGTGTGTTTATCCAGATGTCAAAGTGTCTCCTTGCGTGGTACACAGTCTTCTTTATATCTGGTTGCCTGGGAAACAGCGAGAGCCAGAAGAAAAGGAAAACAAAAATCCCGGAGACGGGAATTCAAACATCATGCTCAACATCCTAACTAATAGCATAAAATGATCTAATGGTCTTTCAAAATTACATACTGCTTGTAAAGAATGTTAGAAATGATAGTTAGTAAATAAATAAATACAACTTATGGCAAAAACATCAGTCAAATCATACATATTTTGCTGTTGTATTGTTTACTAAATTTGATGTGCTACTCATGTCCAACACACAGGCAAGGTATTTCAAAATGGTATAGTAAATTTCACCAGTAAAGCTGGTTTCACACCAGTTGAAATGACGGTATTAATACCATCCAGAATTAATTGATCTTAATAGAGTAGCACAACTACTACTAATAAAACAGTTTGGGATATCACTGCGAAACTGCCTGTTTGTTACTGCCTTATTTGATTCACCAGCGAACCATTTACATGCGACAGTTATATTAAGAGCTACATGCTGTGAAATACTTCTGCTTAGTACATCATAGAACCAGAGTCTGCGGTAAACACTGCTCATCTGTGATCTTTGCTAAAGTACTTGGCAGCCATAGTTGCCAATACAATTTAAAAGTGCCATTTATAATATCTGAGACAAGAGGAATGTCCCCACAAGCATACACAATGTCTTACACAACATCCTGTGAGAGTAAATTGTTTTAAGTTGTCTTACGTGAAGGTCATCACTCGCGACCAGGCTACCATAATTGAACAGATGTGTGATGTCAAACATTTGTGAAATAAATAGTAGAGCTGAAGAGAAGCCAAAAAATTTTGTAGCAGAGGGACATCTTTGGGATTTTTTTTTTCTGTCGTTTTTCACATGGACCTAGCTGGACTACATTCAATATAATATAATTGAATGGCTGTAAATGGGAATGGCCCACAACAGATTAACATTTCAGCACGAAAGTCCTTGTTAAGACCCTCCATCCATTTAAATCCAGACAAACTCCCTTGTCATTTCGCCAGAGTTCAGCGCCACCCGTGTGTCAGCTGCAGAACGTGCAGTCTGTCCAGACTGAGCGCGCTCAGTCTGACGGAGTGCAGGTGGTCCATCAGCACTCAGTGTTTGTGTGTCTGTGAGAGGAGTGGCTGTGAAATTATCACCTCGCCATGACAGCATCACATCATCTCAGACTGGATGTCAGAGCTCCCACTGCCACCCTAATGTAAGTAAACTTGTGTGATATGTAGTGTATGCAGATATGTAGGCAAGCACAGAGAAACGTGTACTACAATAGTCATGAATAAATGTATATGTGCTGTAAATAACTTTATTTGGACAAATTGTTTCATTTAAAAGGCATGTAAGGTATTTAAAATGTATTTAGATATTTGTTAATGGACTTTTATATCAATCACATGTTAAAAAGAAACCTGATGTATAATAACAGTAACATTCTGTATACAGATTTTTTTTCCACTAATGTTAATTATTCATGGTTTAGATTTTTTCTTGTCCCTGAGCAATTCATAGTAAAGGCAGCTTGAAGAAAATTATAATTTGATTATTATTATTGAATATCAATATTTGATGCAGCATTTTCTGATATTTTGCAGTATGTTAACGATTAATGATATTACACGTTTATTGATTATTTGTGTATATGAATGTGTAGAGTTGAAACTAACAATTATTTTGTAACATAATTCATCAGCAGACAAAAACATCTTGTTTTTAATTTCTCAGCAGGCTGTTTGATAAAACATTTTACTTCTCGGTTTCACTGTTACACCTGACCTTGAGCAAGTGGACATCGTCATTCTAGGAGTGACAATATTGGGAGGCTGCAGGTCTGAATTATCTGGCTTTTTTACAAATGAGATGCATTCATGACTTGACTGACTGGAGTGTATTGCTCCAGTTTTATGTTCCGGTCCAGAGTTTGGTGTTTACTGATTCTGATGCTTGTGTGCACCTGGTGTTGTGTGTATAAACGTATTCTAATTGTGTCTAGTCCTTGTCTGGTCATTGTATTTTACCTTGTCCTGTCTGTATGTGCATTGTTGTAAAGTGTCACGTCCGCACCCGCTCTGTCCCCCACGACACATCCTCCTTCCCCTAAGTATTGTGGTTTGCGTCTCATGTTGAGTGTCATCTCTGGCTCCCGGTTAGTCTTTGTCCCGTAGTGATAAACATTCCCTCACTTCTAGGTTGTGAGTTCTCTTACTGGGTCCCTCCCTAGGGCTCCCTAGAACTCCTCACTGTCAAATAGGTGTCAGGTAGGACTTGTCTTGTCTCATTAGTCCCCTATTTAAGCCCACCTGATCTATGGAGCTGTTCTCCAACATAAAAGCAGAGGTGTGCTCTTTGTCTCCCTGAGACTCTGTAAGTGGAGCTACATGTGTTTTCTCCCCCTGTTGTCCTCCTCCACAGACACGGGCTCAGCTCACGGGGTTCCCCACATACCAGGACATCACCCTGTGAACTGGGAACAGCTGATTGTCAGCCAAGGCGTGGATTGCCAGAGTCTCGGGGGTTGTGTCTGGGACGTGTCTGCCTCTCGGTGCTGATCTCGAGAAAAGCCGGAGAGGGACCACAATTCCATACAAGGCACGCTGGCTTATTTGTGTATTTTTCTGTTCACAGTAAATTTTGTGTTTTCATTCAAACATTTGACGTCCATCCTCCATCTACCCGTCTCAGTCATGACAAAAAATACATTCCCTGTTTTCTGAGCAATTATGTCCTTTTTCCTGCCCTCTTTTGCCATTGTGACAGATTTGAATCTGCCTTCGCTGGCTCCAGTGACCCCTTTGACTATGTGCTTCAGGTCTCCAGAGATACACGGACATGACTGTGATACACCTCCTGATTGTCTTCATTGCGACATTATGTGTTTGTTTCAGCACTGCTCAAAAAACAGGTGCGTCATCTGGGCGTAGATTTTAAAAGCTGCACGCATGGCCCGATTCATTTGCTCAGCACGACTCTCAGTGTTTTGTTTCACTCTGCTTTACAGTCTGCACAAAAGAGGCTGTGGCTGATATCGTGTTCCTGGTGGACGGCTCCTGGAGCATAGGGACAGGAAACTTCCAACAAATGCAGGATTTTCTACGCACGCTGGTTGACAGCTTCAACATTGGCCCTGACGAGGTGCGGATTGCCCTTGTCCTGTACAGCACCACTCCCCACACAGAATTCTACCTAAAGACATTCAGAACCAAGCAAGACGTTCTCCAGCATATTGGGAACTTGACCTACAAGGGTGGTAGCACCATGACTGGCCTGGGCTTGGACTTCATTCTGAAAGAGCACTTTGTGGCGCATGCCGGGAGTCGAGCCAGAGATGGGGTGCCACAGATTGCTGTGGTGATCACAGACGGCCAGTCTCAGGATAGCGTGGAGCCCTATGCTCAGGAGCTAAGGGACAGGGGCATAATCCTGTATGCCATCGGGATAAAAGAGGCAGATGAGAAACAACTGCGGAAGATTGGCAGCGAACCGCACGACCGCCACGTGTACATCGTGTCTGACTTCAGCGCACTGCAGGGCATATCCCTGAACATTATCCAGGGCTTGTGCTCCAACGTGGAAGAAGCGAAACGGCCAACGTCTGAGGAGACTCAAGGTGAACTCATTTCCTTTCCATGCTCGACTGGTGATTTGTAGGAGGCAGTGTTGGTTTGATATGTGGTGTTGAGATATGTGTGGGAGGACTTTTCCATGTTCCCGTGGCTGTGTGAGTTTCCGTTGGTTTACACCCACAGGCCAAAGGCATGCTGGGATTTGGCCCTCTGCGAGGATGTGCTTCTGTTCCTATTTTTGTCAGTGTGTCCGACCAAATTTTATCACCACTTTAACCCCGGCCAGGATGAATTAGTGCTTACATTATTGTGTGGGAGGTTACATTATTGGTTTTCATTGCCTGGCTGGAACACAGGAAAAGTAATACATCTCTACATTTTGTTTTTCCACAAAATATAGAGATAGAAAAGATGAGATTTCTACAGTCTTGTATCATTATCTAGTGAAATGGGCTGTGACTGAGGAATATTATTCTCCTGCTCTGTCAGTTTTTTTCTTTCTTTCTTTCTTCTACCACCTTGCTGCATTTTATATTATCTGCCACTCTAAATTTATTTTGGAAGTTGGACTGGAACCTTGCTTATCCTGGATAAAGTTTGGTGGTGCTTTTAGTGAATTTAATGCCATTTGATATGAGATATTAGACATCTGTGTTTCTCTATGCATGCTAAATGATTAATAGTCATGAGAAACACACGTGTTTTTCTAAATTATAGTCTGAACTGAAAAGAACAAGCTTGGTGGGAATTAACTCAACAGTATATACTGCTGACTTCCAATATTAGACTAGTATAAAGTTAGTATGCATGATTTTATTTCTATAAAACATGTGTAAAATACTTACAACGAGACTAATTTATATATGACACAGTCTCTGTGCTGGTCCTGCTGTACACATGCAAATTATTGTGATAGGAGCCAGCTTCCCTGCAGCCCTGACTTGAATAAATTGGCTTTAAATATGGATGGCTGGAAAAAGTAGGACCATTTTGTTCCTTGAAAGCAGCTTCAATCATTACTTACTGTCACACAGATCCTTAAGTGCATGTAGTGGCATAATACTTGAACGATGATGGAAAGGGAGATGATGTCTTCTCTTGGCTCTCGTCAGATGTTGGGAAAACATGATTCATCCCACTATATAGTGGATGATTGATTATTTCCACTGATGTTAAGTAGCCTTCAGTGACTAAGAACTCAAGAAGTTGAGTTTGGAACTTAAATTAAATTATTTTACATTTGTTATTTTTAACCAGACCATCAGATACAGCCATGTTTTTCTTTTTCTCTGTGCGTTTTGTAGAATGCACTGTCTCTATTGCCATTGGATTTGACATCACCAGAAGAACTAACAAGCCATCGCTCTTTAGTGCTCAGGAAAAGTTACAGACTCTTCTTCCTGAAATGATTCAGCATTTCACCTCTCTGGACAGCCTCTGCTGTGCACCAAGAAATAGAACAAAGGCTCACATTGACATATGGCTGGTGGATGAACAAGGAAGACTTCTGGATAGCTTTAGCTTTGACCAGTACAATGAAGATTTGGTCAAAAAGGTGCTGGCTTTGCAGACTGATGAGGATTCTTACTTAAACACCCAGCTGTTGGCCTCATTTCGGGAAATGTTAAAAACCGCACCTGCTGCTGTGAAGGTGAGCTATTTTCCAGAAATCACATTCAGTGTTAGAAGAGGTGCAGCCCAGACAATAAAATCAATAACATTCTCAAAACTTACAGTTCATATTCAGTTATTTCAATAATAGTTATTTCTCCTGTTGTTTTTTCCAGGTACTGATCCTTTTTACTGATGGACTTGATGAATCTGTAGAGAAACTTGAAATGGAGTCAGACAGTCTCAGGAACAGCGGTATAGTTCATATGTTTTATATTTACATTATGCATATATATTCAAAATTACATATGTTTGTATTAAAAATACTCCAGTCATTAAATCAGATAAAATCAATATTTTATGTATTAGCATAAGGGTGTGTTTACAATAATATAACCATATATATTTTGAATAGAATTGTACATTAAATGTACAATATGTACACTATTTCTCAATGTAAAAAGTTAAGGTATTCCTGTACCAAAAATTCTGAACAATGTCGGCAAAATGTGAATAAAACACTTTAGCATTAACTGTTCTGAATTATTTACTGTAAAACAGGAGTCAGTGCGTTGGTTACGGTGGCCTTGGAAAATGTTCAGAATGTCAATGATCTTCAGATGATTGAGTTTGGACGAGGTTTTGGCTACAGGCAACCCATGACCCTCCGAATGGAGAATGTGGCCCATGTCCTACTCAACCAGATCGTAAGTCCCTCTCTATCCTCTCTACATTCTCAGTGTCTGCAGAGAATGTTTTCATTGGCCTTCTTGTATGCTTCCATTGTTAAGTCCTTGAAAGTTCCATCTGTGAGCACCAGCTTTGGCTGTCACACAGTGTGCTTGAGTCATTTTTGTTTCTGTTGTTGTTTACATGTGTTTACATCCATTTTGGGAAGTGTTTAAGAGTTTATTCTTTGAACCTTTCTTGTTGCTGCACATGTAGGATGCTGTTGCTCACAGGGAGTGCTGTGGAGTAATGTGCAAATGCTTTGGTTTTGAAGGGGCACAAGGCCCGACAGGGCTTCAAGGGACAAAGGTAAAGAAATCTCTGTTAAGCAAATTTGTGTTTTTTTGAGTTGTATATTTCATTATTACATTTTTTTCTTCTTTTTTAAAGGGTTCTCAAGGAAAACAAGGATTTTTGGGATACCCTGGAGATGAAGGTGCTCATGTAAGTTTGCAAGACAGTAAAACTGTAACCAAGCACACCATTGTTTTTCTTGTGAAATTACCAATAAATTTGATGTGTCACATGACCCTCTTCCTTCAAAATGGCCACTATGGTCACCACCCATATTAAAAAGTTTGCCCCCTCACATATACTAATGTGCCACAAACTGGACGTTAATATCACCAACCATCCCATTTTATTAAGGTGTGTCGATATAAATGGCCCCCCTGTATATCTGCTCATGGGAAATTCAAGTTAATATTCAGGTCATATTTATGGAAAAGGCTACATATATTGTTTTGTGCAGGGGGATAGAGGCCTTCTTGGACTGAATGGAATACAAGGACTTCAGGGCTGTCCTGGAATAACGGGTCCCAAGGTAAAATAACCAGAGGGAATCAGGGTACAACAAATCCTACACAAATTTCCATGTGACATATGGGTCTGAATTTCTGCAGGGCATGAGAGGCTACAGTGGCAACAATGTGAGTTAATTCAATGACATTATGCATATTCACGTGGCAACTTAATGTATGCTTCAGCACCTTTCTTTATTTTTACAGGGTGACAGAGGAGATGATGGGTTTGATGGAGTCAGTGGTGAACAGGTAATTTCTGGATGCAATTGTTGTTATCCGATCACCAAATCTGTTTATTACTTCATCACTGGCAACTGTCTTCTAGTTGCCGGACTAACCAAGCAGTCGCGAGTCTTTGACACAAAGGACCCTGGTTCCAATCTCACTTTAAACCCGTTTTAGGGGCAGTGGTGGCCTAGCACGTAAGGAAGCAGACCCGTAATCGGAAGGTTGCTGGTTCAAATTCTGAGCCACCAAGGAGACACTAAGCAAAGCACCATCCCCACACACTGCTCCCCGAGAACCTTTCATGGCTGCCCACTGCTCGCTAAGGGTCATGGGATAAATGCAGAGGACACATTTCATTGTGCTTCACAATGACAATCACTTCACTTTCACTTTCTACAGGGGGATTCTGGACTGAATGGTACCCGAGGAGAAAAGGGAGACCAAGGAGGCCCTGTAAATTACCACGTTCATACCACTAACTGCGTGCTTCATTTGTTTCACACTTTGAGTTAATAGAACCCTAATATTACTAATTTCAGGGTCAACAGGGCAACAGAGGTGGTCCAGGTATGGTGGGACAGACTGGCTTCAGAGGAGATCCAGTAAGAAAACTGTGTAATGTTAAGATTTTAAAATATATTTAAAATTGTATCCTCTTTGCTGAAATGTTACTTTTGATTAGGGGGATCATGGAAATGACAGTACAGTGGAGGGCCTTAAGGGTGAAATGGGTAGGCAGGGGACACAAGTAAGTAGCATATGATTGGAAATTTATTTTCAGTGGAGTCGTGTTGTCAGGAATATGTACTGTATTTTTTAAACCTTTATATAGTTCAATTGCTTTGCTTTTCCAACAGGGTGATGTAGGGGAAGATGGGCATCTTGGAAGCCCAGGAGATGAAGGAAACCCAGTAATTTTTTTATTTAAACTCCAGAAAAAATTCACACTTCATGTTTAAATAAAACTTGAACTGTATTTTTTTTGTGTAAATATAATTTTTTTTTCTAAAGTTTTAGAATATAGAAGCAATTCAAAATATACATTTGATACCAGCATAAAAATGAACATGTGCTCTAAATGTTAAATAGCACATGTAACGGTGTTAATAAAATTTTATTTTGCTTTGGAGGGTGCCCAAGGGAGACACGGTCCAACTGGAGCTAAGGTAAAATTTGTGGTGGAGTATATATCAGTGTGCACACTTGAATTTAGTACAAGTGTGTATTAATATAGCTTTCACTCACCTCACATGTGCAGTGCTGAGTAGGCAGATAATACAAAGTAATTACAATGGTTGATATTTCTTTCACATTCCAAGCATGAATGTGTTCAAGTTTTAAGTTTCATTGAAAATATGAACATACTAGGCTGGCAGTGAGAGTACATAAAAGATTAGCAATTAATTCTGACTGTCTGAAAGTAAATGTGTTACAGTTAGAGTTCTGTGACACTGAATGATTACAAAAAAACAAGTACAAGTAAATTAATAATGAGACAATATTACTGAATTGTATTAGAATTTAAATGAAATATTAACATCAAATATAAACATACAGTAACATCAAATATAAACAATATTAACATCAAATTCATGCAGATGTGAAAATATTATTGACCATAAGTCAGTAAAACAGTCACCTCCTGGTAACAGCTGCAGTTAAAATACACTTTACATTCATTACATTATTTAAGCTAAATTGTTGCTTCAGCAATACCTGGATTTCGTGTCTGAATACAGGGTCTGAGTGGAGATCGAGGAGACCTGGGAATTCAGGGTCACCCCGGACCACCAGGACCCCTGGTAACTCCCCCAGTGTCACTGATGCCCTTGACCAGCACATGTGCTATGTTGTGATTCACTGTCTTGGTATTTCAGTCTGTCTTTTTTTATACACATACTTGGCAGAATTTCAGGAAAACTGCATATGACGTTTGACACCAGGCATAAACAGGAAAAAGTTTTTACTGCAATGCTGATATATGTATATAAAACCCTACCATTCTTCAGTGCTAATCTTTGCTCTTTTTATATATTTTAGGGGGCCAGGGGGGGCATGGGAGCCCCAGGACCACAAGGTTCACTTGGATTTCCTGGGCTACAGGTGAGTTTTAAATCTTTAATTGTGTTTTATTTTTAAACTTAAACTAAAATGCATTCTTTTTATAGGGACAACCAGGCCCCACAGGACCTAAAGGATCAAGAGGAAAGGCTGGGATGAAAGGAATAAAGGTACAACAGTAAAATTGACCATTAAGACATAACAAGGACCAGGGGCAGTGGTGGTCTAGTAGTTTAGGAAGCGACCCCGTAATCAGTTGCTGGTTCGAATCCCAATCCACCAATGTGCCACTGAGCAAATCACCGTCCCCACACACTGCTCCCCAGGCGCCTGTCATGGCTGCCCACTGCTCACCAAGGGTGATGGTTAAAAGCAGAGGACACATTTCCTTTTGTCACCGTGTGCTGTGCTGCAGTGTCTCACAATCACTTCACTTTCATAACCCTGCTTTTTTTGATAAAGATAATTGGAACAAATGCTGGGTCCCTGGTATATATCTATTTAAAACACTGTTTTGCATGGTCATCTCAAGATCTGATTTTAACATTAGCTGCTCTTGTGAAGAGGAACCCTTGTCGTGTTCATTATCTGCTCTATATGTACAGGGCCAGCAGGGGGATCCTGGTCCTAAAGGAGGTCCAGGATCATTGGGTGCCAGAGGAATGCCGGTTAGTACATCTTTTGGAGGTCCAGCTACTAATAAAAGGATTATATTTTGTAAAGACTGCAATGTAGGACATTTTGAAGAATTCATTGCAAGAAATATATTTTGAATTTTTTGTATCAGGAGAAAGTGAAGTAGGTTGCCCCTTTTTACCTTCATGACTTGTTTGTTCACTATTGTCGACATCAAAAGCCTGCTCTATTATTTCATAGTCCTGTGTCTTCAGTTTTGCTCTATGTAAAAAAATGCAAGACCCATAAATGAGTAAATGCACCCAAACTTTTGACAGGTGGTGTATTCTATTCTATTCTGTTTTATTTTATTCATTTTTATAACTTTATAACAAAGCGATTCAGGATCAATTTCACTGCATGTTCTACTGGTATAACTAAGCATGTGACAAATAAAATCTTGAATCTACTTATTCAGGACTGGTATATATTATGGTAAGGCTATTTACCGTACACTTGCAAACAAGTCCGATGCATTTAGCGCCAGCTCAGAAACAGCTTACTACATTTCTTTATGCAGAGTTACTGTAATCAGGTGTAATTGTCCTGGATAATCATGAAAAGCATTGTTATGCTTATACAGGGGCTGGATGGCAAAGATGGTTATGGCCTTTCAGGACCTAAAGGATTGCAGGTACAGCTTAGCATAGTTTTGAATTACTAATAACCAGAAAATATGCATATTAATTATTGTTGTATGTTTACCCAAGGGACAGATAGGCTTACCTGGTTATCCTGGGCTGCAGGTAACACTTTTCAGGCCACTTCTTAATTATGCTGTTCTCTTGTGTCCAGTGTCAGTTCATAAATGAAGTGCAACAATTCTGAATTTCAGAATGTTCTGATTCATTGACAAGATGTGGTTTTAACATTTCAGGAAAATAACATCCAGAAAGTGAATATGAGTGTAGATGTGTTTAAGAATGTGTGTTGCTGGTTTGTCTACCAAAAAGGGTGAAATTGGTTCGAAGGGACAGAGAGGTGACCCTGGGCCCAAAGGAAGCCGTGGAAGAGGAGTGAGAGAATTCTTACATTTTATCATTTCAAATGCATTGTTTTTGTTCATTTTGTGCATGATTGATTATTTGGCTTTGGGCACAGGGTGGATATGGATTGGCTGGAGATATTGGTGATCCCGGAGAAATGGGACGAGATGGACACAGGGTAATCTGATGGATTTATTGACACATCTGTTAACATTTAATGTGTTTAATTAAATTTATGAAATTATTGCAGATCCTACCCAGAAACAATCCTAAAGATGGAGACAAACAGTTAAGAGGTTTTAGGAGGAATTCAGATGACAGATTTTTGCATGAAACAATTTACATTGTTTCCAAATGCTGGAGCAACAAGAGGTTCACCACATTTTTGGTTACATCATCTGAATCAGCCCTTAGGTGGAAGTCGAAAAAATAAAAAGTAGTTTAATTGAACTTTTGTCAGAGACTGCAGGGTGTTTTATTAAAGTCAAGGCTCTTTACCACACTCGATTTTTTATGTGCAGCATAGCAAGGCGAGTCTTAAGAATTATTTGTGATTAATCATGATTAAATCATTGCAAAATGTGTAATTAAGCTTTTTTTGTTGTTGTTGGATAGCACTATTTTTTATTTCTTGTTAAAATGTATTTTATTTTTACAGGGGGCCAGAGGAGTGCCAGGTTATAGAACAACGGTATATACATATTTATTTTACACTTTTATATATTTTTTTCTGTCACCATAATTACCGTATCACTAAAATGCATTTACACTATATTTCTCTAGAACTGTCAGATAATCTCATATATTCAGAACAACTGTGGTAAGTTTGGCACTGTAGCATTGCTGTATCACTAGATGTATTTCCATGTCACACTGAGAGATTTCTTTCTTTCCAAACAGCCTGTTGCATGGGTAAGTGGTTTATGTTTTCCTCCACATGGATTTTTTAATAATTGTGAAAAAGTAGGGCATTGTCTAGGACTGCAACCTTTCCATTTCCAGAACATTCCAAGTGCCCAGCCTACCCTACTGAGCTGGTCCTTGCCCTGGACACGTCTCAGGATGTTACACCACAGGTCTTTGAGAGGATGCGCTCCAGGGTTGTTGACCTACTGGAGGACATCTCCATAGCGGAGAGTAACTGCCCCACAGGAGCCCGTGTTGCCGTGGTGTCCTACAGCTCCAGCACCAAGTACCTGATCCGTTTCTCTGACTACCACCAAAAGAAGCACCTGCTGGAGGCGGTGAATAACCTATCCCTGGAGCGCTCATCCAGTCCCCGCAATATTGGTGCTGCCATGCGCTTTGTTGCAAGGAACGTCTTCAAACACACCAGACAAGCCTTGCTGATGAGGAAGGTGGCAATTTTCTTTGCAAACGGGCCATCCCAGGATGCCACGTCCATCAACACTGCAGTTCTGGAGTTCAAAGCTCTCGACATTCATCCTGCTGTCATTGGCTTCAGGAACACGCCCAATGTTCAGAAAGCATTTGAGGTGAAATTCTGTTGCATGAATAGGAATTCAACCAGAAATGAAACACTTGATGATTTATATTGATTGTTGGTGTCCATGTCTCCCAACTACTAAAATTCAGACAGATGAAACAAGAAGCTTCATTGTGACATTGCTGGAAGATGGACAGGAGCAAAAGGCCCAGCTCAGGACTATTCAGCAGTGCCTTATCTGCTATGGTAGAACATCCATGAAAACCTTTTTGCCTTGCCACACCATATTACCTGTATTGGTGTACAGACTTTAATATAGTAAATATATATATATATTTTATATGTTTCTCTTACTGATTCTTCTCTGTCAGTGGGGCAAAAATTATTTGGCAGCCACCAATTGTGCAAGTGGTCTCGCTCAAAAGGATGAGAGAGGATTGCAGTTTTCATCATAGGTACACTTCAACTGTAAGACAGAATGTAAAAAAAAAAACAAATTCAGGAGATCTTTTTAAAGAATTTATTTTGTATAATGGTTCAGAAAAATTCACCTCGACACTGTAATATAATCTTGGATGGCATTTACAGACCATTATTCTAGGCAGATCTTCTCAAGAACTCCCTCCACAGTTCTTGAATGGATTGAGGTCTGGAGACTGGCTAGGCCAGAACCTTGTAATGCTTTTTACATAGCTGCTCTTTCGTTTCCTGGGTGGTGGGGGATCATTGTCATGCTGGAAGACCCAGTCACGTTTCATCTTCAATGCTCTCACTAATGTATCATGAGATTTTGGGCAAAAACCTCCTTCCATTGTTTCCTTAATGCGGATAAGTTGTCCTGACCCCTTTTCAGAAAAGAAGCCCCAAGCATAATGTTCCCACCCCCATGCTTCACAGTTGGTATAGTGTTCTTGGGATACAGCTGAGCATTCTTCCAGCTCCATTGGTAGAGCATTTGACTGCAGCTCAAGAGGTCCCAGGTTCAAATCCTAGTGCGCCCTGGAAAAGTACATTTAATTCGGGGCTGTGGTGGCCTAGCGGTTCGAATCCCGATCCACCAAGGTGCCACTGAGCAAAGCACCGTCACCACACACTGCTACCATGGTGCCTGTCATGGCTGCCCACTGCTCACTCAGGGTGATGGGTTAAATGCAGAGGACAAATTTTCATTATCACAAGTGATAATCACTTCACTTTAAACAATGAGTTCTATTTGGGGGTGATCTGACCACAAGACATTCTTCTAATCCTCCTCTGGATCATCCAGATAATCTCTGACAAACGTGTGATGGGCCTGGACATATGGTGGCTAAAGTTGGGGGACCTTTCGAGTTCTGCAAGATTTTAATCCATGACAATGTAGCGTGTTTCTAATAGTAAACCTTGTTACTGTGGTCCCAGATCTCTGGTCCCCAGGTCATTGACCAGTTCCACCTGTGTCGTTCTGGGCTGTTTCCTCACCATTCTCAATATCATTTGTACATCACGCGGTGAGATATTGCATGGAGTCCAAGGTTGAAGGTGATTGTCAGTGGTTACATTAAATCAGACATTTACATAAATGACCCAACAGTTGAAGCTGCTTGCCTGATTGACTCAACCCAGTCTTGTGCAGATGTACAAGACTGTGCAGATGTGTGGAGGTTGGAGTCTGACTGTTTGAAAGTGTGGACATGTATCTTTTAAAGAGATAATGAGTTCAAACAGGTGCATTAATAGAGGTAATGAGTAGATTACCTGTATTGATACAGGCAACGATAGATGAGCTTCTTAAAGAAGAAGTAACAGGTCTGTGAGGGCCAGAATTCTAAATACTTATTTTCTGCACCATATACAACTAAATAATTTTTTAAAAATCACGATTTCCTTTTTTTTTTGCCTTCTGTTGCTCACAGTTGAAGTATACGTATGATGAAAATTACAGACCTCTCTCATCTTTTTAAGTGGGACATCTGCATAACCAGTGGATGCCCCACTTTATGAAGGTACCCATTGTGGAAAGTTTGTGTTCATGCAATTTATCCTTTCAGATCCCTGTAGCCCAGCACCAGAGTGTTTAGGCATCAGTACGGAACCTGTACCTCTCCAGCTGGACCTGGATCTGGCTGTGTTGGTGGACGGGTCACACAACATGCAGGCTGACCAGTATGACCGAATGAAAGAGTTCTGGGGCTCCGTGTTGGACCAAGTAGCTGTGAGCAGCCAACCAAACAGATCGGATGGGCAGGCCAGAGTGGCAGTGTATCAGCAGGTCTTCTCAGACAAAAGAGAAAATCCAGTTGTTAAAGAGTTTGACTTTGTTACCTACCAGAATATAGGTCAAATGAAAAACCACATTCACGCCATGCACCAAGCAGGTGGTGCTTCGGCGTTGGGACATGCTGTGGAGTGGGTTGTTATGAATGGCTTCCTCAAAGCACCCATGCCCCGAACAAACAGGATGCTGCTGGTCTCTGTAGGAGGGCAAACTGCCCAGTTGGACCAAGCAAAGCTTACCTTCATATCTCAAAAGGCAAAGTGCCAGGGTATAGTTCTGTTCATGGCACTGAGTGGTGACTACTTTAACACAACCCAAGCGGAAGCGCTTGCAAGTTTTCCTGTGGAGCAGCATGTGGTTCATGTAGGAGAGATGAGGCAGGCTGAGCAGGAGTACGGCCAGCGATTCCTCACAGCCTTCCTGAGCATGCTCAAGAGTACGTGCTGCAAAACCAAATTCTTCCAACAAGCAGAAGTCAGCGATTCTTTGTAATTCTCTATTATCATCATTTCCCTTTCATTCAGAGGGACTAAATGACTACCAATCGGCACCTCTCGGAAGGATGTGCGAGAACCTTCAAAATCAAGACACAATTGATGTTTTGGAAGCAGCAGATGGACCAGCAAGAGCAAGGTCAGTTGCAGACAACGTGAGAGAGTTGCTCAGACACTTGTGCATGAAACGCTGGAACAGCAGACATTGACTTATGCTCTATTTAGTAGGGTCCCCATCCCTGCTCACATGGAGCATGTGGAGGAGGATCAGAAATGGCATTCTCAGATGCAGATCACTAGCAGCCAGAGAAGCTCTGGTGCTGCCAGAGTGGCTAAAGGTACACTGAAACGGACAACTTGCAAGCTCATTCATCTTAATAGACACTTTTCTAAATAGACACTCTTAATTCTCCAAATAAGGATTGTTTATAGATATTATTTTATCCCTTCCATCCTGACCAGAGCTTTTATCTTACTCATTCCAGGTAGAAAAAAGGCAAGAGGAACACCACTCTCACCTGCTGTTAATACACGCAGCAGAAAAAGACCAAGACAAATTACAAAGACTGCTGTTTGAAAAGAACTTCTTTTAATGACTCAAAGACAAAGCTACTCAATCAGATGTGTGTGTGAGAATTAACTGGATATAAAAAAGCTACTGCATGTTTTAAATGAAAGAAATCCCAAAGTTAGTACATAGTAAATGAGTTTATGTTTGAGTTGTTACATTTTCTAGTCATGACATTGAGACAGTTGTGTTTTATTATGGATTTATGATTAGCATAGTCACTTTCAGAGATTTTTTACATGCAGCTGTTTCATTGCTGGATGTACAATAAATATAACATAAAAAATGAACACTGTAGTATAACACAAAGTAGTACATGTAATGTTGATTTTGCATTTCTTTTACTGCTATACATAGCATGGTGCATTTCTTATATAATCTAGGGTTTCCTATTCCTTATATTTAGTACTGACTTAGCACTAATGAAAAAAAAAAATAAATCACCACCATTCATTCCTCTCTCTGTCAAAGATTACAGGAAATCTATTTTCATGATCTTAGTTTATATTATCTGGCTTTAAATATGAAATGTACACTAGTCTCTACATATGCAAACCACTCCAGAATGTGATACTGATG
The DNA here is from genome assembly GCF_900700375.1 of Denticeps clupeoides. Taxonomy (NCBI): domain Eukaryota; kingdom Metazoa; phylum Chordata; class Actinopteri; order Clupeiformes; family Denticipitidae; genus Denticeps; species Denticeps clupeoides. The sequence goes on along the minus strand of NC_041711.1, from coordinate 32,211,437 downwards.
ACAAGCCTATTATTTCCACACCTTGACTATGCCATCTCTGGAAGAGGTCACTATGAAGCCCTGAGTTGTCTGGAAGGTGGCAATATCAGTGATGATGTCATGATGGCCCACAGGGAGGGATTCAGGGCCTCTTCGAGGGGCATCATCAGTTGTTCCACTTTTCTGTTTGCTGTGGATCTCCTGTTAAAAAGGTGATCCTTTACATATCACAAAATAAACATAGATAAAGTGTGATTAGACCATTACATGTAAATGTACAAACCTGCACTACTTCAGTGCCTTCTATGATCTTGCAGTTGTAGAAAACTGAAGGGCAGTGGAGTGCATCAATGGCACCTCCTGCAACAATGTATGACCGCTCTGGGTAGGCGAGGTCCCAGAATCTGTTAAAATACAATACAGCAAGCTTAAACAAAAAACTGACTTAACATTACTAATGTAAAGGAAGCATTATCGGGTATTTACCTAAAAATGATGTAACTTCAGATCATCTATAATCTGATACTATACCTTATTCTCATATCTGATCCTGCAGTCAGGAGGAGTGGGTTTCCATCAGCAGGGCTACAGTATATCCCATTAACACTGTGGGGAGATGGCTACCGGACACAAACAGGGAGGCAAACAGTTGGGCATGGTGCAGAGAGTGGGGTGACAGCAATATTCTGCATAGTAAAAAACCCCTAGTGTTGGAAAATGTATCCATCATTCCTCCTTACATCCATATATCCATGTAGCAGACACTAAAGGGAATATTTACATTTTATCTTTTGATTGTGTAGACATTCTATCAAAAAAAAAAAAAAAAACATTTGAAATGCTGCCGTTAGTGCTGAGAGAACTGAATGGGGGACCTGATACCTGCATCTCAGAAAGAGGTGGGGCAGAGCTTGCCCAGAGGGTAAACTTTCTGTCTCCTGTTTCCATGTCCCACATGGACACTTCATTGTTCCCTTGCACAGCTGCATATAAACACATCACTTGATCATTGACTGGAAGGTAGTGATTACAACTCTGATTGTCTAAGTTGACATTAGCAACACAAAGCCAGTGTGGGAGCTACCTGCTATAACAGAAGACTGGTAGAGAGGGTGCATGAGCAGACGCCTGATTCTTGCTCTGGTTGGGTGAGAATGGTTGGAAATTGGTAGCTGAAACCTCATATCCCAGCATGCCATGGTGCCATTGCATGTGCCTAATTGTGGTTAGAAACAGAGAAGAAGAGAAAAAATGAATATTGATATGCTTTTTTGCCTCAGTCTACCATAATTTAACATGATTGATGCAGGGCTAAGAACTCACCCACACACAACCAGCACTGGTGCATGTCCACAGCAAAGGACGTGATGAGGCCCAGGCGCAGGTCATGTCGGAGGGTCCAGGCATTAGTGTTGCTCCTCAAATCCCACCCCACCAAGGAGCCATTGACTGTTGCATAGGCCAGCACAGACTGGGAACTGAAGTGGTGGAGATCCACTACACAACCATCATCCTTTAGGTCGAGGATTCTAAAATCAATTCAGAAATACTTCAAAATAATCTCTGTTAACATACTTGCTTATGCATCCTATAAATGAAGTGAAGTGATTGTCACATGTGAAGCACACAGTGAAATTTGCCCTCTGCATTAACCAATCACCCTGAGTGAGCAGTGGGCAGCCATGACCGGCGCCCGGATCAAATTCCTGATAATGACATATTCAGGATCAAATTCATGATCTTAAATCTATGGTAAAAATAGACAATGCTCTAACTTAGTGTATGGAGGTTTTATGACTGCCACTGTGGAATTCTTTTGTTGAATATTTATATTTATTATTGATCATTTGAATTCCCTCCATATTGCATAGTTTATTGGATTGCTCTGGATAAGGCCATCTGATAAATTATGTAAAGGTCTCCAGTCACTGCATGGTACATCTACACTGCTGTGGACCGCATACTGCTGTGGACTCTTCACACTCTTCACTGCCCTCGGTATGAAGGTTCAGTGTGAACCTCCCAACTAAACAACTCCTTCTTGCCTTCTGACATCAGACTTCTTTAACAGCGGACCTACCTCATCTGTACTTTTGTACTAAGACTCATTAAGCTCATTAGCACACTAAGCTCTTTGCACATCCCCTCCATCTACCTCACAGTGTAATTTTCTGTTCCTTGCACATAATACTGTAAATTCCTTGTCACTGTAATTACAGTAAATATTTATTTATATCTGCACAATTTAGTCTTCACCACTTTTTTATTTTATTTATCTTAACCTAACTCAGCATTTGTATGTTGACAGCAAAGAAATAATTTCATTGAACAGATAAAGGCAATTTCTTCTGTACACAACAATAAATGCTTTGAATCCTTAAATTTGAATTGAATCCTTGAATTCAATTCTTTAAATGATATGTGATGTTTGTTACATCGTTTCAACTATAGATGGCGATGTTGGCATTTGTGTGTGTTCTGTCTTGTCCCTGTCTTTCTTTATAATCACTTAAATGCCAAAAGGCAGAATAACGACACACAAGCAGCAGTGTACATAAATGTATTATAGTACAGTTCTTAAGTAGAAAACAATTTAAACAAAGGACCCTTTTGTGGACATTATTTCATGACAAGGAGTTGAAGTTTGGGCCACTTTTAGAAACTGTTCCTCTACAGCATATAAAAAGTACCTGTTCTGAAATGGTTGAACTTTGGGTGATTTTGGTGGTTTGTTGGCCTCAATTGCCAGCAGTTGAATCGATCCATTATCTGACGCAACAGCCAGGTAGTGTGACCCTTGGCAGAAAGTCAAGGTTTTCACATGTCCACCAATGCGGGAGTAGGTGAGAACAGACCTGAAAACATATTCACATTTCCTGAAAAAGCAATATTCAGCTTTACTCCCTTGAATAAATCAACTCCTATAACATCTGAAATAGCAGATGAAATGGTTAAGTAGTAAAAATAGAACAACCATTTACCTGGTAGTTGTTGTTTTCCCCTCCATTTTCTGGCTGTCCCATATTTTAACAGTGCCATCATTGGAGCAAGTGGCAAAAATAGAGTATTCATCAGAAACCCTGATGCGATTCACCGCTGACTTGTGCTCATGAAGGTGTGCCACCAACAAACCTTTGGGATGCCATCCTAGGAGATATTCAATGTGCATTACATATATTTCAAATATGCAGTATCATAATGAGGTCACCTTAAAACTACTTCAGAGAGATACAGGTCACATGACATGAAAATATCACTTTGTGAGATTATTTAACATTAATACAAGTTTGCCTAGCCTGTGTATGGTCCTGCAGGTGCTAGAAATGCCCCTTATGTCATCATAAGGGTAAAGGTTACCTCCCATCTCTCATGCTTTCAGAGAATTTCCCAACAGTCTCCTAAAAAGTATCTCCACCGACCGTCATGGCTTACAAATAAGCACAGCATTGCAGTTGCTTTGTGGTTGGATGTAAAAATGCATGAATGTATTTTTTTAGTTCCTTCACACAAGCCTCAGACGAACCAGTTGGCTAGTTTTATTTTTTCTGGAGAAAACGCTGAAACGACTTCCTGTCTGCAGCAAACATTGTGGTTTGTGAATGGTGTTGATCACGTAATTTCTACGAATGCCCACGCACTTCAATAGGTGGCTCTCCTTCTCGTCCCACCTCTCTGCTCCTCATTAGCATTTAAAGCTACAGACACGGAAATGTCGTGTCCTGGGGAAATCTCGTTGTGGGACTGGCTCAAAGTGGCTGTAATTTTGCACCAAGACTTCAGATATTAGGGGACTACTAAGACCTATATAAGAGAAAAAAATGATGCCAAGGGACCTTTAAGACACTATTAATGAAATGTATGTACTGGCTTTATTTACTTTTTAGCTATTTATCTATGATTTTTTTTTTGAGTGAAGGGTATAGGACACTAGGAAACCATTCTGTAGGGCTTAGCTATGGGGTTTTTCTCCAGGCCCAACAGCATTACATGTGACTTAATAACTTGGGTACCCTACAGCTTCCAGAGGAGGCAGAAATTGTTCTAATCATTTAAAAATGTACAAATATTGGCAGACCTGGTGGTTTACCTGGTGGTGGTGGCCGACTTTCCCACACTGCACTCTCCATCATCTGCTTGGCCATTCGCTCTGCATTGCACTGCTCTAGCTTTTGCTGTAAGAGCTGCTGAAGTTCTGCTTTACATGTGGTCACCCGCCGCTGATATGTAGAAACTCCACTGACTGATTGTACCACTTGGACAGTAGGAGGCACTGTGGGCTTCCTGGGCTGTCCCCCCTCAGGCAACTGTAAAAAGAGAGCAAAGTAGTGAGTTGTGGTCTTAAGGAGTGATTTATATCACTCATATAAATATAAAATACTGATAAACATAAAAACAATAGAAAAAAGGGGGCGTTTTTATAGCACCATTTGGCAGCAAAATATTTGAAATACCGTAGGTGGTGCAGCAGTTGAGCTGGAAGGCTCCAGGGATCCAAACATGCTCTTCCACTCCTCATTCATGTTGGAATCCTGTTTTGTATGCTTCCGTCCTGGAACATAGGACATGCATGGAATACAATGGAATAATCATTCAACTACATTTATCAAATGAAGTTATTTTATTCTTAAATTAAACAGGAAGTGCTGTACATCAAAATTGGTTACAACTTTTCAGTTGGACAGCTTGAAGAGGATGATAAAACGCATTACAACACAAGCTAGGTGGTATATTGCAGGGGTTTTCAACTGCTGATTTTCTAGCCTCCCTCAACCTGCAAGTAAGTGACTCTTTTGCAATGAATCAAAATCAGTAACTAGCTGGGAGATCTGAAAACAAGGCCTGAATTTGGATTCAGAGCAGAACATGACAAACTAAGAAACAAACTACAACTGAAAGAAATCAGAGCTCTGGCTACTTTTTCCCCCGTGACCTGCCCCTGCATTATAATTTCACCTCAGAATCATGTATTCATAACAGGGTACAACAGGAGGCTACAGTGTATGACAGCACAGCAGCACAATACCTCTACAGGCATTACTCAATTCTAGGGTAGATACTTAAATCTAAAAAAAAAATCACCCGCAGTCCAACATTCCAACAGAACACTCCCATGCGATTGTAACATACCAGCTGCAACATAAAAACCCCTGTTAGCCAACATGTGTGAAATAGTGCCCCATAAGAGCTGCATCATCTATTTAATTTAGCATTAACAATGATCCCCAAAGCAAGTGGTGAGTAAATGAATGCATGCAATTTTCTAAATATATCATGTAATTTTAAATGTAATATGTAAAGTTTAGAAATTTGAAATGCACTTTAAAATGCTTTTGCATAAGTGGCCTTCAACAATATTTTGCAAATGTGTGTTATTGAGTAAAGACCATGCGATTTACAAATTAAATCAGCTTGAGGGATGTACCAGAGACGGGACTGATCAGATCTGCTGCAAAACCAAGAAACATAAATTTTAACGGATAAATGAAATGCATTATTACAGCCACATAATGAGACCAATGCATTGCTACACACCTCTCTTGTCATCAGACTCAGGCTTGGGTTTGACAAGATCCACCTGGCGCCCAGTGATACCCAGTGTGCCCAGGTCAATTATACCACTCTGAGCACTGTCACTCAGGTGGCTCTGGTCCACAACATTGGCTTTGGCCTTGTTTGATTTGAGCATGAAGTCCTTCAGTGCCAGAAGTTTATCTTCCTCAGCTTCAGTCATTCCCTATACAGGACCATAGTTTACTAACCATGAAACCCATGTTATAACACCTTATACAGTGGGGAACCCCATAGAACTTTCTATATTTCTGCATAAATATCAATATCTGATGTTCATAGTCCTAAAAAGAGAAAGATTGATTTAAAAATGTGATACTTGATCATTGATTTACTGAGGAAACTGATAAAATCTGATTTTACTCTTTGATTTATTTTTGCAGAAATATATAAAGCTCAAATGGATTCTTAAGCACCAGTAAATCTCAAGCTCATTGTACTCTGCTGTGCCAATTATTTCTTATATTGGTTAATATGATTGAACTGAGACCTGTGACAGAAGCTTCTTGAGCAGCTGCGCAATGTTAGGGTCTTCGGGAATGGGGCATTCTGGTATCAAACCATTGCGTTTCTTCTGACGTAGTAACAGGTGCCGGAAGAGGCTGCCAATGTCTTTGGAGCGCAGTGAGTAGTCAAAGATGGATCGACTCACAGGTTCTTTCAGCACACTCAGGAGGACTATCTCTTTATCAATCTGATGGGGGGAAAAAAGCAGGTTCCATCCATGGCAACTTTGGAACTGGTTTTGCAGCTGGATTCATCCAATAAAAGATAAACACACGCTAGCATAGAGAGGGCATTGATAGAAAACTCACCTGTATGATAGGTTGAGTAATGAAAGGATTGAGATGGGGCATCAGTTTGCAGTAGACGTCAGCAATGTTCAAGTGCTGGGCCACTACAGTGATAAAGCCAACAGCCCCATATCGGATCCATAAATTGGGATGGCACAAAAAAGGAGCTAGCAGAAACAGAATGAGAATAATAAAAGTGGTGAACTAAGGCAGACAGAAGGTATTTTTTCCTCTTAGATTTCCAGGGTTACCTTACCAATATCACTGACAAACTCGTAGATGTGGGGTTTCTGTAGGAGGCCCAGATGGCACATGCAGGTGAGAGCATTCAGGGCTTTATAGATGACAAACTCCTCAGCATCACTCAGGCCCTGCTGCAGCAGAGGCTTCAGGATGGATGAGCTCTGCCAGCCCACATAAGCTGCCACTCCTTGGGCCAAAAAGCGTAGGCATTACAAAAGAACAAGGTAAAAGTAATTCAAAGAGCAAGACATTTCTGTAAATAGTTTACCGACAATGCTGTCAAAGAAGGCGCCCCGGAGGTGCCAGTCATTTTTATCGTTCAGAAAGGTGATCATGTGTGAGAGGAGAACATCGTTGGCCTTCTGTCTGCCAAAGAAGACGCAGAGGCGAGTGATGCCGTTCTCCATCAAGGTCTGCTTAACAATGTTCTCCGGGTCACTCAGCAGTGTGACCACCTTCTGCTGCACCATTTCATGCAACGCCTGCAATTCTGAAAACAGAAAACTGAATATGAGATGTTCTGATAACTGCATATTTAGTTATGTTAATGTAATATATACACATTTACCTAATCTCACCCTACCATTATGTTAACACTGTTTATGGCTAAAAAGGCACCATTATTATCTTTAATTCAATTTAACCATCTTTAAATAATCCCATAGCTTTCTATCAACTCTGAGGAAACTGATTTTCATGGATTCAAGATATAACTGCAACAATCAATATTTCAGAAATGCTGTTTTATTTTAAATCGAGTAAAAATTATTGTTTGAGAAGAAAAATTACCAGAATCATAATTTTCATTGGGATGAAGGGTTTCTTCTGTGTCCTCTCCATTCAGGTCATGCTCAGTATTTAGGTTATTCTCCTGTACCAGCTCCAAAAATCGCAATGCTGTCTCAGCCAAATGGGCAATGTTCTCTAGAAACATCAAGAAGAAGAAAAAAAAAAAAAGTTTTTAAAACATGTTTTGATTTTTGCATAAGACTTAAAAGTGATCGCACTCACCAGCATAAGCCAGTCTGACAATGGTAGCTTCATCTTGGGCTAGATGCGCAATGCCAGGCAGAATGTACTCTGGGTAAATATTGACATCGTTGCGGGGCACTTCCTTAACCAGTGCCAGCACTTTGGCCAGTGTACGTACGGCCTCAGCTCTAACACGGGGGACGAGGTCGTTGCAGAAGTGCAGAAGGTATGGGGTGATTCGGTCAAGCAGGATCTCCACACTTAGCCTACCAGCCAGGTGTAGCACCAGTTCCAGAGCTGCCAGCTTGGAGTCACAGGAGCGCAGGGTCTGCAGACAAGATGTGATCACTGACACTAGCACCACAAGGCCGCTCTCTTTCATGTTGCCAGTCTCCTGTGATGCCTTCTCCAGGCTCTCAGTCTTTTCAGACTGCCCGCTCGCACAGAGATTGTGGAGGATGTTCTCCAGGTCCTTGCGGATAACCAGCACCCGTTCGTCCGCAGACTGAAAAGTCTCTTTCGCAAACTGAGCCATGTAAGGCTGGAGAAAGGTGTAAAAGATGTCTGGGAAAGCCCTTCCTCGCTGCTGCTTCAGGTACTCCTCTGCTGTGAGGCGTTTCTCTGGCTCCCTCTGCACCATCTGGGCCACCTACAATTTTGTTGAATCAACCATCACAAATACAAGTTATTAATTTTAAGGCAAAAACTGAGGGAAACATGTAAGTACAAATAAACATAATTGCCCTTACATAAGAGGTTAAGAGAATTGAAAGACATTATCTAATAATTTGTCGGGTGCTCATAAACCCTTACCAGCTCTCTGATACTGCTGTCTTCAATTTTCATAAGAACTTGCTCAGTCTGAAACTGGCCCTTGCGGTAGGCCAGCAGCTGAGAGAGATCAAAGAGCGGGATTCCCTCAGTAAAGAGCTCTGCAATGACACAACCTGTAAAAATACAGTGATGCATTATTCACTTGAACATATTCATCATACAATTACTTACAGATTTTGCCACAATAATGAGGTACCTGCTGAGAATATGTCCATAGGCTGCCTGAGTTCTCCTCTTGTCCTTTGACTATTACTGCTAAGGTCAACTAGCGGGGTAGTTTGGTCATTTTCAGCAGCAAACATACTACCATCCACAAATCTCTCTGGGGCGATATAACATGTCCTTCGTCTTGAAGTATCAAAAAAGTAATTGAAGTCTGCTGGATTGTCCTCTGGCAGGTATGTGGGTTTAAAACTTGCAAAATCAGTAAGCAGCACCCAATTCCAACTGGTCACCATGATATTCTCAGTTTTTATGTCGCCATGGCGCACCCCTGATTTGTGGGCCTGGTCCACAGCATTAAGAATCTGAAAAGCAATCCATCGCTTCTCAATGTTGTTAAGGAAGGGCCGTGTGCTTATACGGTCATACAGGTTGTCTCGAACATACTGACGGAATAGAATCGCTGCTTTCTCTGTCAGACTGGCCCGCTGGAAAGGCAGACAATTTTGACAGGAGTGCAGCCTTATTTTCAGCTCCTCCAACTCCTGCTTGTAACTGGTCAGAGGCAGTGAAGGATCCTGGATGGCAAACACCTTGACAACCACCAGGCCCTCTCTGTGCTTTGCTTTTGCAACTTTAAAGAATCTGGTACTGCCGAGGCTTTTGTCATATTCATAGTCGTGGATGTCTGAGAAATAGCTGTCAACCGACAGGATCTGGGAGGGTGCTATTCCAGCAAGCTGATTCCCCATTCTGAAGTTTTTGCATCCAAAATCTGTGTCTAAAATTAACACAAGAAGCACAACATAAAATGTAACCGTGTAATCAGTTACAGGCATATATTATTTTCTTCTAAATACTTCTGTAAGCGCCCTCGTTGATCTCAAAATTTGCCCCTATGTACTGAAAATGCAAAACCGATATGACAGATAGGCTTGACATACGTTGCTGCGATCTTTCAATACGGTGGACATTTGCAAACAACACAATTCGCGGACAGAAATAACATATATCTAGTTGGTTAACGGGCTCATTCCAGTGACAACCTTTCAGATGAACAATAAACACGACGAAGGAAACAAGCGCGCAACAGCATCATGGTTTACCTGCCGAGGTTGCAGCTTCGGGGCACGAATTTCCCCCTGGCAGTAAAAGCTGCCACTTACGTTTAAGGCAGACGTTTTATATATAATTATACATAAAGAAATAATTGTCTAGACAACGCATGTCGGTCGGCGAGTCATACTACGGTCACGGTAGTATTCCGAGATCCCGCTTTAACTAAGTACAGTTTTTGACAACTAGCACAGTACAGCTAATCAGTACAGCTTCCTGTTTTCTTCCGGGTGTCGTTGTCAAGCTTCCGGTCATGGCTAGAAGGCGCTCGTGTTCAATGGCGTAGTAAATCAATATCGGCCTCAAATGTTAGAATAAAATGTATTGTATAATACAACATAGACATAAATTACGTTCTTAAGATGAAAATTAAGTTATTAAGTGTAACATTAAGAGTAAATCAGGCCTCTTGAACCTGTCGACACAACCACAGCACCAGTTCATACCGAGATATGCTGATTTAAAGATTGTAAGGTCTCACGGAAAATATTCAAACAAGATGCTCAAAGGCCGTGTCGGATACCATGATAAAGGAATAGAGGCAAGACTCGCAACTACCATTACACTAATGTCAAGTATATTGCCGTTCAGAATTATCAAACATTTTAACATGAGATTTAGCTGCACGTCTGGACAAAGATTTATTTAACGTTTAATGGTCAGTTACTGATAATGTCGATTCATAGCACAACGTCCTAAAACTTAAATGTGAAACATGTGCACGGCACTATGAAATGTGTTTAATAAAAAAAAAAAGTAGTATTTCGAGTACACTCGTGATCGTGACATGACGAGGCAGAAAACAGGTAACAATACGCGACCTTTACGGACTTGCGTGCAACATTTTGCACACGTAACAAAGTTTTCAAGCCTCCAGTGTTAGATGTCCTCGCCTGTCTTGTTCGGGCAGAGCCGCGCCCGCACACTCCCCGCGACGGGGAGTCGTCAGACCTGCCAGCCAATCGGCGGTATTTTGTCGAAGCGCTTTATATTTGCCGTCGCCCGCCACTTCGCTCGCTACTCTGTGCGCGACGGGCCGGCTCCTGGTGTCGACCCCCCTCCTCCCCTGCCCGCCACGCTACGTGACGTATCGAACGTGCTGACGTCATCCGCAGCCGTCGGTGGCTACGGCGAATTTCACGGAAGATGCTGGAGGAAAAGGATCCGCTGGTAAGTTGCGATTTGTCCGGCTTCCGCGGCGCGCACGCCGGAGCCGGGCTTCGGCCCGCAGACCGCCCCGAGTCGCCGAGCCCCATCCCCGCTTCCCCCAGTCGGGGGTTGTCGCGGGTCGCGAACGGCCTTTTGGGTGCGCCTGTGTGTGGGTTTCTGAGCGGAGGCAGCGTGCTGTTTCCTCAGCCGAACTGGTTGGCCATTGAATCGTCCTTCTTCTCCCCCCACCACCAACCCTCACTTGGCTAGCCAGCTTCCCGCTGGCTAGCTCGCCCCCCAAAAAACCCCACAACCACGCCAACCAAGTCGCTTTATACTGTATTCGAGTTATTCCAGTATTTTCTTTTTTTTACAAAAGGACACCAAAGCGCCGATCCTCGACCACTCCGCTAATGGCATGTTCCTTCGCGCGGCTAGCCAGCTAGCAACGTTGCTAACTTCGTGTTTACCACAACTTGTGAATTCTTCTACTCCTACGAGGCTCGGAGAAACGTTGACTAGTCTCGCATGGAAGCGACAAGCGTGTCAGTTCGCCTTTTTATGGGTTGCCTCGCCGTGTAGGGAGGTGGTAGTAGCCGAGTGGGTAACACACTCGCCTGTGAACCAGAAGACACGGGTTCAAATCCCACTTACTACCATCGTGTCCCAAGACACTCAACCCTGCGTTGCTCCAGGGGGGGACTGTCCCTGTCGCTCTGGATAAGGGGCGTCTGATAAATGCTGTAAATGCATTTTAAGACTCATTTGTTTGCCGGGTGGACGCGGTTTGCGTGGTTTTCGGCCGTTCAGGTGCGTGGCTGTGGCGGAATGTCGCCCTTCGTGCAAATAACGTGGCGACATAGACGCCGTAGTTAAAGCGACAGCCCCCGTTGTTCGGGCCGCGTTGCTGTAGTGAAAGCAGCAAAGGTTGCAGGTTCCGAACACACAAAAAAAGTCGCGACGGCCGAACCTTTGTGTATAAATCGCAGGGCTCGCGTCTCGTACGATGGACGCAGCGCTGGTTGTGCTCGCTTGCAAAATCACAACTTCCGATTATACCCACACTCGCCAAGCCGGACATGTCGTTGGATCAACGGAGCCTTTATTCGAACGTTGCCATCGGCTGACCGCTGAGTCGTGTACGTTTGTGGACGTTCCCGACACTCTTTACTCTCGAATAGAGCCGCGGTTCGCGTCCCGTTTCCGGGTCCCAGGTGTTGCGCGCAGTGTAAGTGTCGTTTTTTCCCCCTGTGGTCGCGTCGTAAAGCCCTTTGACGTCGGAGTGATGGGACATGCTTGGTCCGAATACACGTTCTGAAGTGTACATTTGACCTCGCTTAGCCTCGGAACCATCTCAGGTCGTGCTCCACTAACATGCGTCATATTTTGCACAGCGCACATTCCAAACACCGGGGGTCGACTCACACCAGTGAAGTTATGCTTCGTTAAAACGATATTTGCTCAGAAATGAAAATAAAAGCATAACGTGGGGGGGTCATTTTCAATCATCATGTCTTGTCAGTGTAGTTTAGCACATCGCCGAGGATTTGCACGTTGTACATGTTATAGATTGAACTGAACACTAAGTGAATAATGAGGAGCCCCCCAGATTTAATTATCTGCTGTCCTGTAGATTGGATCACGAGGGAATAGCATTAGAGCTGGGGGGGGGGGTGTTGTGTGAGAGGTTATCCTGTCATGAGACAATGAGCCTTGGCTAGTTAGTGGATCTCTCAGTATTGATTTATTTTCATTATATAAAATGTTAATATCTCATCATGAGAGGAACACATCGTGTGTGTTTTTTTTTTTTTTTTTTTTTTTTTTTTTTTTTTTTTTTCCATCCAAAATATCAGTCTTGCACAAACTTCTATCTGGTTTCATGACTTTACAGCAGAGCAGATTGGGATTTGTTTTTTATTTGTCAGATAACACAAAAAAATGCAAATGTGAATTTAGTAATTGTTTAATGTATTACCTTCATGAAATATGAAAGCCTAATTTAAAATTGATCATGGCGTCCAGTTATAATTGTGGGTTGGTGTCCCCCCCTGTGAATGGCTGTGGCGGGCAAGACCTTTCTGTGGTTTAATGAGAGGGTGCTATTCAGGTAGCTTTCAGCAGTGGTTGATGGTAACGAGGTAAATGTACTTCGTTACTGTACTTGGGTATCGTTGCTTTATTAAAGTATTTACGTTTATAGAGACTTTTACTTTTGCTCCGGTACAATCTTGCTACTTTTTCAGAAGGCAGTCATTCCTTTTTTACATCTATAAATCTAACCTTTGACCTGTTAGATAAGAAATAAGACGCGTGAGGTGTCGGAGAAACATGCACACTCTGCGTCTCCTGCGTGTCTCCCGCACACTCTGCGTCTCCTGCGTCTTTCATGCAAAGAAATAGTACACAATATTAAGCAGTCTTCCGTTTGTAAAATAAGTGTTTCATGTTTGACCTCAACATAAAAAACGTATCAAATAAATAAACATTGGGGAGACCTGGAATACAAAAAAATTATCTTTGCCCACTTGCATAATGGAAACCATGGAAATAAAATCACATTTTGAATCAGCTGATTTGTTAGCTGGTGTAAGTGACTCACGCTACTTTGCTTCTTTTCTCTGTTTCATATGTGGTCATCACATATGTTCTTACAAAAGAGTTGTTCTTCCGACTCATAAAAAAAATTGTTTTGGTATTTTACATGTGATGCATTAACAGGTCAAAAGATTTAGGCGATTGTATTTACAGTCTTTTCAAATGCATAGACTACATATCGAATACAGTTTGCTTATCTTATATGATTCAAGCCGTTATATGATATACTGATCACCCAAAACAATAATTGTGAATACAGTTTGAGATGAAAAACAAGATGTCCATTAATAACTCTGCATCAGTTCTCAATATGGCCTCTATCAGTACTAACACTCAGTCATACAATTTTCACAGATTCAGCTTTCAAAGACTATAAATATAGTAGGCCACATTCCCTCAGTCAGACACACACTGAGTGTTTCCAGGATGACTGTCCCTGTCACAACTGATTGTAAGTTGTTCTGGATAAAGGTGTCTGATAAATGCTGTACATGTAAATATATAGTCACTTTATTAGTTATCAGTGACTGAGAAATTTGTGGAATTCTACAGGAAAATGATGTACAAATGTATCTAAAATTAGTAAATTTAATTTAGACTTCCACAATAAATCACTCTACATTTCCTTTTGATACTTAAGTACTTTTGAAGCAAAATATTTTTGTGCTTTTACTCAAGTAAATATTAAAATGGAGGACTTTTACTGGAGTGAAATTTTACACTGGGTAACTCAAGTACATAGTTTGTTGTACTTCATCCACCACTGGATTTCAGTCTTCTGGCTATATTTGAGAAGTGAAAGTATAATTGTCAATTTACATCTTTCATAGTGCTCATAAATGTAAAAACAAAGAACTAAAGTCTGCATCATCTTCATCTAAATGATTTGGGTGTCTGTTACTGCTGTTTAGCCATCCGTTATGTCCAGATGAGCATTATTGTCTTAACTGGGTATACATTTTTTACAGCATTTATCAGACGCCCTTATCCAGAGCAACCTAGGGTTAAGTGTCTTGCTCAGGGACACAATGGTAGTAAGTGGGATTTGAACCTGGGTCATAGGCGAGTGTGTTACCCACTAGGCTACTACCACCCTATATGAAAAAAAATGTATAAATTATCCATTTAATCTGCTTACACAACAGGGACCTCCATACAATGTTCCTTGTAAAACCATATAAATGTATTTTGATTAATATTACTTTGAGGATCAGGAAAAAAAAGAGAAATGGTTAATATCCAGCTGAGGCTATGTGTTTGATGTATTTTGAGAGTACTGACCTCAGACCGGGAACAGAAGAACCCTGTCTTGATTCTGAGTGTTGGTCACAAGAAGGTGAAATGTGTGACTAGAAGGCCGTGAAGGCCAGACTGCTCAGTTTCTTCCACCTCACAGTTTCACTCATGCCTTCTCCTTCCCCATTCACTTGCGTCTGTCTGGTTCACTCAACCTTTTTTCACCCACACAGTCTAGTGTGCCTGTGGGCTGACATGTTTGACCAAAGCTGCATATTTTCCCCTTTATTTCTCCTTGTTAGGGCTTTTTAGAGGATCCTGAGGGTTTTATTGAATGTGCTACTTGCATAGAGACACATTTATATTCTTGATCTTAATGCACCTTTCCAATCTGGTCGTATTGGCTACATTTACTTGACTGTTTTTCCGCCATTGCAGAAATGTGTGAAAGTTTGTAGAAAGGCCTTTTTAAAGATATTGAAGTCATTTTACAGTCATAAACATATTAGTCAGTTTTTCCTGTCTGTTAAGATGTTCCCGAGGGAGTGGGGAAGAAAACAAATGCTCATCTAGCCTGATCTTGTACAGACAATTGGTTTGGTCTGAAGCTGTGTCCTGGTAAGAGACATTGCAGAATAAGTTGAGTGTTTTAATGTGAATATGTAGCCAGTAAAGTGGGGTCTTTTATTTCTGCACTTTCTGACCAATAATGTGAATATTGCTCAGCCTAGATCGGCATTAATCCCACCCATTCACTTTGATTTTTCAGACTGACTGAAGTAATTCATGATTCGCTGAATGTGATCAAATTAAATAATTGAGAAATAAGTTTAATATGACAAATTTAATGAATGAATGAATGTGGCAATGGTGGCCTAGCGGTTAAGGAAGCGGCCCCATAATCAGAAGGTTGTCTGTTCGAATCCCGATCCGCCAAGGTGCCACTGAGGTGCCACTGAACAAAGCACCGTCCATACACACTGCTCCCCGGGCGCCTGTCATGGTGCCCACTATTCACTCAGGGTGATGGGTTAAATGCAGAGGACAAATTTCACTGTGTGCACCATGTGCTGTGCTGCTGTGTATCACATGTGACAATCACTTCACTTTTATTTTCCGCTTTTACTAGCCTTGCTTCATTATGATTCATTTACATTTACAGCATTTATCAGACGCCCTTATCCAGAGCGACTTACAATCAGTAGTTACAGGGACAGTCCCCCCCTGGAGCAACTTAGGGTTAAGTGTCCTGCTCAGGGACACAATGGTAGTAAGTGGGATTTGAACCTGGGTCTTCTGGTTCATAGGCGAGTGTGTTACCCACTAGGCTACCACCACTCGATTCGATGGTAACTTGAAAGCACGTTGTAAGTTGCTCTGGATAAGGGCGTCTGCCAAATGCAAATGATTCATTTCATTATAGGTCAGTCTCATTGCTGTATGCTAAATAGCACCCCGTGGTGTTCTGTAACGGCCTTCAAGAATTTGGATCCATGCGATAGGCTGCTTTGCAGACTGGTGCTCTGCAGTTTTTTGGCCGAGCACTATTCTGTTGTTAGGTGCCTTTGTAAATGAAATTTTGCATGATCAGTTTAAGCATTAAACCTATAATATGAGTTGTCACCCAGAATTTAAATTGATAGGAATTAAATGTTGTTTATCTTGGCATAATAGGTGTGCTGTGCAATGGTGTGGCAGTTGGAGTCATGAACTTGAAGTCATGAGAATTTGTGCTCCAGCCTTGTCTGTGCACGGAGGTTGCGTGCTGTCCCTGTGTTCCTCTGGATTCTCCGGTTTCTTCCCGATGCCCAAAGGCATGTACACTGGGTGAATCGCTGTCTAAATTGTCCTTAGGCTTAATTGTGTGAATGACTGGTGTTTCTATCATACTGCATAGTTTCCCACCCTGTACCCAATGTCGTGATCAATGACTGGGTTTAAGTTAATACAGGTCGTGACTGAGTGAGTGGAGACCCCATACAAAAGGGGTACAGTGAGTAGCGATGGGCTAGACAGTTTAATTCAGAATGTGGCTTTCTAAAAATGCAGCCCATACATAACTTGGAACATATTTAATACATTTAATATTTCTATTTCCAGTTTTTACAATGCATATCACATTGAATTAAGGATGTTAAGTAATTCATGAATCATTTTATTTTTTAATTCATGTAATTTTGGCACTTGTAGCCCTCCATGTTGTTGTAGCTATACAGGAGGCCAGGATTTGTTGCTATTCATGTTGTTATAGCCCAGAATCCTTGTATGCTAAATAAAGTAATGGCCTTCCAGTGATTTAATCCATGCAATATGATTATAATATGGCTGGTGTTTTTTTTTTTGTTTTTTTTTTGTTTTTGTTTTTTTTGTGTGGTTTTACCAAGAATCTAGAACATTTTTTTGGCTGGTAATGAATATTTGCTTTATCAATTCAGTCATTAAACCTACGAATTGTCACCCAGCATTTAAACTGATTGTGCATCTCTAGTGAGTCTTGGAATAAAAGGTGTACTGGGCGGTGATGTGGCAGTCAGTGTCATGAGAATTCAGGCTCTGGCTTTGTCTGTGCATGATTGTTGCGTGCTGTCCCTATGTTCCTCTGGATTCTCCAGTTTCTTCCCAGCGCTTAAAGGCATGTACGTTAGATGAATCACTTGCTTACTGAAATCATCTATTGGCATGGTTGTGTGACTGATGGGTGTATGTTTATCACTTATGTAAGGGGTATAAGCTGGAGACATTGTAATAAGCTATGTTCTAGACCAGGGGTTTGCAACTGTTGGCAACACTCAATGAGCCGTTTGGAACCAATTTCCACAAAAAAGAAAGCGCTGGGAACCGCCATTATTAAAATTAAGATTACATTTGTATATATGGTAATTTTACGCTGTGTTTATAAATAAATAAATAAATAATAATTGCTAGGGTGTTCCTTGTGAAGTTTTATTGATGCAATAATTCAGTTTAATTCTTTCCTAAATTAAATTTTTTCCATTTATGTTTTCCGTTACAAACGTATTCATTCACCTAAAAGTGGGTAGGAAAAAAATAACCTGCAGTATCACACTTAATCACTGTTCAACAAAGTGCTTGGGCATTTACTCTTTGCTTTTTTACATTTTTTTTCATAAATGTAAATCATTTAATAATATGTTTATTTCATGCAAATAACTATTTCACAATATTGCACATTCTTCCTTTTGTTAAATAGGGCTTCACGTTTGACCTCAACATGAAAAAACGGATCAAATAAATAAACATTATGGAGACCTGGAATACAAAAATAGGGCCCTATTTTGTGGAATTCAACAAATAAAATAGAATCTGCTATAAAATGCAGAATTGTGTACAATTTGAGTTTCTGGCCACTGCAGCCCACTACACGTGTTTCAGGTTCAGTCGGGTCCGATGAATGTGTGGAACCGATCAGGCAAGAAAATTACGGAATTCGGTTCTTAGTGCTAAGAGCACTAGTGTTAAGAGCAGAACAATATCCAAACTATTTGTTAGGAATCGTAACAACTCTTTTGTAAGAACATATGTGACAACCACTTACAGTCAATAACTCGTATAATATGAATATAATATAACTTTCACAGAACACTAAGCTAGAATAATAGAACAAAAACTGCAAAAATATATATATTTTTTGGGCTGTGCCCATCATGCCGCCCTGTGCAATGGTCTATGTAACCCATATCAAAAACCACCAGTGGAAATGACTCGCATATAACAAACCAAAAGGTAATATGAGTCTAAAAAAATAACACGTTAATCTGCCTTACAAATGTCTATCAAATAATATATTACTTAAGATAAAAACCATATTGAATTTTAAAAGGCATCTGACCCTCACAGTTACTGCCAAGAAATAATCTGACCCTTGGACAAATGTAGTTGATTACCCCAATGCATGGTCTTAAATTTTGCTTCCTTAAACCTGCAGAAACCTCTTGCCAGAAGCATGGAGAGTACTACAAGTCACCCTGATATACCTGGGGACATTATGAAATATAGGGACTGACTGGTCACTGGCATATATTTTCATATTTAATGGGTTATTTGATCATACCTGTTTAACTTTTGAATTTGAGTTGTGCCACATAGGATGTGAATGGTCACTGAATATACCTGTTTGGAATCACCAGATCAGTTCTCGGACCACGAAAAGAAGTTGTCTGTAAGAATCTGACATTGTTGTATTTGGCAATCAGCAGCTCACTTGAAGTTGGTCTACTCTGTTTGCTGTGTGGATCTTTCTCTTGAATTATTATTTTAAAAATCTGTTTTGGATTTTGTATACAGTTATTTTAACAGTATTTAAGCTGTGTTCTTCTTTTTGTGTTATTTCTTAAAGGCTCTTATTGCACTGGTTTGGTGTATAGTGGCAGTGCTGCTCTATGGTTTTGTTCTGGGACGTTTTCTGGAAAACAATGGAATAGTGGCCTGATTCCAATGCAGTCCCCTTAGGAGTGCAGCCTTCAGAGTCAACACTGTCCTTTTTATGGTTTAGGTTTTATTGCTCAGTGGCTCATTGTGTCTAAAGGTGGAATATATAGAGTTACCTTTTGTATCAGTGTATATTATATCCATGAAGGGTCTAATATTACTATAGGTAGAATAAAACTCTCTGTAGTCATTGTGTGGATTGGTTAAGTCAATAAAAGACTGCTGTATGAAGTGCTTAAAGAAAAGGTTTGGTATTTCTGATTTGTGTTGAACAAGCGGTGTAGAAATATGAGTGCTGAGCTCTGGATCGCTTCATGTGACATTGCTTTTTGTGTTCTTGCATTTTTGCTTTTTGTGTGGAACCTATATTACGTAACATCTACGTCAACTTGGCCTGTCCTGTTTCATTGTGTCTATATGTCTAAAGATTTTTGTCCTTCATGGAAAGGTCAGCATGAATCATCAAAATGAGTTAAACGCACAAGGAAAACACACGACACACTTTTTTTGAGTGTCTAAAGCAATAGACGTTCGACAAGTTTTGTAATATGTTGTAATAAGAAACATAAAGGTTTCTAACTACTTAGAATATCCGACTAAAGTACAGTGAGTGCAAATATTTAGGTTTTTGATATATATTGTTAGGGTGTGTTCCATTTTGCTGTAGTTAAGCCTCTCCCCATTTTATGGATAATTTAGCTCAACTGTAATTTCTTTTGACATATGCCAAATGTTTCATTATATTTGACTGGCAGATTACCCTGGCTTTATGGCCAGGATGTGCCTTGCAGGAGTTTATCTGAACACTACCTTTTTTCCTCGACATTTGTTTCTCACTGATAAACAAGACTGATGAGTCTTGTTGGCAAAACCTTTAGGCACACAGTAGAAAAGTACACCGTCGTGTACAAGATACTGGGAAAGAGGCTCATTTTTCTAAATCAAATACACTGTAGACCTACCTGAATAAAATAGATGTTTTATTTCCTTAACTAATAATCTATGAATAATGATTATATGATTTATGTGTTTGTGTTAATTGTGAAATGATGACCATGAGAGCAGGCTGTGCCTGTAGCGATCAAGTGTGATGGGGAGGTGTGAATCACAGGCTGATTTACAATAATTCATAATTACAATGATTACACAGACTGGCACAATAATTCAGTTGTGATTTTGGTCTCGTGTTGTGTGTCATTACCTAATTGCTGCTCTGAAAATATTCCGATTGTCATTGCCTATGCAAATTGTCCAACTCTTTGGTCTGACAGCTACCCTGCAGATACACTTTACCCACCGAAGGGTTAGTCATGTTGGTGGACCAGGCTCTGGCCTAATTCAATCACACATGGCACGCACATTGAGGTCATTGACACTGTTGTTTGTCACCAAAGCCCTGAAAATGAGGCTTGAGGACATGCCTGTGGTTGTGAAGCATAACTGTTATGTATCCTGTCAATGATTGCTTGTTTGCTGTGGACAGCTTATGGGTAGTGGTCTGGTGGGGATCATCATAGAGGGCATCGTGATTTTGTTTTTCTCTCATTCATTTGATACTAAAGGCATGCAACGGTGTCATTGTGTCGAGTTCTTTTCACAATGTCCGCCTGTAAAATGCATATTTCCATTCTGTGTCCTGGAACTGGGGGTACGTTTCAGTTTGTAGTTTTCCTTTCTTCGAACCTTTCGTTGTCCATATGTTACCTTATGTAGAGAATGTGGTGTCTCTGGGTGACCACTCATTCATTATCATCAGCCAGAAAGCCTGGCTGCGTAGATGAGTAGGTGATCCAGGCCTAAGCACCCGTCACTCTTAATAAAGGGGAATCCTCTCAGGTGAAGACTAACCCGCTCTTATGCAAGATGCTCTGTTTTATCTTTGCTGTGTGCGGAAGGCGAGACGACTGGCGTGAGGCAGAGAGAAACGAAGGGCTGCTGAAGACAAAGGGTACAGGAAGTGAAGGCGACTGAAGGCATTTGGAAAGGAAGCGCAGAGGGAGGTGGTGATTGGGAGGAAGAGTACAGGTATTCCACCCTCGTCTGTCTTGCTCGCGGACTGGCTCAGGGGTTTACTCCGTGTTCCAAGGTCACCTCGGTGGCCGGCTGAGAAACCACCTTGTGTTTTGTCAGCCATGTGGTTGTCATGCGTTCATCGTTTGTCATGGTGGCTCCTGCATGAATTGTGGATGTCTTTTATTGTCAGCAGCTGTAATGTAAACACCTGTTTTGCAGGTGTAATGTAAATTATCGTGTCTCTTTCATTTTTATATGGATGTTCTATGGCAAGCTTTGCCCTCCCTGAAGAGTGGGCAAGTTTTTTTTTTGCACCTTATTTTGAATAAATATTAATTTGGTAATATTAGTGAAATTTTAATACAATTTTCACAAATTAAAAGGAAAATTTATTTATGTCATGTGTGCATAGATGGAAGAAGTACCCCCGCCCTCTTTTTAGCTCTCGTGGAATTTTTATTTATTTATTTATTTTTATTTTTTTAACCCTCAAATTTTCCCATTTCCTGTTCATGTACAGAATGTTCATGTTCCATAATGTGCTTCGTTCTCATTACTAGTCCCAGATGAGCACACACTCTCAGTATGAAAAGGTTGAGCTCTGCCCTCAGTAATGCTTTCCCATGCGTTTCTGATAAAGTGGGATGATGCTATGATGTCAGAGGCATCGTACGTCATTTCGAAAATTATCAATGTTGAACTTTCCTCGTTTGGTGTATGCATGTTTGATTTTTCTCTTTGATACCCACTGCCTCCCTCCATTAATTCTTAAATGTCATTTTGTGCATGCTTTGAAAATGCAGTGAAAAATGTTTTATTGTTCTTTATACTATATACGCTCCCCTCAAAAATAATCTAACCAAATTCGTTCAACATACAACATAAATACATGCATCTTAACTTATGAATTTGTTAAATAATAATAATACGTTCCATATTCCACATTCCTTTTAAACTTCCCTCAGCCTGATGTTACACAAAGATGCCTGCTGCATGCAGCTTTAATGCATGTCCACCATGTTTCTCTCTGATTAGACCCGTAGCCAGAAGGTCTGTTCTTTTTGAACCTCCACTCCTGGCTATGAAAGAGCAGGGCTCAGTCCACCAATGCCCTCCATCTCACAGAGCCACCATGGTCCTCCAGCCTACAGCTTTTCCAAAATGTCCCACCTGCCCCTTTCTGATTCATCTGCTCGATTTACCACAGGAAGAAGGAATGCATTTACTGTCAATGCTCTTCACATTCTTTAAACACTTTAGAGGCTTCACAGTGTTGACCCATGTTATCATTTTACAGCAATGAAGAAGTAATACGTTTATAAGGGCGAGCCTAGATGGTTTTTCCTTTTAGAATTGTGCTTTGTTGGCGAGCAGGATGTGTGGCTTAATGTGTTTAACTCTGTGGACTTCAATTCAGCATCAAGCCCATGTTAATCCCCGAGTTCATTGTAATTTCATGATGTCCAATCTGTCCGTTTTAGGGATTACATCCTGATTGCATAAATGCCTTGGCAATGTCAGATTTATCAATGTTTTCTCCATTTTATGTTTGTTTTTCAGCTTGATGAGTGTTCATTGCAGAGTGAAGATGAGACCATGGTTCCAGTACTAACATCCAGAAAAGCCAGCGAGTTACCGGTGAATGAGGTTGCGTATACTCTGCAGGCAAGTCATCACGAGGATGCTGATATTTACCTTACTGATAGAATCATACAGTCTTAACAATGCATATTTGCCAAAAGGATCTTTTTTTTTTTTTTTTTTTAAATTGAAGGAAGATGCCTTATTTTCCCTATCTGACACAGAGGCGTTCAGTACTGCTTAGTCATCTCCATCCTGCCAGTGATGAGAGCATCTGCTTCACAGTGACTCTTAATTTCCATTTCCACCCGAGAAACATATAGCAGGAGGCACAGATTGCAGTGTATTAATGGATTAATAAAATTAGTTGTTTGGTACTGTCAAAAAGAACATTTTGCACATCCCTCTTTAGGCTTCATTATTTAATTTCTATGTATTCATCAACTATTATGAAATATGCTTACACATTCAAGGAATTGACACCAGTTTTTTTTTTTTGTAGAGTGAAATATAAAGTTTCTATACACTTTTGGTTGGAAAGATGAAAGCAATTGTCTATCGGAAACTCTGCAGTTAATCATGCCACAAATAACTGCAAATATTGAAGCCATAATTAACGGTCCATTAATTCTTTTTTTTTTTTTTTTTTTTTTTTTTTTTTTTTTTCCCTTCTTCATTAAATTGCATCAATACCAAAAATAATTTTCCTGTGAGCCCATCTAATGTTTCTTCTGTTCCCAGGCTGACCTGCAGTTTGGCCTGACACACAGCGAAGTGACCAGACGGCGTGCATACCATGGCTGGAACGAGTTTGACATTACTGAAGATGAGCCTCTCTGGAAAAAGTACATTTTACAGGTATGCTAAAGAAGCAAAAAGACTCATTTGAGCATTGAGGGTTTTGAACGATTCCTTCCTTAGAAGCAATGCAACTTGTCACATTGAATTGGAGAATAAAGCTCCCATTGTCCCCTTTGGGTGGGAGACCTTGCTTCTGTTCCAGTGTGACCAGGAGCTGGTATGCTGTTGAATAAATATAGCAGGATGTTTAGCCCCCTCCCTCTCGCTCACTCACTCACTCAACACATACACTACCATGCTCTTTCCACTCCGTCTGTTTCTCCCACTGTCTAATGCATCCAGCCATAATGGCCTTTACAAACTCTGTTGCTAGGGGCTTCATGTGCTTAGACACATTTATGGGCTGAGGTCAGTTTAATACTGTCTGTGGAGCAAGAGACGAAAAACGGCACATACCCTTGCTCTCTTTACCACTCGGTCAGCCCAGACTCTTGATTATTATGAACTCCAAAACATTCTTTTTTCCCCTCTCTATCCTGCTCATGCTGATAGGCATGAATTCATCCTTTGTTTGCACATTTCTGGATTTAACGTTTCCAGTGGGCAGCTATGTTTCATGTGTGAAGTCCAGTTACTGAATCTATTTGTCATTGTGGATTCACTTGCTGAAGTTGATTCTCCGCATTGTAGAAAGCTAGTACAGCAGGTATTTCCCATAATGTTTGCCCGATTGCTTAATGCTTTAAACACACATAATAAGTCTGACTGTGAAATTTAACCACTGCTCTTCTGGATAGCGCATTGCATATTTGAAGGGTCGTTGGGTTCTTGTGTCATGCGTTCTTGTGGTCTGTTATTACAGCCATACAGAGGTAACAGTAGCTGTGTTTTTTTTTTTATTTCGTACATTTTAAATACTTTATATTACATGAACATACTCTTATCTATTTATGAGTGTCATGTTTCTTGGAAATAAGTTTAGTACAAATATATCAAGCTCCAGACAATATGTTTATAAGGGCAAACTAAGTCCAACAGGCTGTTTGCCTGGTGTCTCTGGCGTGACTTATCGTTTTCACTATTCTTAGACTTTACTGTGTTTACCCAAAGCTAATATTTTATTGTAGTGTTTAAGTGTTAAGGTACCTTGTTTAACTGCTATTCCTCATGGTGTTCTGCTCCTTACATTGTAGTTTAAAGACCCCCTCATCATGCTGCTGCTGGTCTCTGCCGTTATAAGCGTGTTGATGCAGCAGTTTGACGATGCAGTCAGTATCACCGTGGTAAGAAATCCCTCCAGTCCTTTCAAAAGTCTGTTACTTTGTGATTTTTAGATCCTTATACATTTTAAAAATGCTCTTATTCCCTTCCTTTCTTTCTTCTGACAGGCCATAATTATTGTTGTAACGGTTGCCTTTGTACAGGTAAGCCTTTTCTGATCCCTTATTACAGGGCTGGTTTCAGGGATGTTGCAATTCCGTGTGTGTTTGTAGAAGGTGGTCAAAGGGACTATAATAATGTCCATGCAGGTCAGCAGGAAAACACGCACCAGAATAAATAATAAGAAAGCATGTTGTATTTTCTGTATTTTTTTTTCTCTCCTTCCTTATTTGTCAGGAATATCGCTCAGAAAAGTCTCTGGAGGAGCTTGGTAAACTTGTACCTCCGGAATGCCACTGGTGAGTCAGTGAATTATTTTTTTTATTTTTTTATTTTTATTTTTTTTTATGAATTAAGTACAAATGTATTAATGAGTATTAGACTACGATCCTGAACAATTGTTTTTATTTTTTGTTTTTATTTATTTATTTTTTTTTTAAATAATGTACTGTGTAATAGATTTTTTTGCGTGTGTGTTCTTAAGCAAACTGTTAAGTAAATATCTGCATAATACACATGAACACAGTTAAACAGTCATGTTCCTGTCTGGAGCAATATTACAATGGCTTTTAGGGGTGGAACACTGAGATCCCAGGAACACACAATGCTAGAAGGAGGTGGAGGGGTGGGTTTTAATATCTTCAAACATGACCTGCTGTGCAAAATTAGCACTTCAAACACTGTCATCGGCCCTCAGCCGCTGTGTACTATTTCTCCTCACTCAGGCTGCACTTCAGCCAGGTGTGTGTTCTTGGCAACAGCACGTCACACTCCTGCTCTATTTTGGACGTAGGTTATGCGTAATATAAGCTGATTGTTGATATCTTGGCAATACATTTGTCACATGAATGTTACTTTAATGCTCTGTGGAAAGAGAAGGTTCCTTGAAAGCATGATTAGTTTTAGAGTATTGCCATTGTGGTTATTACCTCTCTAAATTGTATTCCACCATTTCAAGTTTTGCTTGTTCACACGGCCCCCAGTGGCCTGTTTTCAGTGGCTCAACTATTTCTTTTCAACTAATTCCCTCTCTTTCTCTGTTCTGGGTCTAGCATACGTGAAGGGAATCTGGAACACCTGCTGGCACGAGATCTAGTCCCTGGAGACACTGTTTGCCTCTCTGTTGGGGAAAGAGTCCCCGCTGACCTGCGTCTCTTTGAGGTGCAAATATATACATATATTTACATGCTTACCTACTTTTTTAAATTATTGTTTTAAATACCTCCTCCCCTCATCAATCTCACGCTGGGTTTTGACTCATTCGGTCTCTTAAACATGCATGATGATCACATTGCAAATCATTCTGAATATTAGAACAACCATATTTGATCAACTCACAAATAAAAAGTGCTCAGAAGGCAGTTTACATTTTCCCATGCAGGACATGAGACTGCTATATTGTTTATGGAGGTCCATCTCTGATTACTGAACACAAACAGATTCTTCCTGACAACTGTCACATTACTGGATCTGGAAAAACGACCAGATCAGCAGCATTTTTCTTGCTCAATTTTGTGCATTCGTTTTCAATGAGTCCTCTGTAAACAGGACCATCAGTTGTAATTTGCAGCAATGAATGAATAAAGGAAAATGGCTTTATCAGAAACCACAAACCAGTGTATCAGTTTTCTTTTTTTTTTTTTTTTTTTTTTTTAATAAATCCTGTACACCAAGGATCACCAAGCCTGGTCCTGGTTGGCACACATTTGTGTTTACCTTCATTTAGCACGCCTGATTCAACTTCTGTACTCATCACCCAGTTCTTGAGATCAATGAGGTGTAGTAGAACATGAAGAAAAAAAATCTAAGTGGGAGTGCAGGACTGGTGCCCTGTAGGACCAGGATTGGTGACCGCTGTTATTAAGAATCAGATTTCACTTAAGAGAATACCTTTTTTATAAATCGGTTTCAGAGCATGTCCTTTGTCAAGCAGAACGTTTTCGTGATTGGGTTTTGCTTAAGGTTGTTTGGCCATGTTGTGGCATGCAATAAAAAAAATTTGTTACCTATAATTTTTATTTTTTGTTAGTTTGTAAAACACAGTTTAGCTGTTCATTAGTATTATCTCTCTTTTTATAAAAACACCAGGGATGTTACAGTATTTGTGTCTTCTTTCTCGAAGGCTACAGATCTTTCTGTCGATGAGTCCAGTCTGACTGGAGAGACCACCCCCTGTACCAAACTGACAGCCCCTCAGCCAGCTGCCACCAATGGGGACATCACTTCTCGCAGTAACATTGCCTTCATGGGTACTCTGGTGCGATGTGGGAAAGCAAAGGTAAAACTCCTTTACTTGTAGAGGATATAGTAGCATGGCTCATTTATTAAGTCAATTTGTGTTTATTTGATACAGGGTATTGTCATCGGCACAGGAGAGAATTCAGAATTCGGGGAGGTTTTCAAGATGATGCTGGCAGAAGAAGTAAAAATTCCTCTGATTTAATCATGTGAATAGTGGGCAACCCATTACCTAAGTAATGTTTTTTTTTTTTTTTTTTTTTTAGGCCCCCAAAACCCCTTTGCAAAAGAACATGGACCTTCTTGGAAAACAGCTCTCCCTTTATTCTTTAGGGATCATAGGTGATTGATTTTTTGATTCGCATGTTCTGGAAAGACCTAGGCAGTTTGAGGGTTTTTATATGCATGTCCTGTTCTGCAGGTGTGATTATGCTGGTTGGATGGCTACAAGGCAAACACATTCTGGACATGTTCACCATCGGTGTCAGGCAAGTCAAAATCTCATTACACTTGTGAATGAAAATCAAGAGGGCAGACGCCCACTCAGTTTCTGCTAAGCCACAATCACTGCCTATGCAGTTGATTGTTTGCCTCTTATTAAGATCAGTGGTGTTCCATACTTTCTTCTGTGTTTTCAGTTTGGCAGTGGCAGCAATCCCAGAGGGCCTACCTATAGTGGTGACTGTCACCCTGGCATTAGGTGTGATGAGGATGGTAAAGAAGCAAGCAATTGTGAAGAAACTGCCCATTGTTGAAACCCTGAGTACGTCCTCCTGACCTCCATGCATTGTGTATATACAATAATCAGTCATAAAATTATGACCACTGAATGTTTGCTGTAGAGCACACCAAAGATGCTTGATTGGATTGAGATCTGGAGAATTTGGAAGCCATTGTTAAATTTCTCAAATCATTTTTGGATTATTAGAGTGCGCCTCTACTAGGGAATACAGTTTTCATGAAGAGCAGTATTTGGGCAGCAACCATATTTAGGTATGTGGTACATTGCAAAGTACGATACGGGACTTGGGACTCAAGTTTTCCCAGCATTACCCAGGCCAACACGTTCTATTGCTCTCTTATCCAATACTGATTCTCATGTGCCCATTGTATATGCTTTTGGCTATGGACCCAGGTCAGTATGGGCACCCTGACCTTTTCAGTATGGGCTTTAAATACGTCGATTTTAAGTTATAATAGTCACCTTGGAAATGTTGCGCATGAAGTTAACATTGTAACAAGGTTAAGTTCATAGCACTGATTATGTAATAGCTGATTAGTGTGTTTTTATTGTGATTCATCTTCATTTAGATCAGTGTTTAGAACATCAAGGTTATAACCACAATCACTGTCCCTGAACCCTTGCTGCATAGACTGCTTATTTGTTTTGCTGAAGCATGTGATATATTTGTATCTCAGGTTGTTGCAACGTTATCTGCTCTGACAAGACTGGCACCCTGACGAAGAACGAAATGACAGTCACCCAGCTCTTCACATCAGACGGCCTTCATGCAGAGGTACAGCCTTGAAAATGTGTGCAAAGAACCTCTGGTCTTGATAAGCTCAGCACGTCCTGATATGAGCATAAAGACTGGTTTCAACAAACTAATTTTACAGTGAAATTGCAATTACTCTGAATAACATCAATTTTTGTCTGAAGCTGTTGACCACATAGATCTGTGTATTGAAGGAAATTTGAGATTCTTCTAGACAACTTTTTTTTTTTTTTTTTTGTAGGACTAGGGAAAAAACTGTCTGGGTCAGATCACATTATTTCAATAGGATTAATGTCACTCTAAGGCTTTCTTCTGAAATATGCCACACCCTGACTTTTTACAAAACCACAGACACAAACAATTATGCTCTTCCACTATTATTCGCAGGTAGGGTGAAATTTCAGTGTTTATGGGAAAACCGTTTTATTAAATAGCTGTGTCCTTGTGGGATTTGGTTTTATTGTCTACTTGATGGTAGTAGCAAAACGGATTTTCTTGTCAAATGTCTTGGCATGTATAAGCCTGTCTGAGGTACAATATTTGTGACAGGCAGCCATAATTATTGGGTGTGTGTGTGTGAAAGTAATGAAAGCATATTCATTAAATACTCATGTCCATCCTACTGACTGCGCTGCATGTCTTGTTTTATTCTAAAATTGTAAAAAAATTTTTTTTTTAAAAACCATTGTGACTTTCCCAAAATAAGGGGCTGGACTAAAATTCATTGCAGACATCTGAAATGATTTGGCTTTAAAAAAAATACTTTGGATTTTCCTTTTTTCCCCTATTCCCTGTTTCTAGGTAACTGGGGTGGGTTACAACAATGCAGGAGAGGTGATGCTGAATGGGGAGTTGGTCCATGGCTTTTCCAATATATCCATCAGTAAGATTGTGGAGGTAAGAGACAAAATCACACGCTCAAGAAGAAATTGTTGCACTTAACACTGGTTTAATTGCACTGCCTGACTGTTTTGCTTCTCTCCCATGTCGCCTTAGGCTGGCTGCGTCTGCAATGACGCAGTCATCCGGAACAACGCTGTGATGGGAAAGCCCACAGAGGGAGCTCTCATCGCACTGGCCATGAAGGTACTTTAAAAATAAATAAATAAAAAATGTCCTCTATCCTGATATTAACCTATGTTCTGCATTGTAGACAAAATAGTGAAGCTTGAGCATACAAGTACCTAGTGTATAAAAAGCTTTAATGTGCCGCAGGGGTGTTTTTGGAGAACTTTCTCTTGAAGAATCAGTTGACTTATTGAAAAAGGCCTTATGCATGCTCTTTTTCCACCAACCTGGAACAACCAATTGAGAAGAAGCTTAAAGGGTTGCGACAACTAATGGTAGTACATATCCCGGCATAGTATATTTTTGGCTTGGAATGCATTGCATTATTTGAAGGAGTTACCCAAACACATTGGTTTTACATCTCAGGCTTAGTTGAGGGTGAAGCCTGTCTTTATTATCCCCATGAGACACATTGTCATACAGCCAGCTGTAACAATGTCATTCAATGTAAAAAAAAAAAAAATGATGCAAAAACATGTTGGGTTATTTAAAAAAAAAAAAAAAAAATGTAAATAGCAGGTGAAAAATGTTGTATTGTATTCCCTGCACGAGAGCAAGCAACAGATAAGAAACAAGCTCCTCCCATATCCTGATAGAAACGATTTGTCACTTGGGTATAGCAGGGTTTTATCAGTGCATATGGCTGTAGTATTGACTTTATAGAAGCTGTAGCTATTACTCACGCTCCTGTGTAAACACATCTTCTCTACTAAATAAATTTGACCTCTATGAGTGTGTGAAAGGGTGTAGATTGTTGATTTTGGTTTGCTTTGTGCTCTGTTTTGAGACACACAATAATGAATATAAAAGGTTTACATGCCAGAATGTAATTTAAAAACTTCCCACATTTTACTGTGACCTTATACAATTTAGTTATTTCTCAAACAGATTTTCTTCTTTTAATTCAATTGAACCTGGCATTTACACAGGTGTATGTGTACACTTTTTATATTCTCTGTATCACTGCTGTTTGAGAAGTGTACCGGCACTGAATGATTGATTGTGTAATCAGCCCCCAGACAAAAAGAGTTGCAGAACATACAATATGTGAGTTCTTTTTGTTTTGGGGATATGCAATGCAATTCCCAAAATTTACATTACCTGATCTTGATGAAAAGTTAATGCTTTAAATGTAATGGGTCACTGTTAATCAAAAATACTGTAGTTTTTACAATGGTGAAACTTGTTAATGTTTTCACTTATGTATTCTATTAAACTCAATCCCTAAAAAAAAAAAACACCATAATCCACCAAACTTTATACTTGACACAACAAGGTCAGGCGAGTACCGTTCTCTTAGCATCTGCCAAACCCAAACTCGTCCATTACATTGCCGGATGGAGAGGCGTGATTTTCACTCCAGAGCACACATCTCCACTGCTCCAGCTTTGCATTGCACTTGGGGATTTAAGACTTGAATGCAGTTGCTCAGCCATGGGAACCCTGTTCTTGAGCTAATCTGAATCAAATTCCACCCTCCTTCCCATGTGGTTTGCCCCTTCATGGCTGCTGTTCTCAATTGCTTCCACTTTGTATTTAGTATTGTGGAATTTGTCATCACATACCTTGCTGGAATCTTCTGAGCAGTCTGTATGTAAACATCTGTCCGCAACTGTATCTTTGTTGCTCATGGACTAAAGCAAAAGAAGAAAAGATTTCTTTAAATTGCTCACTTGTGGGACTAATAAAGGACAGTCTTATTTTAATTCTATGCACTACAATCTAATGATGGTCCTGTGATCAATCAGGCAACACAGCTAGGGTGGAAGACAAAGTGCAATATTCACATAGTGTTCCTGTAAAAGGGGGCTGAGCTAGCTCCGCTGATGAGGCTGGCTTTGCCACTGCATGGTAATGAAGTTGCCCTGTGTACCTGTGTTCTACAATCAAAGATTCATAAACTTTTTTTTTTTTTTTTCCTAAATTAATTTTTTTTGTGTGTGCAACAGTTGGGGATGGAGGGAATTCAGCAGGATTATGTCAGACTAGAGGAGCACCCTTTCTCCTCGGAGAAGAAGTGGATGGCTGTGTGTTCTGTCCATCGCACCCAGCAGGTGAGCAGACCTCTAGCTAATCGATCAGTATTAAGTACAAGATTAATACTTGCATAACCACAGTCTTTATGATCAGTGAGTCATGAGTGCAGGGGTTTGTGGGCCTTTTGTGGAGCTTTTAAAACAACACTTTAAAAATGGTAATGTGGTGTCATGTAACTACAAAAAATGTTTCTCTATGGGGACTGGACCTGTAACTTTAAATGGATCTAACTATGAATCTGATATGGATTTTTGTTGACCACTTGGTGTTTATTTCAGGACAAGCCTGGGACATACTTTATGAAAGGTGCTTATGAACAGGTCATTCGCTACTGTACTTCATACAACAGCAAAGGTACTGCACTTCTTCTTAATAACCAGCAGAGGGAGCTCTACCAACAGCAGAAGAGTTACATGGGCACTGCAGGTTTGAGAGGTAGGGCTGTAAGGTTAATTTAAATGTTCTGTGTCCTGTTTTTAGCATTTATTTTATAATCTATTGGAATTTGTGTTTCTAAAAACCAGAGAGTTTTGTATTTTTAAATGCATACGCCATTCTTCTCTTAATTAATTATTCATGTAATACTCTGGAACAAAAGTACTGTGAACATTGACTAGTCCTATGCAAAGTAAGTTTCATTTCTTCTTTCTACTGTCAAGTTGTCTTTACCAAGGTGTCATTTATGTGCTATAAGATGCAATAATAATTAAATGGGGTTTGTAATACATAGCCCTCTGTCTCCACAGTTCTTGCATTTGCATCAGGCACAGAGATTGGCAGCCTCACCTTTCTGGGCCTTGTGGGCATCATCGACCCACCAAGAGCAGGGGTTAAGGAAGCTGTGGGCACACTCATCAGCGCGGGGGTTGCAGTTAAGATGATAACTGGAGACTCACAGGAGACTGCAGTATCCATTGGTGAGTTGGTGTGTACATGCATGCTGTGAGTACACCTTCTTTTCAGAGTTTCTTGCTGTGTTTGTCTGCAGAGTTAATTTATTTTTTTCTTCTATTTTTAGCAAGTCGGTTGGGTTTATACACAAAAGGCTCCCAGTCACTCGCTGGCGAGGAGGTGGACCAGATGGACATTAATGAACTCTCTCAAATAGTACACAGGGTACAAGAGACACTTTTTAATTGCAATCAATGAATATGGCAGATTTGTGTTGTCTGAGACATGCATTCTTAAATTATGTGACCCTTCTGCAGGGCTTCTGCAGATTTTACAAATATCGTAAAACAATTTTTCAAACCCAGTACAGGTAATGAGTCTGTTAAAGGTCCCCTATTATGTTTATTTGAAGAAAAAAAAAATTTTTTTTTTGCTTAGTGGTCCCCTAATACTATATCTGAAGTCTCTTTCCAAAATTAAGCTGTGGTGCAGAATTACAGCCACTTTGAGCCAGACCCATAATGAAATGTCCCCTGGACGCGCTGTTTCAGTGTGTGTAGCTTTAAATGCAAATGAGGAGGACTGCAGTCTATAGAAGTGAGTGGGCACCAACACATCGAGCCGGTGGAGTTACTTTATTCGGGGAGGGAAACTCTGGGCAGACAAAGCATGAAAAACTGGATGTAACCTTTCCTTTTATGACTAGCTTAGGGGAAAAATTCCAGATAAGACTGTCTGAGCTGCCGCTCTCTGAATGGCAAAGCAGAATGGCCAAAGCAGTCTTTAAACACATCACCATTTCCAGCCACTGCAGGTCCATAGACAGTAGTAATGTTGAATAATTTTCTCAAAGTGGAATTTTCATTATATGGGACCTTTAACATTGAGAAAGGCAAAAGAAAATAACAGAAATTAACAGAAGGAAAATAAATATACAATAATATATTACCTAATATATATATATATAAGATATAAAGGGAATTTTTTTATTTTCTCTTTGTTTCCTTCCCGCCTTCTACAGATAGCAGTCTTCTACAGAACCAGTCCTGGACACAAGTTGAAGATAGTAAAGGTAAGGAGTTCTTATGACCATAAGAACCCTGTGTTAGTCATGGACTTTGGGAGAATTTTCCAGATTGAAAAGTTTTTTGAATATGGAAAAAAAACATATGAAGTTCTGAAGATTGACACATGAATGTATAATGAAGTACATAGTTCTTGTAAGACTGCATGAGAAATGTTTGCTAGCTTTCCGTAGTGAACCGTGTCACATGGAGCTGCGTGCGCTGCTTTCATATTCCAGCACGGAGACGGCGCCTTACCGCCCACCTACACTAAACTGTGTTTAACCCCCGTGTAACACACATCTCAACATGCAATTGCCATTTTAGTCTAGCATTCGTAGTCGAGAGTTCCGCAACGCGGACAGTGATGTGGCAGGCGCTCTGCTTGCCTCCGCAGACACCATGGGCCAATTTTGACCCCTGCACACTGTGGCTCATTTACGCGTGACTAGTAGAAAGGTGTGTTTTGATGGTGAACATTGCCTGTTGGCAGTGTAGCAATAGCATGTGTTCCCTATAGACTAAAATAATGAGAAATAGTTATGTCGTGGGATTTGTGAGGGTGCATTAACCACTCCAACTAGCTAGAACTGCGCTTTCACTTGATGTCCATTCTCAGTCTGAAGCCAGCTTTTACTCAATCCTCCTCGAACATTCTGAGCAGTCACAATACAGTCAGAGTGATCGTTTGATTTTTGTGTGAAGACACGCCTATTTTGATCCCTTGCTTACTTAATAGGATAATTAAATGTACATTGACATACTGTTCATTATGGAAATGTGATGCCTTGGTGCTTGAATCTGTTTTGTTCCTTGGTTTTCAGTTTAGAAAAATAAATTTCAACAAAATAGACAGAATAATGTGAACATGGGTGGTAGTAGCCTAGCGGGTAACACACTCGCCTATGAACCAGAAGACCCGGGTTCGAATCCCACTTACTGCCATTGTGTCCCTGAGCAAGACACTTAACCCTAAGTTGCTCCAGGGAGACTGTCCCTGTAACTACTGATTTGTAAGTCGCTCTGGATAAGGGTGTCTGATAAATGCTGTAAATGTAAACATGGAATGGAATAGTATGGCTGGTTTGAACAATACATGATCCTCTTTATAGTCCCTTCAGAACAATGGTGCTGTGGTGGCCATGACAGGGGACGGAGTGAATGACGCTGTGGCCCTGAAGGCTGCAGACATCGGCGTGGCCATGGGGCAGACAGGAACCGACGTCTGCAAGGAAGCGGCGGACATGATCCTGGTAGACGACGACTTCCGGACGATCATGTGAGCGACGCTGCAGATGTTGAGAATGTAACAGGCTTGTGCGGTTTCCAATGTGACCGCAGTGACACGCGTTTGTCTGATTTGCATCACATTCCACAGGTCTGCCATCGAGGAAGGGAAAGGAATTTACAATAACATTAAAAACTTTGTATGCTTCCAGCTTAGCACGTGAGTACTCTGGCTGGCTTTTGCTTTAGAGTTTGATGGACATCACGCATATGTAAACTTCTGGTTTCTCACTGCGGTTGAAATGAGCTGCTCCTCGCTTTCTCAGGAGCATTGCTGCCCTCACCCTCATCTCTCTGGCCACCCTCATGAACTTCCCCAATCCTCTAAATGCCATGCAGATCCTCTGGATCAACATAATCATGGACGGACCTCCTGCTCAGAGGTGAGCTCGCATGTACAGTCCTATCTTTCTATCAAACTGTGCACATGTGAATCCCCACTGAAATTGGACTACTTTATTTCGGTTAGTTTGGGCGTCGAGCCTGTCGATCAGGATATTATTCGGAAACCTCCACGGAACGTCAGAGACAGTATCATTACTCGGAGTCTGATACTGAAGGTCCTCGTATCCTCGTTCATCATAGTGTGTGGGACCCTTTTTGTGTTTTGGAGAGAGGTGAGAAAACGTAGTTTGTTTCATCACCAAAATAACATTTAAGTGTGTGTGTGTGTGTGTGTGTGTGTAGGGGCGAAAAATGCAACATTTCTTATTTCATTCCAGCTGCGCGACAGTGTTATCACACCAAGAGACACCACGATGACGTTCACATGCTTTGTATTCTTTGACATGTTTAATGCACTGAGCTCTAGATCGCAGGTACGTGTTTGACACCACATCCAGCTTGTCCACCACACTGTGTGGTGATGCAGACCAATATATGTGCTCTGGTTTCTAGTGTTAAGTCACTGTAATGTTAATTTTTTTTTTTTCTACATTTACTTAATATCAGAAGCGATCAGATCTCACTTAATAAAACTAATTTTGCATGTATTCACATGATCACTACATGACTAATCATGAAGAGAAAATTCATGTTGCAAAAAGTGAGTCTGTGGTTGACTTTTGCATTTCCTTGTTTGCCCCTTTAGACCCGTATGGTACATGAGATTGGGCTTTGCAGCAACAGGATGTTCTGCTACGCTGTCATGGCCTCCATTTTGGGCCAGCTACTGGTCATCTACTTTCCTCCACTCCAGAAGGTCTTTCAGACTGAGAGCCTCAGCATCTTAGGTACAATTTTATTTTCACAGTTGCTTAATTATAAAGCAGCCAGATGATTCTTCTTGCATGGATATGAGGAGAAAATAACTGCTGTAATGAATCATGTGATAATATTGTAAAGCTTGTTATTCTCTGAATATCCTGATTCCTGTGTGAGATTACCTGCTGAATCTAATGCAGGTGGCTCAATGTAAAGAATGGTCATTATGATTTCTGTATAAATTAGTGGTGTCTCTTATGCAGTTTTTTTTTTTTTTTTTTTCCCCCTCTGCAGATCTGCTGTTTCTCGTTGGCCTGACATCCACGGTGTGCATAATTTCCGAGGCAATAAAGAAACTTGAAAGATTAAGATCAGTGAGAACTGACCGATCAGATTCTTTCCACGAAGTATGACGCACGTCATATTGAGCGTGTAACGGAGAAGGTGTCAGATATCGTTACTGGGATCGAGCTATTGCAGTCCCAAGACTAAATCCTCTCTGGTAAGGGAAGTCAGCAACCAGTCTGCCCATCATTTTGGTGTTCGCTGAGGAAGAGTGCTGCTGCTGTGTCAGATGCTGTCCTCTGGCCGGACCTCCCCTGAACCCTGAAACCTGCCTTTCTTTACGGAGTTCTGGTGTGCTACTCTGAGACTACAACTTTTTTCACAGAAACTCGAAGAACATTATTTATGAAATACTGTAAAAGACTGTTCAGACAGTGGCCATTGAGATCTTTTTTTT
Organism: Denticeps clupeoides; assembly: GCF_900700375.1. NCBI lineage: Eukaryota > Metazoa > Chordata > Actinopteri > Clupeiformes > Denticipitidae > Denticeps > Denticeps clupeoides. The sequence continues at coordinate 32,174,536 of NC_041711.1, read as the reverse complement.
TTTTTTTTTTTTTTTTTTCATTTCATCCACTTCCAAGAAGAAATTACTCTGCGTGGTTTTGTGCAACTACATGGATGTAATCTTTTTTGCATTCCAGCCGTGTTTATCATGCTACGGCACAGCTTTTTGAGAGAAATGGCTCTTCATGTTTTTAATCCTGACTACTTCAGTTTTTTTTTTTTGGGTGCTGGAATTATAAACCTTTTTTGAGGTACAGTTTTAACACTGGTTAAAAAAAAAAAAAAAGTAATCATCCATATGAAGAAATGTCCTAAACAAATTACATTTATTTTTAGTGCCCCCACTTTTCCCTTTCCCGGCCTTTTACTTTTCAAATTATTGTAAGCCAAATGGACAATCAGTATAGGATGGACCTTGTATAGGTGGATCTTTCCATCAGTTACCATTTCAGTAAAAGGTGGTGTTTAGTTTATCTTCAATAAAAGTTTTTGTGTTTTTATGTGTGCACTAATACGTACATTTTACTGTACAGGCTCCTGTCAGTTGTCATGTTTTGTTGCAAGTGCTTAATGCCTCACTTGATTCAGAAGATGACCACAAGTACACTAAAAAGTACCGGGCCGCCATGCCCTCTTGAAATTAGTCCTGGTTAAGGGTTTCTTTTGACTGCTTTGCCTCTACCACCATTTCACTTCTTTTCTCTCCAAATCAGAAAGGTCTGTGAAGTTGTGACAAGTCTGATTAGACTGTTCATCTTTGTAGATTTGAAATAATTTTAAGCCTACTCTTATGAAATGATTGTAAATTTTTTTTTATTATTTATTTTCATTGTGTATTGCACATATGGAAACATTTCTCTGTTAAGGCTGTTTGAGATTAAACTTATATATTCATATTTTCTATGAACCTTACAAATTGTGTGTGTGTGTTTTTTATTTATATATATATATATTATTATTTACTGTGTGCACAGTGTGCTGTGCTGCTGTGTATCACATGTGACAATCACTTCACTTACTTTAATGCATACTGCTAATTCTTATAATTTAATACAGTCTAAATGTTCATATTAATGCAATTATATTTCCTTATCTTTCTCCAGTACCAGGTTTTTACCTGTAGTAATAACAATCTAATTATGAGACATGCATTCTTATTGTTCTATACATGATACTAAAACTCGTATACATGGAAACATTTGAGGCGTTTTTTAAAACTCGTGTTGTGGATTTTGATCCTTATAATTGAGGCCTTATAATTGTACTGTATTTCAATTCAGTCCCAAAATGTGTCACATTTTCTTGACTTGGTGTTCTTTTTGGTTTGTACAGCTTTGCACTTTTGTCTGGTGCGGGGCTTATAAAAGGCACAGGGCATCTCCTCTTCAGCCTTTTGCTTAATCCTTCTTTCAATCAATTCCTCTTCCTCAATCACAAACCGCCCTGCGAATTGTTCTCTCAGTTCATCGACGTTCCGGGCAGCGTGCTGCTGTCGCGCTCCGTGTCCTGACTTGCTCGTCACCGACTGGACTATATCGTCTCCGACTGACCGCAGCACCGCCTCCTTCAGCTGCCTAAAGAGCAGTTGGGCCTGAGGCTTCTGCTGCAGCCTCGACTCCGGATCCGCTCCGCTCCTCAACTCCGCTGCAATCTGGTGGAGCAGCGGTCCGCAGTACAATCTGAAAAACGGAACAGCTCAGTGCCGCGCCGCAAGCCGGTGTGTTTTATACGTGTGGTGGGGTCTTACTGTGCACAGTTTGGCTCGGCCAGGGGAAAGCAGAGCAGCTGGTTCAGGTGGAGACTTGCTCTTAGACACGTCTTCCATTCGCAGAATTTGTGGGCGGTCTCCCGGTCTGGGCCGGCAGCTTCTTTTTTCAGCTTTGCGCACTCTTCACCCATCTCTGTTAACAAGTACCCACAACAGAGTAGAAGTGAAGTGATTGTCACATGTGATACACAGCAGCACAGCACACGGTGCACACAGCGAAATTTGTCCTCTGCATTTAACCATCACCCTTGGTGAGCAGTGGGCAGCCATGGCAGGCGCCCGGGGAGCAGTGTGTGGGGACGGTGCTTTGCTCAGTGGCACCTCAGTGGCACCTGGGCAGATTGGGGTTCGAACCATCAACCTTCTGATTACGGGGCCGTTTCCTTAACCGCTAGGCCACCACTGCCCCTTTTTTTTTTTGAACAAAGGGGTTGGACCACTGCAGAGGACACCTTTCACCATGAGCGCTGTCCATAAGACACCTATGTCGCATCAGAGGCCTCCTGCAGAGCTTAGTTCTTTCTAAGGTCCACCGTACATTAAGAAACGTGCGGGAGAACGTCCCTGGGGTTTTCATACCTGCCTGTCTGCTGAGCACAAATCCAAGCAGCAGGGCCATAAAGTGCTCCCTGCGCGGCCGGGAGTGCATCAGCCAGAAGCGCGTGACGTACACGGGGAGGTGTAGTTCAAGCGGAACGGCATCCGAAACCTCCGTCACACCCAGGGTGTCGAAGAGGACCTGTAAACGCTCGCGCAGTGGCGCCTGGAATGTGAACGAGGGAGATTTTTCAAATTTCCCCTATAAATTCCACAAAAAAAAAAGAAAACTGGGCGTGTACCTTCTGAAGTGTCTCCAAAGTCAGATGTTCACCGGACGCAGGAACAGCTGCTTTGACCTTAAATGTCTTCAATTTCAACCCCTCCCGGTCACACTCGTCGACGTAATGTTCATGGCCGTGGTTTTGCGCTCTGCCCGCTTGCTGCTTTCCGCAAAGCAACAGACCGTAGACCACCTGCCTGATGCTGCGAGAGACGCCATTGCTGCTGGGCAAGTCACAGTTCTCAACCTGGAAGGACAATCGCACTCTATGCAGCACCAGGGCGTCAATGATGATGGAGCCAAGCTTCCCTTTGGCCAAAGGCTTCAAAGTCCATGCCGGCAGGACCTGCAGTTTCTCAGGGACGGGTTCTGATACGGCGCCCTGTAAGAAGAACTGTGCCAGGGTGCATCTGCTGAGCTTGTACTCGTTCATGCCGTTGGTCAGCGCCACTATGACTTCCACCTGCTGCTGCTGGCTGACGTGCCTTGTCACCTCCGCGATGGCCATGTTGGGCTTGCGGAATTTGGATAGCCAGCGAAGCAGCCCATCGATGCGGGAAAAGCGACCGCTGCAATTGGCGAAACGTTTCCAGTTGAGGGACACGCCCATTGTGTGCAGATTAACATAGTCGTTCCCAGCCAGGGTTGCGAACAATGGAAGAAGGTCGTAGTTCATGTTGTTGAATGAGGCGCAGAACCGTGAGACTGTGAAGATTCGTGCACAGATGAAGTCTTTGCCGCACCACTTGTTCCACTGGAAACATCCAAAAGGCAAAAAACCGGCATGCAGCTTAAAAATGTAGAAGTCACTGTCATTGGACAGCACTGGACAGTTCCATTCATTGGCCAACGCTGCCGTTTCCGCGTCAGCTTCGCCCAAGCACTGAACAAAGTTCACTCCCAACTTAGTCAGAACTTGTTTGAAGACGTTTTTCAGGAGGGCCGGAGGGACATTCGTGCTGCAGTCTCTCCCTAATGATATTTCGTTAGCATTCTTAATTTTGTCCTTAGCACGTTGGTCCAGAGTTGCCAGCTTTTTGTCTGAAGGGTCACTTCCCCCGTCAAGGACCACGTAGGGGTCTATGCCACAGTGTCCCAGGGCTGAGAAAAACTCCTCGATTATCATTTCAAAGGCGAAGTAATCTCCTGCATGCTTCTGGTCCAAATTTGAGTCGCTATATAGACAGTTCATCAAATTGCACCCGTCAATAATTAACTTGCTCTGTCTGAATTCACAGGCTTCCAGAAACTGGCAGTTTTCGGATATGTAACTGTACAGCCCCTTCACACCCATGATGCTTCCTTGTAAATTGCTATAACAAAAACCAAAAAATAAGGATATAAATTGTGGTTAGAATGGATTACACCCTCCTGTCCCCAGTCCTGCATACAGGACAGCTTTGTCAATATGGCTGTCGCTCTAAAGTCGGATCCTATCATATCAGTCAAAATAACTTCAACACACCCACTCTTGGGACATGAAATAATAAATATTTTATTTGCATAATATTGTAATATTGCTTACCGTAAAAGCGGACGGCGCAGAAAGCGACGGTCCGCCTGCTGCGCACTTTCTTTCTTTTATGTCCGTGGGCTGGAAGCCGAAAGTCATGACGATGCCGTGTTTTACGGAAACGAAACTTTGATACCGTGTTTCATTTATGGATTATTAATGACGTCCCGTGTTTGGACGTGCATTTCATGGCAGGCTGCTGTGCCACAGAATTCCCCCTGCCTAATTCTGGCTGGGAATGTCCTACAGACACCAAACTTGCACCACTTACTCATATCTCTTCCTCATTGATGCTACAGAAATTATTTTGAGCCGGGCTGTAAGGAAGAAAATCTAGGTGGGGGGGGCATTTCATGGCAGGCTGCTGTGCCACAGAATGCCCCCCCCCCCCCCCCCCCCCTTGCAGTTACAACTATGATTTGAATTTACTCTAAGATTTATATGAACTAAAATACACAGAAATAAAAAAAATGCTTTTCCAATAACTTTGTTGTTAAGATCAATAAAATGAACAATATCAGCATTATAAGAAACAAATTTTGTACAGTAATTATTAAATTAACACTTTTTTACAATCATTAAACAGTTAACACAAAACTAATTAAGGAAAAAAAGTTACATACTCCAAGCAACAAAACAATAAATAACAATAATGTGCAGTTATTACAAATTCAATTTTTTAAAGTGCTCATGCTATTTACAAGTTTCTACAGTCTTGATGGCGGATGGCGGATGCATTGAACACTAATCAGCTGCATGCTGGGCACAGGTACTCCTTGTCCACTGGAGGATGCTGGACACAGCTTACGTGAAACCACCGTTTACAACGGTCACAGCAAATCTGGAAAATAAATTTGAAAACAGACAAACACACAAATAAATAAAACAAATATTTTCTGAGATGTATTGAAATCTGTGTCTAATCTTTATACAGCAGAGTTGATGTGTACACTAATAGTATACCATGACTGAGGTTTAAAGAATGTATTGCAGAGAGTACCCTGAATTAGCAAAACAGTTGTTATACATATTTATGTGTGTTTTAATAGCATTTTGGTCTGCATTACACGTGGGGAAATGGAGAGTGACAGGAAATGGGAGGGAGAGACAGGGTGGGATGACATGCAACAATCGCCACCCAAGTTTTTAGTTTGAAGTTACCCTTGTGAGTCTCTATCCTCACTACCACAATAATAGCACATGCTGCTGAGATTGTCTGCAAAAACAAGAAGAGGTTACATATTAACCTAGAAGTATATTGTAAACATTTAACACTAATAAATGTTTATTCATTATTATTTCTACATACTGTATTAAAATGCTAGATTGTATTAAGTTGGTTCTTGTTAATTTATGTCTGAGATTTAAACAGAATGGGATAATCTATGACAAAGAAGAATACATACCAGATTCCTGGAGGAGGGTGGTGGTTATATCCAGCCTCATTTTGTTTACCTCTTCCTCGGTGGTGTCAAAACTTAAAGTTTCACCGATCAGAATTTTTTCTGCAAACTGAAGAGAAGATTGATTGGTATAACTTAGAAGCACTGAATAACAAAAAAACTTTAAAAACTTAAATACTGTACTAACCATTAATGCCAGGACACCACAAGATACTGTGTCTTGCTGGAGAGAATGAGGCAGGGTGCTGCATGACCACCTTGAAATGTTGTGGCCCTTCTTCCGCATAAAGGCTCTGACAAATGAATACAAAGTGAAACACTCGTGAAAATGCTGACATATGATAATTAGCTTTTGGTTTTCAGTAAGGCACCAGAGAGCCAAATTTACCTTGTTGTCTCCTCGCAGCTTTTCTGATTAGTTGCTGTCTCTCCCAAAGGATCCAAAAACAGGCATCTCTTCTCATGTGGATACAGAACCTGTGTTTGTAAAGTTTGAATTTTACATTTTCAGGCATTAACAAACATTAAGGATTTTACAGAAAGACCTACTAAATAATTCCTTTTGACATTTTTAGGAAATATATCTTCCTGCAAGAATGCTGGCATGTAGATATGGTGTTCTTCTTCAAAGCTCAGAAATATAGGAAGACCTATCCAAAACACTGACTCCCTGTGGAGGGTGACTAAGATATTGTAGCTATTGTATTGCAGTACCCACTGCCAAAAAGTCTAAGAAATCATGATTGCATATGTTCAACTGAGCAGCTATGTTTTTTTCATGTGCATGATTTGTTAGCTTTGTATAAAGATGGATTAAATACCCATCCCAAAATCTAAATGTCCTGTCCCTTGTAATCTGTTGCATATCTCATAAAGCATTGAAAAGGTGAAAAAAACATTAAAATATTGTCATCAATTCTTTTATCTAATAAGAAGATATGACTGAAGCAAACTGAGTATCTTGTTTCATCTACACTAACTGTGTGATACCATTTGAGACAGTGTAATTCACAAATGGCAATCTTACTGTCAGAATCCAGTGATGGTTCTTGTTGATAACCCCCACAATGACATCATACTTCATTGGATCCATCTAAGATTTGATGAAAAACATCATTATTCTTGCCCTCATTGAAAACAAAATTGCAATTGCTCAATCATGTTCCACTACATACTCGCAGTCTGGATAGTTTTCTATCCCAAATTGCTGTCGTGGCAAAGGAATCGATGACAGCTGCTTTGCATCCTTGTTTGGTGTTATATCGCCGCACCAGTACTGTCAAGTATGCATTGATGACCTGTGAAACAGTTACATTTGGTCTAATGCATTGTATTTCCATTGTCGTAAAATTGAAGATGAGTCATTTCACGGTTTGGTGTCTGTAGGGCATTCCCAGCCAGAGTTAGGCAGGGGGGGCATTCTGTGGCACAGCAGCCTGCCATGAAATGCCCCCCCACCTAGATTTTCTTCCTTGCAGCCCAGCTCAAAATAATTTCTGCAGCATCAATGAGGAAGAGATATGAGTAAGTGGTGCAAGTTTGGTGTCTGTAGGACATTCCCAGGGGGGGGGGCATTCTGTGGCACAGCAGCCTGCCATAAAATTTATCGCCGTTTTGTATTAAAAGACGACAGAAAAGCAGAAATATTTCCGCCAAATGAGTTCAGCAAAGTGTGCGAAACATCATTCAAGTAAATCAATTGCCTGAAGGTGACTAAAGTATTTGCAGAATCGAGCGTTGGATAGGAAAAGCAGTACCGTAGCGTTCAAATGAAGTTTTCACTGTCACATTTGTAACGACAAATGAGAACTTAATGAGAACTTAATGAGAACTTAAGGTTTTAATTGTGGGACACCACTACAAACAAGTAATTTGGGTATTCTTAAAGCAAGAAAAAAGTGACAGTGAGCGGCAGCTTCTGTTGCGCTGGAGAAGTGACTACGCCGTTAAAAAGAGCGATGACGTCAAGGGAGGCAATCTGTGGTAGGGGGCAGTTTAGAGCACAACACCTGTTTTCCCAATGTCACATGTCCCTCATCTCGTCGCGAGCACGTGACTAATTCAAGCATTCTGATTGGCCGCCGCTCATTTAGCTCCGGGAAAAGGCTCATGTATCACGCGCAGCTCGAATGAATCGAAACCCGAGTCACGAGTCCATTTCGAACATTTTAGTTGTAGAAACGTAATAGGTGTTAAAGATGAACTTATGATTATGCACATATTGTAACAAATGAATATCATAATTTCTGACGTCAAACACTTCCTGCTTATTGGTTGTTTATGCCCTAACTGTGAACGCTAGAAATGAACAAAATACGAGCGACAAGTTTAGCCGTGTTCTCCAGTTATGCGTATTTAGCATGTGAAAATGGAACTTTCTGGAACTGGAACGTAATAGAAAACCAATTTTAATCGCATTAATAATATAATAATATCATAAGACATAATTTTGTGTCAGTAGTATGTATTTTCAGAATAAACATAACAGTGATACAAATGTTTTTGCATATAATTTCACATTAAATGAGAAGTGGTTGCTTCCGTATTCTACTAATATTAATGTTGCTCAATGAGACTGTAAAACCAGAGTGAAAACTGAGGTTGTCTTGTCTGGCAACGCAACACAACCTAATTGTTTGGTTTCACAAGCCTTGTTCTCAACTAAAACAGGTCTGGATCTGTTCTTCTGCTGGATGGGAGCAAACAAGTGCACTTGTCATTGTGATACACAGCACAGCACATGGTGCACACGATGAAATGTGTCCTCTACCTTTAACCATCACCCTTAGTAAGCAGTGTGCAGCCATGACAGGCGCCCGGGGAGCAGTGTGTGGGGACGGTGCTTTGGTCAGCGGCACCTCAGTGGCACCTTGGCGGATCGGGATTTGAACCTGCAACCTTTTGATTACCACTGCCCCAAATCTGATCATTTAGTCTGATCATAGGCAGTGGTGGCCAAATGCAGAGGACAAATTTCACTGTGTGCACCGTGTGCTGTGCTGCTGTGTATCACATGTGACAATCACTTCACTTTACACTTTACACTTTAAACCTGAAATTTCAGCATACACAGTGTACCATACATGTTCCTTTTCAGGTAATTAGTCTCATTAGTAAAATGAATAAAGGTTTCATCCTAATAATAGAGGCAGAGGTGGCCTAGTGGTTAAGGAAGCGGCCCCATAATCAGAAGGTTGCCGTTTCGAATCCCGATCCGCCAAGGTGCCACTGAGGTGCCACTGAGCAAAGCACCGTCCCCACACACTGCTCCCCGGACGCCTGTCATGCTCACTCAGGGTGATAAATAAATGCAGAGGACAAATTTCTCTGTTTGCACCGTGTGCTGTGCTGCTGTGTATCACAAGTGACAATCACTTCACTTTAACTTTTTAAACATGCTCAGATGTGTAGTACCAAACTATACATTAGCGTACCACGTTTTTTATTTAACAAACCAGCTTTACAGTCTGACCTGCTGATCAAACATAAACCGAGGAGAATCATCTACGAACCTCTTTAAAAATAACAAAAAACAAAAATAAACAGAATTCCTTCGCTTGGCGACGGAGTGATGATCTACTACATTTCCCACAACGCACTGCGCCCCGCGCGACGCGTTTTCAGCAGGCGAGCGCGCTCATCGACCCACGACAGCGAATCGAAACACGACCATGTGCGAGCAGCGCGGAGACGATCTTCGGTCGTTTTATTAACAGTTCCGAGAGGAAACGCTTCCCGGTTCGGCTCGTTGTGGGGCTCGTTGTGGGGCTCGTTGTGGGGCTCGTTGTGGGGCTAGCTGAGCGCTAGCTGAGCGTTAGCTGTAGCCTGTGTTGCCATGACAAGACCGCAGTAACAACGTCAAATCATTACTCACACGAGGCAGGTATGCTCTTGTGCTTTTCTCTTGTGCTATTTGTCCATAATCGATCTGTGAAAGGTGCTTTATTAGATAGGATGAGATGATCCTTTATTAGTCCCACAAGTGGGAAATTTACATTGTCACTGCAGAAAGTGGACAGTACAAGATAAGAGCAGTGAACGACGATAGTACAGACACTATGTCGACTGTATAATATAAAGGTTCATAAACAGTCCTGGAGTAGAAAAAATAAAACAGTGAATGTGAGTTGCAAAAATAGATGTATGTAGGTATATACATAAAATATATATATATATTTGGTGATTTGTGAGCTTATAAGTAACTGTCATATGTGTTGGTGCCTTTCCGTGCAGGGACATGGAGAACTACAGTAAAGCTCGCACCGTGGAGCAGCCGTGCGCCTGTCCCTTCCCCGACCTCTCCAACAGCGCCCCAGTGGTGCGCGTCAAAGATGGCAGCAAAATCCGCAACCTCATGAGGTTCGCGCTGAGCCGCATGGAGGGGAAAGCCGAGAAGTCCGGGCCTGGTGACAGCGAGGGGGCAGGCACGGGCGCCGAGGTCCAGCCCTGCCGGCAGATCATGTTCACCGGCGCTGGGCCCAGTGTGGCCAAGGCCATAAGCTGCGTGGAGATCCTGAAGCGCAGGGTGCGTGGCTTGCACCAGCACACCAGGCTCATGTATCACGCGGTGCAGGACGTGTGGGAGCCCCTGGTGCCAGAAGCTGGGCTGGACGCCCTCACGGTCAGCAGGAACGTGCCAGCCGTGTGGGTGCTGCTCTCCAAGGACCCTTTAGACAGCACTCAGCCCGGGTACCAGGCGCCAGGCTGCTTTGACACTTTGTGGACTCAATATGCAAAGGAGGAAGCAGCTGGCCACAAACATGGGCAGAGGAGGAAAAGGGGAGGTGGGACGGGAGGGTCGGGGCGCGGGAAGGTCTCTGGCAGACAAGCGGGTCCCCCAAAAGAAGCTCGTAAAACCCAGTGATGGCTGAGGAGGTATCAGACAGGCGTTAGTTTTTTTGTTCTCAGGGCAGTATTACGAATGGAATTTTGTTCTTTTCTTTTTGTCACTTGATGGTGATTTGCGCAGTAAAATGTAAATTGCTGAAATAAAAATAAGACATTTCCTTTGTCATTCTACACTATTTGTTTTTTTCCTCTGCAAAGTCTTTCTTGCACCTTTCTTATGCAAACCTTTGAGTAAAATGAAGGGGTTTTGAATATCAAATGGGGCTTAGAATCAAAAGCGTTGCCCTGGTTTATATAAGAGTACTGGCTGGCCCGAGTGCACAGCTGTCTCCGGTAAGTCTGTATTTGATACTTGTTTGTTTGCAGAGTATTTGGTTATTACTTATTGTAGTGTTAGTTTAATTATGTATAATTCATTTAACTCTGCAACACAGCTGTCATGTTGCACATTTCTTGATTGCCATTTGAAAAATAAGTAAAATGGAATAATCTTTTGAGAGTGTTGGGATTTATAGGTCAAGACAGTTAAAGTGCAGTCCTGCTTAGATAACTTTCTCAAACCAAGAGTGATTTGATGAGTTTTTATATATATATAAATGCAATGTATAGAATTGCTGACTGGACTTTGGCATTATTGTAAAAAGTTGAAGGCTGTATAGAAGTTTGATCCAGTTTAAAGCTCGGAGTGCCTATGATGTTACCAAGGGCCAGCAACTTTATGCCACATGTTCTGGAACTGCCGTTATTTGTATAATTCCTGAAAAAAATTCATTTTTACCGTCATGTTATTTTTAAGCAATAAGCGATTGAACCTATTCAATATATCACCACTTTTGGACACCCTACCAGACACAATTCTTACTAAATCCCAAGCTAAGGCGGTAGCCTTTGCCTCATTAATGGCCAGAAGGCTTATTCTTCTGCTGTGGAAATCAGACAAGCGCCTCTCTTTCAGTGGCTGGAAGAAAAAACTATTTGGTGCGGTGCAAACTGCAATGCAGCCAAGGTAATCGCTTGGAAAGGTTCAAAGCCGTATGGTCACATTTATTAAGTATGTTAAATCATCAAGATAGAGTGCGACATAGACATCCCCATATGACGAAAATAAAATTTTATTGTAACCTATTTTGTTATATATGTATATGTATGTACGGGTGGAGGGGGGGGTAGATGGGTTGACAGCTGTGTTGTTTTTATTCTCTTCTGTCGTAAAATTGAAAAATAGAAACATTATGAAAAAAACGAGAACTGGCAATCCAATTTCAAACAAATACGGTAGTGTGTGATATGCAAAGTGGCTACTGATTTCCAAATCTGCCTTAATGAGACTATCACCAGGGTTTCATTTTGTGTCCTGTTCACCCGTGGCAAATAAAAGCAAGTAACTGTTCCGATATACATATGTTATATTTTTTATTTAAAAAATATATTTTTTTTTCAATGTATGGTCGACTACATTTAGAATTTACAATTAAAACATGTAAAAGGACATAGTGCCTTTGGAGCATTTACTTTTTAATTTAATTACCTTTAAACATGTATCGTGTTTGCTTTTGACTCAAAATATTCAAGGAGGCTTGTTAATATCTGAAGCCACTTGTATTGTTTCATTCACAGACTTCCACCTGCAACCGACCTCTGACCTCTGTAGCCATGCTGCTGATAGCGTTTCTGGTTTTATTTTTTTGTCATGGTAAGATATAACCTGATTCTTTCTTTGTAATAATCGTAATAATTGACAAATGTGAGTTGATTGATCTGACGGACACAGTGTTATGAAGCCCAAGTAAAAGTAAATGTGTGCTTTGCAGGATTGTCTTCCGATAGAGACACCGGCACCGTCTTCTATACCGCTTTCCCAGAAAACGTCGCCTTCTATGACCCTGTGCCTCACAACATCAGCCTCCTGTTAACTGCAATGTACAGCAACACCAATATTACTGTTACTATAAAGGGGATCAATTTCCAGTGGACAAATAGTTTTAATGCAGGGGTTACGTTTGAGCTGCCGCTTCCTCAGGATGCTGAGTTGCAAAGAGAAAGAATCTCTAACAAGACAGTGATGATCCAAAGCAACTCGATGATCTCTGTGCTCTCCGTCACTCGGCGGCAGAACAGAATCCAGACAAAAATTGTGCCACCGTGGAGAAGAATGGGAACTTCCTTCCACGGTCCTGCTTCGATCCAAAGAATGCCCAACGTCAGTGATCCTTTGTACAGCATGAAGGTCACTGTAATAAACACAGTGAAGAAAAACACAATTAAGGTGCTGCAGGGTGGAGTTGTTACTGACCAAGAGGTGGCTGATTCCTACCAGATCGTTCAGTTTAATATAACTGGCTCATCATCAGATGTGCAGATAAAGTCTCAAGCCATTGTGGCCGTCCTGATCAGCCATCCTTGCTTAGAGTTTTATAACTGCAGCTGTTATATGGCAGTCATTCAGTTACAGCCAGACGCAATGCTGGGGAACGGTTTCGTTGTGCCTCCCATCCCTGTGAAGGACGATTCAGACCAGCCAGATCTTCTAGTGATATCAGACCAGAGGTTTGCGCTCCTACAAGGTCCTCCTCTCTTTAATGGCAGCGTTCAGGAGTCATCAGCCCTTGTAGCAATAGACCCGGCGCTTGGAACGAACAATCTGCAATTGACGTTCTCTACAAACACGAGCCTCGTTCTCATTGGGCCATACTTCATCATCAATGTCATTCCACAGAGCAGTCTCGGTGCCTGTTTTCTGGTGCACGCCGTGATGAATTCTCCCAGGAAAGCTTTGCTCATAGTCGATACTAACCAAAGGTTTGATGTTCACCTGGGAAAAAATGCATTCTCTCCCTCGTTGAACTGGGTGCCAATAAGTGGCACCAACTTATCTTGGACGGTAGTGCAGCTCAACCGGAGTACACCACATATCATCTGGCACCCGTCGACACAGATGGCGGTGTACGTGTCCGACTCCCTCAGCGCCACGGTCTGGAACGCAGCCATCAATCTGAGCGAGCAGCCAGGTAGCTTTTTCCCTTCTTTCACAATTTATGCCGTTCATGGTAGAGGAGACCTGAACACTTGTTTGTCTCCTAACAGATTACTCCGGCTGCTCTCTCAAGTACGTGACACCTTTCCTGCTCAATGTAAGCGGGACCTGGGCCGAGTCGCTGCACAACTGCATAAGTCCGAGTGCCGAAATGCTCAGCATTAGCAACTCAAATATACAGCAGCAAATGGCCCAAAACTTGGAACCGTCAGGTGACCCCAAAGAGGCGTGGATTGGCCTTCGCCGTAGGCTGCTCAACGAAGAGTGGTACTGGCTAAATCGAAATCCCGTGGTCTTCACCAACTGGGCAGCAAATGAGCCGAAAGGCTCCATGGACGGCATGTGTGCCACAGTGTCCTTAGGACCAAGTGGGATCTTCAGCTGGCACAGTCGCAGTTGCTGCCTCTCCCTGCAAGCTATCTGCACGCCAAAAAAATCGATCTTTTCCATCTGATCCGAGCTTTCAGTCCGTTTTTTTTACCATTTTCCACCATTTTTTAAATAATACTACAGATCAGGCTTCATTCTGTAGTAGTGTTGGGTGTAGAATGCTGCAGCTGTAGGCTATACACTTCTTTTTTTGATTTGGTTCTCTCAATGTTATTACATTAATTTTATATATCTGAGATACATAAGGTCCTGAGAAGGACCATAGGGTAAATAACAGACTGTTTACACCTATAGATAAAAGGCATAATGTTTGTAATATCACGACAACCCTCACTAGTTGTACCATGCACTGATAATTTAAAATAATAATGTTTATATAATAATGTTTAGCTATTTATTGAGTAGAAATGTATGAGTAGGATTTCAGTCACATTTGTTATTTTACATCCCTCTAATAAAAATATGAAATGTAAGTTGAGCATCCACATTAAATAAAGTTGATCAGAAATACTAACAGCAGAGTACTTTAATTGAAAAGAATCAGAATTGTATTCTTTCTGAGCAGAAGACAGTACTACATAATTAAACAGATTATTTTTTATTGTTGCTTGAATGAAAAGGTTTAGAATAGGAATTTTCAATGTGAACTTCTGAAAAATACACTTTTGCTTCACAAAGTACACTAGAAAAAATGATTTGTTTTCTTCAACGTAGTACATGTGTGCATGCGTGTGTATATGTGTGAATGCATCAGTGAGTTATGCAAATGACCCAGGATGGTAATTTCTCCTGAGCCATCCACACAGCCATTCCTAGAAACAGGATGACCTTAGTGCCCAGAGAGAACGACAGGAGCAGCATCAGTGGAAACTCTTCGAGGGAATTATCCTTAGCAGGACGTTCCAGGTCGGACTGTGCTATGAAAAGGGTGGCCTGGTCTTTCCCCAGGGGGTTGGTGGCTGCACAGGTGTACTGTCCCCCGGGCTGAACGTCCTGGAGCTGACTTGATGTGTGATGTTCCGCTGGTCCTTCATGATGAAGAGGGTATGCAGGTGCTCCTTCCAAAATGTCTTCCTTGCCAATCCACTGGATGTCGGGCAGGGGTGATCCTTGAACACGACACAGGGCTTTGTAACCAGCATTCTCACTGGGTACCACTGAAACGCCCAAGATCCGAGGTGGGGCTAAACAGAGCAGCATAAAAGTCATGAACATAATTATGAGTCAAGATCTGTAAATGAACCAAAGGTTCAGCTCTGCAGCATTGGTTTCTCATACAAAATGAAAATTAAAATGGATAATGCACACAAGTGCATGGTCAATTTATTAAATAATTTGTTACGACTTTACCTTCCACACGCAAGCGAGTGCCCATTTTATTTTCAAAGCTGCTCTGGGGATGCCCTGGAATCTCTACCCGGCAGTAGTAGCGACCACTGTCCTGCAGGGCGGCGCTGTTGACCCTGAGCGACAGGTCATGCTCACGCGGGTTGCCCTCCAGACGGTAGCGCTGGTCCTGTTTGGGGTCGTCCTGGCACAGGTTGGCATCGTTTGGACGCTGATCGTTGGCTACGGTGCACTGGAGGAGAAGAGTGGCCGCCTGGCCGTGGCCCAGCCTCCACACCACCTGAATGGAGGAGTGGTGTGTGTGGTGCGGGTGGGTAAAGGAGCAGGGCAGCACCACAGGGTAGCCCTCTATAGCCCTCATCTCAGTCGGCATGTTCATTGACCAGCCGTCATCATGTGCCACCGGAGCTGCGGGAACGCTGATGAATGAGTCACTGAGGCTGCATACACACATCATTTGACAGTCTTATGACCTAATTTGCCTATTTTCACCCCAAAGTGTCCTTACTTTGTATTATACCCCAAATGATGCATCTTCAACATGTATGCACAACTAGAATATCAAAACATAACCTTTATTAACACCCATACCTTTTAGGTATGTAAGCTGATGCTGAAATGGTTTAGAAATTTTAGAATTTTACTCTACCTGTTTTGTGCAGAAGGAGGAGGATAAGAAAAACGACAAAGAGAGTTTCTTTGCCCATAGTCTTACTGCTGAAGTGTTGGACCAAGTAATGCATGAGGATCCTCTACTCACCCATGTCTGTGTCCTGTCAGTGAGTCACCAGCGTTCAGACGTACTGTCATAGGAAAACTGTCGGGGCAGCTTATCTACAGGGGAAAAGGAATGTTATAGACTTTTCATGCACATGCAATTGTTATTCTTTCAGATATTATTTGAAAGCACATATTTCATTATGTGCTATGTGATAAGATATCAGAATCTGAATCATATTTATCTTGATATATTGAAAATGTAAAATTTTAAGGCTATACTTTAGAATCAGCAAAAGACCAGGGAACGGAAGCTTTCCTGCCAGCACTGACTGAAGCTACACTTTCTCCCTCCTTTTAATCGCTGACATCACAATCAAAACCTTGGTCACTAATTATGGTGATATGTTAACTATTTTAACTATACATAACTCTTACTTATACTATTGGATTAGCTCAGGAGTTAAAAATGTATTAAAATAAAGCCGAATTTAAAGTGCAGATCAATGTCTACACTCAGAAGAGGTAGTAGAGAACTGCATTTCACAAGATCTTTGCTGTGTTTAGCATTTACTGATGTGATCATTGTAACTGCCATTGTAGGTATTCAGCTTTCAAGACAGAAGAGTCATCTCTCTTAATGTGACTGTACTCAGAACAGAACTAAGGAGTAAATCCTTACAAAGAAAAAAGGACAAGCAGTGGGGTGGTGGTGGCCTATCGGTTAAGGAAGCTGCCCCGTAACCAGAAGGTTGCCGATTCGAATCCCAATCTGCCAATGTGCCACTGAGGTGCCACTGAGCAAAGCACCGTCCCCACACACTGCTACCCGGGCACCTGTAACGGCTGCCCACTGCTCACTCAGGGTGATTGGATAAATGCAGAGGACAAATGTCAATGTGTGCAATGTGTGCTGTGCTGCTGTGTATCACATGTGACAATCACTTCACTTTTTTTTTTTTAAAGGACAAGCTGGGACTTATATTGGAAATACATGGGGAAACTAATTAGGGTCCACATGGAGACCAACAACGATGTAGTGACACCTGGTGGGCCAGAGGAGCCAGAAAGTTACAATGACAGACCTTTCTAGACTCAGCAATTCAACAGTGAAAAAAATATAACATAGAGTCATACATATACAAATGTGTAGATAAAAATAATTGATAAAGTCATGTAACCTTTTGTGTTTTCCTGTTCATGCATTCAGTGCAGTGGGCCATGTTGGTTAAAAAGGAACTGAACGGAATACAGGGAATGGATGTCATCCTGCCATGCTTCTTCACCCATCCCGAGCAGGAACATTATCAAGGTTCTATTTATGTTAAATGCATTAAAGAGAGAACTGACAAGGAGCCGTTCCTCAAATGCAGGTTTTGAAGAGGGTTCCAATCGCCTGCATCTTGAGCATCTTGAGACCCTCGGCAGTGTGATCTGTCTCTGAAGTTCACAGACAGTGGAATGTACTGTGGGACTAGACAACAAAGCAATGAGTTTTCAGAGCAAACCAGGAACGAATCTCACTGTGACTTGTGAGCACCACACAAACCCTCTGACTTATATTGCATTTCATCACCATTTGTACAGAAATGAATGATTTTATTCATGCCTAGGTCCACCCTGGATAGTTTGCCTCTCACTGGTACAAATAAAGGGAGTCTGGAGTGTATGGCTGGTGGCAGTCCAGGACCAGTCATCACCTTGCACTCTTCATCCAAGGGCCTGGTGAGAGCAGGAATCAAACAAACCAAAGAGGACCTTTACAGAGTCAAAAGCTCACTGCAGATCACCACCCAAGATGTCTACACTTGTTGGGCAATGAATAAGTAGGGCTCAGTGGAGATGGATTTTACTTTGGTTACCAGGCCCAGGCTGGTTTTTGTGGTGCTTACCACTGAATTTGCCTTTTTTTTAAAGGAGCAGCTGACTTCTGGTGCTTTGAAAACAGGTATTTATAACTCAGCAATAATTTAATGGACTTGGGCATGCTTGGTTATTTGTGTGACACCCCAGGGCCGTCACAACTGAAGCCAATTAAGCATGAATACTCAGTACTCCTTAAAAGCCAGTCGGCAGCATCCAGTAGGTGCTGCAACATTAATGTGGAATTAGTTTTAGTTTCCTTGTGCTGTTTGTATTGTTAATAAAAACCCTTGTGCAAAGATGTATCCCCCCTGTGCTATTAATATTTAAAATATTTACATTTACAGCATTTATCAGACGCCCTTATCCAGAGCGACTTACAATCAGTAGTTACAGGGACAGTCCCCCTGGAGCAACTTAGGGTTAAGTGTCTTGCTCAGGGACACAATGGTAGTAAGTAGGGTAAGTGGGTAGTAAATTGGTTCTTGCCATAATATGGATTTTAACAGTTGTCCAATAGGTCTGTCGGCTGTGTAGTAACCTGACCTCTGCACAACACAACTGATGGTCCCGACCCCACTGATAAAGCAAGAAATTCCACTAACTAACCCTGATAAGGCACACGACGACCTCTTGAAGCTCATCGAGAGAATGCCAAGTGTGCAAAGCAGTAAGCAAAGAAACTAGAATATAAAACATGTTTTCAGTTATTTCACCTTTTTTTGTTAAGTACATAACTCCACATGTGTTCATTCATAGTTTTGATGCCTTCAGTGAGAATCTACCAATGTAAATGGTCATGAAAACAAAGAAAACACGATGAATGAGAAGGTGTCCAGACTTTTGGCCTGTTCTGTACGTGTACATAGTAATAGTGTCTCATGCCATTTCCAGAATCAGTTCCTTTTAGAAGTGAAGCAATTTCTGCAGCCTATGGCTGTTTTCACCCTGCAGATGCAGCACTATCGTCCGCTTCTCGGTCGTAAAAACCCGCTGCTTTTATTTGCCGCGCCATCGTAGCTCGGTCTTCTTTCCGAACCTACAGAAACAGCGACGCCTGTCGCGTGTCCTGCGTTTTGCCTGCAACTCTGGACAACATGTGCAGAACGAATTATCTCGCGATCGCATCGATCGATTTGCACGGTTTCACGGATCGTTCGAATCGGCTGGGCCTGTTGAACTGAGTGGGCATTAGTTGAAATAACTTCATCACCACCAGTTACCAACCGCAGGGGCGCGGCACGCCGGGCATGCGCACATAATCGCTGGATTACGGTAACGTATTTTGGGGGGCTCACGGCGCCCGGCAGGGGTGCGGCTGCAGTGTAATTTTGAATTTATTTACTGTCGGACATGGTCCTGCAGAGTTTTCTCTTTGCGATGTTAGTTTATCTGCGTGGCTTTGGAATTGTGTGTTTTGTTTAGGTAGTTTAGATTTTTATGTGCCTTTAGTCGAGATTCTGAATCACATAGCAACATGGGCCAGAATTAAGTTTAAGCCAAAGAAATGTATTTGAATTGTTTATGGGTGTTTTGAATTGGCATTATTACATCAGTGTAAATAAAAAAATATATATGTGCATACCTTTAAAACGGATATTTTATCAAGCTGAAAAGGTGTTATAGACACAAATTAACCACTAAGGGGCACCATGTGACAATACATGAAACTATATATTTTGTATCAATCACTTTCATATAAGATAATGTTATCCTTTATTAGTCACACCAGTGGGAAATTTATAAGTAAGTAGTATCCGGAAAGCATGCCCCTGTAACCACTGCGTGTCTGCTCTTCCTGTGTAGGACAGGATATGCACATTCATCCAGTATCCTGACACACCCTTCAGCTCAACAGTCTACCCCACCCCACCTCAACCCAGCTTGAATAAAAGGACTGTATGTTCATGAATCTATAGCCACAAAAGATTATTATCACCTCACTTTTCATTTAACGTGACACTTCTGTGTTACAGTTAGAAGAGTTCCTTATCCACCTTTAAAATGACACCGAATAAGTTCCCCAGCTGTGTAATGTAATATAAATCTGTTCCACGCTACATATCTTTGCACTTGGAAGGCGCTGCATCGGCTGCTGAACTGACAGTCCGCAGGCCTGACATGTTGTTCCTGCTCATTGTCCCACTCCCCACGTGGGAGGGGACACCAGTGGGTAAAACTAACAGTGGCGCTTGGAAAGCCGATTGAGCATTTATTTCACATCCTTCCTATCCGATATACAAGTCGTCCACTAGTTCGCTCTTTGGCAGCACTAGTTGGACATTTGGTTGCATTAGTATATCATTTTGCTGCAGTAGTGCAACAAAAACTCTTACTAGTCAGGCTTTTCCAACATGTATTTCTTATGTAGCCCAAAATCACATACAATATGTCTCAATGGACTTGATCAAAAATTCTAAATGAAAACAAAGTGTCGAACCTTTACAGCATCAGTGGTAGTGGGCATTTCATGTTCTAAAGATGCATCTGCAAGTACATTTGCTACTGATTACGCGATGTCCATTACCTTGGACATTAGCCTTTGTGTGTCTCACTACCCCTTTTTCAAACCCATTCTGGTCATGTTCCTTGCAAAGATTAAATTCTCGCTACTGACGGATGTTGATAAAGTATGAAATATAGTGCGTATCTCAACACAAGTAAAAAAACAAAAGACTGTTACACTGGCACGCCCATTTTAGTCAAGCCACTTTAATAATTAAGACAACTGATTATTATTATCTTATTGTTACCTTATAGACTCTTTTCCACTTCATTGTAAAGAAACCTCACCCAAAGATTTCTTCGTCATTTTCTTCCAGTCATCAGAAGTATCCTGAAATCAAAATAGAAGTCTGTGCGATTGGATGGGAGATATGGGAAATAGAAACCACGATATAATAATGCTATTAAACAAGAGACATTGTAGTATAGTTTTTATCTTGAAAGTCTCGGTTTTATGTGTCAACAATATCACAAGATGTATTTTGTTGTAGATATTATCACATGACCAGCATTTATGTCTCGTCTCATCCTCATCACATCAAAAAGATTTGCTGACGAAGATATTTCATCATAAATTTGGTTGATGAACAAAATGAACCGAAGGTCAGTGGTGGCCTAGTGGTTAAGGAAGCAGCCCCATAATCAGAAGGTTGTCGGTTCTGCCAAGGCTCACCAAGGGACACATTTCGTTGGTGTGTTCCTCATTGTGAAACGCCGCAGCACAGCACACGGTGACACAGCAAAACGTGTCCTCCGCTTTTAACCATGACAGGCGCCTGGTGCCTTGCTCAGTGGCACCTCAGTGGCACCTAGATTCAAACCGGCAACCTTCTGGTTACGGGACCACTTCCTTAACCGCTAGGCCACCATTGCAACAAAATGTAGTAAGGCGCACAAATGTCCAACTAGTGCTGCCAAAGTGAGGACGAGTGGACAACTCCCGAATCGGATATCAAGGATGTTGAATAAATGCACAGTCGGCTTGCCACAACGTGGAATGGAGGCGGGGCTTGTCGCCGGGCGACACGCCCCGCCCCCATTTCTCCTCAGGGGTGTGGCCGAGCCTCATTACAAGCCCCCAACTCGTCCGTTCCTTTCGGTGCCGGAGTACCGTGGAAGTTAGGATGTCGCGTGTAGTTACTACCGCCACCACGACGACCACCACCACCACCGACGGAGGTCTCTTCAACGTCGGATACGGACGCTCCGTGCAGGGGCTGCTGAAAATCGCACAAGTGGTGAGGACTCGATCGTTCCGGCCTTTTACTTATTGTCTAATGGAACTTTTCAGGGCTTCATATCGCCGGGCCACAATAATAGGTCTTTATTTAATGATCTTATAGGCCAGATGAGGCAAAAAAAAAACAACAACTCGATTTTCTGGCCGTTAGAAGGGTTTAAATCAAATCGCTGTTATAAACGCGGATTTGTTTTCACGCCAGATCTCTAGCCAACACCCATCTTGATGAAGGGGCCGGGTCCACGTCCCCGACTCCCGTCGTGCTCACACCAGCTAAAAAGAATAAATAAAAAGATAAACTGGTGCACGTTTCGAATCGTCCGCAAAGTTTTATGTTTTATTGAGAACGGCAAGCTGCTACTGCGGAAATGCAGCCACCGCACCGGATGCCACAGCGGTGAGGGACGTGCGAGGATTTGCAACATCCCCGTTAACTCCGTGTTTGGTGCCGCTGGTAATAAAACTCGTGACCCCCTCGTCCCGGTTATGTCTGAACAGTGTGACGCCGGGTTACTGACGGGCTCCGTCGGCCTAAGTGAAAGTGAAGTGATTGTCACATGTGATGCACAGCACACGGTGCACACAGTGAAATGTGTCCTCTGCATTTAACCCATCATCACCCTGAGTGAGCAGTGGGCAGCCACGATTGGCACCCGGGGAGCAGTGTGTGGGGACGGTACTTTGCTAGGGGGCAGTGGTGGCCTAGCGGTTAAGGAAGCGACACCGTAATCAGAAGGTTGCCGGTTCGAATCCCGAGCCGCCAAGGTGCCACTGAGGCGCCACTGAGCAAAGCACCATCCCCACACACTGCTCCCCGGGCGCCGGTCATGGCTGCCCACTGCTCACTCAGGGTGATGGGTTAAATGCAGAGGACAAATTTCACTGTGTGCACCGTGTGCTGTGCTGCTGTGTATCACATGTGACAATCACTTCACTTTATTATTACCTTGGCGGATCGGGATTCGAACCTGCAACTTCCGATTACAGGGCCTCTTCCTTAACCGCTAGGCCACCACTGCTTGGCTCGCCATGCATCACCATTACAACTGCACAGCCGTAGGCCTATTTAACTTTGTTGGGTGTTATTAAGAATAATAGCAGTGGTGTCCTAGTGGTTAAGGAAGTGGCCCCGTAACCAGAAGGTTGCTGTTTCGAATCCCGATCTGCCACTGAGGTGCCACTGAGCAAAGCACCGTCCCCACACACTGCTCCCTGGGCGCCTGTCATGGCGCCCACTGCTCACTCAGGGTGATGTTTGAACCCACACCCTTCAGATTGGGAGTCTGCTTCCTTACCTGCTAGGCCACCACTGCCCCATAAGGTGTTATGTTAAAGTGTGATTACTCCAGTTCAACTGTCTCTGTAACAGGAACATTTGTTCTGCTAAATTTGATCATGCAAACCTATTACATTTTTTTTTAAATGTGTCCACGTCTATATTTTTGTTTGTATTGTGTTATATTTTGAGGGGCTTTTAAATGGAAATGACTAACATGTAAATGGACGGGTAGAGTGTGTCCTGAATGATTTACCGAATGCTCTGATGTTCAGGTAACCCTCCTCATCGCGTTCCTGTGTGTGCACTGTGCTTCCGTGTGGACAGATTACTCCGCCTTACGGTATTTCGAGGTGGTCACCGTGTGGTTCCTCATAACCTTCCTCATCTTCTTCCTTATGCACGTGCTGAGGCTCCAGAGCAAAATCCATTGCATTAACTGGACACTGACAGTGAGTGACATTATTGTGGTGCAAGTCTATACACACACCTTCCACATGGTGGTCATGCAGAGAATGTCTGTGTTGTACAATTTCTAAAGTGGTTTGTACCATAACTGTTCTTTTTGTTGCCCTGCGTGTTGTCCTGTGGTAGGAGTTCCTGCACTACGTGATTGGGACCATCCTCATCTTCATTGCCTCCATAGTTGTGGCTGTGAAGAGCTACAGTGTCTCTGGCCTTGTTGCTGGATCAGTACGTTTTTGTTGTCATATTTGGAGCAGAGCCGAGACATATTTTTCTGTTCGAGTATAACTTATCAATAAAAACAAGCTAATTCCTCGGGAGGATAAACCTAATATATGAATTTAATCTGAAATTTGACACAGTGCCGTAATGAACAACACTTTCATCTTCAAGACATAATTGTTGCCACTGTTACATTTACAGCATTTACCAGACGCCCTTATCCGGAGCGACTTACATTCAGTAGTTACAGGGACAGTCCCCCCCTGGAGACACTCAGGGTTAAGTGTCTTGCTCAGGGACACAATGGTAGTAAGTGGGATTTGAACCCGGGTCTTCTGGTTCATAGGAAATACTGTGATATTCATTACAAAGACTAATATATTATTGACACTAATGCAGTTTTTATATTTATTAATAGCCATGGATAAAGTTTTTGAGAATTTTTGCCTGTTTCATGGCTGGAGAACCATAATAGGCCGATAAAAGTGTGTGCGCATGTGTATTTTTGTTCTCCAGGTATTTGGCTTCATTGCTACATTTCTGCTTGCCGTAAACCTATGGTTGTCGTACAAAGTCACATGTGGCTCCCAACCAACAAGTGAGTTTAAACATGTACATTACACGCTGAACACCTTCACGTTTCATCTGTAGAGTTAGACATCATAGCCGTGCTGTTAGCGGGAAGTGAGGGATGTCCCATCAGTGCTGCCACACCCATTTCACCTCTGATGCCAGAATATATAATATATTTTATATTATATACTATGTAAAGGTTTCCTCACTCATGTCTTCAGCCAGTGTATTTTAGTGTATTTAGTGCTCGTTGTACATTGAATGGAAACTGAAATATCTGTTTTTTTTTTTTTTTTTTTCCTCACTCTGTCTGTAGGTGCAGCGGTATGAAGCAGGAAAGGATTCCCAGAAATTAAAAAAGCACTTCTATTTGATTGTTTTATACATGCTGTAAAAGTATTATGCCAAAGCTCTTTTAAATGCAGCAGTGTTAAGCTGCCTATTTAAGTTTTATTTGAAGGATCGCATGAGTTTTTAGCTTTGGACACTTAAAAAGGCAAAAAAAAGGCAAAGATTGATAGTATGAAACACAGTATTTACACAGTTTTAGGCTGAAGTGATGAAATAAAGAATCTAGGTGTGTTTATTATTCACATTTTAATCTGAACCAGTTTGCAGCCACGTCACAGTAGCACTTGCCTGTGTGTGCATAACTCCATTTATGTAACTACACAGACACACTATTGTCATTTTTTGTTGTTGTTTGTGAGTGTGTAAGTACCGTGTACTGATGTGTCGTGTGTGTGAAAATATACAAGCATGCCTGCAGGCTTTTTATGAACATGACATTATTGGATCACCTGAACGGTGAACAGATGTGTTCAGGACTACTATGTTGAATGAGTGTTGCTTTTCAATTTTGCAATATTTATTGCTCCTCGCTGGGGTAACTATTTCAATATTCTGGGTTTCCTTTATGTGATGGTCCAAAAATGGACATTTCTGCTTTGAAATAAATAAAAAAAGAAAACTTTAAACCATTATGTAGGCAAGTATTTATCCTTCAGTTGCCACAAACACATCAGTTATAGCTTAAGAGTAATTCCCAGAGGCTTAATGTTTATTGCATTCAGTAGCTACTTACGATTGACTCTTTTAAATGGGTTCATTGTAACTCCTAATTTTAAAAAAGTACAGTGTTTGATTTAAAAGGAACTAGTGGCCTCATTTGCATGTGTGTTCATATATAACACATGAGCTTGTGGAACATTTCCTTAAATGGAGCACAGGATCGCGCTGACAGCTATTCAGCTAATTGGTTCTATAATGTTCCCTTGGTATCCTATACATACACTCCATTTGTCCACACGGCACATCTGTGTCTGTAATGCCAGAGGTGACGCAAGGGGCTATTTCGGAGTGGAGCCCTGTGCAATACTCGGGGAGTGGTCAGTATAGTGAGGAAAGTGCATAAACACAACAGCAGTGCATGATAAGTCTCAATCTGTATCCTAGTGAGCAAACAAAAATAATAATAATAAAAAAAAGCTTAAAATTTCAGTTAGAAAGGTTATTGTTAATTAAAAACTGGTTGTAAAACTAGCAGTATCATGACTATTATAAAGCGAACAGAGGACAATGGGAAGGCCAGCTATGAGAAATGGAAGGAGGGAAGTAGAAAGCTTTCCACCACAGAGCATGAGTCATTAGGGCCCTCCCATGGGCCCCAGAATTTACAGGACTGAAAGGCCATTTATGTTTCTGTGTTGAAGCTTTTCTCGATGACATCCACTCAGGACTTTATAAAATACACATCTACAATTTGCAATTCTTTTTTAAGTGTTATTTCAGAAGGGTGTGGTCAACAAAAGACAAATAAACAGGAAACGGCACTATGTGGACTTGAGAACAGAGCCATCTACATCTTTGCATGAATTGCTGCTTATGAATTGTTTTTTAATGTTCACACATTATTAATATCTGCAGTAGAGTGAAAATCATCACTTGTCGTGTCTTTACAGTATTGACAGTGGCAGATAATCAAAGATCCACTCCTCCAAAATAACAGAGGATCTGAGAACCCTGGACTAATATTTCCTCTAAAGACCAGTGATAACAGATCATATACACATCATGTCCCTGCATAATGCTCTACTGAGTGGCGTTAGAAAGGTCAAATGGCACAACATTCCCCACTTCAACGTATGAACCTCAGTCTCAAGAGCCCTAGTTCTTTTTTTAGATATCCTTCTTATGCTCACATCATAATAACTGACCAGGGTTTGCATATATAATCTTCAGGAATGTTATATTGTATGTACATTTCTTCTTTTCTGTTGCAGTCCAGTTGTACTCAGAAAATTCTTTATCTTTCATACATCAGAAAACAATTAGAATGAAAACTGTATCCCAATCACACACTTCTACAGTAACTGCCATAATGACATTTTCTGTATCAATCAGAACATAATATAAAAATCCAAATCCTTCTAACATGCTTAAATGAATGAACATACTTCATACTTTAAAAGGCACATGCAATAACAAAAATATTCTTATACGTAAGAATGTGAATAGACATAACATTTCCTCATCAGAAAGTTACAAAAAATTTATATACAACATGACTGACAGGTAATAAAAACAAACAAACAAGGGATGTCATTATCAGTGATCATAAAGCTGCTGATAACAGTAAGGCTCGATTGGTCTTCAGAGGTTAACAAACATGTCCACTAGAGGTCGCTCCAACAGCATGTCTGCTTTTAGTACCTCAATACTTAAATAAAAATCCAGGGCAGGACAGGCTGAAACTCTCCACCATTTTCAGTTGTAGTGATTAAAAAAAAAAAAAAAAAAAAAATTTAAAGAAAATACTACTGAAGCATGATGTTTATATAAAATAGTTCATTTTAAAAAAAAAGTGAATAGAAACATATTTTGGCTTTTACAGAGCTTACAATAGTTTTCAGCAATAACAGGCCGGTGTAATTTATTGACCATTATAACATAATTTATAGTTTTAAAATTACTCTCATCATTTCGATGGTCATATCTACCCAGCGCCTCTATGCTGCATTCAGCATCTGAGCCTCTGCAGGTCTTGCTTGAGCTCCATCACCCTTTTTCTTCAGGAACGGAAAACCATATTTCTTCACAAATATTGCCATATCAAGAAAGAAAGCAATGCTGGCAATCACACCAACAACCTACAAAGACAAACAATGATTCTGAGCATTAAGTAAATCAAGCAGAAACAAGCTAGTGTTCACCGGCTTGCCCAAACCCCCCCCCCCCGTATTGTAAACCTGTCCAAAAATTTCACCTGGATTTAACAGAGTAAATAGGTAAGGATATTAACTGCATGGATGACAATGCTTCAGGTGGCAACAACACATTGGTGGCCATAGTTAGCCTAATGGGCAAGGAAGCGGAGTAATCAGAAGGTCGCCGGTTCTAAATCCTGAGCCACCAAGGTGCTACTGAGTGAGGTACCGTGCCCACACACTGCTCCCTGGGCGCCTTTCATGGCTGCCCACTGCTCGCTAAGGGTGAAGGTTAAATGCAGAGGACACATTTCATTGTATCACCATGTGCTGTGCTTCACAATGGCAATCGCTTCACGTTCATTTAACCCTAACAGATGCAGTGAGTGGCTTCTTCTTCACTACCAGCACAGGCATAAGCTCACTGAAACAACACCACAGCGAATGTGTGTCGTAATCTGGGCTAATGACCTAATCAAGCAAAGTATTAGATCTTTTTTTTTTTGGACAAGGCGGTGTGCTTTTTATATATATATATATATATATATATATATATATATATATAGATATATATATATATATATATATATATATATATATATATATATATATATATATATATATATATATATATATATATATATATATATATATATATATATATATATATATATATATATATATATTAAAAAGCACACCGCCTTGTCCTAATCAAGCAAAGTATTAGATCTTTTTTTTTTTGGACAAGGCGGTGTGCTTTTATATATATTATATATATTATATATATATTATATTTTATATTTTATATATATTAAAAAGCACACCGCCTTGTCCAAAAAAAAAAGATCTAATACTTTGCTTGATTAGGTCATTAGCCCATATATATATATATATATATATATAAAAAAAAAAAAAAAAAGAAAACAGAGAACTTACCCCTGCACCAGTCTCCAAGTTCGTTCCACTATTGTGGCTGAGGAAGACGGCGGATGCGATAAGGAAGGTAACGAAGACCACGGCTGTATACACCAAGTCCTGTGTAATGCATTTATGTAACAGAAACGTGCAGTATATGTACTGATTAGAGTTAAATAATGATTTGGGATTAATGTGATGAACCTTTTCGACAGAGAAGCCATGCACTAGCTCACCACTATTCCCCAGCTGTCAATGCCCACTTTCTTGTGTAGAAAAGAGGACAGGAGAACGAGCAGCAAGATAGTGAAGAGGAAGGCAGTGCAGCTGATGAACTCGAAAAAGTAGAGTGCTTCACAAGCATAACAGACGGTCACCGTCTCCTCCAGGACAAACGCAACAAATGACAGAATCTGTGAAAAACATGAAGAAAAAAAATATCAGTTTATTTTGTACAATTAAATAAATACATTGATATATGTTGAAATAGCATAGCAAATGGATTATGAATAATGATCAGATCAGTCTCCTTTAACAAAAATGAAATAAACAACCCATTAGCATTAACAGTTATCTAATGAATAATCAACATTTTAAACTGAAACAATTCCATTTATCAGACACGGTGTCCACTTAACCTCAGAACTTTAGCGGTTGTTATCACCACAACATGCACTGACATGTGAAGTGAAGGGCGGCATCTGTAAAGAACCGGATGTGTCATGCAGGATGTGGTAGTAGCCTAGTGGGTAACACACTCGCCTGTGAACCAGAAGACCAGAAGGTTCAAACCCCACTTACTACCATTGTGTCCCTGAGCAAGACACTTAACCCTGAGTGTCTCCAGGGGGACTGTCCCTGTAAATACTGAATGGAAGTCGCTCTGGATAAATGTAAATGTAAGTAAAGATAGTTCTTAAATGTTGATGGAAGCAATTATTTAAAAAAAAAATCTATTTTTTTTTTATAATTGCTTCCACTTTTAAGAACTGTACACACACATCTCACACACACACACACACACACACACACACACAATGCAAGCACTGTTTTTTTTTTCTTGAGTTTTTAAGGCCCTCGAGCAATTTCAGTTTTAAACATTTAGAAGCTGAGAGGCTGTCTTTGACGTCAATGCAGTAATGAAGCACAATAAAGTATAAAGGGGACTCTATAAGAGTCTTTGCTGTCACAAAAATAAATTGCTCAGCCTTCCCTCCACGCACCAAAATGTCTCTCTGCTTTCACTAATTTGTGTACAACACGGAAAAAAATGGAACCAGTGTGTGCAGCATAATTTCATAATAATTTATATATATTTATAATTTCATTATTGTCTTTTCCAGTTTTAAAATGTTACCAAAAGTGCTTGCTTTGAATGTTTACTGCAGAATGAGACTGAATATATGTACATAAAAATTAAGGAAATATGTTTCAGTGTTACAGTAAAAGCTCAGTCATTGTCACACAGCTTTCCAGCATGTGTTACGGAATTCATGGGGAAAACCCAGGTAAATTATATAAAGTTCTGCCCATAACATGCGTAGATAAGCAAAAAGAACGCCAAAGTATAACTGACTGTGAACAATAAATAATAGATCTAGACTGGATTTTGACATTTTTTTGCACACGTAAGACTCTCACCCCCCACCTTCGTTGCATTTTATTATATTACAGTCACTAATTTTGAAGCCAATTTTTGTAACTCTGTGAAGCTCTTTGTGCTCATGAAAAGTTCAATAAAACAGTGAACGCGCCTGTTCTGAGAGTTAAAAATGGAGCCAGTAATTAAATTTAGCAACTGCATGTTGATTGCATTTGCAGTGTAAAGAAAGCCATTTCGAACCCCTGACTCCACTTATCTGACCTGAAGAATGCACCGTTTTAAGACCAAGATCCTGAATAAGCAAAGATCCTGATTTTTTACACTTATATAGGTATTACTTGTCCTCTAGTCTTTTTCCAAAATTTAGCCTTGGTGCAGAATTACAGACACTTTAAGCCAGTCACACGATGAGATTTCCCCAGGACGTGCTGTTTCGGTGTGTGTAGCTTTATATGCTAAAGAGGAGGAGAGAGACCTATAGAAGTGTGCGGGCATTTGTTTGCTTCCTGTTTGCTGCAGACAGGCAGTTGGTGTCTGCAATTTTCAAAAAAAAAAAAAAAAAAAAAATTAATCATCCCACTGGTTCTTCAGTGCCTCACATGACGGAACTAAAATAAATACATTTGTGCTCATTTTTTACATCCAATCACCAAGCAAATGCAATGCTTCGGATGTTTCCAACCATGACGATCGGTGTTAGGTTTTTTAGGGGAGGGGCAAAGCATGAGAAAGGGGAGGTAACCTTTCCCCGTACGATGTCATAAGGGGCCAAATTCCAGATTGGACCATCTGAGTCGTCGTTCTCTGAACGGCAAAGCAGAATGGCCAAAGCACACTTTATACGGATCACCATTTGTAGCCACTGCATTACACAGGCACATACCAGTTCACAAAGTAAAACTTTCCTGATAGAGGACCTTTAAGGGCATTAAAAAAAATAAAAAATACAAGGGACATCAAATATTGATATTTTTATATACAAATTGTCCAAAATTCAGTTGTTTTGGCTGAATTATTAATGTAATGTGATGCTTGCCGATACATACCCCTACAAGAAATCAAAAGTTAACACACAAGGCTACGGATTCTCATTGTGTGTTGGGACTGCATACACTCCCAGTGTATCTTTTTTTGCAATAAGAAACACAATTTAACCTTATACAACATTACACAACAAGTAAGATATTTTTATAGACTATTATCCTAGTTCAAATCACTGCTCAACCAAAAATGTCTGGTTAAAAACCACTGCAACGTGGGGCAAACAAATGCCAAGCAACATCTGATGGGCTTTAACCACACATATTCTAATTGAGCCTACAACAGGCATGGCTTAGGAGTGTAGGCTGTGGAGTGTTGCCAATGAGGTCAGATAAAATGTCGAGACGTCAAGAAAAGCTGACCTCTGTGATAAAACCTCGCCCTGTGGATGAATCATGATTTGATTGTGCAATAATAACTGTCAAATTGGAGAGGCCACATGTGAAATCAAGCCTTTCACTAGTTAGGGTACTAGGTCACTATTACACTAATACATCATAACAACATATTGCTTTATCAGTTGTACAATGCCACAGTCTGCTGCTGTTTCTGTTTGTTCTCTTCATGGTACTGAATCAAGCACGCAGGCCACCTCCAGAGTCCAAAGAAGAAACCACCAGAGGAATCCAGGTTCCTAGCAATGAGCTTCTGACAAGACGGTCCAGCATGAAACGTACCAGAGGGTCAACACGGCCAATGGCTAAAGCTTCAGGGATCTTCAAAAGAACCAGCAGTATTATGACGGACATGCAGTGTACACCAGGACACTGGACTAAACAACTATTCTGCACTGTCCAGTTCCTCCAGACATGGACAGATGCTCTATACTACACTTAAGACTTTCCCCAACATTACACCGGTTGGACTTTTTCTCTTCTTGGACAAATCATTACCAACCCTGCACTGACACAGTCAGTGGTCCCTCTCTGTATCACTCTTTTTTTCCTTGTGCACAGAAGGGCCAAATGTGGGGGTATCAACTGTAAGGCCTGTCAAAGCCATTGAAAAATAAATGTTAGAAATGTGAATGTTAAAATAAATGCGAAATACGTGGTGTACACCAGAGACTTAGTCAGGTCTGACAAATATTATTTTGATGGTGGACACACAGAGCTATATGGTGTAAAGAATCAAATCAGAACGCACTGTCAGCACTTGAGTAACACTTCCAGAAAACTAGAGATAATTTCTCAATAACTCAGCCCAAAACTGCAAACGTTAGCTTCATTGTAAATGCACACCCATCTCTGCTAAAGGTTGTAGTACACAATTTTATTGTTCTTTAACAATTATTCCCTCACTTATAGGGCACATCAATGTGTTGCTTGTAAAAAAATTGTCTAATGTCATGACATTAGACATAGCAGGGATGAGTGTGTATTTACAATATATATACAGAGAGTGGAAATATAACACGTAAATAAGAAAAAATAATAACGCATTGCTCAGGGATCACGCATTAAGTTCACACGACACACCTGGCATGGGTACCGCACAAACATTCCTACAGTGTGTTCTATCCACCAATCAAAGCTTTCAGTTTCAAGTACATGTCCCAATACTGCGTAGCAGAAGAAAATCTGCAGCAGCCACGCACAATCTCTTCAATCCGCTGCATCTGAATCTGTCCAAGAGCATTTTAGGAAGAAAACCTGGACTTAATGTCGATAATTTTGTTATTATTATATAAAGAACATACGATTCTGAAAATGTACTTAAAGTACTTAAAAAGCACTTTTTAAGTACTGTGAACTGTGCCCACTTTTAACCAGGGATATTATTTTGTTTCTCTGTTTGGAATTGAAAGTGCATTGGCATATACAGCCAGCACATGCATCAAAATGAGTAAGTCGTGCCAGAGGCCTTTCAGTCTGCAAACTATGTTGGAAATCAGTTGTTCCATTTTCTACCACACCTCCTTCAACTCAGGCGTGCTAAATGAAGGTAAACACAAAAATGTGCAGGACAAGTGCCCACCAGGACCAGGGTTGGTGAGTGCTGCTTTAGTACTTTTTTTGTAATTCTCATTGGATGTGCTGACCATAGAAGTATTTGTCCATGTGTCGCCGCACAGTACAGGGTGGGCCATTTATATGGATACACCTTAATAAAATGGGAATGGTTGGTGACATTGAACACAATTAATAAGTGGTCAGAAACTTGTAAATAACACATGAAAGAATGAAGTTAAAACCAAGCACACCATTGTTTTTCTTGTGAAATTACCAATAAATGTGATGTGCCACATGACCCTCTTACTAATGTGCCACAAACAGGACATTAATATCACCAACCATTCCCATTTTATTAAGGTGTATCCATATAAATGGCCCACCCTGTAAATCTCAGTGCACCATCACATGACATTTTTTTTTAAGCAAACAGGTGTTTTATATAAGGCAGTTCTTTCATAAACTTCCCAGCCTTCCAGATCTCCACCATTACAAATTTAGGAAGCAGCTTTCTTGAAGTCTTCTCTTGCTTTGTAGCCATCAATTGGTTTCAGATCATTTGTCTTCTGCTGTATACACAGTAACAGAACTTCTGCATGTCGCTGTGTAGTTACTCATCCTGCTCACTGTACAAGCAACTAGCAGCCAACAATGGATGAAAACAGAAATATGCTTTGTGTTGTTGCAAAGGTCACTGCCTATGACATAAAAAAAGTATTACAACTTCTCAACAAT
This sequence comes from Denticeps clupeoides, assembly GCF_900700375.1. Taxonomy (NCBI): domain Eukaryota; kingdom Metazoa; phylum Chordata; class Actinopteri; order Clupeiformes; family Denticipitidae; genus Denticeps; species Denticeps clupeoides. Next base: position 32,141,140 of record NC_041711.1, on the reverse strand, counting down.
ATGGATCATGAACCCTTATGAGTTCCCCTAAAAAGATCCTACTTTACATTTACATTTACAGCATTTATCAGACGCCCTTATCCAGAGCGACTTACAATCAGTAGTTACAGGGACAGTCCCCCCCTGGAGCAACTCAGGGTTAAGTGTCTTGCTCAGGGACACAATGGTAGTAAGTGGGATTCGAACCTGGGTCTTCTGGTTCATAGGCGAGTGTGTTACCCACTAGGCTACTACCAAAAGTTCTTTACTTGATAAATCACACGAAAAAAAGGTCACATGTTCACACTTTTCATAATGTGTAAAGAACACGACTGAGTACAGTAAATGTACCTGAAACAAAAAGGAATCAATTGTATGTGTGTATTATACAATAAAACTATCCTAGGTGTGTTTTTGCTCTGTGTAAGAGCAACACTGCTTTTCAACCATTTCCATTCAGAAGACCGGACATGGACGAGCCAGTCGGTCGCTTTTTAATATGCAAGACAGAGTAGAATTCAAACCTCCAGCACTAAACTATTATCCAGCAACCCTTCAACTTCAACTTCTTACACCCCCCAGCATCTGGAACGCAGGAGGGGAAAAAAAACCCATAACTTTCCAGCTCTTCCACGAGTTTCTTTCGTTGGGTCTTAAGGATTATTATGACCAAAAAAAAAAAAAAAAAAGAGGAGGAGACAAGGAATAAAAAAAGAGAGAGAAAACCTCCAGGCACCGCTGGTCCTCGCCTCAAACCTGGATGCCAGGTCCGGCAGGGCGGCGCACTCACCACTTCGGCGATTTTCACGCCGAATCGCGTCGTGTCCAAATATTCCGACGGGACGATGAACCACTTCTTGGGGTTCCCGCCCGCTGTCGTTGTGGCGTTGTACACATTTTTCGTTTCAGCCATTTTGTGTCTAAAGGTGACAAAGAGAGCGGTGGACGTTTTCAGGCGTTTCACTTATTCACATTTGCACACTTGATGCACGCATTGCGCGAAAACATTTACACTTCATAGTCATACGTTCTGTGGACAGCTCAGTTTGTTTAAAAGCCGCGAATTAAGGCACTGTGTTGTGACGCTGGTTAAAAGCGAAAACAAAAGTAAAGATCTTGTCGCGTCGGCCGAAAACTAAAAGCAACTCGTGTCAACAGAAGCCACGCCGGGAACCAACATACCTCTTTGTGGTGCAGTTTTGCCAGCAGTGACCGTGTGCGATTTGGTGTCACACTGTGAGTTGACAACCCGACGATCACGCAGCCCAACTCCAACTTCCACTTCCGCGTCTGGGGGTCACGTGATGGAAAGCCCCGCCCCCACTGCCTGCGCTACTGGAGATGGATTTCCCCACACCCCATTCATTTTACACGCTTTCATTTAGAAAGTGCATGTAATAAATAAAAGTTACATTCGGGAAAGTAAAAAAAAATGCATCACCGTATTGCTCCACAGAAATGACAAAATGAATAGGAGGCATCATTGAAAGCAATCAGTTCTGGTTCACTTGGTCGCTAAGTATATGAATACAATCATTCTATGCACTCCGTTGTAATCTTTCTCACACAAGTCAGATTTCAAGAGAGAGTTTGCAAATTAGTCTTTGTCTAAAGTATTGTCTAAAGAGGACTGTTTTGCACTGACTGGTGGTGCCTGCCCTGTTGCATCTCCTCCACCAAAGCATACCATGGGGACCATGTTGACCTCAGCGTATCGCTCACCTCACCTGCTCCATTAAGTCACGTCATGTTCGAATGATGAACTTGGAATGACTTACTGATAATACCAGCTTTTTATACCCACTGAATGTTGAAATTGATGCCACATTGAGAAACGTTATCTCTTGGTATTGTCCCCAATATTAGGCACACCTGTACACAATGAGACCATTACATGGAAAACACAAAATGATGTGTGTCTATCTCCCCAATACAATTGCCTCTCTACCCCAAAATTGTCTGAAATGAAACAAACACCATATGTATGACATCCACTGCCCTGGCGGTTCGGGACTCGAACCCGCAACCTTTTGATTATGGGTCTGATTCCTTACTCGCTAGGCCACCACTGGCCCAGACTGTACTCCACAGACTGTTTTAGTTTGCTAAAATATGATAATAATAGCTGTTGTTTATTTTTGCAACCTGTAAGTCAGCTAAATGTGAAACACATATTTAAAAGGTGATTCACTTTTTATAGTCTCACCCGATGAGCAGCGCCACCTGGTGGTTAACTGTAGCAATACACGCATTCCTCCAAAATGGTGGGGCAATGAGTGAACAACTGGGTGCCTTCAGCAATATTTATTAGCATCATTTGATTGAGAATAAATACATAAGAACCAATCATCTGAAACAATACAGGTTTAATGTTTCACGACAGACCTGGCAAATCCAGTAGTTTCTATCCTTTCTCGTGTACTCACATGTACTGAGAGGCCACCTTGGTCTGAAGAACATGAAAGACCCTGACTTTCATGATCTGGGACAGGTTATTTTTTAGTTTCTCTCTGAAACCAGACTCTGCCACTGTGTAAAAAAGGGTTATAGTATTTATACTGTTGTTTTAGCGCATAACTGTAGGATATCACTGTAGCAAGAGTTACATTTCATTTATGTGGCTGGCTGTCTCAATATAATTCTCAGTACAGTTAAGATGTCTTTTTACATAACAGTTGTAAACCCATATAACTGATCAGAAGTCCTGCAATAGCAAAAAGCATTTCTCCCTCTTATGTAAAACTTAATTTGTCATGTTCTAATATTCACTTGATCTCTGGTGTATTTTGTCTGATTGAACTTGATTAATGAGGCATGCACTATCAGAAGTGCAGATGTACATGTTCTATGTCACTTTGCCCATCAAAAACTTTTGCTTCACTCATCAGAAATACAATAGTCCATCTGCTGTTAAGTCTTCCAGTGACCCCACATGTCAGCACCCTGATCACACCCTGGATGATTCCCCAACTTTTTAATGTGAGCATTTAAAAAGGACAAGCATGCAAGAATCCCAGTTTTGTTCTGCCATGGGGACTCTTGCTCCATCCTGCAACCAAAAGCCTGTTTACTTTCAGAGCAAGGAGAGGAAGGAGGAGTAAGAAATGGAGGTGTAGAAGCAGGCTGGAAGGCAACGGCTCTTCAGGACTCTTCACCCTCAACTGGGTGTACTGGACTGTTAAGTGGAGATGAATCCTGGTCTGATTTGATGGAAATAATATCCAGTTCTGCCTGCACATCTGTTAAGCCAAGCTTTGAACCTGGACAGAAATGACATTACCGAATTAGTCCATATCATGGTGAATAATTACAGTACTTACAACTGGAGGGTTGCTGAAGTGCACAGGTAAAAGATGTGCTTCACTCAGTGTCCTTCAACTCAGGTGAGATACCGCTATACCTTTACCCTTTCCAGCCATTGTTCTTCTCCCAATATGCAAGCATGGGATGGCAATCGATTCATTTACTGATGTATGTCCAACTTATAGGTTGGATGTATGTGCACTTTACTTAATTTGCAAATGAGAAGCATGTTATCCCTTGTTATGGTGTTATTCAAAGGCTTCACCTCCCTTCAAATACAATTTTTTTCTAAACATACTGACTGTTACCTTAATCCATATAGTTCCCTTTAAATTTTAAGTGCCTTTTTAAATGTTTAACCTAGTTAAACACAATGTTTAACAAGTTTATTAGTTCAGCACAGTTTAAGGTAATATTAATACATTCTAGTATAACAAGACAATAGCTACTTTTTATCAACTTTAAACATAAGGAACATCAATGAAGACAATAGTGCAAACAGGTAAGTGGCCATTTTATATGGGCTAATAAGCACTGTAGATAATGCAGTTTATTAATGGACATTGATAAAGGAAAGGTAATGGGAAAAAGGGGAATGCAACCATTAGGGGAAACCTGAGAGGCAGTGTCTTTATCACAGATAAGTATATTGCATTCAATTACACAGACATGCAAAACAGCAACCATGCATTAAAAATGAATCTACATTAACATTCCTAAATCATAGATTAATCTCAATTGTAATAAAATGCAGAATCATGCACTGTGTTTAGCTAAATCATGCCTTTCATAGAGCGAACAGCTAAATGCCAGAAAATGTTACGTTCACACCGACCTTAGCGAGGCCAGCATCCCGTAACTGACACACATGAAAAACACATTCGTGTAAACAATGGACAGGAACAACCACACAAGGAAATGAGTGTGTCAGACTACTGGACGATAATCAAGACATTTTAGTGATGTGACGCACAGAGTGCAAAGGTTACACACAAATTCGGTGGGAGATTGATGTCAAAATAGCTCAATGGTTAATGCATGAAATGGTATTTTAGGACAATATAATGTAAATATGATATCAGATACAATGCCAAGCCACTGGTAAAGTAAAGTAAGAGAACACAGCCAGTGACATTCAGACATAACAAACACCGGCTCTTTCAAAATCAGCCATAGAGTACCTGATTTCTTGACTGTTCCGGGTGTGCTGCTTCCAGTCGAGTTGCCCCCAGGTCCTGGAGAGCCAGTCTTTTTACTGAGCAGGCTGTTGAAGAAGTTTGCCAAGACGCCCTCACTTGTCTGACCCCCTGTAGATTACCAGAGGAGCACCAATAAGTACAAACTCATAGGCTTTGATTCAATGTCATTTGAGACCAATAAAAAAAACCACATAATAAAGAACCATGCAAGCCCAAGACATGAAAGATTCTTTAGTAGGAGCAGAACGTGTTATTGTCCCCTTGAAGAGCTGAGGAGGCAGCCATTAAAGCAGGAAGTAGAAAGGGTGGAGACATGCATCCATGTCATACTGCACGTTTAAAATACACACCTCTCATGTTCGGATCTATCTTCTTGGTACCTGATTGCATGGGCATCACGCTGGCAACGTTTGCGGAGGCGGAGCGATTTGCTGCCCTCGGCGAGCCACTGGGGCCTCTGTTGGCAGAGTCCTGTACGACGGGGAAAAGTGGAGAATATTCCCACTTTGTAAATTATACTTGCTTCATAATGGGATTGAAGGCACGTTTTCTCATTTCACTACTCATGCACAAGCCTTGTTACTTCATACTCACCACAGGTCTTCCAGCAGCAGCTGGAGGCTGTTTTGCCAAAAGAGTCTGAGAAACAGGAAGGAGGACATGACTAAATGATATTCAGAGGGTTGTGTCATCTTAAAATAATTCATATCGCAATTTGGACAGACATTTCTGGGTTGCATGGTTCATGTTTAGGATTTTGTAAAAAAAAAAAAAAAAAAAAACGTTCAGCCTTACCTGCAGCTTTGCTAAAAAGACCTGGTCATCTTCTGCACCCATGTCCTTTTCATGAATGAACTGTAGGATGAAAGAAACTGCATGAATAAAATGTCCACGGCACCAGTGTCCACGACATTGGGCAAACATCAATTGTGTGAACGGTAATCCGAGTCCATGCTGCTTTAGGCTCATAATCTAGATGGAATGATCAAAGTGGTCAAAACTCTCAGCCAGTGTCATGCTCCAACTGGGATTTGACGCAGAATCACCTTTCTTGTGGGCGGCGTTACAATAATATCTTCAAAGTTGTCGTCTATTCTCAGCGTCTGGAAGTTCTCATATAGAATGGCTATCTTTTTTTCATTGTCCCATCCAGAAGGGCTATACATTAACAGAAAACAAGAGGTTTTAATGAAGGTGCATCAGACTTAATCAGGAAATAACATCTCAACCTACATGAATACTGAGTCTTTTTCCACCACTTGTGCAGGCAAACTAAAAGGAAATCCATATAGTCTATGGACAATATATTTATATAACAAATCGAGATTTTTGTTGTCCTTCATTGAAGTATATAGTAAAGCTGCCCCATCTGTGAGATGACTGTCAAGGAATGTTTCATCAGACTTTCTGCAAATGCATCTCTGTGCATATCGAGCCATAAATCCCCCCACATGACCTTCTCATATTTCACTCTCATCAGCGCGTGCACCAGCAAACGGGGCTGAAGGATACACTGCAAGCAGAAATGCCGAATGTGGGACTGGATGAAGTCAAAGTGCTCATCTCTGTAATCGTGCTCTTTCTCCAAGCTGCAGATGGTGTCACACTGCGAACAGACATGGGTCGAACAAGAAGACAAGAAAATGAATGACCGGTATGGAATTATACATTGAGAGACCATTTGAAGCTTTTCCTGGTGTGTGTGTGTGTGTGTGACCTCACCTTTGTGCACACCACCATCACCGGGACACCCAGGTTGTGTGTTAGCGTGTTGTCCCCAAGGGGGAGCAACACATCGTCACTCTCAGCTTCACTACTGGTGGGGTTTCTCCTCTGGGGAGAAGCAGTGATGTCACTGCCTGGTTCGGCGTACTCCTGGAACTGCCTCATCACTGCGTACGTGCAACAGAGGTGGTGAACGAACAAACGACAATCTTCAAATATTTCTGCTATTGTTTGCAGTCTCTGTACTCACATGTTTATAAATATGACAGAGCCAAAATTTGGTCTGTCATATTAATGATGCACTTTGATAATTAACATATAATACGAATAATATATGGTCTGGCTGGGGAAGTTATTACTGAACCAAAACGTTTGCTAATCACTTGATATAATGGGCCTCTATAATAGACATAGTGCATAAGGTCCTTAGCCGGTTGGCTGATATACGATACGAAATAAACAGATACAAACGAAGTACCCATCCAGCCCTTTTCTGACATTGGAATAAAGATGACATTTTATAAACAAAGTTGGAAAGAGTTGGGAAGATCCCACATAAACGACTGACACCTTTCGCCACCCTATATTCTCAGATCATCTGCAGAATATCCCACATTAAGCCACTGGAATCTTGTGCACAGTAAAAGAACTAGAGGAAAGAGGATGTCCACCCATGTCTGAATGGTTATTTGTTGTATGAGATCTGGAAAACTTGGTGGTTCCAGCGGATCTCATAAAACAGAGAAGTTAACCCCACTCACATCTCTGCTCCATGTCCCTCATCCTTTCTGGGCCAATCCTGAGCTTGTCAATGTGTTCCCGGATCACGCTACCCCACTTCTGTAAGGAGTCGAACACGGTCCATGGCCTTGACATGTCCACCACCAGAAGCACCATGGTGTCAGCAAGATTTTCCTGAGAAATGGCAAATTTCTGGAGGCCTTTGTGATACAGGTCACCATCTAAAACCCAGGCATTGCATCTTGAGTTGTCTTAAAGAGACACAACAGGAAACAAAAGCAAAACCTGGTCAGCGAATTGCACTGGATGCAAAGGCGAATTTCGCGGAGTTTCATACAAGCCCTACCATCGATGTCATCATCGTGCACGCTGAAATACATGTATTCCAGTCCTCTGCCTCTCATGTACTCCTCCACGCCCTGCAGCCTGGCGACCAGACTAGTCTTACCAGCCCCGGCGTCACCTGCGGAGCGGAATTAAAGCCAGTGAAGGCAGGGAGCACATGGGACCCACACATTCAACACAACCTAGACATTTTTAGTTCAGGGTGGTAGTAGCCTAGCGGGTAACACACTCGCCTATGAACCAGAAGACCCAGGTTCAAACCCCACTTACTACCATTGTGTCCCTGAGCAAGACACTTAACCCTGAGTGTCTCCAGGGGCGACTGTCCCTGTCACTACTGATTGTAAGTCGCTCTGGATAAGGGCGTCTGATAAATGCTATAAATGTAAATGTAAATGTAAATGTAGTTAGGACAACACTGGCAGAGTCGCGATCCACACACGGAGCCCCGTACGGAGTGCTGAACAAAACTTTCACACTTTGACAATGACAGAATATAATTTTTTAATCCATATCATTAAAAAAATGTTTTGAGACCTTCATTAATCTACACCACTCAGGAAGCAGGAAGACAAACGAGCAAAATGATGGAGCAGGAGTAATCTTATTATCCGTGAGGTGTGGTCGGGATGCTGGGATGCAGCTCGTCGTCCTGCACCACTGTAACAAAGGAGGCTGGGGGACACTCCCTGTCTCAAGGTCTAGACACCGGACACAATGCCCGACAGGATTCGGTCCGCGAACGGGGCGAAGGAGAATACTGACCCAGCAGCAGGACATTTTTCCCGGACGGCAGCTTTGGCCGCGAGCGCGTTGTCACCTCGCTGAGGATGGAGGACCTGCGGTCAGAGAGGAGACACGTCCGCGCTGCATCACCGCCATTTCTGCACCCTCCGCACACGCACACGCCCCCCCACCCCCGAGCGGCCTCACCAGAGATTCTGCTCGTCCCGCTCGTCCCGCTCGTCTCCGTGCGGAGCCGCTGCGGCGAGCGCCCTGCCCGCGGCGGCCATCTTCACGGGCTCCTGGCGACACCCTCGGCCGAGGTGCCCGGATGTGAGGCACGCGCGGGCGGGGGTGGCGGAACGTCGCCTCGGGGACCGGGGGTTTCAACGCGGTCCGCGGCGCTGTCCGGCGCGCAGGTGCTGAAGTTCCCCAGCCAAAGCCAGACCTGAAATTAACGTTGCAATGCAGCAAGTTATCACTTCTTTCGTGTTTAAAAGCGGACAGTACTTCTCTAGCAGGACCGAGAGTTGTCGCTGCACGAAATGCAATTTATAATACATTTTACAATATAAGATATGATAAGAAAAAACTTAATTTATACCGAGGCAAATAGAGGTTATAAGAACAGAACAGTAGTAATATTTACATTTACATTTAAGGCATTTGGCAGACGCCCTAATCCAGAGCGACATACAACGTGCTTTCAAGTTACCATCGATGAACAATTTTAGTTCATTAGGGCCCTCAACTATGAATACAATCTTTTTATTCACTCTTGTTGTAGATTCTGTACTTAAATTAGACAATAAAACCGTTACAAATTAATCTAATCCAATATAATCTCAAAATTACCCTAACAAAGTAACACATAATATAATTATGATAAATGACAGGCAAAATAAAGCGATATCCTCGTTTACTATAGTTATTACAGATACTGCTGCTGTATTATTATTTTATTTATTTATTTATTTTTTTGGGGGGGGGGGGGGGGGGGGGGAATCTCGATGACGTAAACACGTCAGAAGTATTGCGCCGTCAATTATACTTACCGCCGCTAGAGGTCAGCACCCGCAGCGCGTATAAATCTCCGGGAGGACGTCGACCGCGCCAGTGAGAGCATCCAGACGGCGAGGGGGGCAGCCTGGCAAACTCGGGGTTTTACTTTCCGAGGGAAGCGCTGCCGTTGCCGCCGCTGATGCTGCTGATGCCCACCTAAGGATGGAATCTCGGTCCAGTCCCCCAGCGCAGTGCTGCCTTTGCATTTAGCAAGTTCTGGGAACGGCATCTGGAGCAGGAATACTGTTTTAACTGAAGGTGAGTTTTTTTTTCATCCTAACCCTCTTCTCTGTGTTTTTGTACGCTGATAGCATCTAGGAGTTGCCTTTCCGTAATTTAAGCAGTTGTCAACGTCATATGGATTGTGTGTGACAGTGACATGATCTACATTGCAAGATGTAGGTAACATCTCTTTATCTAAGTTGTTTAGATTTGACACTTCATCTGCAACACACTTTTCAACTGCCGCATTTACAGCATCAGTATCTTCTAAGCAGCCAAATTCAGAGACAATAATCCATCGCTGCATGCATTATTCAGTGCCAAAATATGAGTGTCAAACAAAACCAATTAAAAAAAAAGAGCATCAAAATGGTACAACGCAGCACAACATTCTTCAGCACTGAATCACCTCGTTTTCTACAGATGCGTTAATCGATTGTTAAAAATGTTGAATTCATGTCCCTTTACACATTTTCAGCTAATGGAGGATTTCACATATCTTGAGAATTTTGTTGGGTTTGTGAAGTTAACTCGTGTTTCCCTCAGTACCCGTGTGGGGCGCAGTGGCACGGAGGCTCCATCAAGCACTACATGCTGGCATACAGCTATAGAGAGGGAGGGTGAGCGAGAGAGGGAGGGGCAGAGGGAGGAGAGAGAGAGAGAGAGAGAGAGAGAGAACCTAAGTCACTGCAAAGTGCCAGTGTATAATTATTTATAAAAAAAAAACTGCCGACACTGTTCATTCATTCTGTGTATTCATCTCAATAATTTGCCTGATTAGTAAATAATAAAAATGAACTACTTGTGAAAGACGTGCCAGCACTAAGCTGCAACATTTGCAGATGACAAATGATTAAAAGAATAAAAGTAAAGTTAATGAGGTGTGCCGCTTAAACATCCATTAAGCAGCGCCAAGAAGCACATTCCTGCACATTTTGCACATATTTGTCTTGTCTTGTGTGTCCTGTTTGAAATATCCAACATTTCCACTCACAAGCCTCCTACAGTTATGTCGTGTTCAACCTGTTCATTGTACAGAACATTTCTACTTTTCTCCTTTAGAGATAACCTGTACAGTATTTAAGTTTTAGTTTTTTTAGTTAGTATAGTATAGTTTAGTGTGTGTGTGTGTGTATGTGTGTGTGTGTGTGTGTATATATATATAAATAATGTTTTTCTTTTATGATTGCACTATGGGGGTCTGTGTGAAACATTATTTCAATACACGGTATACTGTGTATACTGTTGTACTGACAATAAACCAATCTTGAATCTTGAAGCAGTTATTTCTATTGTCAGGAGTACTGCTATGTAATGTAGTTCCTTAAAAACACGTCAGATTAAATGTTCAAACTAAGGTTTATTCCTCGTTTTTTTCCATTTTATTTACAGTTCATTCATTCATACATACATGTATGCATTCAGCTCCCACCCCCATGCGTCACTCTTCGGTTACCTGTCACCAAGTGTTAAATATATCAGTTCCAGTGAAGTGAGCGCGGAGACAAGGAGCCATAGCACATGTCTGCTGTTCCATAATTTCATATTCTTAGCAAACCTGTCATGTTGTATTTAGTAATTATGGTATTATTAGAACAATGCCTTACAATAGTGGCATTATGATTGAGGCATCAACATAGAGCACTATACTACAACTCTGTATTTCAAAATCAGCATGTGAGTTAAAAAAATGTGTTGTTAATGTTTTTTGCAACCCAAGAGTGTGTGTAAAAGCTCTTCCCTCCGTACTCTGTAGAGGTGAGTGGATGTGAGGATCAATAGATTCTCATATTCCATGAATTCAAATGTTTCACGAAAGGGATTTAAATGGGAAATCTGTCTATTTCACATTTGTTCTGCACACACACGTTCTGCATCACAGAACAACGTCAAACTGTGTGCAGTGATGTTTTTTTAGCCTTAATCTAAGAATAATGAAGAGCACATGGCCCTTGGCCTCAGCCTCTTACAAGTGATCAAGTTGCAGGGGAATCCTCATTTAGGAGTAAACAGTACGACGTGCGCACCATGTGCATGGACTCATTTATCACTCACGCCAGAAATTACCTGTGATTGGGAAAGTGTGCAGAGAATGCCTCCAGCGAGCAATAAAAAGCAAGATAGCTATGCAAAGGGAGATGGCTTTGTAAAAAAAAAAAAAAAAAAGTAGTAGGAAACACAAATGCTAATGTGGAAACAAGATTTGTGCAGGATTGGGAGATATGAAATAATGAGAAAATGATGACAAAACGGGGTCAAATCACTGAAACTTTGGGCAATTTACTGATAAACCAGGGCCACGTACAATCTTAAAGATTACAGCATCCATCTTCATATGAACTGCAGCCAGTCATCTGTTTAGTGTATGAATATAACTCCTGCAAGGCATCATTACTCAGGCATTTCAGAGGTGCTTTTGATCCAGTGACATGATTGTGTGTCTCATGCATTCAGCCTCAGCTCCCTGTAAGGGTCTAATGGAGTCGTGCAGAGATCAGACGAGGCCACGGGAAAAGCTTTCTGTAGAGACAGCCTGACCCACTGGGAACAGCGTGGATGACAGCCACTGAGGACTTAGAACTGACAAAAATGAAAGTTTAGGAGCAGCCTTCGCAGATAAACTTAAATCCCAACAGCACAAAAAAATGACAGTTTGCCTCAATCGTATCAATGAAGGAAGTGACCCATTTTTACAGATGTCATTCTCAGGTGATACTACAAGTCTAAATATATTCCCTCCAGAAAAGATTCTGTAATGATTCTGTAATTTGGAACATGTGGTAATGTGCTAATTAAAATATAATAGCAGTTGATAACATTGAGACCATTCAGTAACAATCCACAACATGATTTTCCATACCAGTTAGTTCAGTCCCCTCTGTAGCCAGTGTTGACTCCATCAGATCTGGCCCGGTGTTTGTCAGAATTCAGTCAGGAGGTGCCAGTTTCCTGCTTGCTCAGTCACAGCCTCCTATTGCTTCATCCTACCGCCAACTGGGCCAATCCCTGCTGTTCCCAGATGCCTGGTCAGTAATCATTGCAACCAAAGACCTTCTTCTCAGTGTGAAGGCTTGGGTCTTCTTTCTGAAAATGCCTGTAGATGCTTTTGCTGTTTTATGAGGCCAGCCGATATGGAGTGAATTTCCTCCAGAAAGGCCATTTCAAGCCCTTGGGTAAAATGCCTCTCATGGGTCTGTGTCCTGATTTCGAGGCTTTCCGCTGAGGGCTTTGAGGGGATCAGAAGTGTGTTGCATTGCAGTGACTTTATCCAGCTGAAAAGGAGGGATGTAATAGAGCTGCTTTGGTCTGGGGGGAAATTGCTGGCTATCAGTCCGGAGTTGAGGAAACCTGCACAAAAGTCACTCGTATTAATCTCATACCTGACAATGGGAGCACTTAAAAATATGTAATCTCCCAATGGTTCTTCTAAAGCGAGTCTTGTCCATCCTTTGCAACAGAACAATTCCCATTGAGGTGAATATGTTTTGAGTGTATTGAAAATACGTTTTTATTGTTCTTTCATAAAGGACTCATTTTCTACCTGATATTACATCTGTGAATCACTCTATAGAACAATCTCTTTGTGGGTTTAATGAAAGTCTAGAGATGATGATAACGCTCAAAGGTGACTTGGCTAACAATGCCATGGTTATACCATCGTCAGTGAGCTCTTTAAAAATGCACTGGCCACACAAAACACACATTTCATACATATCCCTGCGATGATATCAAACACAAGTTCTATTTTTAACCATTAACATGGCAGAGTTACGGGTGTGTCAGCTGCCTTGTCCTCCCATGATATCGTGTCATTGCTTCATTGATAGGAGCAGTATCAGCCCAGTATCAGTGGGAGAGGTTAACTGTGAAATAGGTGCAACACAGGCAAATCACAATCACAGTCACAGACTGTCACCCAAACACCTCATCCTCATCACCTTATCTGCGCTATCACACCCTCGCTTAACTCTAAACACTAAAATGGTAAAAAAAAAAAAAAGATGATATGATAATTTTGATTATTGTTAATCAATAATTTTATCATGATTACTGATCACGGTTATTCATTATTTTAAGTAAAATGCATTTTTCCCTGCGCTTTCTATTTTAAGCAAACAATAAGTGAACAAGACATTCAGATTTTTGCTGATAAAAATTTGCCTGTCAACATTTTCTGGCTTAAGAGATGACCAAAGGCAGCTCACTATGAACATACTTTTTTTAATTTAATATGAAGACAAACATTGACCTGCTTATTTGGAAAAATAACTATAGACAGGGCAGGTCCGTACACACTGGCATTTTGCATGGATTTGTCAAGAACAATGAACGATGAACTTACTATAGAATAGTTAGATGGGTTCCGGGTGTGAAGATAGATGATCTAGTCTGTAACATGAATAATGTTATTTGCCGCAAAAAATGTCTGGCTTTTTCACTCGCACCATCAGAGAAGCGTGACTGAATGAGCTTGGAACCCCATCCAAATATGATGGTGGTGCTGAGAGGCTGAAAGTGACATCTAGTGTATATATATTTACGGTGTATTTTTTAACCCCCAATGAGGGACAGTTTCTTGCAGTTTCCGTGCACGCTTCACTCTGTCACAATTTGAGGTTGCCACTTTCTTTCGCCCTCCGGTGGTTGGTAATTTAAATGTAAATATCTCTGACGACCATCTTAATTTAACCGTGGCAGCCAAACCCGTGATTGTGATTCAAATTCGATTCATTGTGCAGCCCCAATTGCTGATATAATCAAAATATAATCGGGTCAGCTGTAAAATTGATAAAATTGTATTACAAAACAGAGTAATGCAGCCCAGAATGTCAGTTTAAAAAATTAAACATTCTGCCATGAGCTGACTTGGAGAAATTTTCACTTGGTCATGGATTATGTAAGATTCAACTTGTTTTTATATTGTTTTTGAGGATTAAGAACTGAAAACATGTTAATGTTAAAATGTATTTGTCAAATATACAATCAGTTTTGTGAAATAGACTTTTTATAAAATATAAAAAAAAAGAAATATAAAAAAAAAATTTTAGTCACAGGGTTAGTACGTCCTGCTCACCATAATAAGTGAATTACATAATGAGTGAATTTGTGATAGTTTCATAGTTTTTCTTTGGGTGAAAAGATATTGAATATCTTTGTAACGTTAGTGATGGACCTTGAGTTAGCGCTTACCTTCCCAGTTAGTATTCAGAGGGCAAGATGTGCACCCACATCCTACACCCTCAGCCATACCTATCTTTTTTATTTCTACATATTGTTATTAGTTTTGTCTCTTTTGGGATTCACTTGTAAAATGATTATCTGTGTGTCTTTAACTGCACATTCATTTGCCATTTAGTCATTGCTTTCTTAAGTATTTAACACTAGAACTCCCAGGTTTTTCTGAGCCCCTAAGCCCTACCAGAGGTAGGCCAAATGGCCCCTTGATTTGAAACTAAGAACTCAATCACTGACAGTTGGTTCCCCTTCTCCCCATAAAAAAAAACATGTAAAAAACATTTGACCCCATGTAAATACAACTGGGCCAAAAGTGTCTTTCTCTAGGTATTTCTCTGTTAGGTATTTGCATGGACAGCTAACAACGTTAAGGAAGTTGTCCAAAGGAACGAATAGCATGTGTGTGTCCTAAATCTATTCTGCATTCACAGTTATTACAGCTCTTTGGACATGTCCCACACTGCCATCAAAATAAAAGTAACAGTGATATGTAATTTTATTTGGGTCCTTTAGTTACCATGTACCTACAGAACACTTCAGGCATGGCTGTTTCACAGTGACATGCTTCCTTTTTAATTCTGTTTCAGAAGGGATACAGTAAATACAATGTGTAGTTATTATAATTATGGTGTTATCATAGGGCGAGTCATTTAGCACATGAATGATGTTGTTCTGCATGTTGTCTTTATAGCAGTGTCAGACTCAAAAAAGGCTGAGTGTTCTGCTCTCTCCTGCCCTATTAACTCCTTTTCTGTCATTTTGTCCCCCACCAGCACAAGGGCCAGCCACAAAATGAGCAACATTTATGAATCTGCAGCCAACTCCCTGGGCCTCTTCAGCAGCCCCTGCCTGACTAAAGTGGAGCTGCGTGTGGCCTGCAAGGGCATTTCTGACAGAGATGCGCTGTCAAAGCCAGACCCCTGCGTGGTGCTAAAAATGCAGTCCCACGGCCAATGGCTCGAGGTGAGATCAGACAAACATTTTAATTTAGGTGAAACTGTCTACCTCTTTTGTTGTTCCCACATACAAATAATGGGGAGCTAGTGATTAACGATCATGGCTAAATGGGAAATGCACCCCAGGACTTGGTACATTCTTAGAACCCCGATATCATTCTTCTGGGTGGCATGGTTCCTATTTCTCTTTGCTGTCACTACAATCGACACATATATTACAAAAAAGGTGTGATGCACAGGAATCTTGGATCTTACAGCTCCACATTTAGATCCAGCCTCTTCACAACTGTGGGTGCTGTGGGCACGATGGATGCTCTCTGAGCACCAGGGGTGTTCAGCTTCAGGAGTTAGCTTTTCATTAATTCAGTCATTCATTCATTTATTCATTCATTTGGTAGTGACCTGCCTCTCACCTCCAATCATGAACTACGCAACAATCAAAAATTGTGCTATACATACACATTTACAGCAGATTATTTTCTAAGAATGTGTGACTATGTTTAATAAATTGTTATTTTATGAGTATGAAGAGCTTCAAAGAACACAAAAGAACATAAGCTATTATAACAATTTACTCAACATATTCATATTTACTCATAAAATCATCTAATCACGTAGTCACACATTCTCATTGTACTAATAACTGTACTTGTAACTGGCTAATGTTTTAAATCTGGCTAATGTTTTAAATCTGTCTATCTATTTTAAGTGAAGCCCTATTTGCTTGTATTAGAGAATATTGAGAGCGGGCTATTTTTACCTTGCCATTTATTGTCTGCTCCCTGCCATTCCATTTCTCAGTTGTCATTTTCCTCAAGGCTCAACATTCACTGCAAGGTTCTGAACATGGTACTTTAAAATACCAATGTCAAGAATGACAGTGAAATCAAGGACATTCTGTGAATGTGCTATAAGGACACAGATTTAACGGGTTAGGGAAAAAATGATAAACATCCTTATATATTTTGTTTTACATTTACATTTACGGCATTTATCAGACTCCCTTTTCCAGAGCGACTTACAATCAGGAGTTACAGGGACAGTGACCCTAGAGCAATTTAGGGTTAAGTTTCTTGCTCAGGGACACAATGGTAGTAAGTGGGATTTGAACCTGGGTCTTCTGGTTCATAGGCGAGTGTGTTATCCACTAGGCTACTACCACCCTTGTGGCAATTTTCATGCAGTCATCTTAAATTTATTTAATCAGACGATTATCAGTGTTTAAACTGACTAGACATGCCAAAGACATGTGGACTTGCAGAAGGTGGAAGACATCTAACCTCAGATTGTACAAACACATTTCTGTCCAGCATGCTGGCCAGACATAAATACCATGCTTACCAACCTAGTCTTCTCTGTAATTATCATCTGTCTCCGAAGCCCTCAATAGTCCATGTTTCCATGCAGCAATCAATAACACCCAATCCAAGGAGATACGTAGACAGATATGGAATATGTCAGAATAAAGTGTGGGGAAAAAAAACAAGAAATAAAAATACTGCCAGACGTAATTGGGTGAGAATCGCCTGCAAGTGTAAAATTATGTTAATTGTATGGACACACCAGCTGCTTCCATGTCATGCTTGTGAGTCCATGGGGAGGTGGTGTGTTTGCTTGTATCCTCCCCACTGTTGGCTGCTGCCTCTTGCAGGCCCTTTATTTCATCTATGTGTACTCCGTTTTTCATCATCTTTCATTAGTTTAATTAAAGAATCCCCTAAACCATCTTTGGCTCCCCAAACTAAACAGAAAATAAATTATTAAGTAAAGTCCCGTTTTTAAACCTTCAGTTATTGAGGGTCATTCCGCCTGACTCTCCAGCAATATGGAGAATCTCTGGGGGATAAATGCCTGCAATATCTTTTCTCTTGTTGTGAAATTTATGGCGAAGGCCAAATCTGACCTAGTTTTAAGTTTACTACACACTTAAAGCTACAGTGTGTTGTTCACCAAGGGTATGATTCCCAAAAGCTCCCATTGCAAAGATCCTTAAATACCCCTCTTTAGTAAAGCATGGACCTGAAGGGCACTACTAAATCAGTTATGCAAATTGTGATTTATGACAAGACCAAAACCATATGACAGGGTGATAGGGGGAGGCCAAAAAGAGTCACAATAGCAACAAATATTGAATCAACCTAAAGAATTGTCAACCATGTTTTGCATTGTGGTACTGATACCTGAATGTTTAATGCCTTTACCATGTTGCAATGAGGGCACTGGAAACTTGCAATGGAATCAACAGTAATGCAATTAATTTTCCATCTAAATGCACAGTCGCACACATCACAGAATGCATGTTGAGTCAAGGTTTTTGCTTTCACTCACTTGGGGTGATTCAACACAAAGTGCCATGCTTAAGTGTGAGTTTTGACAATTGGACTCAACAAAAAATATTTTTTAACTCACATATTATAATGCACTCAGCGAGCAGTTGTTTATTCAAATAATTTTGTATTTTGATCTGGTTGAAATTCAACAGTGGTTGGTAAGGCAACGGACCCGTAATCGGAAGGTTGCTGTTCCAAATCCCGAACCATCAAGGTGCCACTGAGGTGCCACTGAGCAAATCATCGTCCCCACACACTGCTCCCCGGGCGCCTGTCATGGCTGCCCACTGCTCACTATGGTGATGGGTTAAATGCAGAGGACACATTTGGTCCAATAGGCCTCTTGTTGTCCCCTGTGTGAATCCGCTGTTCTGGAAAGGAGTTGGAAGTCATTTGAGTTTATGGCCAATCTAATCTTAAAACACGATTAAAGCCTGTCAAGTCATATGGAACAATGTTAATAGTGGCTGTTTTCCTTCGATCTAGAATACGTAAAATAACCCTTTTGCTTATATTAAAGACTAGCAGGTGCTCGTTTGATGGACAAGTTAGTCAGTCAGACTACCTAACATGTGCTGACCTTGCCAACCATTACCTCTCAGTGCAGCAGCTCCTCAAAGCCCCCAAACTCTCATCATGCAAAATGAATATTAAGTGTTTTTTCATGAAGTACGTGCTAGAGTGAATTACTCAAATGCCACTCAAGTGCTCAACCTGTTGACCTTCACTCGGATGAGCTCACATTGGCAGGTCTATGCGCCGAGGCCCAAGGCAATAGAAATTTAATGCCTCCCTTCTCTGTCACTGTGGTGGTCTGTAAATATGCTGAGCAGATTATTATAATTTTTTTAAAGAGTGCCTCACACACATCTGTGTTGAACAGCTGGTAGAACCGCTGTGGAAAGATCAAGAGAATTCCTATCCACAGAGCTCTCCTTCTCAAGCATATATGAATCATGCTGTCTGCTTACTCTGGGTAGACGGCGGTAAAGTAACAGAGGAACAGAGGACCAAAACGGGCCTGAACATCCACTGGTTCTAGAGTTGTGCGTTTGTGTTCCTTGCTGATGTGGGTTTCTGTCTACCTCCCTGAGAAATAGATTTCAGCAGCCTCGGCAGATTGCCTGTCAGTGGAGAAGTTGGAAGTGGGCATGTGGATTCTGTTATCTCTGGTAATGGCCATGTCACAGTCCAGTGGGTGTCGTGTTTGAACAGGGTCTCTTGGAGCTGCCCACATTTTGGAGAATTTAGGTCTTGTTATTGAAGAGTCCAACGACTGTAATGCTTTTAAAGAAAAAATATAATAAGGAATTATCACACTCTTGTGATTTGAATACAATTTTGTTATACATCTTGGATTTTCAGCATGTTTGTCACTGACATTCTTTCATATTTTGGCAGATGAGAGTTGGAATCAAATTCATAATAAAATCCTTTTTTTTGGCATTTTTTGTTTGATAGCCCTGGATTGTATGTTTGAAGAGTATATTCCTGTATATTGTATGTTTGAAGAGCATATTCCTGTAGAGTACGTGTTTAGAAAAAGTGTCAGGTTCAGAGAAAAAGTATGATTTGCTATGACATACTTCAGTGGACCCGGGCTGGATTCTGTCTCATCCACCTGTGGGCAATTAGGACTTTGCGCTGATTTCAGATTAAACACACTTGTCCCGCCGACGTCCCACTGAGACATACCCCAGGGCCTAAAATAGCCTGTCCTCAAAAACTGGGTAATGCAGTGAGTGCAGAGCATCATTCACGAAACCCAATAGGCCAATGACGCCCCAGGCAACTTTAACAAATTGACAGTTTTTAATTAATGAGAAGAAGCTTATTGTATCTTCTATTCTTTTTTTTTTTCATTCCACGCAGGCTTTAAAATATGTCCAGCGGCATTAATAAGTGCTCAGTTGAAGCCTTTTTGTTATGTTAATGTTTCATAGCTGTATTCTGCTTGAGAGACGTCGTGCTCTTTGAGGATTCTGAGGTGAATTCAAAAGAAACAGTACAGCCGTTCTCCTGTCACCCTGTAGGGAATAGCCACCTCAGAAGGAGTTGCTTTGCAAACCCTCACAAAATCTCCTGCCAGCGTGTCCCAGCCTTCCCTGTCATCCATGAAAGATAATGAGACAAAAGGCAATCGCACTGTGTGTCACCGTCACAATGCGGCTGCTCATCTGAGCGGCCGTGGTGGCTATGGCAGACTTTCATCCTGCCGGCGCTCTGCTCACTGTACCGGGGAATCCTTTCCAGCTGAAAGGGGATTCTGTGGATGCACCAGAACATTTGTTTTGTAGCTGCGCTGCTGCCTCCACATTTCCATAAATGTGCTGGTACGCAGCTGAGCCAATACATGCTAAATAACATTTAAATAAAACAACTTGACACACAAGCCATTAATTTGAAAAATGGAGTATTGCTGAAACTGGTTCTAGTATAGTCACTTGATTTCAAACCTTTAATGAATAAATGCATGTGTACATAAATCATGTAAAATCATATCAGAGATAAAGCAGAAGAAAATAAGACAGACTAATTTCATTGACATTAACAGTGTGTTAATGGCTTATTAAATAAACTCATTTTGATTCCTCTCAGTCCTGTGCCATCATCTCCATTTTTCCCAAGCTAAAGCTGTGACTTTCCTGTTCCGTTGATGGGCACAAATTTCACCTAATGCGATTCTACATGGATATAGCTTAAAAACATCACCATCGCCAAAAAAAAGTTAAGCAGTGCTTAACATGGTAGTAGCCAGTCTTGGGATTTTGGCTAATCTCACAATTTTAGTGGCAGAAATATTTACACTGAACTACCAAGTCATCTTATTTATTTATGTATCTTACATATGTACCTTGCTGAGTGCCAGTTTAGAAGGGGATTTTATTTCTGCCTTCTACCTCCTCTCCTGACATTTGCCAAGGAGGTGCCCTGCCTTGGCAAGATGCAGGAGGCACAGGTGACATTTCGAATATTGATTTTGATATTTAGTGATTTCAGACTCTAGATATTAGTCAGGAAGACACAGGTGATTAAGGGCCCTTCACAAGATTAGATGTTTAACTGCTCTGCACCTCAGGATGTCTGTTCCCTTCCCTTGACATTGGCAGCAGACGTTGTGTTGTTTCGAACTTCTCTTTGGCACCTGTAAACTTTTTTTACTTGACAATTTCATTGTCATCAAAAATGAAAATGTTGATGGAAGCCTGTGAGATGCAGCACATGTTTTTTTTTTACCTTCTGGTCATAAATGCGATTGCATTTAACTCTTCAGCTGGGAGATAAGAGTCTAGATCAGATAAGATTCATGAGACATTATGAAAGTATGATATGAACCTGTGCGCCATGTAATTACTGTAAAATTGCCATCTTATTTTCCCGGGAGTGCTCTTCAAACCTAATTTCAGCTAGTGTGTTCAGCGATCGACCATTGCGACTTTTGATTGTGATATGTGAGGCCATGAAAGGCATCTGAGGAGAACAGTACAGTAGGTGTGGTGTTCGGGCTGGGCAATGCCTGGGGGGGCAGCCAAATGCAAGGCACACACACACACACATTCTACACTGTTTTTACTCGCACCCACAGACAATTTAGAGTCTCCAATCTGCCAATCCATGCCTTTGGATGGCAGGTGGTAACTGGAGAACCCAGAGGAAACCTGCACCAAGATGGAGAGAGCATGCAAACTCCACACTTAAAAAATCTGAGATGTGATTTGAACACACAACATTGGAAATATGATGCCATGTCATAAATCTGATTAGCCTACTTCCTACTTTGAATTATAAAACATATTATACAGTTTTATAACATTATTACAACATATTAACATTAAATAATTCAACAGCAATATTTAGAACATGCTAAATATAGGACAAGCTAGTTTAAGTTCTCTTAAGCTAGTGGGTAGCACACTCTCCTATGAACTAGAAGACCCAGGTTCAAATCCCACTTACTACCATTGTGTCCCTGAGCAAGACACTTGAGTGTCTCCAGGGGGAGACTGTCCCTGTAACTACTGATTGTAAGACGCTCTGCATAAGAACGTCTGGTAAATGCCGTAAATGTAAATGTCTGTAGTGGAATATGGCTAGCAAACAGGACACCATGAGCACATAACTCTTGAGAAGGTCACGACTCCGTCTTGAATTGATCAGTCTTTCAACTGGTGGCGTTACCCATGGTGCAGTGTGGAAATATTTATTGTGCAATTCAGCCGTGTTGACAGTTTCACTCCTCTTGCTGCGCTGGTTGAAATGTTTTGTTTTATCTATTATTTCGTTCATTTCGTCTCCTGTCTGAGTCGGGCCCTGCTTGCTGTAAGATGGATGTCAGTGCTTTTACTTCTCTCCAGGTCAACTACCCCTCGAAGGTGGGGAATGATACAGAACTGAATCTTCTGCAAAGCCTTGCTGCAGTACAGTAGCAGTGTAAGCTCTGGAATACTAAATCCTAGTTGTTTGTGTTTTCCCTTATGCCTCTTTTTCTGTCTCTTTTTAATTCTTGCTGCACCATTTTGCAGTTGACAACTCTATCCTATTTGGCCTAAAACTATTTAGAATGTGTCAAGGTTTTGAATTAAAGCCAAGTTAACTGAATAAAACATCTCGCATTGTGAGGCGTCGGTTCAATGTACATTAAAATGGAAATGTATGCACTCTGGCATTTTCCTGCACCCTCCTGGTCTTAGATCTGTACTGTGAGCAGATGAGTCCATGTTGATTAGCCCTGGAGACATACCCAGACCTTACAAGTGGCTGTCTAATGAGGAAGAGCAAGCGTCTGAACTATAACCGCAATGGATGTGATTGCACAATCAAAGCTAACAAAGATGTACCCCCACCTGGCCACTGGCGGTGGGAGAGAATGCTGTGGGTTCAAGCCCTGGCCCATTCAACAGGAAACACGGATCAATGAGCTGCCTTATGCTACAAATATACGGGGTGTTCCTGCATATGCAGACCAGCGCCTGCTTGCACAGAGACACACACATCGGAGGGTAAAAACATGCTTCCTGTTGCATGCACAAGCACCCTCCGCAAGAGTTGCACTCATCTGTGTTGTATTACTGACATATGATACAATGTCAGCAGGCTTGTTTGACATGGATGAGAAGAGCTTTGCCGTCTGTAGTGGACAGATTGCATTTGGGAAGATTACGAGATTATGTCCTTCCTCCCACTCTTGTTTCTTGTCTCAGCGAAGAAAGTCGATGGCATTGTTGAGACTTCCTTGTGAGCTCATTCTGGTATTGTGAGAGAAAATGAATATGCAATTTTTCAGTTTTATTAATATTAAGTACAGTACCGTTCTCTCCCGTTCTCCATAAATTGAAATTAGTACTGAACAAAACAGTAGAACAATGAATTAGTGCATTATTTAGAAGACTTTGTGAATGTTGGGCACATTAGTTAAAAAATTTGTTATAGTTACTAGTCACTTCTTCACAAACGTTACTGGTTTCTAGTTACCTGGGAAAGTAATTTAGAACTTGTCACATATGTAAAAATGTGGAGGGCGTGGCTCCATCTTCTCCTTGGGTAGTGGTGCTCACATTAGCTGCAGATGGGTTCCACATTCTTGGCCAGTGTTTTTGATGACACTTAGGATGATGAGAAGAGCTTCATCAGATTTGAATTGCTGGTTACCAACACGGATAAAGGCTTAGTTCCGTGGCATAATGTACATTTAACACATACATTCTTACCTTTAATTCCAACATGAGAAAAGTCGTGTCTGTATCTCCACTGTAAAAATGCTGCTTTCGAACTCGCCATTGCTGTGGTAACGCCCGCCCTACTCTGCTTCTGGTTGGTTTACCATGCTACTCAGCAC
This sequence comes from Denticeps clupeoides, assembly GCF_900700375.1. Lineage (NCBI taxonomy): Eukaryota > Metazoa > Chordata > Actinopteri > Clupeiformes > Denticipitidae > Denticeps > Denticeps clupeoides. Next base: position 32,117,484 of record NC_041711.1, on the reverse strand, counting down.
TACCAAAATTATCCAATTATCAATATACAAATTATGGGGTTGTCTTGCTTCTCTCCCTGACCCTCACCAAAGGAAAGAGAAACGCGTTGCCGTTCCTGTGGCTGGTTGGATGAAAACAGTAATTGGTTGGATTACCCATTTTTCAGCTGTTATTGTTAAGAGGCTGTCAGGATCTGACTCCGGGGGGTGGTACTCTGGGTTTTCATCTGTGAAGTGTTAGAAATGTATGCCCATTGTATCGTGTCCTCATCGGGTCACAGAGTCTTGTCATGTGCTGGTTTGTGATTGTGTTTGTGCATTAAACCCCTCCTTTTGTTATAGTCCATTCTTCCACCACATTCCCGTGGCGGCTGTTATCCCGATCACTGGTTGTAAATGAGTTTAATTTTTTTTCAAGTTCAGTATGTGCATTCTTCAAAATAAACGAGGATAAAGTATAAATATTCAAAACCAATTATGTTTGTGTACTCACTGATTTTCGTCTAACTTTCCATGAGAGTTTCTCTTGGTTCTGTTACAGCTCATCTGTTCTCACTGTTTGCCATTAAGGAATATTGGGCCAACTCTCAGATGAGAGGTGCCAAGAAGTGCTGGTTTTAACTTTTTTATTTAGATTTTTTTCCCTGCAAGCTATCTTTACAAATAGACATTTCATTGCACCACCTTAAAAAGCATCTCTCCTTGTAAAAAAGAGATCAGAATAATTATTAATAATAATTACATAACATATGCTTAACTTAAATCCCAAATCCTGTATCATGTCCTGTCCTATCATGTCCTGTCAAAAATACATTTTCATCAAATTAATGGATCACCTTTTGTGGCTGCAGTCAATGAATAACCTCCTGATTTAATATCTGTTGCCAGATTAAACATTTCACCATTAGAAGCCGTGAAGGAGCCAATAAAACTCCAGGCAGAGCCTAAAACAAGAAGGAATGTTTAAATGCTAACACATGCAAATAAATGTGGGTTTACAGCATTTATGAGACAGCCTTATCCATGACTTACAGTCAGTATTTACAGGGACAGTCCCCCTGGTGACCCTCAGGGTTAAGAGTCTCGCTCAGGTTCGCCATGGTATGTCAACTGTCTATGTCTGTCAATATGTGTGTGATTTTATCAGAGAAAACAGGAGCATATGTTGGTGTGTGTGTGTGTGTGTGTTGGAGAGAGAAAAAACACAAACAGGCTTGTTTCATGTGGCGAACGTATTCTTTTATGGACTGAGCTGCCCATTGTCTTAGCCCCATAGAATGGAGACTAGTTTCTGTGGAACTGCTTATGGAAAATTCGGAAAGGTCATAAGTGGGAAGCTGCAGCAAAATTGTGAAAGGAGAGAAAACAAAGCCGAGCGTCCTGGCTGCCTGAGGGGAGTTTAGAGTGCTGTTCACTCTCTAGGCAACAAAGGGAATAGCAGATTAGGCCAAGTCATAAAGGTCTTAAATTAAAAAAGGTATTTCTGGATGTTTATTCATTTTAATTGATGTTTCAATTAACACATTTTGTTGGTTGAATGAAAAACATTTATCTAACACAGTGGAGCTCTCGGGCTCTCTGGATTGTGTACATGAGGCACAAATAGTAGTTTAATGAAATGTTGGAAAGATTCTCTCCAAGACGGGCTCACTTTCATTAGTGGCTAAGATGCAGCAGATGATGGGATTCGCTGGGCTTCAGTTTAGGGGACTAGCAATGGCAGAAGAATGATTCTGTGGCCACCAAACCATTTTGTGTTGATTCACACGCTGTGTAATAATATTTTCTGCTGAAAGATCAGATGCGATTTCTGGAAGAGGCAGACAGATTTTGAAATTGTGCTGGTATTTTATGGAGCCCATGATGCTATTCCATTTCACGGATTATAAGGTTTCCAAGGCCTTTGCAGGACAAAATAGCTTCGCATCGTCCCAGAAACTTGTCATTACAACAATTCCTCTGTTTACACCAAAACCACTTTAAATGTTTACTGCCAACACCATCTTGTTTCATCAGACCACAGAACATAGTGAACATTATAGTAGCATTTCACAAACCTTGGGAGTTTTGGTTAACAAACAAAATTTTATTTGTATTTTAATGTATTTTTAATAATCTTTTGGCATGGAGGCATTTTTTATTTATTGCGCATCTTATTACTGCACTAACAAAGTGATATTGATGGATGAATCTGTGTGGCCACATATTTGTACCCCAGTTCATGGATTACACACCACACACAAAAAAACTATGCACCTAAATGGAAAACTTTAATGTTCACTGTTATACAAGTTAAATCATATATAAATGTCAATTCACTTTCAGACATTTGCCAACAATCAGGCTGCATAGTCTTTATGTCCCCAGGTTGTATTTCTTCAGCCTACACTAACTGGCATATTCGAGGGAAAATGAAAATGATTTATGCCAGTCTCAGCGTTTTCTGGGCATTGTGCATTGCTGATGATTGCTTTCTTCATAAGAAGTAAAACAGAACCAAAATATGAAAACTTAGGAGAGATCACTAGATATTAAACTTTATTACACCCTGCAATGCTTCAAATGTGGATGTGTGTGTGTTTGAATTTGTGGATTTGAAGATGTTTATTGTTGGTCATGTATGGTAATCTTCATCTCTCCGTCTCTCTTGCTTCTCTCTCTCCTCTCTCATATCAGGTTGACAGGACAGAAGTAATCCGCAGTTGCATTAATCCAACTTTCTCCAAGGTCTTCACATTGGATTTTTACTTTGAGGAAGTGCAGAGGCTACGCTACGAGCTCTATGACATCAGCAGCAGCCACAACGGAATCAAGGAGGCCGATTTCCTCGGAGCGATGGAGTGCACGTTTGGCCAAGTGGGTTTCAGACTAATACAGTATGCAAATATGATTTTAGGAAGTCATATTCACAACAACGAATATCACGAGGAGGTTGTTTGCACATGTGGTGGAGGGTGAAATTACATTTAAGTAGATGGTAGGCTTATCCTTTAATAAAATAAGAGGATGTTTTTTAATGGTGCAAAACACAACCAACATTTAAAGTGCTATTTTCAATGCTATTCATTTGTCATTGCAGTTGGTCTGCTTTAATCTGTGCAAAAGAACCACAGAAGAACCATGTTCCTCTCCCCAGAACTTTGGAACACATTTTTTGAGCACCATCCCCATGGATGGCACATTCTGCTGTTTTCTGTTGTTTAAACAAATGGCAAATGATCCTTTCACAAGTGCCGGCAGCAGATGGTCAATTGCCTCTGAAATCTTTATCTCGCAGTCAGGAATCCCCAAGAAAGTCACTGAAAATCTTGGGAGTTCCAATATCTTGTTTTTACTTGAAAACATTATTACTGCAAGTCAATCTTTTTCTTCTTTTTGAAAACTCAGTGTAGAATCTATAAACTTTGTGTGCGTGTGTGTGTGTGTTCTAGCATTTGTCATGTTGCTATGTCTACTGTGCCATTGTGTGAGCAACGCTCCCAGTGCTCCTGCAGACACATGAATGCAAACCACAGAGAATTCGGATCGCAGCACTTCCAGTGCGGGACTGGTGTGCAGACATCCCTTATGCCACTCTTTTCTCTACGTTGGCTGATTTTCAAAAAAAAAGAGAGAACAAAGGAAGCATGAACATGTCTTATCTCTCCCCAAACAGATTGTGTCCCAGAGACAACTGTCCAAAGCGCTGCTCAAACAGGGAAACACAGTGGGGAAATCCTCCATTCTGGTGAGTGTTGTCTCAGGTGTGTCACCCTCTCTCCTCATCCTTCTCTCTCTTGCTCCCTCTCGACAGATACCTGCAATGTCCATTAAGACGGGTGAATGTAGGACCTTCAGGCTTAAAATGTGTATTGATGGCATAAACCAATATTTGCTTTGTATTGCCTTCCGTGCCGAACATTTCCCAAGAGAATTCGGGAAAGGCGAGAAGAAGCCAACCTCATCAAGACCAAAGTCATCATTCTTTACATAAACACCATTCCAAGTGAATTTTTACTTGTTCGGTTTTAAAATGACATGTACAATGCTGTCATGCTGAATGGCTAATTCACATGTAACACACATTGTACATAAAATACAAACATATAATTTCTGTGGGTTATTAAAATGTGTCTTTTTAGATAAACATTGGCTGATTCTTTAATACAGCAAAGTGAACCAACCTTTCTATCAGAAACAGAACAGTCTCCCCATCCCCTTTCAAGCCTTTCATCTCTCTGTGGTCCCTATGTCTCTGAAACTAATGTTAATTCAGCTCTTGTCCTTGCCTGAAGGTTGGTTTCCCACTATTGGTTCTTGGGAACTTTTCTTTGGCTGTTTCATACCTCAGCTAGTTCCACCAGATTTACCTGCCTGCTTTTTGTCTGTTATCTTTCTCTCTCTCTTGCTCTCTCTCTAGAGAGAGAGAGAGAGAGAGAGAGTCAGGGACGCATAGGAAGATCATTTTTAATGCATACACAGAACAGATTGTGAGAACCAATAAGGTTAAGTAGCTGAACTGGATATAAATTGCATACCCCACAGAACTCCCCCAAATCCATAACAACAATTACGAGTGACAATTTGTGCACATTTAATTAATTGTAATGATGGTGTTATGTTTTAAATGTTGAAGAGAACAATCCAACATGTCTCTGTTAATGGCTATAAAGTTAGCTAATGCTTGATCAGGAAAGGTTGTACGATGAAACTGATGGTTTAAATGCATCTGTGGAATTACATAGTCAATTACACTTTTATTTTGTTTCATTTATTTCTAGTGTTATTTACATTTTTTTCATGACATTTCTCTTATTGAAGTGAAAGTGATTGTCATCCTTGTGATACTCTGCAGCACAGTGAAATGTGTCCTCTGCCTTTAACCCATCACCTTTGGTGAGCAGTGGGCAGCCATGACAGGTGCCTGGGGAGCAGTGTGTGGGGACAGTGCTTTACTCACCACCACTGCCCCAATACGTTAGTCTTGTGAGTCTTGTGAGTTCCAAAACTTGCTTCTGTAACAGATTGCTGAAGTTCAAATCCCACTTGAGCAAGGCCCAACGTTGTTCCAGGGGTGGAATTGTCCATCTAACTTTTATCTGGAAACCAGCCTGCTTCTGCTAAATGAAATATACTATACAGATAAAGGCACAGCAAGAATCCTGGAATCACTCTTTGTAGTCTTACAGGGCGCTCCCTTGTGGAACTTTGCCTCAAGCCTGACATTGAAACATTTCAGTGAAAAGAACCATAACCTCATCGTGAAGCATTATGCATTGAATGGTCATGGTCCATACTCTGCAGCCTCAGGAGTTGGTAGTAATTAAGAGAGCAATGAACTCAGGATTATACCTACAAGTTCAAAAGCAGAATTGCAGGGATTAGATCCATGAATGCAAGCACAATGTCAATCATGCAGCATGGCAGGTCATTAACAAACAGGACTATGGCTGAAGTAGAAAAAGAACTTTGTGAAAGTTAACATTTTTGGAAATGGAACAAGTAAATCTAAATTACATAACATATGCATTAAATTGTGGGTTGTCAATCTATTTTTGTCACTAGCACTTCAGTGTGCTGCAATTATTTTTTGTTCAAAGTTTGCCATATCTGAGAAATTCAATGGGGCCCAAGGGTGTAAGATGATTTAGCTATTTTGGCAGTGGAGAAAACAGACTTTGCACCATTGTAAATCAGAAAAATGTTGTCCTAACTCTCATTATTATTCAGAGGTGTGTTTGGGGTGTAACATGTAATAACCCAGAATGTCATGTCACCTCACCTTTCAAAGGCAGGGTCACAAGATCTATTTTGCTAATTGCTTATATGTGAGAATAACAGTAGATTTATATCATTTATGCACGTTTAATTAAAGACTAAGAAGGAGTAAATTACAGGATAAAATGAAATCTTACATAAGTCAGTCAGGTAATATTTCATTTTAAAAGAAAATTTAGGATAAATATTAAACAACATACAACAACTAAAAGTGTATCCACAGCCCAGGCAGCAGTTGTATTGCTTGTATGAAACACATGCTGTGTATAAATGAGCCACTGACTGTAGATGTGGTTTTTAGATGTGGTCAAAAGCACCATGTCGTTTCACTGAATTAAAATAGCAACACAACGACATTGCACCCAGCCTCTCATTTAAAAAAAGCCCCACTCCTACCAGTGTGAAATGTAGACAAAATCATTTTCTTATTTTGAGGATCTGGGCACCAGGCAAGAAAATGAGCAACAAACCACCAGAAAGCTGGCAGAGAGCACAAAGTGGGGTTTGAAAGACACTGAAATAGACCATAAACCATCCTCACATTTCACACCACACTGCATGAGTGTCATCTGAAGAAAACAAACAAATTCCGAACCATTGTAAATACAGAACACATTTGGCTATTCAGGTCAGATAAATATTCCCATGAGAATTAAACACTGCACATTTCCCCTTTTCTAGATCATAGCAGAGGAGCTGTCTGGGAATGATGACTATGTGGAGTTATCTTTCAGTGCTAGAAAGCTTGATGATAAGGTAGGTCAATACACATACATTTTATCCTCATCATCTTCTTAATTTATTTAATTAAACACCTTTTTCACGTTTGGTTCATGACACTGTTATGTTGTCATTTAGCTGGAAAACATCTGACCTAGAAATATTTTGGCAGCAGAATTCCTGTTTTGACAGGTATTTGACAGTTAAGTTACAGTGTAAAGCACTGAGTTCTGAAAGTGATTGGTTTTGTCATTGTGTTACATAGCACAGCACGCAGTGTATACACCTCTGCATTTAACCCTGCATCACCTTAGTGAAAAAAGGCACCAGTGGGTGGGGATGGTACCTTGGTGGTGGTTAAAAGCAGAGGACACAATTAGTGCTGTGCTGCAGTGTTTCACAATGACAACCACTTCTCTTACATCTTGGAAGTTCAGGATTTCAATTTCCTTTTCATTGATATGTGTCTTGTTCCTTCTGGCCTTTGGTTTGTCTGGGTGGGTCAGCAGCTGAACATCTATTGCCAGCAAGACTTGATAAAAAGTCTTTTTTTGTGGTAGTAGCCTAGTGGGTAACACACTCGCCTATGAACGAGAAGACCCGGGTTCGAATCCCACTTACTACCATTGTGTCCCTGAGCAAGACACTCAACCCTAAATTGCTCCAGGGAGACCCTGTAACTTCTGATTGTAAGTCGCTCTGGATAAGGGCGTCTGATAAATGCTGTAAATGTAAATGTAAATGTAAATGTAAAAAACATTAAAACTTTAAATGTGCAGATTGAAATGTTTAAACTGTTTTATAAGCTAGTCTAATCTAGGCAAGATTCAAGTTGGTGGTGCATGCAACTCATGATTACAGACCAGCAATAATGGTCTGAAACCATCCTAGACCAGCTAAACCACTTTTGCTACTTCATTATCTTCTCACTTGCCACCTTATACATCCACCCCTTGATGTTTACTAAATTGTACAATTTGTGAAAAATGTGTTCCTCGGGTTATCTATGCACATCATTGTTTTACTTTGTTTTCTACTTTTCTATTGACTGTATGCAATTTAACTGTAGCTGTCATCATGGTTTTAATTCATGTAAAGTACTCAATTGCAAAATGTTATTCTTGCCAAATTAAATATGATTGTTTTAAAAGACATGCTCAGATTTTGATGTCTAAAACTGTATTTTACAGCTTGAACTGTCTCCAGAAGACAGAAAAACCTCATCTTAGCTTCTAAAATTTGAGTTATCCACTGATGGAAATGTCCGGGGCACAACTGTTGAGTGCTAAAAGGCCAGAAGGCTAGTCTAAGGCTCTGATTTCTACACACAAACTCAGATGCATGATTTCATATTCATAAACACAGCAAATGACCTCAAGCACGGCATCTAAAAGTCTGAAAATCCAATCTGAGTCTAACACATTTTTGCTGCATAACTTCTATTAACATGCATGCACATAGTCTTGAATTATTGATTTTTAGATCTCAAATTGGAGAGTCAATTTTATATCCAAAAGGCCATTTGAATGTTGGTTTGGCAAAAGGATGAGTAAACATCTTGAGAATGTATTTAGACTAAATAGTATTATGAATGTTAATTAGGTCACATGCATGCTGGTGCCGTAGATTAAAATATCACCTCTTTGATGGATTTGGTTTAGGATCCACTGTTGATATTTTATCCTGGTTATAGATCATGCAATCTTTTATATCTATTCTAATTTCAGTGCCTAATGAAAAGTATTTTCAGTCCAGTTTATCTTAATCATGTGTCTTCTGCTCAGTACATAAAGTGAAAAGCCGTAATCTAAAGGATTGGCTTTTATTCAGACCAAAATATTTTTTTTGTATTGATACGCTCCCTCCACTGGCTCCCAGTAACAGACCGTATCAAATTTAGAATACTGATGCTGGCCTACAGAGCCAAACATGGGGTACTACCAGCCTACCTCAGAGCCCTTATTATACCTCGCACTGCACCTCTCACTCTCTGAAACTCCAGCAATGGTTACCTGGTCCCTCCACCGCTGAAGGTACGAGAAAGACACTTGTCTAGACTCTTCTCTGTCTTGGCCCCTTGGTGGTGGAATGAACTTCCTCTTGAGGTCAGAACAGCTCAGTCGCTGAGTATTTTCAAACTTGCTCTTTATAGAATACTTAGACTAACTTGTAACTTTCTAACTTTCAAACAGTCTGACTTATGCAAGGAAAAACTACAGAGTGAATAAAAAGATTGTGTTCATAGCTTTGAGTCCTAGTGAACCAGAACTGATCACTTAATTGATGGTAACATGAAAGCACGTTGTAAGTTGCTCTGGATAACAGCGTCTGCCAAATGGCATAAATGTAAATGTAAGTGACTTTAACAATAGGATGATTGGTGCCAAGACTCTCTGAACACACAAAATACCAAACCTGGGAGAAAATGGAAAGCCGAAGACAAAGCTGAGTTAGTCAGAAAAAGCAAAATGAGGAGCAGAGGAGAAATTGGATGTCTGAAAGGCTGAAAATTGTTGGCTGATCTGATGAATTCAGTGTGATCAGTGTGGACACACGGATCCAGGATGCATGAACTGTTGATAAATCATGTGATAAAACTGCTAATACCACAGTGTAGCATTTACCCAGTGTTCCAGTCCTTCCATATGCATGACCCGAGCACAGTGCGCTCCACTAGTCTACACAGCCAAATGCAGCCCTTTTAGGATTTCCGTGGAACTAAAACCCCTAAGGGACATTTGCAGCACCTTGTTATAATCTCACCTTGACACAACATCAGTCTGCTCTGAAAGAGTTTGCTATGAAGTGGAGCCTTTAAAGCCTTTCAGACAGAAAAAAGGCTTGTGTTAAAAGATACAGTGATGTTATGTGAGTGATGCTTGCTTTTCCTATCCAGCTATATTTCAACATCTGTCACGAACAGTGGATCACCTAGAACCCAACCAATGCACATGCCCATCAAAGCAATAGATGCAATAGGTAGGATCAATAATTATAGGCTTGGAATTGAACAGTTTTTACCACTCTGCACTATTTATAGGGGAATGATCTGAGCGATAATCTCTTTCAATCTCTTATATTAACTATTTGCTTGCTTATTTGTTTTTCAAGGATTTTTTCAGCAAATCTGATCCATTCCTGGAGATTTTCAGGATAAATGATGATTCCACCCAACAGCTAGTTCACAGAACCGAGGTGAGCCTATGTTTCCCAGGTTTATAGTGACTGACACGGCTTGACCTTCCTTGACCCTGCCTGCTACATCACTTTTGTCACTGTCCCCTCTGTTTCCCCACAAAGACTGTGATGAACAACCTCAACCCTGTCTGGAAAACATTCAAGGTCTCACTGAATTCATTATGTAGTGGTGACCACGACCGAATGCTAAAGGTAGGACGGTCACCTTTGTTTGTTCCTTAGCAGGTCTCACAGCATCTACCCACATATACTGTATGTTTACTTAATGAGCTTCCCATAGCACTGATCAAAACAATCCAAGATGAAATGTAAACCATGATTCAAAAAGTGAAGCTAAAGTAAGTTTTAAAGTGAGTTCATCTGTGGTTATTAATAAAAAAAAACAGTTGTTAAGCTAATACACCATTTGTTTATAATGAAAAGCTCTCATGCCCAAGGACCTTCATTTGTACCTTCAGTTAACACTTTAGATGGTAATGAATTGTGGATGAAATGGAAATATCTTTATTTGGGTTAACAAGAGTGGAATAGGCCTAAACATTGTGACTGTAGTGTTTTTGGGATTGAGATCTAACTGAAATCATTAAATCTGAGTTTCAATTCCCAGGGCTATCAGCTGTGACTACAAAAGCACAATTGTTTCTTAAAGACCTTATTATAATACATAAGAACTTCAAATCTAATCTTAAATCTTAAATCTTAAAAGACCCCCATGGGAGGCCATGGGCACCAGGATAAAATAACTGAAAACTTATTATCTTCAATGTGTTGTTGTTGTGTGTGTGTGTGTGTGTGTGTGTGCTAAATTTGAGGTGCATATCATAGAACTGAACATGATTGAATACCTAATATGTTTTGACTTTTACTTTTGCTTACTTTTTGTTTACTGATCTTAGGCCACCAGAGACTTCTGCACCTGATTAGCTGGTCCTGATGGCTCCCAGCTGACTCCTATTGAGCAGGACCCATCAGGACCTGTTAAATGCAGTACAGTAGACAGCCACAAGTCATAGCATTGATGTGGACCGAGACTTACTTTGCATTTGTGTCCTGTTCGGGCAATCGCCACATGCCTGCGGGTTAGCTTTTGTTCTTCCATGTGGTAATATTTGTTTCCTTTTAGGCCCACATGCCTTATTTATTACAAGTATAATTTATTTAGAATACAAGTAAGTTCATCTGGTCTCGGCACGCTGCCGAGAGCAGTTGCTCACGCTCTCCTTTCCTGGCCCAAGCATCACTACAGCCTTGGCGACACTGCACAGATAGTCCCAGTACTTCTTCCCGAACATCCCGAACTTCCCGAACACTAGTGCGTGCGCCGGTCCAGCCTTGGGACAGAATGAGTTCTCCACCAATCATTAGGTCAGCAGCAGGACACTCAGCAGCACCAACAGTAGTCATTCCTCCAGCTCCCCATTGTCTGGTGTGACCCACCACAGACTATCATGGGACTTGACGACCATCCTCTGGGGTATGGACAGATTCTTTACCTTGATCGACGGAATGCCTATCACCTGGTACGGATCAGCGAGGGGGAAAAGGAATCCCCCTCAACTATTATAAATATAGAGACATGCCCTTTGGACTGTCCAACATCTCTGCAGTGTTCCAAGCCCTGGTGAACAACGTCCTGAGGACATGCTCAAACGTTATGTGTTTGTTTACCTGGATGACATCCTTATCTTCTCACCGGATATGTAGACCCAAGTCACCCACGTTCACATCATTCGACAACCTAAAAACAAGATTTACCTCTGCCCCTATACTCATCCATCCAGACCCTCAGCAACCATTCACAGTGGAAGTTGGCGTGTCCAACCTGGGTGTGGGCGCCGTGCTGTCACAGAGAAACCCTGCTGATCAGAAACTGCACCCATGTGCCTCCTGGCGTCTCAGTCCGTCCGAACCCAAATATGATGTAGGCAACCACAAACTGTTAGCCATCAAACTGCCATTGGAGGAGAGGCACCACTGGCCAGAGGGGGCTGCACATCCTTTCTACTGACTGACCACAAGAACCTGGGCTACATCTGGAAAGCTTGCTGGCCGAATTCCCGACCCGCAAGGCGGGCAATGTTTTTCACCCGTTTTGACTACACACCATAGAATCGGCCAGACACCCCCGTAATACCAAGGCCATTGCCCTCTCCTGCCAGTACACCCGTTACAAAACAGATACCAGTTCTGACCCCATCATCCCTGCCACCTACATTCTGGCCTCCATTCAGTGAACCCTGCTCCAAGATGTCATTGCCCCCCACGCCCAGGAAGTGGAAGTGGAGTGAAGTGATTGTCACATGTGATACACAGCAGCACAGCACATGGTGCACACAGTGAAATTTGTCCTCTGCGTTTAATCCATCACCCTGAGTGAGCAGTGGGCAGCCATGACAGGCGCCCGGGGAGCAGTGTGTGGGGACGGTGCTTTGCTCAGTGGCACCTCAGTGGCACCTTGGCGGATCGAGATTCGAACTGGCAACCTTCTGATTACAGGGCCTCTTCCTTAACCGCTAGGCCACCACTGCCCCAGAGGAACCACCTCCTCCTAATACCCCTCCTGACCAAATGGATGTCCCCACAACACTCCATTTCCAATGGGAGCCACCTCGACTGGTGTCCCTGGCAGGACATCCCAGAAGACAAAAAACATAGGAACATATTCAGTGAACCTTCTGGTGGTTGGGACTCCCCAGTGATGTCACTGTATACATCACAGCATGCCCTACATGTGCTGCCCACAAGACTGAAACCCAGCAACTCCAAGGTCGTCTTCTGCCATTGCCCTGGCCACACCGCCCCTGTTTTTGGACTTTGTCACTGGGCTTTCCCCATCTCACGGGCAGTTCTGGATATCACCCTGAATCCAATGGCCTGACAGAATGCATAAATTAAGAGATGGAAAAATACCTACAATGTTACTGTTATGCACGTCCCTTCACATGGTCCAAGCATCTCCTCATGGCCAAGCTCACTCGAAATCAACACGTTTCCTCAGCCACAAGACTCTCCCCATTTGAGACTTCCACAGGTCACTAACCCATCTGGTTTCCCACAGACATTGCAGAAGGAGCCATATCAGCTGTGAACCTTCATCTGCAACAGCTCAGAAACACCTGAATCCTGGTCCATCGGGCCCTGAATCGCACCGCAGAGACCATCAAGAGACAGGGCAACTGACACCAGCGACCACCCCTACTGTACTATCCAGGAGACTGAGTATGGATCTACCTGAGGCCTTCCCATCACATCTGAGGTCAAGAAGTTGCGGCCCCGATACATTGGGCCCTTTAGGGTCAACCATGTGGCCTATCAGCACTTCCTTCTTGGTCCCTCTGGGTGAGTCCTGTGTTTCACATCTCTCACCTTTGTAAAGTCATCATGTCCCCTCTAATGCCTACACCTCCTCATCCTCCCCTGCCTCAACTGGTGGATGGCTCCCTCCCGTTCCTCATTGGCAAGCTCCTTGAATTCCAAGAGCACAGATTCGAAAACATTGTTGACTTGGAGTGCTCCTGATGACCTCTATCCCTGGCCTGGCCCACGACTCTCCGATTGTCTAAGTGCTTCTCCTGCTCCCGGTATTGATTGTTTCCACCAAACACCTCTGCAGCCAGCTACCATTCATAACACCATCTCTACGGTGATCCTGCTTCCTCATGTTCTGGCTTCATCCCTCTCGCCATGGACCGACTCAAAAAGTCCTAGCATGTTGCCGAGCACAGTCGTTCGCACTCTCCTTTCCTGGCAAAAGTGTCACTATAATCTTCCCTACTTCTTCTCTAATGTCCCATGCCGCTTTTGTGAATTTATTAAAGATAAACAAATTGAGAAATCACATGCTACTCGAGTGTTTTTGAATATGATGCCACAAGCTTGACACACCTATCCTTGGCCAGTTTTGCCCATTCCTCTTTGCAGCACCTCTTAAGCTCCATCAGGTTCGATTGGAGGTGTCAGTGCACAGACATTTTAAGATCTCTCCAGATATGTTCAATTGGATTCAAGCCTGGGCTCTGGCAGTCTGCTCAAGTACATTCACAGAGTTGTCCTGAAGCCACTCCTTTGATATCTTGGTGCTTAGGTTTGTAGTCCTGCTGAAAGATGAATCCACTCTGGAGAAGGTTTTGATCCAGGGTGTCTCTGTACGTCCACAGTCATCTTTCCCTCTATCCTGACTAGTCTCCCACTTCCTGCAGCTGAGAAACATCCCCACAGCATGGTGCTGCCACACCATCCTTCACTGTAGGGATGCCTGGCATTCACTCCAAAGAGTTCAATATTTGTCTCATCAGACCAGACACTTTTGTTTCTCATGGTCTGAGAATCCATCAAGAGCATTTTGGCAAACTCAAGGTGAACTGCCATGTGCCTTTATTAAGGAGTGGCTTCCGTCTGGCCACTCTACCATACACGCCAGATTGGTGGATTGCTCCAGAGATGGTTGTCCTTCTAGAAAGTTCTCCTCTATTCACAGAGGACCTATGGAGCTTTGACAGAATAACCATTGGGTTGAAGTTACCTGGACATAAAGGGGCATGGCACAATAGTGACTACAAGAATGAACAGTTTATAATTTATTAACACGGGTAGATTACTACTGCAGTTACATGTAATTATTGTATGTAAAAATGTTGCCAATGTTTTTGGGACATTGGTACCATTTTGGAATAAGGCTGTAACATAAAATAAAATGTGGAAAAAATTATGCGCTGTGAATACTTTCTGCATGCACTGTATGCCATTTTATTTTGACCTATTTGCAAAGCCCTTGATTGTCCCCTGTGTGTACCATGCCATGCAGGGTGAGGCATGAGGCACAGAAAACAGGACATCTTGAATAAACGGTGAAATGCAATGAACAAAAGAAAACCTGGCATGATGGCAGCAAACACATTCTAAAGAAACAGAAAGGCTCAACATAACATCAGTTAAATACAGGACAGGGGAGTGAGGCAAAATAATGTTATTCTCATTTCTATCCGATCTGGCCCTGCATCCACACAGAAATGTGTTTCAGGTGACCCAGAACAGTTATTTTCCAGAGTGAATCTCTTTTCCATGTATTCGCATGGACAGCAAATTAGCCCAACTTTCTACCTGATCCATAAACCCAAACCAGTCAAACATACAACACTCTGGCAACATCCATCACTGCTTCTTAAAAGGATGAGGACCTGGAGGTGACACAGTGCCTCCTGGGGAACCTCTAACTCATACTGTGCCCCTCCAAAGGTTCTTGGGTTGAAACCACAGACCAGCCATCCCAGCTTTTGGCTGGTGCAGTAGGGTCAGGGGTCTCTTCACCGGGACCAATATCATCCATTGGGAAGTCACCTGCTGGATGAGAAAGGGTGGGGGAGAAACAAAGACACAAAATACACACACAAATACACAATCACAGGCTCACAGCAGTCAGATGCTGTTCTTCTGGCATTCTGATGACCAGCTGAGGAGTGCTCAGGTGGTCTGGCTGCACAACCGAGGCCAGGCATGGAGGTGCTTGCTTCCCCAGTGTAGGGACTGGTGAGTGGACATCTTTGCTTCCAGGCCCCTGCAGTCTGCCTCCTTTTTGCCGTCATCTCTTGCTGGAAGCCTCCATCTCTTTTTTGACCTCTGTTTGTGTCACCTGGGTGGCAAGGAAGATGACGAGGAGCTGTTATGCTGAGTGGGGAGAAGGACAAGGCACAGGAGCACAACATATAATGAGTGGTTGTCAGTAAATAAACATAAAGCAAATATGAACAAAACTAAAGACAGACAACGCGACATAAGAGCAATGCAGGACACGGGAGTGTGGGTGGGCCTTAATCACCCCTACCTAAGTGGTAGTACCTGTGGGTAATTAGGACCCAGCACACATTTAAATGGGCGACACCTGGTCGACCCAGGGCCGCCTTGGCGTCACACTATGAAATGTGCTATACCTGCCAAAACTTCTTCTGCAGCTGCCGCCTCAGTAAAAAAAAATTAAATTGTAGGTTAGTAGTCCATCGAAAGAAACCATGATGCAAATTCCAGCAACATCACCGTGTGGACAAACTCTGGCCGTCATCATGAATCATAAGGTTGTTGATATAATAAATGTCAGTATACTTTCTGCTGTCTAGCAGACTGTGCAGCCACAAATACTCCAGGGGAAGAATCCTGTATGGTTACCGGGCTCTGTAACTGTTAAAGGTGACAATGACATGTCCAGGGATGAAGCTGGACACTGCTTTTTTTGATGAGCTGGAGGTGAGCATCTTAACACCAGGCATATCACCATTTCTCAGCACTGCTGCCATGACTAATTGACGCAAAGTTGACCTACACTTGTAAATGAATCCGAAAAGGAGGAATGGGGCAGTTTATCTTCATAGCATTTGTCAATCAGGTTTTGAAAGCATTCTCCTACAGACTTGTGCATATACCCCATACATTATCATTTCCTGGCACTAATGCCGTGCGTGAGAATTATTCTCCCTCCGCTGACAACCAGCCCTGCCTCTTGTGGGATATGACAGGCCTGTAATTGTAGCAGGCAGTTTCTGTCACTGTTGCTTCCCACCAATGTGTGCTCAGCATGCTCATCGACAAATACCCCAGTGCACTCGCCTCTCTTCACCCACCGAGCGCTGCTCGAGTCACCTTTTCCAGAGCAGCGGGGGCCTTGCAGCGGTGCAATATGTGCTTTTGACTCTTTACCACTCGTGTAGCTGGCGTGTGGTCTTTTGTCAAACACGAGATTCCTGTTGTGCTGCAATGCCGGTTCCCATTCTGAGACTCGGAGCATCCGTGGGTAGCTAGTGATTTGATTAAGACTGAGGTGAACGGAAGTTCGCCAGACCCACACGGTTGCTCCCCAACTATTGAACAGGGCTCACACTGTGCTCAGTAGGGTTTTTGAATGTTGTTTCTGGGTTGGCTGAATGAGACCAATTTTCAAAGCTGTTCCCGAGTCCAGCCACTGGACTGCTTGGTCTCCATGGACGAGACCAGCTGGAGGCTGGTCACCACTGGCTTGACAAGCTTAAAAGGGCTAGAGGGAGAGCAGATGGATGTGAACCAGGATGGATGAAGACAAGATTTACATTGCTTTGTTCATTCTTCCACCTTCTCCGCTGTTTCTGTCTGTCTCTCCATCGTCCCTCTCCCTCTAACAGCTGCAGACAGTCAACATGTGTAATAAATCAACGTAATAGAAAGCCACATTACCACACTGACCTGTCGGGCGCTTTCAGCTGTGCCAAATAGCTTACAAAAATCAAATTGTCCATGATGAAAGACTGCTCAGTGGCACTGACAAGCAAATCATGGTTGAGGCAGCACCTCAATTTTTGACAGCCTGTCTATTCTTCCCGTTAGCCGCTCCTCCTCACCCTCAATTTGCTTTTTTTTCCGGTCTAATGAATTGAAGAAGCAGAGCTATTGTTGCATTCTCTGCATCCAGCAGATACTGGGACACAGGACACAGAAGGTGTGATGTAGATTGAAAGGGGAATTAGAACATAATCTTTCTTCTTGCCTACACCTGAAGAAAAGATGAAATGGTTGCTTCAGTAACTAGCTCCATGGTGCATAATAATAAATTGCCCAAGCTGCAACCGTTGCAACTTGGATCAGAGACTAGATCCAGAAACACTGAAATTAGATGCATGCAGTGCAAGGCCTACAATAAAGTCCTGCTCATAAGGACATATTTGCAGTAGGTGGGACCTTATTTAATATTAATGAGGGTTAAACAGGGTCTATTTATTGATTAGTTTAGCTAATTCACACCAAGCTTTGGCATCTTGTTCCCACACCAACAAAATATTGTCTGGCCCAAATTTTTCACATGAATAATTTAAAGGGTGGTAGTAACCTAGTGGGTAACACACTCGCCTACGAACCAGAAGACCCAGGATCAAATCCCACATACTATCATTGTGTCCCTGAGCAAGACATTTAACCCTGACTGTCCCTGTCACTACTGATTGTAAGTCGCTCTGGATAAGGGTGTCTGATAAAAGCCTTAAATTTAAATGTAACACCAAATGTATTTCCCCATCATGATACCCAAGGTCATTTCTTTGATCTGAGCTTCCTGTTGAATAGGCATGGCTGAGCTTTATTGTCTCTTGTGTGTGTCTGGATTCTGGCGAGTGTCTCTGCTCCTCTGGGTGCCGTGGGTTTAATTTCGCAAGGAGCGCGGTCGCACATTTGCTCCGCTGGCAGCACAGCAGAGCTCACAGGTGATTTGTGTTCACTGAAGATGCCGCTGTTTAGCATTTAGTTCCACCAGCTGGACCCAGCACTGTCATGGGGATGGCTTGCCAGCTTATTGCTGCAATGAACAGCGTGTGCAAACACACTCTGGCTGCCTCCTTAAGCATGAAATGTCTGATAAAACTCATTTGCTTCATCTGTGAAATCAACTCTTGTGATGCTTGTAATGTCTAAAGCATCTTTTTGGAAGCTATCCTGGAAACACCTACAGATGTGTGAGACTTCTTCATTCTCGAGGATTCTGCGCTAGCTGACATCCTGTAATACTGTTACTGTATTGATATTGTATTTGGTCCTTGGGTCTGGTTAGGTGTTAAGGAATCATGATTCTGGGAATAACCTTCACAGGGGTCTGAAGAAGCTTCCTGAACCTTGATTTGAATGTAAATTGGCTGTTTGACTCTTTCTGCGCCAATCGAGAGAAACCTGCACTAATTTATTACTTTTCAGTCTTTGGGTCTGAGTGAAAGCTTTTTGCTTTTATCGAGACTTCTTGTCATTTAGACCAAATGGTGAAGCAGAAATCTTTACTGGCGATTGCACTTTCACATTCTTCCATAATTCATGAGATAGTTAAACAGAGAAAAGTGGGCTAGACTCTGTGGGAAATCAAGAGCGCATTCTGTCAGAGAGGCAGGTCCCATGTCAGATGAAAAAAAAAAAAGTGTCAGAAATTCAAGGTATAGATTCATCACCAGCTACAAGTTATTTTTCCAAGCATCCCCTTGACCAGAGAGCAGCTGGTCAAAGACTGTTTTCTGTGCACTGAGTGTGGGAGTATGCATCTTGTGTGTTGTGCTGGTTTGTGTTGGAAAATGACGCAGTGTCGCTAAATCAGAGAAATGCCAGCCAGGAAATAATTTCCATAATAGAGTCTTTTATTCTGTATTTTATTTATATCCAAAGCGTAACAATAAAGCAAATATAGAAGCCAATTCCATATAGCCACTTAAACAATGAGATTTTTTTTCAAGCGATTTATTAAATATTAAATTCACACTTTCCCAACCCCTGAGATCTCTATTTCCTGACAGCAAGACCACTCTAAGTCATCTGCACCTCAACCCATTATCACCCTTATCTCCCAAGCATTTTTATTCTTGGGGCTATTCTCCATGGCTACAGACTGTCAAATATTGCAGTTCAATGTGGATGAAGATCATTACAAACCCCGATCCAAAAGCAATATTCACTTTACTACAGAGGGCATCGTGTGTTTAGAACTAAATTATAATAGAAATTGTATTTAAAATTCAAGGTAAAGGAGAATGACTATTACACAATCTGTGCAGTTAGAGCTCCCCACAATGCAAATTGGTATCAGGCCCTCATCTCAGCATTGTGTCATGATATACATTTTTCAGTCTTAATTAAATATTAATTATGTTTAAAATAATTTGCCTTGTGGAAGTGATACGGGTTGTCTCTGTAAGTTGTTTTCCATTTTTTGCATTGGTTCTAGTGAAAACGGTAGTCATTGCCATCTGTTTGCCTAATAAGTGCCATCAGAAAAATATTCAGAGACAGAGTCATCCAGTAAAAATGGACACCGGAGCACCTGGACAGAGATGAGAAATGAAAATTAAATTACAAATATACAAGTATTTCTAAACATTTCTCAACAATATACACCATAGATATCTTATTATTATGTTATGAATAGAGAACAACAATTGAATAATTATGTGGAATATTCAGAATAAATCTAATAATCCAGACGAAATCTATATTGTGAACTTCAGTTTGTGATTTTAATAAAATTGTCTGATGTATCTTCTTGCAGTGCAAAGTATATGACTGGGACTCCAATGGCAAGCATGACTTCATAGGTGAATTTGAGGCGATGTTTAAAGAGATGCGGGGAGCAATGGATGGGCGACAGGTAAAATGTTTGTCACACTGTAATCTATACGCTTACACTACTTACCTTCCTCATACATTATAAATGCAAAATTACTTTTTTTGCAAGTAATAATAATAAGAGTAATACTAAGCTGCTTCATCTACATCTAAATGTAGAGACTGTCCCCTGAAACTACTGATTGTAAGTCGCTCTGGATAAGGGCGTCTGATAAATGGCATAAATGTAAATGTAATAAATGTAAATAACCAGGCTTAATTTTTGGAGCCTTGAATAGAGTGTATCAACAAAATTCCAATGAATGTGAATAGATGGTATTGATCAGCTACATAATGATAAACCTGCAGCAGAAGTGGCTGTTAGCAGAGTGCTAACCAGCCTTGAAATGTGCATGCCTGCTTTTTAAATTTCCGGGACAGACACCTCTGACCCGTACCCAAGCACAACCTAGATTGCCAAACGGAGGTGGAGGCGGAGGTGCTCTTTTGGAGATTTGCTTTCTGGTCGTCACAGGCCAGCGAGAGCCAGGGACCAGGCCCATTTCCATTTCACCAGCAGAAAATCCTCTGTAGGGAGGCAACTGACTGAAAGATGAGAGGCTCTTGATAAATAGGCCTTGGTGCATTTTTCCAGCTGTTGATCTTTTCTTCACACTTAGTGGTGTCTGTCGATTCCTTATAAACAGTCAGAATTTCTCAGCATGTACAATCACTTCATTGTAAACTCATCAGATAAGATTTTTGTGTGACCATATTAAAGGCCGATGTCTTGTGCCTATGACAGGCATGCAAACATGCTATGTGTCCATTAAGAAAGTGTCTTCAGATGAGCAGATAAACTGAGCTGACAATTCATGTGTCAGACGGTTAATGGTCTGTTCAGACAACTGTCATTAGCGGAGCTGCGGCGGGGTGTTTTAAGTGCCTGCGGCGATCACC
Source organism: Denticeps clupeoides (assembly GCF_900700375.1). Lineage (NCBI taxonomy): Eukaryota > Metazoa > Chordata > Actinopteri > Clupeiformes > Denticipitidae > Denticeps > Denticeps clupeoides. The sequence goes on along the minus strand of NC_041711.1, from coordinate 32,096,781 downwards.
AGGACCCTTTGCCCCCTCCTCTGAAATTGGAGAGCAAAGTCTATTTGCCCGACTTCCATCAGTTTATCGGATGCATAAACAGGCTGCCTAACTGGCCTGTGCACGGTTGGTCTACGGGGTATCTGTAAGCAGTGGTAGTTAATCTGTGCGATGACGGTGAGACGCTTTTCATTTTCACCCCGAGACACTAATGACTGTTTCCACATGTCCTTTAAAATCTTCACTCCCACTCTGCCTTCATTTGGAAGAGAAGATGACTGATGCCACGTGCAGTTAAGAAGGCACACATTTTAATGATGGGCCATAATCGAGCAGTTCTTAATGAGGATTTTTGATCGCTGTGAGGCCAAATCTGAACAGAACGGTACTATGAGACAGCTGCACTGGAAAACACATGCATGCTGCATTAATTGGACTCAAATGTCAGAGGAAGGAACGGCGGCGGGAACAAAAAAAAAGCAAAGAAAAGAAAAGGGCTTTCCCTCAACATGTTAGCTGTCTGTTCATCAAGACAGATGTGTCTTCATTTCCATACCCACTGTAACGGCAGGCCGAAAGTGCTGACAGTAATTGCAATTTAAACGAAGCAGCTGCGGGAGTGGCGGCTGCATCACCGGCATTAGAACAGTGCGCTTAGCGCTAATTGGTTCTTTCATGCATCTTAAAACCATAAGCCTTCCTGGGGTGGTGGTACGAAGCTGGAGTAATGGTTATGACTAAATACCACTGGGAGACTTTTACAAAGTAAGGAGAGAGGATCATTAGTTATGCCAAGTTGAAAAGTTTATCTGTTAAATCCCACACACAGAGAATTAACAATTGATAAAAAAAAGTTTGTCTTTAGACATTCCTTTGAGAAGGGTAGATTTTGCCATGTTTGGTGAATGTCTCAAATTTTCATGTGCACGAAGGCACCTGCCCTAAATATGCAGAAATGCCCCGGGGATGGACAATACCTCATCCAGCCAGAGGTAACAAAAACACTGTATCTCAATTCAGCAGGCAATCAGAGCCGAGCCCGGCTAATTATTTCCTAAGCCGCCGTACGACGCCCTCATCAGTTCTCATTGTCATACGGAGTATTGTTGTGTTGCACCCTTTTGTTTAGTGATGAGCTCAGTTCCTTGGCCCATTCTTGTCTGGCGGGAGGATGTTCTCCCTTGGCCAAGTCATTCTAATGAAGCCGTAAGCCATTAAAAATGTGAGGATCCTATTCTCCCTTGAGGAGGAAGATATGTTTCTTTTTCAGTCTGATTTCTGTATTTCCCCCCTCTTCTCCCTCTCTGTAGGTGCAGTGGGAATGTATAAACCCCAAATATAAAGTCAAGAAAAAGAATTACAAAAACTCTGGGATTGTTATTCTAAACCAGTGCAAGGTACGGAACATTATTCTCCCAGTCACAGCCTAAAAATTGAGTTGGCACATCATGCTACTTTCATGCTGCCTTTTTTTTCATTGCTTCTCACTGGTTAGATGTTCTTATACTTGAAATTGATTTAAAATGTTGTACTCTGGGGTTTCACTAAAAGCTATGGTCACAATCTCCAACTCAACAAAGAAAAGAAAAGTTCATTGAACATTGGCAAATGAACGCTTTGAATAAAAACCATTTGTGGGCAAAAAAATGTAGAAAGGCACTTTCAGCAAACACTTTCCATTCTTTTTGCAACTCAAGGGTTCTTCATTTAATGCAATTATATGAACCAGATATGTGCCAAAAGAACCAGATTGCATCTAATTATGTTTTAATATGGCTTTTTTGCAATTTAAGAGCAAGCACGAGGCCTTGAAAGATTTCCACTCTTATTTACAGATCATTAAGATGCATTCCTTCTTGGACTACATCATGGGAGGTTGTCAGATCCAGTTTACAGTAAGTATTTAGCAAACTCTATGGATGCAATTTTAGATTATAAAAATGGAGTTATTTATAGAGGACACTTTCAGCTTTTTGGGTGACATTAAGAGCTTTTCAGGGGCTCAGGATTTAATCATTTGTTGATTTGCCTCTGCTAATTAATATAAATATAATTGCTCCACACAGATTCAACTACCTAATTAACACTTTACTTAGCCAAGGTGCTTTCTCTTACAATTATTACATTGGGGACTTGAATTTTCTCATGTTTTAATCACAGATAGTTGGATTAGAACATCATCTGGTTCCTTTTTCAAATATATTCTTAAAAATATTTGAAATCAGGGCCATGTTACTTAAGAGTAGTTTAAGCTGAGCATGTTTACCTTTACAAATTATTTTTCAGGCCAAAATAATAATTTGGGTTTGGTTAAATAAATTTGTTTTAATCTTCAGCACATTAGAGACAATAGACCAGGTAAATAATATCACTAAAATGCCAACAGCATGACTGGTATTGAACCATGCTGAATGTGCACTATCAGTCAAACGTTTGGATGCACCTACACATTAGTTGGTCTTGCATTTTTTACATTATAGAACAAAACTGAAGACATGGAACAATGAAATAAAACATGTGAGGTTATGTAATAAACAATCAAACAAACAACCGCAAACAAGGCAAAAGTTTTTTTACTGTGATGGCAGCATTTGACTGCCGGGGACGGTTTAAAACAGCCCTGAGAGTTTATGCTGGACACTTTCTTATCATTCACTCATGATAATGAGCCTGTCATGAAGCTAATGAGCAAAACAGTCATGAAAGTAAAAAGTAAAAAACATACTTCACTTTCTCCTGCTCCAAAAAATACTTTTTTTTGCATTGTCTACTTCTAAATAGTCTCATCTTAGTCTCCATAAGTTAGAGGAGAGAGAGATGAGAAGACGGTGTGTAGGTTTTGTGTAATTGGCATTGCATTCTTTAATTGCACATTGTTCTTGCAGGTAGCAATTGACTTCACAGCTTCCAATGGAGATCCAAGGAATAGCTGTTCGTTGCACTACATTCACCCATACCAGCCTAATGAATACCTTAAGGCTCTGGTGGCGGTGGGGGAGATTTGTCAGGATTACGACAGGTGGGCCTTCACTGTATTGCTCACCATTCACAGCCTTTGTACAATGTCAGAGTGAAATGTTAGCCACCTTAAATTCTTTATAATATAATAATAATATAGAAAAATAAGTGAAGTGATTGTCACGTGATACACAGCAGCACAGCACACGGTGCACACAGTGAAATTTGTCCTCTGCATTTATCCCATCACCCTGAGTGAGCAGTGGGCAGCCATGACAGGCGCCCGGGGAGCAGTGTGTGGGGACGGTGCTTTGCTCAGTGGCACCTCAGTGGCACCTTAGCAGATCGGGATTTGAACCGGCTACCTTCTGATTACGGAGCCGCCTTCTTTAACCACTAGGCCACCACTGCCCCAGCTATGTTGAACTTGGTTCTAATGAATATTTGGGGAAAATGGGACTGGATAAATGCGTTTCCCAGCCTGCCTTCTGATGTCGGTTTCTTATCGTGTGATCACTGCCGACAGAGTGCGGTGAATAGTGCTCAGGACTGTAAAAGCCTGCAGCTCTCGCGTGAAGTATGCACCATGTGGCAGGTGAACAGTGTGGCTACACGGGCGTTCCTAACAAAAGGGCCAAGTGACGGCACTCTGCCAGCTACAAACAGCCTCGAACTTTTTTGTAGTTTTTTTTTTATGGAGATTTTGTCTTCGTGTCACAGTATGCCCATCAGCACTGTTTTTGACAAAGCTATCAACCTGACTATAGCTGCTAATCTGTTTTCGCGCTTATCGCTTTCCATTGTCTTCTCATCTGGTGCCAAACACATTTGAAAAGGCTCACGCTGAGCTTGCTGTGATGTCGGATAGATTTCAGCTGGTCTGTGGCACTGCCAATATGTCAGTCTTCAGCTGTTTTTTTTATCCTTTTCATTTAATCCATTAATAAGTGTTCACCAAACCCTCCTCATCCTCTGCTCTATGGGTTTTCGAGACCTTTCAAAAGTATCCTCACAATAAGGCTAGCAGCAGGCAACAGTGGGAAATTCTGTAGGATTTCATTGTGCGTGTAAATTCCCGGGTCTGTGAGCCTTTTCACGTCTGACATCATAGGGCTGACATCAAGACCGATCAGTAGAATAAAGGCAGGTGAAAGTAAACTTTGAAAACAGGGATCTGGATGGTGATTCCTTTTATCGCTGTACGTGAAAAAATCTTATACAAGCCAGAGCTTTACCATCCCATGAGGTGTGTGTACATTCTTATCATTATATCTGCTTGGATTTATCAAGCAATGTAGCCGCTGATGATGACATGAGGTCTGCAAACTGCCAGCGAGGGCAGCGGTATCACTCTCTGCCTCCTAATTTAAGAAGAGAATGACTGCGCTGTCAATGCAGTGAGTTCTGTTCTCCATCACGTTTGCCTTGACAGGCCTAACTGACCCACGTAACGTCGTGTCAAAAGCAGTTAATGCCCCATTCTGAGGATCCTGCTGTTTCTTCTACTAAAGTTGTTCAACTTTTATTTTGGTATTTTGTACTTTTATACGATAATCCTGGTGCCACTGAGCAAAGCACCGTCCCCACACACTACTCCTTTCACTTTTATTACAATACTATATAACAAAATAAGTCAAAAAGCATTTAACTCATTTATATACATTCTGCATATTAGGGCCAATATATTATAAATATGTTACATAATCAAAACAGCATTTCACACTCTTGGCACCACTCAACAATTTTAATGTGGTTGGGTCCTTGTCATCAAAGCAAACACTCTACACTTGTTTGTCTTAAGGACGTTAATGAGTGAAGTGTTGAACCAGGGGCTGTGTGGCAGTGGAGATGGTTTTCCAACAGACCTGATTAAGATCAAATGTTGAGCACTTACTGGTTTTTCCTTCTTTCATGTTAATGAGCATCTCATGAAGCTGCTTATGACGGTGACTGTAGTGTGCAAGGCAGGTGAAGCGAGGCAGCATTTTACAAAATAGCCTTAACATTGTCTATAGTTTATGTGTTGTTACTGTGAACCCCGGTTGAATCTGAATTATCATTTTATTGATACGTGTGAACTAAAGAGAAGAGGAATTTGCATTTAAATTATGGTAATTTATAGTAATTACCTAAAGTAAGCAATTTCAGAAATGCTTTTTGGTAAACAATTAACACTGACTAAATATACGATCATTAATTATAACTGTTTACAAGTTTAATAAACTCATTGTGTGTTAATAAACTCATTTTTTATTTTAATTTTTTGCTTTCATTTCAATGCAGTGACAAAATGTTTCCTGCGTTTGGCTTTGGCGCTCGGATACCTCCAGATTTTAAGGTAATTTCTGTAGCAATGCCAGCACTGAGCGGTGCAGAATGGTAATGCATTCATGACAAGAATACAAAGTATTTAGGAGGGGTGCCTCGGAAATCATCACCCAAATCTCCACCGCTATTAACTGCCTCCACCGCCCTGTTCTGAGAGTTAATGCAGAGCTCCTCTCTTCACTGATTATTCTGCATTCGTCTGCTGCACACAAAATGTTCTCCCAGCACGGACCTGACAGATTCACAGTGTTGCTGCCAGGCGGACAATCTTGGCCGATAAACAGCTTATAGAATAAAGTCTCTGTGCCCTTCAATCACCTCCTAACCACAAGGAGGCCACTCGACCTATTGTGCAGAGTCAACAGACAGCCCAATTACATGTCCAGTGGGTAATTGGGGTAATTCACAGTGTCTGGCAATAGCAATTGCCAAATGTCTTTAGGATTTAGTGACCTGATCAAATTGCTCCCCGGGTCTTTGATTGCATCACATTTTGTTTAAGCCCTTGATGTTATTAGTTCTGGTCCCTAATCAAATAATATCTTCCCCAGGTTTCTCATGATTTTGCTGTGAATTTTAATGAAGACAATCCAGAATGTGCAGGTATGATTTATGGCTCATCCCCGCCATTTAGTTTTGATATGCCTCTGATGAATTGTCTTTGAACTCGGAGCTGGAGCTCCCTCAGGCACAGGAGATCATGGCTCGCTGGCTGCTGTCTTTAGCTTGTACTGTGAACTGACTGCTAACACTATAAACTGTGTAGCAGCAAAGCTGCTTTTTTAACAAACTAATCACTATTCTTTTAAATCTAATTCAAACCGTAAAATGGAAGTGTTATGATAACACTTACAAATGCCATAAAGTGATCGATTAATACTGTTGCAACAAGTTTGGCACCAGTTTATTAGTGGCATGTTTCACTGTCTTCACTGTTTCACTTGGGCTGGGATACCCCGGCACCAAGAAATGCATCACGTGCATCCCCAGTGGCAATTAAAAATACATGATCTTCACTGATCTTCTCTAATCTACCCTTTTCTGGCTTTATTACATTTTAAAGTGTATGATTAAAATTAATGGATACATTTTAAATATAGACAACTAGCAAGGGCTAGTCACAAATGTGCCATTTTTGTTTTAAGAGAAAATATGTACATTTCTTAATTTGAAATGTTGCCCACTGCTCAAAGTCCCACAAGCCCTTCTGTACAGTATTTTCTCTTCATGACATGAGAGATCAATGCAAACCTAAATCAGAGCTATGGTAACAGCAGGGTGATGAAACATTAATGATTTTGCAAAATGTACAGCCCATCATGTGGGAGACACCTGAGGGAGGGAAGCTGGATGGATGCCACAGTCACCCCATAATGAGCCCCATGGGGAGCAAAACTGGATGTGATCAGCACAGGTCATTCTGAAAGAGAACTGTGTCTTAACCATTGTTACTCTGGTAGTTCCAAGTATAATTTTGAGCATGTTACATGCACTGATATTTTTTTGGAAAAACAATAAAAGTAATTTATAAAATTATTTGAAAGACAGACCGAATGTTACTTATAATTAGTCAGGGAGGAGATCAGGGGGAGGTGGAATGTATGTAGAGCGGAAGAATATAACCCCATCGTTTCTTGGCTGTATTGATGTCACTCGATTTCCTCTGCTATTTTGGTTGCATCCTCAATGCTCTTTCACAGAAGGCACCCCAGAGTGGCGCCCAGGATGAGTCCAGACCATTTGGGCTCTGAACCATTCGCCAGCTCTGTGCCAGGACACTCTGCCAGGAATAGCTCATGGCTTCTGGCCTTACCAGGCAACATGCCAGCCAATTTTCATAAGCAGATGATATATTATACCTTTTGTCCCAGGGATTGTCTATGCCAAGTCATAAGAGTGAATAGCAGTGGGCTAGTTATATGAAAAATCCCAACTGAAAATCTCTATTGTTTTTCAATACTAACAAATGTAGTAATCACTCGTAAGCTCTATTACACGATGACAAGTGTAGCAGTCTTTAACAGCAGGATGGGATAATTCATAATGTCCCACACTGTGTAATTAGCCTCAAACTCATGCTGGCATTGTATTCTAACATCTGTATATTGTGGTGCATTTAATTTGCATGAACATACATCACCAGTCAGAAGTTTGGACATACCTAATCATTTATGCTTTTTCTTGCCAGTGTAGTACAAAAGTGAAGCCTTAAATCAATGAAAAACAAATAAAACTGTCACAAGAATCCTTTAATATGATGACAGCGTTTCATACTCTTGATATACCATAATTAAGCAATAGGGATGAACCCCAACTCAAAATGCTGGTTCTAATGATACTACTATCATAAAGAGAGGCACCTGATTCTCATAATACTTGGTTTTACATATATGTGTGTTCATTTGCTATTTTACATTCAATAGTCTTTGTTAAAGTCTCCATAGAGTATGTGAATTCAAACATGTAAACTACATTACTACTACACAGACTTATACCAAATGATTTTTATTATTAGAATGAATAATAGTTATATATTATATGTATACATGTAATCACTCATGTAACACTGCTGTTAAACTGTTATGTCTGTGTTGTTATGTTTAGTTTAGTAAAAGAAAAGGTTTTTTTTTTCCATTATTCTATGTTATTAACAAGGTGGCGGAAGGTAGGCGGAGTGTCGGTGTCATCGTGACCTTTGTAACATTAAAATTTAATTTCCTGATCATTAATTCATATGGTTGCCAGTCAGTATGTCTGTATAGATGTCAGTATGTTCCGGGCATATACTTCTTCATCCATGACTCATGACATGACAGTTGGACAGAACTGACTTTCGGATTTCCACATGCCAATATTAACAGGGAACAGACTCTGTATATCCTGGAACGGGGTATTAGTGGGACTTGCTTCATGGCTAGGAAATTTCCTACCTTGGATGAATGAACATTGGCGACATACACCCTCTGTCATTGCTGGGTTATTACCTGGCCACCAAGCTGAACAAGCAGTCCTTGGAGTAAATAGGAAATGCAGAGTCCAGTGCTTTCAATTCTTCAGTCTCTGATGTAGCCAGGCTACATGCCCTTGGCTCATTTCAGAGAACCATGACCACACTCAGAATCTCAGCCAGTGCTTGCCTACCAACTCCTGTGCCATTCTTCCCAGTGAACCCTTTCCTCCTGTCCACCTTCCTCTGAGTCTATGGGCATGCCCTATGGAAGGAGGGCCTGAGATGTCATCAGGTTGCATTGGTGAAGTCCTACCAAAAGTAGTCTAAGGACAGAAAACAGTATCATGCATATACACATGTAGGGCTTTTAAATCCAATAGCCACAGAAAAGAGTAACCTATGCAATATTGTGCATTATGGCTGATCAGTGTAATAAATTGGTTGATCAGCTCTGTACAGCTCTGTACTTTGCCGTTTGATTTGGTGAAGCTTGAATATCACTGTATTTGCTTTACTGTGCCCATCCCATCTGTAATCATAATCAGTAAGAATAATGCAATTGTTTCAAAAACCAAGAACCTATTTGTGGAGTCCCCTCATTCCCTTGCTCTTTAAGACCAATAAGACCATCACAATTATTGACCTTCTGTCTAGATGTCATGCATCTTAATTCTCCTACTGTGCAGCGTAGCATGCTTTCAAAGATCCTGTGTGTGTGTGTGTGTGTGTGTGCGTGTGTGTGTGTGTGTGTGTGTGTGTGTGTGATTGTTGTCATGAAGTGGTGATCAGTGAACCAGCAAAGACGCACAGCTCAGTAAATAACATTACTTATATTTTATGGACAATTAACACATGATACACCATGGGCTATTTGTGTACCACTGAAATTGCATTCAGGCAGTGTTCAAGACAATGACCGGTTTTGATTATAATTAACCTGAAACTGAACATTAACTGAACATCTTAATAAGAATTGTCAGTTTGAAACCCACCCAGTTTGACATGTATTTGCATTTATATTATGTAGACTAGAAGCTATAATGTTCTTAATGACTCCTTGTCATTTTCAGGTATCCAAGATGTAGTTGAAGCCTACCAGAACTGCCTTCCCAAAATTCAATTGTACGGGCCTACCAACATTGCTCCAATTATTCAAAAAGTAGCCAAGTCTGCTTCTGAGGAGATGCACACCAAGGAAGCCATGGTGAATATACGACTGAATGGCAACTGAAATTATATTGCATGCTGAATTAATGTAGACCAAAAAATATTATACTTGTACTCACCCGCTGCTTTATTGGCATTTTTTGTGTGATGCAAGATGAGAAAATGTACATAAAAGGTACAGTACAGGCCAAACGTTTGGACACATCTTATTCAATGTGTTTCATGACCATTTACGTTGGTAGATTCTCACCCCAGCTCACCCCAAACCATCTGGATTGGGTTCAGGTCCGGTGACTGTGGAGGCCAGGTCTCCACTTTTAAATATGTACATAACTCCACATGTGTTCATTCATAGTTTTGATGACTTCAGTGAGAATCTACCAATGTAAATGGTCATGAAAATAAAGAAAACACATTGAATGAGAAGGTGTGTCCAGACTTTTGGCCTGTACTGTATATATTTGACAGTCATCCAATCAATGTTTAAAATGCTGTTAGCTATCCTTCTACAAAACTAAATAAATGAAAAAGAAATAAATGAAAAAAAGAAATGATTCATTACTACAGATGGAAACATAAATGGAAATTGTAGTTTCTTGCTCTTTCAGAAAATAAGCAATTTCCTGCCTGACTTGATGTTTGAAAAATTGCCTTGTTTGCAGCACCCCTGACTGGAGTCTGGCCATTGGCTTAAATTAGGTTGCATTTTATATATCTAGCTGTGAAACAGGAGTATGCAAATGAATATTTATAAGCACAAATGTCCATTACACACAAGCTATTTCTGATGTTATAATTTTCATTACATTTTATTGGCATTGATGGTGAAAGTAATGAGCCATTCAATACTTTTATTCCACAAAAATTGGCCCAAAACAGAGAGATGTTATCTTCTCAAGAATGTGAAAACAGATGATTTGTCCTCACTTGAAACCTCGTTGAGGGGAGCGATTGACTGAAGCTTTTGACTGAAGCACTATACTAGCTGTCCTAGATCCCTTAAAATGGTAGTGTGCTTTACTCTATAACGTTTTCACTATGTTTTGGAAGCTGTCTGTTCAGTGAGAACGATAAGAATCTCTTATACATTATGTTAAAGTTTTCTGAAATTCAGTGATTTGAAACAGGCCTAATAATAATGTGAAACGTCCAAATCATCATCTTTGTCTTATCGTTTTTTCTAAATAATCACTCACTATCTTTCATCTTCTGAAATATGTCACAGTGAGATCTCATGTTGATGGTAATTCTTCCACTGTTCTATGCAGCAATACTTCATCTTGCTGATACTCACGGATGGGGTCATCACTGACATGGCGGACACGAGAGAGGCCATCGTTCATGCCTCCCACTTGCCTATGTCTGTCATCATTGTTGGCGTGGGGAACGCTGACTTCAGTGACATGCAGATGCTGGATGGGGATGATGGCATCCTGCGCTCGCCTAAAGGAGAGCCTGTGCTGCGGGACATTGTTCAGTTTGTGCCATTCCGCAACTTCAAACATGTATGTTTTTATATATCACTGTCACGTTTATGCAGATGTGGTTGTTACATCTTTGCATGAATGATGAAGGGTGTGAGACCTATCTCTGCTTTCAGCTAATTAATGCATGCATACTACTTGTTAAAGGAAAAAAGCTGACCTTTGGGGGAGCACAAAACACATTAATTATTACACTTCAGTGTTTCTCATTTTGATTTGATGAGCAGAAATTAGCGATGCATGCTTTGTTCATCATTAAATAGACGGTACTCTCAAAATGAAAATAGTGTTTAATTGTTTAGGTCTATCAGAAAATTGCAGCGTACATTTGCAACTCGACCTGGGGCCAACATGGTGTAGGAATTGCTGCCGAAGATGCTTAATGATTATCTAGCTTCACTGAGACCTAGCAACCTGTGGCATAAATCCTTGATTATATTCTGAGGGGCTTACTGAGATTTCGTCCTCTTGCCATTACACTTCACGCAGTCTTTGCTGCACCTCAATGGAAGAGAAATTACGCACACATGGATGTTCAGGACACACCACCCAAGGTCCTCATGATTTCAGTGCAGCTTGGATGTGCTGCATGCTCTCTTATCCCACTGCTGTCGGGCACTCTGGAACAATCTGACATTGTCTGAAATGCCCCTGAAACGTTCCTGCTGCAGATTTAACCAGGCTGGACGTTGTGCCACTCTTTTGTTCAACTCAGTGTCCTTGTCTGCTGTGTGGTTGCTCCCAACAGATCTGCAGAATAAATGCACAACTCCACAAACACCAATCACAGCATCTGTCCTGTGGCCCTCCAATCACGGTCCCCCGCAGGGGGCAAAGTCACATTCCTGGTCCGAATCATTTGTTCAGACTATTAATGTGCTGGTAACATATCGTCTGAAGAAAGAGTAATTAAACGACTATGCTATCTGATGCAATCTTTGGAATTAATCAAATTCATATGGTTTTTAAAGGGTTCCAGAAAACTTTTTCAGTCTAATTTCAGTGCTTGTTTATCTCTTGATCCTAGGCTTACAGACTCCCAGATCACTAGAAGAGTTGTCCTGTTATGTAATAAATTATTACATTAATCTTTTGGGGAGAGAGTTTGAAATGCAGTGCCTTGCTTACACATTCACATCTCTCATCAGGAATGTATCTATTAATTTTGCTACTGTTATTATGATATTATGATTCAGATTTTTTTTTTCACCACACAGGCTACTCCTGCTGCACTTGCGAAAAGTGTCTTAGCTGAAGTGCCCAACCAGGTGGTGGACTACTACAACAGCAAAGGAATCAAACCCAAATGCCCAAGCGAATTTGAGTCTTCCAGGACGTTTGGCCATTAGGTTGCACACTCAGTCCGAAGAATCGCTCATAATGAATTAGCACGTTATCGTAAGTTCTGAAAGTTCACTGTTTTTCTATTTCATTTTCATGTTGCATGCATGGCCCATATGGCTTGCATCTGTGCTCCACTGTTTTAAAAAGGGCATGTGGACTGGGACTCTATGGTAACGTGTACAACACATCTCGGTTTCTTTTTATAAAGGTTTATTGAAATTTTGCAAAATTTCTAAATATTCTTACATTGTAAAGCATTTTCAATGATTGAGAATGAAGAGTTAACTGTATTAGATTTGTCTGCACCTTATAAAACAACCTTTTGCAGATACCTGCTGGATGCATGAACTGAAATTTGCATGTAATAATAATAGCAATTAAAAAAAAAAAAGTCAACCCTGTTTTTAACAGTTTAACAGTTATCCTTGTGTAATTGGGAAAATTTTCCTTGAATGTTTGTAATGATGATATTATATTATTAGATGTTAAGCACAACATATTTTGAAACAATGCAGAAGAGTAACACTTTAGAGTATGTTTTGATAGTTAAAACCATTGTGAATGTTACTTATGAATATTCTATAAATTGAAATATCAAATGTGAGGGATGTTGCACTGATGAATGTAGCTGCAAAGATTGGTAGATTTATTTGTGACCTTTTTAGATTGACAGTGATAGTTGCGGTGTGTGTCATGCATGGCATCAGAAGTCTTCCATAGAAAAGTATTCTGTATTGCCTGTATTCTAAAGTGTTACCTATTCATAATTTCTGAAGCCTGACATTGTATTATTGTTTTTAACCAAGTAAATAAACATTGATTACTGTTCATTTGTGGACAGTGCTGACAGTGGCTGCAAATGTTACATTTTTGTGTGTGTATGTGTGTGTGTGTGTTTGTCACAGGAAATGAAGAATGATCAGGCTTATTAGATCCTGTGAAAAGGCAAAATCAAATGACAAATCCCTGTGCACCACACAGTGGAATCTCCCATGTTAATATTAAGCCTAATCTTGCACTAAATTAAATATTTCCTTGCAATTGATTATCCAGTACATGTATGGAGTGGATATGTAGCTTTGTTTTGGTTTTTGAAGTTTGTATCAAGCTGGTTATGCTACAGACAAACAGACTATATAACAGAACGATTTGGCCTTAGAATGTTTAATTCATGTTACCACTTCTTTTCTTCATTAGGTATCATCACCTTAAAATTGCATAGGTTGTGTTATGGTTTTTTTTCTGATCTTAGTAGTAGCAGTATAAAAATGTCTACTGTCAAACGCACACTAACATACACTGAGAACCTGATCTGATGGTCTTTCTGAAACTGAAATAGACTAAGATGGAATTTCAGAAGCTCAATATCAGCTGCAGATATTATGATGCATGTCTGATACGTGCCATTGAAACTATAGATTCCAATATCATCCTAAATTTTTCACATTACTGTGTTTCACAAATCAATGGTCTTTTATTCTGAGGAAAAAGGAAATTATTGATATTATCACTTCTCCCTCAAACTTAAATAATCCACATTATATAAATATTGGATCCTATCCTGCAACCAGAAAAGTGCAAAAAATCTTCTTTCTTTGGGTCTTTCTGTGTAGCAGTAATATTCAACACCTTTACAATAAATAGGAATATTATTGAGGAACATTGATTTCTTAGCCTCCATTCACCACCAGTGTGCACTGATGGTTGAATCCTTAAAATCTCCACTGCTGGCAAAGTTGATTTTTTAAACCTTTTAAATATTAATTGCATTGCATTAGAACAGGTTGCAGCTCCATAGGACGCCATGGCACCATGACACCTCAGAAACAGCATGTGCCCATGCCCACTGAAACATCGTGAAACTCGTGGATCTGCTTGCTAATGGGCCATTCTGTGAACTGGGGCCTGAAACTGACACGGTTTTAATCAGCCAACTCTACCACCCGCCCACACCCTTCACTCTCAGCTTCAGAGCACAAGTGCCTTTTCTCTTGACTTCTGAATTAGTCTTGCAACACTTCTTCAGAACATCTATAACAAGCATAATCAAATTCCTATACTAACCAGTACATTTTCAATGACAAAAAATATGTACACGCAGTATATGAAACATTATTTAGGTTTTTGCATTTTTTATGACAATTCTCTGTTTGAAATTGCACAGTAATTATGTTTGGTAAGGGAATCTGGAAACTGCTGTTGTCCTTTATGTAGTCTCTATCTAGATGCAAAAGTAATTAGTTATTAGCTCCTTTCTGTAGTTTGTTTCATCACATCCTGCTAAATCTGCATACAGTAGTGCCCTCTGGTAATGTGCAGAGTAGAAACATTGCAAATTGCCTAAAACTTTCCAAATCACTTGTGTAAAAGGACCTGTACATTTAGGATTATTAAAAACATAAATCAGAATGATATAAAAAATGCATAAGAATTAGTGAGGTAGAGGAATATAAATATAGGAATGTAAACAGTTTACCTCATAATTACTCCGATTATAACCAAATTTTCATGAAATAAGCAGCTGGGGACATTGTTTTCTGCTCATGACTAGTGTGGACTCAAATACTCAAGGACTTTTTTTTTTCTTAATGCAGAAAACCCCCCAACCAATCCACACACCCCCATCCCCCTTGTTTCTATGGCAACTCTGCCCACTCATTGAGGGTCGTAACCTTGTTGCACAGGTTTTAGGCATAGTCACACTTCCTCTGCCCTGTGTGATTGTCCTGTCCACCTCAATGCAGATAGGTGTAAACCAGAAATTAAAAAGTGACTTACAATATGTCCAGTCCAGAACTGGATAATGAGGATGACACACTTTGGTGGATGGAGTTTCAGGAATAGACAGTGTGATGAGGCAATGCCCTGGAAGACAAACACAACGCAGGACTCAGGAGGTAGAGTAGAGTAGCCCGGAACAAGCAGGAAGGCAGTGACAGCAGGGGAAAGTCAGGCAAAGGCAAGGATCTGTGCATTGGGAAGAACTCACAGGTTGTGGTTTAGACAAAGGCATTTCAGAAACTGACATGGGGTTAAGCCAGGAGAACAGGGGGTCAGAAACAGGAGATCAAAAGTAGCAGAGGAAAATGCCAGTAACACAGATGCTGAAAACATTAACAAGCAATGGTGTCGTGTCTATTGGGTGTTGTGACAAAAATTCATACTTAAAGCACAAATGGGGACGATAATGATTTAAGCTCAAGTGTAACAAATAAACTAAACCAAGAAGGAAATTCAAACAATAATGCAAACTTGGAAACCAATAGATTGCAAAGTGTCTGGTGGCAGGAAGCCAGTGAGTTAGTCACACCAGTTATCAGTTATTCACAGTATTAAAAATTACTGCACTTAAAAAAAGTGTTCGCAATAAATAAAGGAATTCATATATTTATTTATAGTGTGCAGAATTCTGGTTCTTATTATTTATATAATAATTTTAACAGTATGGCTGTCTGGAGAAAATTGCATTCTGCTCCACCCTTGTTGCTTTATGTAGCTTTATCAATTTTCTCTCCCACTCATGATGTATACTGCATTAATCACACTGTAAGAATGGAGCTAATCCACCTAAATATCTCCCTGCTTTATTTACTTGCTCAAGTTAAAGATGAACACGTGTCCCTGTTTCACAATGTGGAAATGGTAAGTTTTGGTAGTACCCTGTATAACACATGGTGAGCACTGAAGGGTGCCAGGGTCCAACATTTCACACAAAATGTTTTGGCTGTAAAGAGAGCAACGCCTAGATACTGAAATATTGGGTAGCAATATAACCATGGCATGTTGCATGTGAACACACTTCTGCACCAAAATAGCAAGTGTGAATACAGGAGCACATGATACCTAACAGACTTTAGATTTATTGTCTGATTTGTGGCACAATGTCGCATGCACTTTCTAGGAACTTCTCAGTTTCATGCTCATTTCTTCCACCCATTTATGAAGATTAAGTTTGTAGAATGCTCTGGATTAGCCTCCTTTTAAATTGAGGCATTATTATACTCCACGAAAGACTTCATTGGCACCTTTGTGGCCACACTGACCAATGTTCTTTTCACCTGATTGCATGTCATTTTATTTAATTACCCCTATGATCTGTGGCTGTCAAAAATTAGATTAGGCGTTATCCACATATTGATCTTGGCTTGGCTTTGAAATTCACTCTGGAATTCTGGAACATTAAAGAGATTGGTGTAATCCCTGTGAATCACAAGGCGGATTTTTGTCTGATTTCTTGGTTGCATAATTTGATTTTATCGGACAATTAGACAGAAGACCCTTCAATAGATGTTGTTTCTATATTATTCTAAAACTGGAAATGTCCATTATAACAAATACCTTAACATATTTCTCTGCTCATTTATTATTAGTGTTACAAACTACACCCTGGTCTAGGGTCAAAGGGGAACAAGGATGTTGGAGATGTGTGAGCTGTTGGTACTGTGAGAAACCCAAGAGAGCAAATTAGTGTAAAAATGGTGACAAGGGTTGGTAGTAGCCTAGTAGGTAACACACTTGCCTGTGAACCAGAAGACCCAGGTTCAAATCCCACTTACACCATGTCCCTGAGCAAGACACTAAACCCTAAATTGCTCCAGGGGGACAGTCCCTGTAACTACTGAGTGTTAGTCGCTCTGGATAAGGGCTTCTGATAAATGCTGTAAATGTAAATATTTATTTATAATAGTATTTACAATATATACATACAGGGAGTGCAGAATTATTAGGCAAGTTGTATTTTTGAGGAATAATTTTATTATTGAACAACAACCATGTTCTCAATGAACCCAAAAAACTCATTAATATCAAAGCTGAGTGTTTTTGGAAGTAGTTTAGTTTGTTTTTATTTTTAGCTATTTTAGGGGGATATCTGTGTGTGCAGGTGACTATTACTGTGCATAATTATTAGGCAACTTAACAAAAAACAAATATATACCCATTTCAATTATTTATTTTTACCAGTGAAACCAATATAACATCTCCACATTCACAAATATACATTTCTGACATTCAAAAACAAAACAAATCAGCGACCAATATAGCCACCTTTCTTTGCAAGGACACTCAAAAGCCTGGGGATATGTGATGTTCCTGTGTCGGTGGTTGTGCGTGAAGATTCGGCACCTCTGTTTTACATGCCTTTTGTCTGACGGCAACGTATGAAGTGTCAGCCACCAGGAACGCCCACTCTCTTTGTCTTCCCCAAATGGGGGGCAATGGGGGTGTAACATCAGAAACAACAGGTTCCGATTGGTCAGTGACAACTTCCTGTAGGCCAGGGGTATAAAGGTCTGCTCACATGTGGAAAAAGGGACTGAGCTTTCTTGAGTTTTCTGAACCCACTCTGTTCTCTCTCACACCACATGGTCTTTTTTACAAATATCCGAGCAAAGGTATCACGTCGGGGTCACCATTTGTAAAAAAAAACATGTGGTGTGAGAGAGAACAGTGTGTAGAAAAACTGTTTCTCCCTCCACACAAAAGCACTTCAACCACTCCATCTTGATGTTACCTGGCAGAAAGAGGCATGGCACAATAGAGGTTAAAAATGAACAGTTTCTAATTTATTAACACCGGTAAATAATTATTGTAGTTACATGTGAATATTGAATGTAAAAGGTTACAGAGAAAATAAAAATGAGAAGAAAGAGTAAAGGGGGAGAGAGAGAGAGGGAGAGAGAAAGACTCAGAAGCCTTCCAGCTTCCGATGGAAAAACCCCTGAGCAAGAAAGCTCAGAGGTCCCTTTTCCACATGTGATACCCCTGGCCTACAGGAAGTTGTCACTGACCAATCAGAACCTGTTGTTTCTTATGTCACGCCCCCGGTGCCTCCCATTTGGGGAAGACAAAGAGAGTGGGCGGTCCTGACGGCTGACACTTCACACGTTGCCGTCAGACAAAAGGCATGTAAAACAGAGGTGTTGAATCTTCACGCACAACTATTGATACACAGCAGCACAGCACACGGTGCACACAGTGAAATTTGTCCTGCATTTACCCCATCACCCTGAGTGAGCAGTGGGCAGCCCGGGGAGCAGTGTGTGGGGACGGTGCGTTGCTCAGTGGCACCTCAGAGGCACCTTGGCGGATCAGGATTCGAACCGGCAACCTCCTGATTACGGGGCCGCATCCTTAACCGCTAGGCCACCACTGCCCCAAAAGATCACATGATCCCGACGTGATTTGAACACGCAACCTTCTGATCTGGAGTCAGACGCGCTACCATTGCGCCACAAGATCCGCATCTTGGCAGCTGCACGCTTCACTTTTCTCAGTTCATGGGCAGTTATTTTGCACCTTGGTTTTTCCACACGCTTCTTGCGACCCTGTTGACTATTTTGAATGAAACGCTTGATTGTTCGATGATCACGCTTCAGAAGCTTTGCAATTTTAAGAGTACTGCATCCCTCTGCAAGATATCTCACTATTTTTGACTTTTCTGAGCCTGTCAAGTCCTTCTTTTGACCCATTAGGAAGTTGCCTAATAATTATGCACACCTGATATAGGGTGTTGATGCCATTAGACCACACCCCTTCTCATTACAGAGATGCACATCACCTAATATGCTTAATTGGTAGTAGGCTTTCGAGCCTATACAGCTTGGAGTAAGACAACATGCATGACGAGGATGATGTGGACAAAATACTCATTTGCCTAATAATTCTGCACTCCCTGTAGGTGAAACCACAGTGGCAGGAAACATGGACTGCGCTAAAGCAAAGAAAGGAACAAAAGCTGAAAGCCCTACAACACCCTTAGTCTAACTGACCTTGACACCCTGTCTGACTACCTGACCCTCCAAAATGTACATGGTTCGGCGCCTGCCTGCTACTCCTAATGTGTCTAACAGAGACTTAAAATATCTTACTTTCTCCCCTTAGTGGTATGCACCAGGAAATACTGAGGTGCAGTAACAGGTATAAATAACAAGAACAACATTTTTCTGCTCTTGCACATAGCCGATGGAAGGACTACACAGGTTGTGTTTTGATTTGCAAACATACTCTTGGTGCTCTGTAAAGCCAAAGTAAATTACTGCCGACTTCGCAGTTATTTCTGGACATTTCTTTGCTGACCTCACTATGATGCGATGTGTATCATGTGTGTGTACTGTGATGCACTTGCAGTGTCCATTGAGAAAATATATAAAATTGTTTTTAGAATAGAGGCATCTGACTGGTGGCATTTAAATTGAGGCGTGTAATAAATAACGATACTGTGAGGATGTGCTGTTTTCTCTTTTTTCCCCTATCCCATCGAGAGCGCTATTTCGAAGGACCAACACAAGACCAAGATGAGACCAAGCCCACAAAAGCCCACCGGTCTACAACATCTGCATCACTTCCATCCAAGTGAGCCTGCAACTAGTGTTAGTGCCGGGTTGGTGATGGTTTGTAAAAGTCCAACAGGTGCAGTGGTGGAATAGTCCAAAGACTTTTATAGAGGTATAGAGGATCTGTCCATGTTTGGAGGTACTGAACAGTGCAGAGTAGGTTTTAGTCCAGTGTCATGGTGTACATTGCGTGCCCATTATAATGCTAACGGTCCATTTGTAGATCCCTGAAGCTTTAGCTGTTACGGTGGTGGTGGCTGTGGTGACCCTCCGGTACTTTTCATGTTAAGACATCTAGTTCATTGCTAGGGACTAGGATTCCTCTGGTGGTCGATTCATTGGACTCTGGAGGTGGTCTGTGCACTTGATTCAGTGCCTCAGAGAGAACAAACAGAAGCAGCAGCAGGCAGTGGCATTGTACAACTGGTGCAGAAATATGTCACTACAGTGGTATATTTGTGCAACAGTGGCCTGTTACCCTAACTAGGACTGGCTAACTAAGATGAATTTAACGCTGTCTGTGCTTGACAGGGTGATAAAGTGGACTTAATAATTGACACTGTCAGGGATTTTAACCGAAGGCCAGAGTGAACAGAAGTGTTTTCAGTTTAGATTTAAACACTGAGCACTCTGTTGTTCTGACAGGACATTTCCACAGACTTACTCATAAACTTTCTCTGCCTAGCGGGTAAGGAAGAGGCCTTGTAACCCCGAACCATCAAGCTGCCACTGAGGTCCCCTTGAGCAAAGTACCATCTCCACACACTGCTCCCCTTTCATGGGTGCCCACTGTTCACTAAGGTGATGGGTTAAATGACACATTTAGTTGTTTCACTATGTGCTGTGCTGCAGTGTTTCTCAATGACAACAAAAACTTTCACTGTTAGGCTACTGGAGCCCGTCCCAGGAGGGGACATACTCAGGACAGGGGCTCACCACCTCAGAGCACACACACCTGATATATACTTATACTTATATACGTGTATATATGTACATAGATGAGTGGGATAATAGTGAAACCCACTTCAGAAAGACACAGAACACATAGATTATTTTGTCAAACTGCTACATATTACAAATAATAGCATTCATACAGCAGGAGGATTAGCTTGAATGGACTTTGATTCATTTAATTGAGTCAAATTCAATTATTCCACTACATTAAGATTTACATTTATTCTTGTAACTCTCCCGCATTACCACTGTTCCTGAAAAAAAGGCTTATAAGAAATAGAAAAGGAATAAGACGCTTATCATGAATAATCCCTTGTGGTAAAAGCTCTGACAGGATATTCAATTGACATTGTGAAATTGATATTTTCTAATAAGCTTATAAAGAAATGCGAAAACTAGATATATGAATGTATACATTTATAATGTATAAAACAAGAAATATCTGGTGAGAGACACTGCTTGATGGTGAGAGCACATAAGTTCTGTTTAGGGTTCTCATTATAAAACTTTGTGCAATCAAAAGACAAAAATGGCACAAAGAAAATGTGAGATTTATGAAAAGTGCGCGTGCATATCTGCATGCAGTATACGCTTTTTAAATAGCACTCAACGGGGGACTGTTTGCATGTGGATTTCAGCGCATACTCCTTCGTCTACACACCCCCCTTTAACCATACATGGAAAATGCAAATCACCTCATGAATAATTTTACGCCTTTGATGTAAACCTGAAAAAAATAATGGCAACCGAGGGGAAAAGTAAGAAGGGAAATTTTTCTGAAACTGAAATAGATGTGCTTGTGGGTGAAGTGGAAAGCCGACGAACAAAAAAAAATAAGTGAGCGGCAACAGGTAACGAATGCTGTGAATGAAGTGAGTGCAACAAACAGGATGGTGAATGAAATAAAATAAAATAAAAAAAACAGATTTGCTGCACGGTGGGGACACATAGGAGCTGACACCTCCGGAAACCCGGATGGCTTCAATACTGGGGGAAGCAGGTGTGTGCAGTGTGGTGTCTGAGGAAGAGGGAGGCGCAGACATGGCCAGAAAAATCGCTTTAATGATGCTCATGCTGCTGTGGAGCGTGCAATTGGAAGTTCCGTTGGGTTGGTCTCTCAAACATTGGACCCAGTTCAGCGGATAGCTCCAAAAGCACTATCTAAATTGGCTTATGAGCCAGGCATTATCATCAGCCAAAAAATATTTATGGTTAAAATTGATTATTTTAAATATATGTGGCTTAATATGTAATGTTGACAATAGATACATATTCCACTTAGATTCGTTGTTCATTGAATAGCTTTTTTTAAGTATATACTTCATTCAAGGCTAAAGTCTTTAGCACTGGTGCCTGCTGAATTTAGTTAAGAGAATTTATTGTTTGGGACAGAGCACAACAAGAGCTGCTCTGTGACAAAGCATTGTTTGGTGTGCTTGATTACATATACTGTACATAAATTACTGTAGTCATACACCAATCAGCCTAACATAAACTCCATTTAATATATTGCGTAGGTCCCCACAACCTCCACAAGGCCTGTTATGCAGTGTAATTAGCAGCAGATGTGAAGGTTGAAGACATTTGCATCAGTCATGCAAGATGCCTCACCAGTGCAACACTTGTACAATAATCTTGTGTTGATTTTTGATTAAGTTTCAAACGTGCTGTAATGATATGGTGCTCTGACTCACCAGGTGTCACAATTCCCAGGTCATTTCAGCCCTAATTACTCTAAGGTGTTTTTCATTACATATTATTAGAACCTTTTCCTCACTTCCTGGTTGCTTCTGACCAGTTTGCACATCCCTGTGTGTCAGCTGTTCCCATACAGCCTCAATATTGGCAAGAGATTAATTTCAGTTTCTAAGCCCTGATGCCTGTTTTATTTTCTTTAATAAAAGTTATAAATGTTGTGCACTTGTGCTTCATGGTCTCTAACTGGTGTGCCAAGAAGTGACCAGTAAAAGAGTCACAGCCGACTGCTACTCAGAAAGACGAAATCGGGGTGATTCGTGGGCCCACCCTGCACCCTCGGGGAGAACCTTGCAGGGGCACTGCACACAGGGTTCATTGATGTTCACTACACCATGCTGGAGCTGCACTGGCTGGCCGGACTCCGATCATGTGGCAGCGGTGACCTAGTGGTTATGGAAGCGGCCCTGTATTCAGAAGGTTGCCGGTTCGAATTCCGATCCATCAAGGTGCCACTGAGGTGCCACTGAGCAAAGCACCGTCCCCACACACTGCTCCCCGGGCACCTGTCATGGCTGCCCACTGCTCACTCAGGATGATGGTTAAAAACAGAGGACACATATCGTTGTGTCACATTCCGTTGTGCTCTGCTGCAGTGTTTCACAATGACAATCACTTTACATTCATGATGAAGACGAGTGGTGCAAGGACTTTTTTCTTTTACATCATTCACGTGGCCCTTGTCCTTGTCAAAGTCAGTCAGTCAGTCATTGAGTTTCAACCCGCTTGTCCACATCAGGGACAAGAGTTGCAAAGCACATTCCATGATGCCAGCATATCTGTTTATCTCCAGCAATACAGCTATGTAATGGAACTTATTTACCATGCTGACACATCAATGTGTAGTGAGCTTCACACTGGTACATTGAGATGCATCTTATGTTTTTTGACTGCATGCTGAACATAGAACGAGGGCACAATTGCACGACTAACGCAAAACAGAGGTTTAAACCAAAATTGAAGACATCACACTGGGCAGTACATGGCATGATACAAACAGGTCAACTTTATCCACGTAATAGCAGGTTCACACAATTGGGAATCAGGGGAAGACAGTTCACATTAAACTCCAGTCAAGATGTGTATCCTTAGTATCCTACAGAGCCAGTCCATGATAGACTCTTAGATCACACAAGCAACAGCGCTACAAAAGCACCTCATATTCAAGACTTAACTAACTTTCCTACAGTTACTGACCACCATTCCCACATTTGGGACCCTATTGCTTGTCTATTTTATATCTTCTCTCTGATTGGAACCTTTCTGCTGTCTGACTCTTATTTTTGTGTGTGTGTGTGTCTTCATGTTTTAGTTGTACCCTTAAAGATGTAAATATTTTTGTAAATATTTAAATGTCATTTAACATGTTTAATGCTATGAATGTTAATAGCTTGTAATAAATAAGTCCCGGTACACAATCCATCCAGGTTCATGATCCGTCTACTGATGCCAGTTTGAAATTTCAGGATTTACTGAACAAGATTTTATGCTTATTAGCATAATGTTTTTTTTAAATGTTTCCTAAAGCTACTGTGCAGCAATATCAAACAAACCATTGATTTGGGTATCATAATGTCTGAGAAATAGTGATTAATTTTAGTCTCTGAACATTTCACTTTGAAATAATATTGCCACTGTTATCTTCATATAGAAACATTTTTTCGGTTCTCTTACATACATTTAATTGTCCTAATCTTGCTTTAGACAGGGACTTTATCGCCAACAGAGATTTGTTAGGATTCTTTACTGTGATCTTAATGAAACCACATATGTAAATGCATTTTAGCAGACATGCACTATTTTAAAAATACTTCTTAAATTGTGTCTTTTGTGCATTGCTTTGCTTCAGTGAAATTCAGTACCATCATTTTGGTACTGAGTGCACTACTTATATTTATAGTTGTTATAAAAATGTCATTAAAAAAGCATACAAGCAAAAGTTTAAAAAGGTGCAGCTTGGCATTATTTATGTGCTACAGACAAGGTGAGTTTATTACAAATGATATCATTTTTAAAAATTACACAAAAATTTACAATAGAAAGGTAATGTTTTGATCCAAATATATATCTTACGTTGCTCAAATGGACTGGTCTTGAGAAGTACAGGCGACCAGCAGAGTTAAAAAAAGAGTTGCTGGATTTGACAGTTTTGAACCACATTTGGGTGCACTGACAGACTGACAGACAGCTTGAGTGAGTGGTTGAAATACTGTCAGCTGTCAGTGAACAGAAATTCATTTCACAGACTGTATCACAGTAATAAATATTACCACTAAGTCATTTATAATGTTTATTTTAAAATAATGTTAAATGATATGATAATGATAAATTATTATTAATGTTATTTGGCATTGGTAAGTGTCACCCTGCATTTGTTGAATGTCTTGGTTTGGTTTCTTCTCACTCCGTCTATGCAGTTTTTTCACTGCAACTAAAGAGTATTACAATTATGTTGTGACACATAATGCAAACTTAAACCTTATCGACAAGGTGAAATCCAGACATTAACATTTGCAGGTCTGTTTCAGATTAAATGAATAGTGAGTAGAGTACAATATTAGAGTACAGAGTATAGAAGAATACTATAAAAATGATTTCCAAAGTACTGAGTATTCATTTTTTGATGATGTGATGCATTAAATGCTTTGTTTCAAAAACAGCTGTGACGACAGACAAGGTCTGCATCGGTTTGTATTTTTCTCTTTTAGATTGGTCTGGTCAGTATTGAAATATGTGTTCATTAACCTACAGAACTGGCCACTGTTTTAAATTATGGCCCCAGTCTGTGTTCACGGTCTCTCTGTAACATTTAATCTCTGAGACCTAACACATTAAAAATAGAACAGCAGGATCTTTTTGACTGGCTTTATATTTTTATGTGACAAATGTGACCACCTCCACCACTTCCTTTCATAAGTTGATTTCAAAGATTCTATGTTAGCTCTCCTGTATATCAGTTTCACACAACACAACATTTCTGTAACTCAAACACATAAAGGTCCACTGTGGATCATTGTTAAAGTCTGACTGATGCTTTCAGAGGACTATGTTGCAAACAGGCCAGACAGAGGATGGTGAAATTCCCTGCATTTCAAGCATATGCATCCCACTCTAAAATTAGCATTCTTTTCAATAATGAATGCAAATGAGGGGCTGACAGAGAGTGTGAGTAGCTAAGGCAGTACAGTATGTGGTGTATGCTTAACTGATCCAGTGCTCATATGGACTGTTCCAGATAGTTCCGTAGAAATGAAGGAGGTGGGCAGGAGTGCGTATGCTCGTCATTCTAAATATAGCATTAAAAATTCAATTTATGATATCAGCATTTATTTGTCAATCACAACCAGTGAAAGACACAAATGCTTTTAGTTCATGTAGCACAACATCCTGTTGGTTTACATCATTTCCAACAAACAGATCTGCATTTACAGCAAATAAAAGAATAATATGTTCAATCCAAATTTTATCCACTGTCTACTGGATGCTGCTTTATCTCATTTCAATAAAAATGTTGAAACACAAATTTAAATGTTTGTCAATGCTTTTTATTTCTTCACACAATTACACATTAAATGGACTTGCTTCCTATTGATGTTCTTTAACATTAATGGATGGTATCATTTGGTCCATTTGGCATCTTGAATTGTAGCAAATTGCAGCTTGAGGAATTCCATGAGCGTTTCAGGCCCCATGCGTTAACCCTTTTATTTTTAAAGAAATGTTTCATTAACTATCCCCAGACAACAGTTGAGGATTAATTTAGAAATGGATCCTTCACAGAGCTAATAGCAGCATTGGCACAAGGAAGTGTCTCTTTCACTCCTGCTCATATACTGTGAATTTTTGCTCTCCGACACTTTGATGTCAGGGCTGTGTTAATTACCAGCTGCCGCTGTCATTTCATATTCCTCAAATACTTCAATATATACATGTGCCCTGCTTTAACTCTGGACACTAAAATAAAAAGGCAGAATTTACAACACTGTCACTGTTCATGCATGAAAGGTGGCATACAACACTTTGGGGGGAGAAGGTGACACTATCATCATGATAATTATTCTGTTGGGCAGCATTTCATCAGCAGAATCATGTAACAAAGAAAAATTCGGAAATCCTGCAATGTTCAGAACTCAGTACAGCAGTGGTACTTACGTGAGTTCTACGCCTGACTAAATAGGTCAAGGACAAAAAGGAATACTGAAAAGTAACATATAGTCCTACTTCATGATCCCTGAATCAACAAATTTAGAAGTGACTGCTGGGATAGCTTCCACTTCTCCTGATCACCCCTGTGTAACAAAGAAGTACATTATCTACTAACAAGGCTGGACCATAAAAATGCATCAGAGAGTGGACAGGTCATCTCAGAAGCCAACAAATTCAACTGAACAATTCAGCCACAACAAAATGTAACAATAAATCTGCATTTTGACCACAAGGGTCCCTCTCTTTAAACAATAAAATATAAATAATTATTTATGAAAATTCACGTACAATTGTACAAGATGTACAACATCAGGGGGAAGTATTTCTACAGCACTTATTGTTTGCTCGACACAAATGATCATCAGCTTTTTATCTGTGGAAACATTATGACCAAAAAATTCATAATCTGTCATGTCTGTATGCAATGATCAATTAAATAACACAAACATTGACGATAACCTTTAATTATAGGGCATGACCCATGGACACTCAGGTCTTTCTTCGGGGGTGTCCTCCGCTTGAAACCATGGGAGTCTGGTGTGGGCACCCCATCAGAGCAGAAATGGATTGCAGCACTTTAGGACTGGAAATTGAAGACAGGTGGAGACAGCATAAAGTACGAAGGACACAAGGGATAAAAATGAGTGGATGGAGCAGGTACATAGAACTGGAAACAGGGAGCAGAACAGGAGCACATTTGACAGAACAAGGAGATGGAATATGGAGAAAACAGGGAGACATGGAGAGGTGGCTGATTCAGGATTTACCTGGAATTAGATTCCACAGTATCATGAGACAGGAATGTGGGCGTGGTTACTGGTCATGCTGTTGCAGGTGGAGGATGTTTGCTGGAACTGGTCTCAGAGTTGGGGATAGAGCCGGACATTACTTAATTCACTCCTGAGACCTGCCATTCCAGTGTGATGATTAAGTTCAGCATGATCAGCACCTTCCCAAGTCTACACTATACAGAATCATCCACCACTCTTTGTCTATAGTAAATATTGTACCCATGTACCTTGATTTTACTTTCGTTACCCAACCCTGTAGCCGTAAGTATTGTCATACTGTTGGTCTGTACCAGAATGCTTCTAATAAATAACCATTTCTCCCAAGAGGCAGTAAACTGATCCTTGTCTAAAGACCATAAAAGCAATTGCCAGGGTCAACCCTTCTCAGTACCCAGGCAGGATGGGCCACATTAGAGAAAAGTAATGGAATGTCAGGGCAGCGCTTCCCTCAATTCCCTGAGCAGAGAGAAGCTCAAATTATGGAGATAGGAGAAGGTCATTCCCCTCTGCCACCTCTCATTTACTGTATACCTTCATGGGTGAGAGTAAGCGAGGAGGAAATCCAGTGCTTCAGCAGCATGGCAGGGGTCTCTGTTTAAGAGGTGATTTGGATTGAGCATCTTGGGGCTCATGTGATCCCCCCCAAAAATCTACATATCTAGACCTAATCCGTATTTGAGTGACACTTCAGAGGTTCCATAGAATTCATTTAATTTTATGCTTCTCAAGGTTTAAAGCCTGTCCGGAAACTTCTTATCCCTGGGCATAATTCATAAAATGCTATACCCAAAAATAAACTAAATATTTCTTAGCAACGGCATCATTATAAAGGAAACAAGTCGTATTTTGTTAAAGGTACACAAGGTACACACTTTACACTTTAAAGTTCACCACTGGGGAAGATCTGAATTGTTGATTTTTTAGACACAATCACCAAAAAATTTTATCAAATCGTGGTTATATTTCGTACTATATTCATTCAGTCTCCAACAGCAACAGAGGGTCATAGCAGGGTGGTAGTAGCCTAGTGGGTAACACACTCGCCTATGAACCAGAAGACCCGGGTTCAAATCCCACTTACTACCATTGTGTCCCTGAGCAGGACACTTAACCCTAAGTTGCTCCAGGGAGACTGTCCCTGTAACTACTGATTGTAAGTCGCTCTGGATAAATGCTGTAAATGTAAATGTAAATGTCATTATAAGGATGAGATTTTGATCCTAAATAGATGCATGGATCTTTAGGTTACCAGTGAAGATGAAGATGAAGTTCCAAATAATGTGTCCAAATAGATGAAAAATGCAGTGAAAATGCTAAATTAAATATCCAAACAAATGTCCTATTAAAAGAGGAAGCTCCATATCATTTGTACAAGAGATTTTGATATCAATATATGCTATGTTTCCATGACAACACTCAAGATTCAATGGTGAAAAGAAGCAGGCAGCCCAAGCATCATGTGCTAGCCTTCCCAGAATAATGCAGGGGACTGTGCCATTCAGTGAGCAAATAATATCATTGGTTAATTGGTCAGTGGCAAAAGGGATGAAAATTCAAATTTGACAAAGGCAATTAAGTAAAAAAAAACATGAAGCTATGCAAATTAATATTGGGCAGCGGTTATTTCTGCATTAAGTTATCTGAGACTAACATGCTTAGATTTTAGATCTCTTTTAGATCTCCTTTTTTATGCTTTTGCTTTCATGCTTTCTTTTACTTTGATTTAGCAGAATAAAATGACCTTCATTCAAGACAGGCCTCTCGAACCCAGATCTCCTTGTTGGAAGGCACCACATCTTCCACATTTTCAACATCACAGGAACTCTGAAATGATTAATCTTTACCATTATTTGTTAGTCATCTGCAAAGTTTTGTCTTCCATTAATTAATCTTATTTGGGCAATAAATAACTTCAGCATGTTCCACATTGCATTTGTCTGAAGGGAGTTTAACATCTCACAACTGCCCTTCTGATTGAGGTCCCTAATCCAGCCCAGGCGGAATGCTGTGTCAGTGAGAGAAATTACTCTGAAGAAGAGTCACAATTAATCTTTCTTCAGACAAGCATGTGATTCTTCTTTCATCTGAACAATACAGGGGATTGAATGGCATCCTACACAATGAAATGCATCTGTGCTTCAGAGAACTGAACTGAATTAGAGTTTTTGAAAAAAATTCTACATGAATGTCAAAATGTACTGCCCATGTTCCTAAATACAGAGCCAAGACATCCTTTTCTCCTTCTTCACACAGTAGACAAATATAGTGTGAGTAGACTTTACTGATTATCTGCAGCAGCACTTTCACCTTTAAGCACTCATTTAAAATGCTGCTAAGGGTGTGGACATCTGATATCAGACATCAGAGTCAGATATAGCCCTCGGTCCAAGTTCATTTCTGTATTCATGGTCTCAGATTACCGGTAAATGAAGGATTGAGGCTATTAAAAATGCTTAATTGAAGTGAAGTGATTGTCACACGTGATACACAGCAGCACAGCACACGATGCACACAGTGAAATTTGTCCTCTGCATTTAACCCATCACCCTTGGTGAGCAGTGGGCAGCCATGACAGGCGCCCGGGGAGCAGTGTGTGGGGACGGTGCTTTGCTCAGTGGCACCTCAGTGGCACCTTGGCGGATCGGGATTCAAACCGGCAACCTTCTGATTACAGGGCCGCTTCCTTAACCACTAGGCCACCACTGCATTATACTTTTATAAATCAAAATAAATAATCTTAACTGAAATAGATGACACCACAACAAATAGGCACACTATATAGTGGACTTTATTTCTAGCAAAATCTGAGAGTTTAATAAAGACTGTTTATACATTTGGCACACATTTCATACTTCTTTCAAAAGCTGCCAGGAGCAGCAAAGGACACAAATTAGACTGGAACTGAGGTGGCATAATTGATTCCCAAAAGCCTTGTTCAAAGTGAGCTTGTTAATTTGAAATATCGGAAGATTTGTTTTCAATGAACTCAACAGTGCAGCAAAGACATAAACCAGCAATAATGAGCTGGACCCTTGTGGTCATGGAGAATATTGAGTTGAAAAAGAGGATCAGGGTTTTGGTTTTTGATGAAATGATATTCTTCAGCATTGATTTTCTGTACGAACAGGAAAAAGAGAAGTAAGAGATACATCATTATTCTTTCTGCCCTTGTCTGCTATGTTTTCAATGCTCAGCAAAAACTCTCACTCATGTGCTTTCGGCAATCTGTTTAGGTCACCATAGTCAGTGTGCTTTTGAGTTACTTTTTATGTACTTTTTATGCATGAATGTGAATTAAAAATGTTGGTATTGCTTGCCATAACAAAGGACCAACTAAACATTTTAATTAGAGTATCCTGGACAAAACTGTACTGAGACCAAGTAGTGATGTAAACCATTATGGAAATCCAATATCTCTTACGGTAATGTCTAGATTTAGCCTCAAATGATCTCATGTGCATCTGTGATACAGAAATTTGATTCAAAACAGGAAGAGCACTTTTCGTGACTCAACATGAGCCATCGGGCCTTCCTGAACGTCTTCGTTCCTCAAGCTCACACACCACACTTTAGTGTTTGCTACTGACACCAATGGTGTCAATCATAGGATGGCAGGGTTTGCAAGTTCATGGCTATGATGTCAGGAGTGACATTTAAACCTGCTAAATATGCACAGAAATATGCACGGCGGCTGTGCAGGCCTTTCCTGTTCCAGACAGCTGATGTGTTCAGGCAGAAAGAAATACTGGTAGAGTTTAAGCATCAGCGCTGCTGCAAAATGGTTCTACATAAAACCGAGCACATTTGGAATTCATGAATGCTTCATAAAATGTGAATGGACAGAAGGAAACAAGCTGCAGTTTGTTTTTCAGGCCATGGCTGTTGACTGTACACAAGTCTTATTATTAGATGAAAAGAATCCTACTTGAGTATTTCTTCTTATCATTTAACCTTGACTCACTGGTCCTGTTTATGCCCACTGTGGCTTGCTGAGTTATTGCCCTCACAGGTTATTTGGGATGTCATCCTGAGTTTACCTGTGTGTGATGGTAAGTGGCTCAGACCGTCTCCATTATACTGATAAATGTGGAGGCAGCCCACGCTGAAGCTTTCTCTTGTCTCCTCACACACCTGCTGAAAAGGCCATGTAGAGTGATGCTCCCACAGCCAATTACACCACCAGCACAGCTTGGAAAAAACACCTAACCTCACGCAGGTGCAAACAAAGCAGGAGGCATTGGTGCATACTAGAGGGCAGAGCGCGTTTCGGTTTGTCCAAATTGATAAAAATTATTCTCAAGTTGCCTAAAATTTAGGCAAGTTTTCATTTAACATCTATTATGACAGGAACTTGGAAATGTGGTATCTTCTTTTAACCCTGTCACGTCGGCGAGCTGATGAGGGAAGTAAGCGCAGAGGCGGGACATAATGTAAACAATGATTTATTAATAACTGAAACAAAACCCGGCACGATGGCCAAAAACAGGGCAAATAAAGGGGAGGACGAAAACTAGCCCGTAGGCATGTGGCGATTACCAGAACTCAAAACAACACTCCTGAACAGTTGCAAGGACCACTAAAGAATGTCGCAGCACTGCCTGGCTGCTCCACAGGGCCTTTTAAAGGTGAGTCCATAGGTGCTGTCAATCCTGACAGAGCCCCACTTCCACGGGCTATGTCCCCGGAGCCCCAGCAGTACCGTCAGAGGAGCGGGTGGGCGGCGGAAGCCACAGGGCTCCTGCTCTGCTGTGTCCTCCCACAGGCGGACCCGGACGCTCTGGCTGGCTCCCAGATGTAGCCCCGTATGGTAGCCTCAGTCCCTCCGGCCTGCACAGACAAATCAGGGCCGACCCTTCCAGGTACATGCGGGCCCTGTCTCCGCACGTCCCCTTTGACGCTGGTGCCTTCTGGTGCCTTCCAGTGTTGGGGCTTCGCCAAGCCATCCGGCTAGCCCCTTCTGCATCCATTGGGACAAGTAGGCCCTCTTCCTGCCTGTCCCAGCTGGATCCACATGCCTTCCAGGGGGCTCTTTGGCGCTCTGCCCCTCAAGAGGCGGACGCAGGCCCTTGCCTGGCCCACCCTCATTACCGACTACTGGAGGACCCAGTTCCATCGCTTCTCCACCCACCCTCTCCTTAGGAGGAGCCCCCAACCCAAACTGCACCCCCCGGGCACCCCCCTGGCTGGACTTAGGATTGCCATCTGCTGGACACAAAGAGGGGAAGTGGGGACGAACACGAGACACACACACACACACACACACACCTCCTCACAGGGCCTCAACTCCTCAACTTCATTTGGACTATGCATTAACGATTGCCAACCAGAGTGGAGATTTTTACAAGTACCAATTCCTCACTTTCATGGTCATTGTAGTTGTCACGTGATGGGATGGAAAGGCGGTGATATTTAACCAGTGCCAACCTGAGCTCCCCTCTCAGTAAGACCTATTGGGTTCACCCATTTACATTTACATTTACAGCATTTATCAGACGCCCTTATCCAGAGCGACTTACAATCAGTAGTTACAGGGACAGTCCCCCCCTGGAGCAACTTAAGGTTAAGTGTCTTGCTCAGGGACACAATGGTAGTAAGTGGGATTCAAACCCGGGTCTTCTGGTTCATAGGCGAGTGTGTTACCCACAAGGCTACTACGACCCACGCATCACCCGCATCACAAACTTTACTCCCTTTAGGCCTTATGATATATTACATGACATATTACTTTTGATTCTCACTTTCCTTAAATGCAGCCTTAACTCAATAAACGTCATCAGTTTATATATAAGCACTTATTCTGCTGACTCCAATTATTGGCTAGAGGAAAGAGAAATGTTGACCATCTCCAGCCTATTCCTTCATTTAAACTGAGTATGAACATAACTTTGCAGTGGGATTATATAACAAATATTTTAGTAAAAAATATTAATTGATCAAAATTCTGTTGGTTAAAAGAACATGTTAGTTCTGTTAGCCAGCAGAATTTTGATGAAATAGCATAAGATAAACACCAAAAGCTGGCATGTCTATATCAAGCAGTTGCAGTTCTTTATGTAAAATACATATTACTATAATTTATAATATTTGATAGCAGTAATAGTCTTCTATTAACCTCACTCAACTAATTAAATATTTCTCGGCATTGTTTAGTCACTGACTACTTTTAATACAAATCTGCATTATTCGACAGCTTTGTAGAACAATGTGTTACAGTATTGAGTATGCACTGTATGTCTGTGACTAATGTGATCTTGGGGAGATTAATGGATTAGCCAAATTATTCCTACACATCCTGTCTCAGCAGGAGCAGCCATTCCTTACTTGAAGTGAGAATGGCATTTTCATCTCTTCTGTAGGATTAAACTCAATTACATATGCATAGACAGATGGAGAAGAGAGATTACAGAATATTACAATGCCACATCACATGCGCTCTTACAGATCCTTCATTACAGATCCAATCATTAAAAAAGAAAGGAGAGTCAGCATTCAAGTACAACTACTATATGACCCCAAACCCCCACACCACCACATACAAAATATGGTCTTAAACATATTATAAGATGATTGGCAAATTAATGTGACTAATTTTCACATACAGTTGATATTCTGAACATGACATTGTGGAAGACATTCTTCTAAAGAGATAAACAGTCTTAGACTGATACCAGATACATGTAATATGCTCTAATATGCAGTGTTCTCATTCTGTCAGCCGTTTTCAGTGTGAAATAAAACTATGGATTCCCCAGTTTCCTTTAGGTCTTGGTGAAACAGGTTCAAAGTTAGGTCGGCCCAGTCTCAATTAAAAGTCCGGAACTCCTTCTGCAGAGAAAGTGGGTCATGCTGAAGAGCTGTCTCCACTCGAGTGGAACTGTCGCAAGCTCTCCACCACCAAAATATCAATTAATTTATCTTATGGCAGTCATGCACAGAGTGGCCTCTATAGAGCTGCATACTAATGAAGTCCAGACAAAAAGCTCCGGACAGCTTGGAAAGCTGATGTGAATGCTGGGTAAATGTGCAGCAGCTATTTACTTTCTAGTAAATTGCATGATGGGGTAGAAATAATACTTTCATTTTAGGATAGATTGTTGTTTAGATGTGTAAGAATGGACATCACGGGAGCCTGCTTTTGCCTTGCATAACAGATGTCTGCAGGGGAAGGTGTGACATTCCTGTGTCGACGGTTGTGGGTGAAGATTCGACACCCCTGTTTTACATGTCTTTTGTCCGACGTCAATGTGTGAAGTATCAGCCGTCAGGACCGCCCACCCTCTTTGTCTTCCCCAAATGGGAGGCACCGGGGCGTGACATCAGAAACAACAGGTTCTGATTGGTCAGTGACAACTTCCTGTAGGCCAGTGACAACTTCCTGTAGGCCAGGGGTATAAAAGTCTGCTCACATGTGGAAAAAGGGACCTCTGAGCTTCTTGCTCAGGGGGGTTTCCCTCGGAAGCCGGAAGGCTTCTGAGACTTTATCTCCCCCTCTCTTTCTCTTCTCTCTCTTTACTCTTTCTTCTCATGTTTATTTTCTCTACAACCTTGGTACCTTTTTACATTCAATATTCACATGTAACTACAATAATTATTTACCGGTGTTAATAAATTAGAAAATGTTCATTTTTAACCTCTATTGTGCCATGCCTCTTTCTGCCAGGTAACATCAAATTGGAGTGGTTGAATACAGTGCTTTGTGTGGAGGGAGAAAGAGTTTTTTTCTACACACTCTATTCTCTTCTCCCACACCACATGGTCTTAATTGTTTTTACATATGCAACTGTAGACGTTCTCCACCTTCCAAAATCCAAAAAAGGAAGATGTTGGTGATGCAATCAAGTTGTATTCTTTGGTGAGCTCCACGCCTGTGTCCCCTTCCCAGTCCTGTCACTCGACTTCTCTTCCCATGCTGGGCTTTCACGGACAGACTCACCCTTCACTCGTCTGATTGAGGAAGAGGGGAGCGAACGGCAGCATGAAACAGAAGGCCACTTATTATCTCTACCTCTGCAACACCCCTTACAAAGGCAGTGAGGAATATTCTGTGACTTGGAGCCTCTTAAAATGATCACTGTAATTCCGAGGTCAATAAAGCCCTCGTGAGAGCAAGGGGTGTTGACAGTATGGCTGCAATTACAGAACAAAACTGCTGGGTGTCTCGCACCAATATTTTTCCCTGTTTGTTTTGCGAAGCACACAGTCTTCATCTATTGTGCTTGTGGGTGGGAAGGTGGGAAAGGTGTCACGTTGATGGTTTCTCAAGCCACGTAGTGCTTCTTATCTAAGGATATGAAAGATTAATTTTGCACATCCGGAAATTTTTCTCAGTACTGTGAAAACACAGTTCAGTTCAGCCTTCAAGAATGTTTTTTTTTTATTATTATTTATTCAGATGCTATTACCCAGAGCACGGATACATTTTCATTTTTTTTCAGCATGTTTCTGCATTCATGTTTTTAGCAGTGGCATTTGAGCTCATTGTCAACAAAGTCTCAAGGCCCAGAATTTTATAATATAACATTAATTTAACATACGCACTGGATGCATTGGATTGGAAAGAAACATTCAGATATCAAAAATACATATATTTGATTGAAAACTAAATTCAAACGGATTAATCCACATATATGTAATTTTGCACTCTTATCAATAAAAAAATTAAATAAAGTGAATAAAGTCAAGTGATTGTCACTTGTGATACACAGCAGCACAGCACATGGTGCACACAGTGAAATTTGTCCTCTGCATTTAACCATCACCCTGAGTGAGCAGTTGGCAGCCATGACAGGCGCCCGGGGAGAAGTGTGTGGGGACGGTGCTTTGCTCGGTGGCACCTTGTTGTCATTCACAAAGACATAAAATTTTGCTGCTCTTAGTTGCCCTACATAATGTGCAAATAAAAAAGCAGTAAATTATTTCACACATAGACATTCAAGCAACAGAATTATTTTTACCCGTTTGCTATCCTCAGGTGCAATTCACACATATGTTGGATCACCCGGTTCCATGTGCAATGTGGACGCCATTGATTGTCATTAAAGCGTTATTAAAGATGTGTTGGTTGCATTTTCATCCTTCTACACAAAGATGAGAAAAGCTGATTTAAATAGAATGATATTAAACTTCAGCAATATACCAAATAGAATCCAAGCTGTGTGGTAGTTTAGTAGTGGATAAGAGAAGCCGATCACAATTCACTGGTGTGCATTCCTGTTATAATCAGACTTTTTCCCCTGATTGCTTGGTGCACTGATTATATGAGCTACAGTGAAAGGATGCTAATTTAAGATTCATGTCTCCAGTAACTAAAAGGGGTAGACTTTACTGTAGAATTTTCTGTTTGAATAAAAAGCCAACACCAGTGGTGAGTAGATGAAGATTTAATATGGAGAGATGTTCACAGCAGGCCTGCAGAGAAGTCTCTGTCCTGCAGCACGAGTACACACTACTTATACACAGAACAAAGCGGTTACATTCCTGTGCTGTCTGGTTTTGCACACAAAGCATGGATACATGGTGTGACTGGGTGCCCTGTCCAGTTCTCACTGCTCGGTTTTTTATAGGTCACTTCATGATGCTGCTTACCGGTCTTGAAGCTTAAAGATGTGTGATAAAATCCAGGAACAGGTGTCATGACCTAAATAGCTCGCTTGTACGGGACCCTTTCAGAACAGTGGAAACAGTTCATACAAGAGAAAAACAAGAAATTCAAACTTGTAACAAAATTATCCTTCACAATTCGACCATTCATCATAACCACCATTTACTAATGCCTAGTGTTATGTCCTTTAGGCCGTAGAATGGCTTGGAGTGCTCTGTGTTGTGTGTGTTTCTCTTTTAGGATGTCTGCTGGGTGGAGACCAATTCCCTTGTCAACTGGCAGCCAATCAACGCACAGGACAGAGAATTACTTAAGGACCATTCCAGCCACCACTCAGGGCTCATTGTTGTGGAGCCGGAGGAGGAGGAGGCGGAAGTGAGAGGAGAGTTTTGGAGAGTTTTGGAGAGTTGGAGTTTTGCAGTGTTGTAGAGTTACAGATAAGCCTTTGTTGTGTATTAGTGAATAGTGTGGTTAGTTGTGGCTTTGTTGTGTATTTGTTTTGTCTCTCCTTTCATGGTGTGTTGTCCTCCTGTGGATTGTTGTGTTGTTGTGTATATGGCATTTTAGGTTTGGTTGGTTGTTCACTACTCACTGTAAATAAAAGCACAATATTTCACTTGGTATCTGTGTCTTCCCACTGCACACATTCCCCTCGTTTGTTGTCATGTTTCCTGACCCCTAGACAGGGACGTGACACTAGTAACTAGCATCTATCTAGGACTCAAGATTCAACCGATCAGATTTCAGTAGTCAAAGGTTAAGGCCACCATGGTTGTCCACGGTGTGCATGTGTGGGGATGTTACTGATTCTGTGTGATGTAAGTCTTTCTGACATATTCCTCTCAGATTATTTAGAAAGTGAAGTGATTGTCACATTTAGTGCAATGCCACTATAATGATAATCTACATTTTAACATAATTGCTACATATTTGACAATATATACAGTACTGTGCAATGGTTTAGGCAGGTATCAATCTAAATGATAATGGTTCTTTTTAACAATTTACAAAATGCTAAATGTGGTGTTACTACACTTCTCTTCACACCAGCATAATTTCTTATAGGTACACTCACACAAAGGCAGGGCTGTTGTAAGATTCAGGTGTTAATGATAATAAATGTTACATGTACTGAAACAGCTGTGTAGCAGTGGGAGAACATCCAAACTCTACTGCCAAGGTGAGGCACAGATCAAACACCATGGCAGAACTGAACACAGCAAAAAGACAAAAGGTAGTTTTACTTCATCAGCAAGGTCTTTCCCAGACAAAGATTTCAAAGCAGACTGGGGATAAGATGTTCTGTTCAAGCTCTTTTGAAAAAGCACAAAGAAACAGTTTATGATCATAGACACAGCGGTCGGTAGATGAAAAACACATCAAGTTTATTTGCCTTTGCAATCAAAAGATGTCCAGCAGTGCCACCAGCTCAGAACCGGCAAAAACAAGTGGGACCCAAATGCAGCCATGTACTGTGCAGAGAAGTCTGAACAGGCAAGGCAGTCTATATGAAGCAAGGTCAGTCAGGAGATGAGAGAGTCGAGGTCCATGACTTATCATATGTTAATGAAGACATATCCTAAGGAATGTTACCTGTATAAAGTGTAAGATGTGAAGATCCTTTGCAACATTTTTGGGAGTCAAATGCCAAGTATAAAAGAGTATCTCTTCATGGTTACTGTCCCTTATTTTCCTCCTCCATCTGTGGCTTCTGTCATGCACATTCAACTATGTAAATAACAAAGTATTTAATAAGAATATTTCATTCTGTCACAGCTGGGGCCACAGCCTGCACCACTCAGCTTGACAGCAGGGCTCTTATCATGGACAGCTGCTGCTGATTTGGCGTCCATGGTAAGAGCCCTGATATAAGGAACTGGTTGGCATGGAATCTGAGCCTTACCTTTAAGTTTAGATTCAGTTCCTGTTTTAGTTTATCCTTGTTCCTGTTGTGTTCTCCCCCTTTTTTGGCACTCGTGCCATTTCCTGTGTTATTATTAATAAATTGTGTCAAAATGTCCTTCGCCTGCGCTTCCTTCCTCCCTACGCCCGTGGTTGTGACACATTCATTCAGATCTAGGATGTCTTATTTTTGTGTTCCCTTCATTTTTTTGAGCAGTGTGAATCTGTTCATTCTTGTAACATCTATTGTGCCACGCCAATGTATGATGGCCACAAATGTGAAGACTGAATTTTAAAAGTTTGGCAGTTTCAACATCTCTCAGCAAGATGGACCCATTGATTGACTATTCATGCCTTGAGTGGTTTTCAGAGGTTTTCGGGTTATTTAAGACATGAAATGTTAATGGCAAACGTCAGCTATTTTGAACACCCAGAGAAAGGAGAGATATGTTTACACACTCATTGTAAGATCCTTAATTTAGAAAATCCTTTAGAAGGATCCACAATTAGTTACTCTCTGATATGAGTAGATGAGCACTCTGTCCTTTTTGTACTGATTAAGTTTCTTGATGGCTTCCAGTGACCTCTGTAGTTTAGAGAAGTAACAAAACAGGAGCAATAAATTCATTTTCCAGTGTTGGAATCATCTGAATGAAGAATAGATTACAATTCCTTCTAGTTCAGGAATTCCTAAATTGCTATTTGCCACCATACAGGCTGATGAAAATCACTAGATCTATAAGTATGTTATCTGCCAAAATCAACAGCAAATAATATTAAAGACTAAATTACAAAGATGTGAACATCTTCTATGGGTATGAGTATATCAGTTCAGTACAATAATATTTGGTAAGTAACAGAATATGATGTTTCAGTACTGCATAACGTAGGCAAGGACAAAGAAAGCCACAGCATTCTAAACTGCTGAAGTTGTTCCTCATAAAATAGGAGCTGGTCCACCTCAAAGCAGTCATATGGCCTTTCCACCAGCTTATTCTGAGTTTCGCAGATTTCCTCTTCTCTGTCTTGCTGTTGCTTTGCCTGCTTCAGGCTGTCATACACCTTCTGAAACACCTCCTCCCCGAGCCTGACGAAGTGACCTAGGGAACACAGACAGGGCACTATTGGATCATTCACTTATTGCTTGCACATAAATTCAGTGATTAGACATGGCTGATAGAACCTAAATTGATTTCAATGCACACCTAAAAGCAAATCAAGAATTCAGAACAACTTTTTAAATGTTTAAATTATTAAGAGCCATTTGCATGAACACTGATATAATTTCAATCAATAAATCTAGAAAATAAAAAGAAAATGTAGAGTTTATCACATTATGAAGTTAAATTCTTCAGTAAATGTTTTTCAGTATGGAAGCCCTTAAATAACTCACATTTGACACCAGTAGTACGTGACTAGACACTGTGAATTACACTCCATCTGTATGGAGGTCAGTTAACATCCCAGCAACACCTCTGGACCTTTCACTATCCCAATGGCCCCGGCAGACACACACGAAAAATCAGGAAAGAATTGGTGATATGACAGGTTGAGAGTCTGTCCAGAAATCCAGCCAAAGAAAGCCTACTACTGTCCTCAGACTAGGAACACACGTCAGTGAATAACATGTAAATAACGTTTCAACAATATCAAATTTTTTACATGGGAGAGGAATTAGACAATCACAATATTCCACAGGCCCTGGAACTTAAATAGCTTAAATAGCTTATGTTAGTGTTTTTTAAAAACAGGCAAAAAGTCTGGACACACCCTCTCATTCATTGTGTTTTCTTTATTTCCATGACCATTTACATTGGTAGATTCTCACTGAAGGCATCAAAACTATGAATGAACACATGTGGAGTTCTGTACTTAACAAAAAAAAGTGAAATAAGCGAAAACATGTTTTATATTCTAGTTTCTTTGCTCTGATTACTGCTTTGCACTCTTGGCATTCTCTCGATGAGCTTCAAGAGGTCGTCACCTGAAATGCTTCTCCAACAGTCTTGAAGGAGTTCCCAGAGGTGTTTAGCACTTGTTGGTCCAGCTCACCCCAAACCATCTGGATTGGGTTCAGGTCCAGTGACTGTGGAGGCCAGGTCTCCACTTTTTGTTAAGTACATAACTCCACATGAAAAGAACTTCTCTTTAGCTTTTTTTAAATATCAAACGTATGTGATCATGTTGCAGAGGCAATAGCAGTGGCCCTTTAACAAGACATCAGAACCACTGACAGCCCATTCCTGAGCAGAACAGCCAACCGGCAAATTTTAGCCCCCTGTGTCAGGAGAGTGACAGGCAGCCTTGTCAAGCAGCAGTGGCTCTCTTTCACGTCTGTCAGGATTCTCACTGTAGATCTATGGTGGAAATGAAGATCTACTACCTGACTTGGGGAGTGCTGAAAAACACTTTTGTATGCCTCCATAACTTTCTACTTCATCTGTTTGCTGAACTTTCCCTGTTGTGTCTTTGAAGTGCTACCTCAGGAGAATGATGCCGTGTGTAGCCTCTTTAAAGAGAGACATTCTCCAACTGGTGGTCTAGGCACATTTTCTTTTTTGTTTGCATCCCCTGTGTGGCTGATATAAATTGTTAAATAAACCACAACTCTGATACAGAAGTACACAAAACATTTATATCAAATCTAAAAGCTATGCCAATCTGACAAAAGTCATGAAGAATAAACATTTAATGTATTTCCAGTATTTCTAAGTCAGCCCAGGGTCAGTTCACAGTAGGTGTTCCAGAACTTGCCATAAACTTCTGAGATTTTATGGCTGGCATTCATTTTATGGCTGGCTCATCAAACACAGTCTCAATTTGGATTTTTATATATATATATATATATATATACACACACACACACACACACACACACACACACACACACACCATATATATACCATATATATGCTGAATGTTGGTAGAATTATCAGCGGTGTTACTGCATGACGTCAGATTTCATTCCATATATTCAGACTTTCATTCCATATAATGGCAAGCCAAACAGGAAATAAATAATATATATTTATTGACAGGGAACTGAATATATGGAATGAAAGTCTGAATATATGGAATGAAATCTGACGTCATGCAGTAACACCGCTAATAATTCTACCAACATTCAGCATAGGACTACTGATGAAGATATTTTTCAATATTTCCATATCAGGCGAGCTTCCCATCGCCATTCCTACATAAAACCTCCGTCTTTTAATACGGAAACGGAGGTAAGTAAACAGGGAGGAATTTCAGGGCAAACTAACTTCAGCATTTTTTCAGCATCCGATATACCAGCGCTGCCCGATCCCAGCGCGCCATGCAACGTTTAGATTCAGGCTGCACACACAAAGTTTATTCTATTTTATACTCGTCGCTGCCTGTGCGAGTATCTCCGGCGCCGTTTTAACGTGTAAAATCTGCACCAGCGGAATTTCACCAGCTACACCGGGTTCATCATAAACTCAACTCACTATAGAGCACAATCAGCCACAGGAACGATTTCATACAAATTACAGCGCGGTTTAGCGTGTTTAATTAAAGACACAAAGGTTCTGCTAACTTTATAAAGTGCAGATTACATTAATGTATAAAGTAGAATAGAATAAACTTGTATAAAGTAGAATAGAATAAACTTTGTGTGTGCAGCCTGAATCGAAACGTTGCATGACGCGCTGGGATCAGGCAGCGCTGGTATATCGGATTGAAAATGTTAAAGTTAGTTTGCCCTGTAATTCCTCCCTGTTTACTTACCTCCGTTATCGTATTAGATTAGATTAGATTAGATTAGATTCAACTTTATTGTCATTACACATGTACAAGTACAGGGCAACGAAATGTAGTTTAGGTCTAACCAGAAGTGCAATAAGCAGCAAGTGCAGGATACAGTTCAAATAAGTTATATATATATACATAAAGTAATATGTGCAGGAGTAGTACAGTGCAGTGATTATCAGGAGTGTATGGGGGGGGGGGGGGCAGAGGAGTTCAGCAAGGAAACAGCTCTGTGTCACGACTACGGACTTACGGGGGAAGGAAGCGCAGAGGTCTGACATACTGGGAAGGGTTTTTTTATTAT
This sequence comes from Denticeps clupeoides, assembly GCF_900700375.1. NCBI lineage: Eukaryota > Metazoa > Chordata > Actinopteri > Clupeiformes > Denticipitidae > Denticeps > Denticeps clupeoides. The sequence goes on along the minus strand of NC_041711.1, from coordinate 32,053,950 downwards.
TAAATAAACACAAATAAAGACGGGCGCGCTGGCCGAAAACAGTTTAACGTAAATAAAGAACTGAAACTAACCCGTAGGCGTGTGGCGATTGCCAGAACTCAAATCACGAACAGACACGCGGTTGCCAAATGAAGTTCACGAAAATGCCGGAGACCTAGAAGGGGCGGAAACTTCCGGCATTTATGGGGCGTCAGGATTGGAGTCAGGTGTGGAGCCCAGCTGCAGGCAATCCTGACACTCTGGGGAAAAAAGCTGTTCCTAAGTCTGCTGGTTCTTGTCCGTGGTAGCCTGAAGCGTCTGCCTGAAGGCAGGAGAGAGAACAGTTCGTGGGCCGGGTGGGAGGAGGCCTTCAGAATACTGCGAGCGCGACGCAAACAATGGACGGAGGTTGGAGGTAGGAATGGCGGCCTGTTTCGGTCAGTGCGGGTGCTTGATGAATAAGCAGCCACTGTCGCTGCATTAGGTCTTCCACGGTGAAACATAAAATAAATCTCTATGCTGAATGTTGGTAGAATTATTAGCAGTGTTACTGCAAGCATTAGCCAGAGCGTTTATTATGTCGTCGCTGCTTAAAACTGCTGCCACTGGGTTTGGTGCAGAATCACTCGTGTGAGGAACAATTCACCTGTTTAGCGAACTAACGTTCTCAAAATGGCGCCATATATTCAGACTTCATTTAATATATTCGGGTTTCATTCCATATATTCAGACTTTCATTCCATATATTCAGACTTCATTTAATATATTCGGGTTTCATTCCATATATTCAAACTTCATTCCAAATATTCTGACTTTCATTCCATATATTCAGGTTTCATTCCATATATTCAGACTTTCATTCCATATATTCGGGTTTCATTCCAAATATTCAAACTTCATTCCATATATTCAGACTTTCATTCCATATATTCAGTTCCCTGTGAATATATATATTATTTATTTCCTGTTTGGCTTGCCATACACACACACACACACACACACACACACACACACACACACATATATATATAGAGGTAATTATAACACAGAAGATGCTTGCTAGTATAGGTGAGTGTGTCTGAATGACCCATGTTTACACCTGCAATGACTTTGAGGTGGCTGATAAGGTTATATGGAATGCTGTGTTTGTGACAGCTCAGGGCAATGGCCAATGTACTCTCAGCACAGCAGGGACAGTCATCATACTGATATGAGTACTGTACACAGTCTGAGGTACCTCATGGGTTCTTGGGCTCAACAGTCTATAAACTTTAACATCAATTATAACCTGAGAATGACAGACTATAGCGGGGACAGTGTTTAGCACCTTTTATCCAATGTATTAAGGGTGTGTGTTTTACTTTGAATTACAGTTTTTTACAATCACTTTTGCACTAATAACAGAACCTTCATGTCATTTTTCAAAATTCTAGACACAAAACTCAAAACAGTCATTATTTCTTAACACAGGCTGTCCAGTGTTCAAAACTTGGCATATTGCATTCATAGCTTTAGAGAAGCCTTGCTTTTGCAGAAGCATTGTTTCTAAAAATCCCATTTATTATGAAATATCATAGGAACATCACTTTAGATCACCCATACACGAGATACCCATAGCTTCATTGTGTATTTGTTAGTACAATCATTAAATATAGGTGTACAAAATATGTGATTCAGGTTTCATTATTTTATTGAAGACTAGAGAGAATAGTACAGACACAGTGGCATTTTTTAAATCCTGCAACGTGGAATTTACTGATCAAATCAAATCACAACATAAGATTTGTAGATTACTTAAAAAAAACAAAAATAACAGAAAACAATACTGTAAACGGAAGTGTTCTTCACTGCACTATGGATCTATGTTTCCATCAACCCGGTCTTGTGGATTTGGCCACAGGTTCTCATCTACATCACAATGGATGTTTTCATTCGCCAAACATCAGGGAAAGAATCTTCTGGCATGGCGAATCCAGGCCTGACACTGATCTGCTGTGATGTCATTGCAAGCATCATCCATGGCCTGGAGAAGAGTGACTTGTTCGTGAGGGTGCCTATCATAGACCTTCCACCTCCATGTGGAGAAAAACTCCTCAATAGGGTTAAGGAAAGGGGAGTATGGAGGTAAATGCAGGGCGAGAAACTGTGGATGGGCCTGAAACCATGCTTGGACCATTCGAGAACGATGAAACTGAACATTATCCCAAACTATTACATAGATCACACCATCAGCTCTACAGACCTGATTTAGCTCATCAAGGAAGGCTATGATGAGAGCTGCATTATATGACCCAACACAAGGTCTGCGTCCAACCACTCCATCTTCTGATATAGCTGCACACATGGTTATATTGACTCCACGTTGACCAGGAACTTCAACGGTTGCCCGCTGGCCAATTAAATTCCGACCTCTCCTCCTTGTCTTAGCTAGGTTGAAGCCTGCCTCATCCAAAAACAAGAATTTATGATGGTTTTCATCAGCGTCAAGCTCCATCACCCTCTAAAATACAAAAACAATTAGTGATTACAATGACAGAATGTTTGGAGATTTTTTCTCCCCCTAAAACAGGCAAATTGATCATACCTGAACATACTCAGACCTCAGTTGCTTCACTCGATCTGTATTTCTTTGAAAAGGCACATGATATAGTTGTTTTAGCACCCGTGCAATAGTGGGCAAACTTATGGCATTCACATTGCTGAATAAGTCATCATTGTCCAAGATGTGCTGCTGGATTTCTCTAAGGCGAATATCATTTCTGACCCGAACCATATTGACCACAGCCTGCTCTTGTTGGTCAGTCAGAATTTTGTTTCTGCCTCCCCTATTTGGCCTAATCTCTATTCTGCAGGGAGAAAGTCATAGTAAGAACAAATTTACAAAGAAAATCACATCACACCCTTTGGTACACACTGCCATGCTGTATACACTTATTCACTGCAACAGTTTGAAGTATCTTAAATTTGAGTAGATTCTGAAGACTTACCGGTTTTCATTGCGGAAAGTTCTTATAATGGAGGCCACAGAAGATCTTCTGAGGTTTGGTTGAAACATTGTAGCAGCTGCTGTCATCGTCATGCCATGATTTATGACATAGTCTACAACCATAGCCCTGATTTCATTCGACACCCTTTGCTGCTGCTGCTGATGTCTAGGTCTATGGTCTTGTCCTCTACCACGTTCACCCACACCTCTCAAACGAGACCCATGGCCAACTCTCTGGTGAGGCCTAAGCCCTCCTCTATGACGAGGCCCACGGCCACCTCTCAAAAGGGGTGCTTGTCCCCTTCTATTCCTTTGACCACTAGGTATTCCTAGCCTTTCACCTTCCACTTCTGGCTCCATGTCCTCACTATGTTGAGTTGGCTACTTCAGTGGGATACCACTCATCTTACTTATATATACATACAAACATGTGAAATCAATCAGCAGTAATGAGTGGCCATTAACTCATTAAAACCACAAAAGCAATCATGTAAAAAAGTGCATACAGTAATGTTGAATATGAAAATGTGTTCTGTGAAAGTGGTACATGGGACCATAGACACTATATCTGGTAAAGAAAGAAAGTCCACCTGGGGTCATATTCTGTGCTAATTGATATAAAATGATAGTTCCTGAAACTGTCATAATCTAAAAATACACTATTATTAAGAAATTTTCATAAAAGCTATGCTTCAAGAGTAATGCAACAGTTACTTATCATTTTAAGCAGTTGTATCAATTGATAGTTCGATCTTTATAATGAAATGAATACACACCAAACTCAGATGTGATGTGTGATTTGCATTTTGAAATAGTAATACTTTGATGTTAAGTTGTGTCGTTTTGAACCAGTGATTTTAGTTCAATGAACAAATGATCTTTGGCTTATATGTATTGTATCCAAGCATTTGAAAAAAAGAGTTAAGTATTTTGAAAAATGTGCATTTTGATCATTGGTTGTGATTTATGTGTCTAAAGTTTTGAAAAATAACATGAAGGTTCTGTTATTAGTGCAAAAGTGATTGTAAAAAACTGTAAAGGAGCATGTTGTCAATGAATACACATCAGTGTCAGTAAACTCATTGCATTGTCGTTTCCCTGCATATAAGTCCAACATGAAATTAATTAAATGCAGAAGCTGCTAGCTACTGTAGCATATAATGTGTTATACTTAGGACCATGGGATATTTCAGTTTTTCTTTGTTAATAAATCTGCAAAAATGGCAACAATTCTGTGTTTTTCTGTCAGTGTTGGGGTGTTGTGTGCATGTTAATGATATATAACAAAAAAAAATTTAATGGGGTCTGAACACTTTCCCTACCCAGTGTATATCACACCTATTACTTGGGGCATATGAAGAAATACACAAAGGGAAAGAAACAGCTGGGTCTTGGGGAGAATGAATTCATCCCTTGAAGATACAATTTTCTGCTGCACAAGGGGCCCAATGCTGACTTCCTCAACAGTTTGTGGACTCCATTGTCACGTATTATACTGTGCCCAGTACTATACTGACCATATTAAAGGCAGTAGCTAAAATTAGAACTGCAGAATTATACCCTTAAAACCAAAGAAGAGAGTTTTTTTATCTTGAAATGTACAATGCTTCCATTCTATTTTATCTAAAAGTGAAGGACGGATGAGATCATCCTCTTTAAAGGAGGACTGTGCCTCTATGACTGGCAGATTAAGAGTGCGTGTCATTCTGTCCATGGAGGGCGATCCATCAGACTCAACTGTGCCTCCCGACAGGAAGTCCTTGTCAGCACCGGGAATCCCTTTAAATCTGGCAGCAACCACAGAGAAGAGAACAGCACCCCACAGCCTCCTCCATACAGACACACATTTATTTTTAGCATTTCCAAATGCATGTACAAAACATAAAACTTTTCCACTTTTGGTAAATATAGCCACTATGTATTGTAAAGGAAGACCTAATACATTTCATAACTCTTTAGTTATGCCATGGATTCACAAGAAGAAAACTGGAAAATCCATGCAATTACTTCTATCATGCATTGCAAGAGAAGCAGAGATGGCTGAGAAGGGGAGAGTGTCAGGGAAATATTAGTGGGCAAAAGTGGTAGGGTACAGCCCCTAATCCTCTTCCCATCCAATCCTGGTCAATAATGAGAAAGGAGAGAGGATAGAGTGCGGACTGGGATTAAATTGATTGTGCTCACCCTGCCCACTTAAGCGCAAGGAAATTGCTGTCTCCTTCTCTTCCTGCCTCCCTGGAGTTGAACCGTGACTCTGGAAGCACACGAACATGAATGTTCTCTTCATTTTCTCTTTAAAACCAGCCCCTTATGGAAAAGCCTTAGCACCCACTTTTGTTGGTTTTCAAATAGCCTCTTGTTTTAGATTTGATTTTGTGTTGAGTTCCCTGGCAAAAGACATGAGTCATGAATTTAGATCCCACAACTACAATTTCTTCTACTATATTATGTTCCTTAAATCTGTGTTGCACCGGGGGACTGGACCTGCAATTAAACCACTCTAAATATTAATCACTATATCTTCCCTGTCTATGGAAAAAGGAAAGTTTAACAATGCAAAGTTTAACATAACAATTATATAGTTTGCAAGGCCCTTTGTGGACCCCAGCCAAAAGGAATCTGGGGGGGGTCCAACATCAAACCAAACTATTAAGGAGGGAGTGCATTTGTGCGTATTAAAGTTTGTTTGAGACCACCTAATCATATGCTTCATAGGCTGTAAAATTTACATAAAATAAATAACATCTATATTTCTGAAAACAAGCACTGTGATATGTGAATGATATTCATATGAGACTTGGCTGTACACCAGGTTTGATTTATTTAAATTGTTTGGCAATAACTAACTAAACTTGTATTTAACAGTATTGGTATGCATGTTAATTCAAACATTCGATAATGGGTGCTCTCTGCTTTAAATTTTTTTATATTAAAATATACAATGCAGAGTGCCTGCATATTTATAGTTGTAGTGCTGCCTTTCTGATCAGACCCTAGGCAATTTGCCTGTCCATATGGGACTAACCTGGATATATTCCCATGCAGTATAAATATACTAAGTACCCAAATCTGCACATATTGCATCTCTAATGAAAGAAAGTTGTGAGGTTTTGAGACATGAATAAAAGAAACACGAAAGAATATGTAGCAGCATCATAGCTGAGAGCAATTTTGACCCCTACATATCACTGGCTGAAGGAGAGAGTGTAAAAAATCAGATATTGAGCCAAATTAAAAGTGACACTGAAGCGTGCTCAGTCTTCCTGGAGTTTTACTGAAAGAGCATGACCAAACCTTCTGCCTGAAAAATCTGCTTCACCACATTCTAGCCTCTACCAAATGGCTCACTTCAGTCTAAACCAGTGGCTTCCCGTTTATTTAGGCTTTTACCCTTCAGAGTATTTACATCAGAGTATTATGGATGTAAATATGTAGGTTTGCTTCAACATAAACAGTCATGTTGGTTCTAGCAATGTAGGCGTACCTTCATGTGTCAGAAACAACAGATGGAGAATGTATGTGCACATAATACATGTGACTAAAATACACTCTTCTACACGTTCCTGGCAGAACAGACATTTTTAAAACAGCAGAAATTGTGCACTATTTGACAACAAGGGAGGTAAAAATTAGCAGCAGTTTTGTTCAGCCTGGCAGTCAGACTACATTTGCATGAATCCCATCTGTATCTGGCCATGAATTACTTTAATTACTAACTGCATGCATTAGGCAGAAAATACTGATCATCAAGACAAATGAGGAAAACATAACTATTTAAAAGGAAAGGAAAGAGTATGTAAAGTATGATAATAAATCAGGATGTATGCATCACAATTACCTAATATTTAAGTGTGTCTTTTTGAGGGTGTGTACTAGACAGGAATAATTAAAGACTCATTTCTGTTACAAAAAATTCCTTACCAGAAACAATGAACAGAACTTTAGTATATTCATATGGGTGGATGCCTTGCAAAAGCAATTAAAGGAATGCACAGAGTGGGGACTCGGAAACCTGCTATTGTCTGCCAAGGAGGAGAAACAATGTGTATAACAATACACTGTCACAGTGTTATATACATATATTTTTTTGATAGTTAGGAAATGTATTAACAACATGCAAAAAAAGTTTTGAACATGGTCACATGCATGGACACAGAAACACAAACATGCACAAAAAGTCTTAGGAACCCCATGAATGGTTGATTAAATGGAGCTAATCAGGGATGTGCAATCAACCTTCCACCCCTGCATGGTAAATACAAACCAAACTCCCACTTCCTGCCCAATCAACCCAAGAATGGATTTCAAAAGCACTCGGCACAGCAAGGGAAACTCCAGAATAATGAGACCAGCCTAACACCATTCCCAAAAGACTCAGGGCTGTTACTGGCCTGATTTGCCCTCAAACCTCCCACAACATTTGTGTTATATTCTGTTTATCATTATGCATGGAGATTAAAAAGGTGTCATCCTTCTACGAATGTTTCTGTGTTGGCTTTGATGTATGCTTCCCTGTCTTTTAATTAGGGGGACTGTCAAAGTCAGTGCTGCACAACAGACCTCCAACAAAAAAAAATAGATGTTCAATGTTCACCAACAAGCTGCATCTACTAGCATCTGCAGAATTCTATGTTTCAAGTGGGACTCATGGAAGTGTTGGAAATCCAGGCTGCAGGGTGATTCCATCACTCACACATCAAAAAGCTACTGCCGTGCAACCTCAGCAAATGCTGTCACTTCCAGGTCTTCCTTTCTCTCATAAGAAGGAACAAAATACTGACGTTTCTGTGTAATCTGATGCCAGTTTGTTTTGGTCACATAAAAGAAAAAAAAAAAGGTTGAGAATGTACCAGGTGAATATACTCTTGTATTACAAAGGCTCCACATCCATTCGTTCTGAGTAGAATTATTTCTGGAGGCTGCTACTGACCTATCATGATTTTCCCTAATTGCTACCACCTGCAGTAACACAGTGGGGTATCTAACTCCTCTAGCCAATGGCCATTGCCTGGCCCTTCACTAAAGGATTATTATAGCTTAATCAGAGCGGCCAGCTTCCACTCGCCAGCCCTATGCGGAAGGAACACTCTTGGCCCTCTGTAAGCTGTCCACCAACAGCTGTTAGCTTATTGCCTCACCCCTCAGAACTGCTCTTATTTTAGATGACAGTTTAGACATTGGGCTGGCTTGTGTTGGTGATGTCTGGGGTGGAGATAGTACTGAAAAGCTGTATTTCAGCAGGCTGGTCTCAAGCAAGAGCAAAGAAGGGCAATGTAATGCAGCATTTAGTTTCAAACGTGCGTCTAACTCTAGCCCCTCCCCCAACCTTATACTATGTAAAAATGACACACTAACACTAAAATAGATTAATAATGAACTCAAATACAGAACTTAAATAGCAGTCGACTCACAACTGAGAACTAAAAAAGATTGAACCACAAGGACTAGGAATAATGGAAGTCTTATGAAGGTAGGATTAACTCAAAACCCGTGAGTTTCATAATTGCCTCTGAAACAGAGTCACAAAACAATATGTCATCTCCCCAAGTGGTGGCCTAATGGGTAAGGAAGCAGCCCAGTAATCAGAAGGTTGCCGGTTCGAATCCAGATCCACTGAGGTGCCACTGAGCAAAGTGTGCACTGTGTGCTGTGCTGTGTATCACAATCACTTCACTTTTATTTTTCAAAGGCAAAGCACAAGACCTCTGTGGAACACGCTGTGTCATCATCTGTGGGCAGACAGGCAGATCTGGGAACTCTGAGACTCTCTATTCGGAAGTCCAGGCAGGACAGAAGGCCTCCTGAGACCCTTTGACCCTCTCTCTTCTGGTCATGGGGCATGGCCCCACTCTCCTGCCTTTACCTTTGTAGGGTAGTAGTAGCCTAAGACACACACCCATGAGTTCAAAGCCTTCTTACTACGATTGTGTCCCTGAGCAAGACACTTAACCCTGAGTGTCCCCAGAGGGACTGTCTCTGTAACAACTGATGGTAAGTCACCCTGGGTGTCTGCTAAATGCTGTAAATTTGAGCTGTAATCGGGCCTAAAAATTTGGGCCAGACCCAACCCGAATCCTACAGGATTCGTCTCAAGCACGACCCAAGTCCAACGGAATCCAACTGGACCTGAGCCTGCTCAGATAAGTACGGCTTTTTAAAAGACTGGCTATGAGTGCTAGACTTAAGCTGGGCATTTTTACAATGTGGAAAACCTTGGCCAATTCGGCTCATTCCTCTTTGTAGCTCATGCAGAATGTCTCTGTACATTGCTGCAGTCATCTTTCCCTCTATCCTGACAGGTCTCCGTGTTCCTGCAGAGCATGTTGCTGCCCCCGCCATGCTCCACTGATGGTACCGGCCTGGTGCTGAGCGGTGCCTGGCATTCACAGCAAAGAGTTCAATTTTTGTCTCATCTGACTAGAGAATTTTGTTTCTCGTGATCCAAGAGTCCTTCGTGTGCCTTTTACATCATACAAAATATAAGATTTAAATTAAAGGGTGACGTATAAACATAATTACTGAGACACAGCTCAGTTCTAGCTATTTTTAACCCTGCAGTATACACTTTTGTGCTGATCAGACCAAAGTGGAACAAAACCATTCAAGCAATTTCTTTATTATTCTCATTATGAAAATTCTGAAAGTGTCAAAGTACTGTATATGAATATATTAGAAATTATGTGTTACTTGTAGGCAGAGTTACTTTATGAAGAAAGTATGCATTATAATGCATATGTAAAAACATGATAAAGACAAGAGCCTCAGACAGGGACTGTCGGGAAAAATATCTGGTCATTTTCTTTAAATAAAACATCATGCAGAGTAAAAAAATGTAAATACAATTTTGTGCAAATTGCTTTCCCAGTAGCTCAGTTATGCATTCACCTAAAAGCTGATTCAGATGATGCACGGAAAATCACTGTGAACTGTGTGTCACATTAAAAATGGTCTCCATCTTTATGTAGGGATTGACTAGCAGAAAATCCACAGAGTGAGTAAAACTAAATGCACCTGTTTTCATGTATTTTTACACAATAAATATTTGTACATTTACTGCAACAATTGACATAAATTTTGTCAGTCCTACATATATTTCCACAGGTTTAAAATAATGCAGAAAATAATTCATCAGTTCATGTACATAAACAAAATATGAATGAGAGCATGTTGTAAAGTAGTCAATAAGTCAATTTGAACAAAAACAGCTTCAAAGCATCTGTGAAAAAGCGACTGGTTAAAACACAAATTACTTTGACACAACCCTGCCTGTGACCTGTGGCCCACTTCCTATACCCTTTGACCCCTCACCTCATGCCAAAAATGGCAGGATGTAATGTTATTCATAATGTACATAAACATAGTTTATCTTTCTGTAATACAAACCATACTTCTAACAGAAAATCAAACTTTCATGCTAAATTAAAAAATGGATATGACACACCCACTATATATCCATAAACGCTTAATCAATATCAGGGTCATGGGTGCCGGTGTCCATCCTGGAACAGTGGGTGCAGGGCGGAGACTCACCCAGGGTGGGGCGCTAGCCCACCACAGTATGTAACATTAATTCTATTCCCAGAATAAAAAATGTGAATATGTCAAAAGAGTGGTGTATAATGTAACATAACAGAGTGGTTATAAAATATTATTACAGTCAATAATATAATATATGTTAAATGGAATAAAATCTTTGTTGACCTCAAAATGTTCGACACACCTTCTGAGAACTGATAACAGTTTGAACCAAGATATTTAAAAATCCCAGCAGAATGAACTGATGCAGAACTGCATATATCTGGACATCATTTCACTTCTTCTCCATTTTTTCCCCCACACATTTCCTTGTAGAATCTATGCCCTAAAAATGGCCATGAATTTTACAGGTAAATAGCAGCATGGCCATGGTAGCCCCATCTGAAAATGCTCCTCAGGCCTGTACCACTTTGACATGACCCTGATGCTGTGGCTTTAACTAATCAAACAGATGGATGCGGAGGCAGCCTCCACACACTCTGAGGTCTCAGAGAGTCAATTAGCGTTGTGCTTCACTAAGCCTACAGAGACGAGGTGGGAGGGGGATGGACTTGCTTTTGTATAAACAATGTTTTTCACACAGAACTGGAGCAAAAGAGCGCAACGTGGTGCTAAGGATGCTGTGCTATATATGACAGCACAGAAGCAAGTTCAAAAATGGATTTCATCGAACATGTCTGACATGTCTGAATGTGAGAATGCAGAGGTATAGTAGTGAATATGTTTTTGCAAAGCAATTAAAGTTATGTTCTGAGCGGAAAGCTTGAGGATGGGGCTGCATGTGCCCAGAGAGACCAGCCTGCAGGTTTGCCTCTGAGGAAATCAGCAGATAGGAAACTGACTGTCAGAGACTGACATGGCTGCCGGCTGGACGCAAACCTGAGAGTGAAGCTCTCCAGCTCCTGACTGCCAATATTCCAGAGAGGAGATCTCTAAGGAGAGCTGTGTGTCATGAGTAAGGCATTCTGGATCTTACACAGAATACCAGGGGGCTGTTTAGCAACAATAAAATGAAATAAATCCCATTTATGCCACTGTACACCTGTGTAAAGACAGTGCATTTTGATTTTCTATTGTACAAACACTGAAAGATGACCAGGGCCACTGTACTTACGCTCTCATCTGCTGGATTTGGCTCTCTGCCATGGTGATATTTATGAGAATAGGGTTTCATCTGCTTCTCCCCATCTTCATTCTCCAGCTTCTGCAAGATAATATGCAGCGGTCCTCAGTGTCTTACACCAGACAAAGCCAAACCCCTTCCTCCATCCTCAGCTTAGTTCCAAATAATCATATAATGATGCAACAGAGCTTCAAAACAGAATATAAAGCAGAACAGAAAAAAAGTTTTCAATGTAGCTTTTTAAAGCCATTTATCAGGACAAAGGCAAATTCATCTGTGCATGCAGTGCTTTCATTCTAGCTACATGGCCTGTGCTACTTCCCATGCCTTTAGTGCATTGATTTTAGGCAGGAATGCTTTATGTTTCTCAGTCTGAAAATGAAATACTTTACATTGTTAGTCAAAGTAATGGACAGAGCTGTCACATCACAAACGACAAGGCTTCTATTATTGGCTCAAGATATTAAAAAGTAAACCAATAAGGAGTGTGGGGGGATTCCGTCAAAGCAGGAAATTCTTTATTGAGTCTATAAATCACTATATATAGGTCCTAGGTTTTTCCTTTCTTTTCATAATGGAAAGAAAACATTAAGCAAAGGTTGTAGAGCAATAAATGGAAGTCTGCTTGTTTTAAAACAGCTGTCTGAATCGTGGCTCCACACAATCCTTTATGTGTTAAATACAACGCATTTGGTCCAACAAAATGCTGTGTGACTATTTCTATTAATAAGAAACACAATACAAGTTCACTGGGTTCTCCTGACCATTCTAGCAGGAAATGCTAGATATAACTATATATATAAATATATATATAATTATAGAGGGCTTTTGAATATCTGCATTGTTGTTTTCCTCTGTGGTTCCTGGTGAAGCAACCTTGAGGCTTCCATCTCTCCAGAGATATCCATTAACTCTATCCATCTAGTGCATGCTAAAGATCCTTCTAAATGAACATACAGATCCATAATAATGCTGTATTTTAGTGTATTTTGACATTTTAATTGAGCTTTTAGCCTTGAATAGGCCACTTCATATTCTATATCTTCTTTGCTGTTAGTGCCCTGGTAAATTTGTGAGTACTCATTGTCTTGGTTTGAAAGGTTGCTGGTCTGACCAGATTTGAAGTGTACATTATGAAGTTACATTCTATGAATTCTGTTTTGTTCTATGCAACAAATCAAGCAAGATATTATTAATACATAAATAAAATTTTGCTCAGATGTTTAGCAATATTGTCCACAAAACTATACACTTATGATGCTTTGCATCTGTGCACTGTTCCTAGACTGCCATTTGACTGTTTCTGCTCAGCACAGGTATTGATCCCACCTTCCTTGCCAGCATCCCCATGTTTTACAGGTTGCAGCTTTTAACACCTCCAAAGTCCACCAGTTCTTCAAACTTTTGCATGGGAGAGACAGAATGTTTTTTTATGTTCTATAACTTTAGTCATGCTTCATAAGTCGGTCTGGTTTTCAGATTTTCTTTGTGCAATGATGTTTTATGAACATCAATACAGTTGGAAGTCAGAGAAGTAGGGGAAGTGGGAAGTTTGCTGTCAGCATCTCCCACCTGGGTGACATTGAATTTATGGCTCAGTGGGTCAGTTCAAATAGGGAGCTTTTGTGTGTGTGTGCATCTGTGCATGTGCGTTTAATTCTGTCCTATGTGGTCCTATTTTCTGTTTTTCTCACATGCTGCATGTCAGATGTTGCCCACTGGAGCATTCATTGTTTATCAAAACAACCTTAGAATTCATAGACGGTTCCTTCTCCTTCAAACAATAACTTAAATGAAAACGTAATAATTAATGTTCAATATGCAACGTGTAGTTTCGTAAAACCAAAGATATAGGCACAAAATACTTGTTATAGGTCTTAAAAATAATTAGCCATTTTATCATCCCTCCTTAAAGTTGACACAAAAGGAGGGCAATTAAGAAACGAAAACGAGTGATTGGTGAAGCGTCCTCATTTTTTTTACCCACATTTACCCCGGAGCTATGTCACTGTGTGCAGTTTCTCGTAGAGAAATGGTCTTTATTGCACATCACCCATTAATGTAATGCAACTCCCATTAGTCTTACTGTATAGATTAAGGTTAACTTAGTTTTAACCCAAAAGTAGAACACCTTCTTGTGTTCTATGGAAATGTGCGGCCAAATAAAAAGGGGATTTAAGTAGAAAAAATGCAAATAAGGGTTCTAGTGCACATGCAGGAGCAAACTGTGTCTACCATTAGCAACTTGCATACATGACCTAATCAACAAAAATCTCATCCGGCTATAAAATAGAGGATAGGGAAACGTTGCCAGCATTCACTTACCACAATTGTTGAATGCTTCCTTCAAGAAATGCTCTGAAGTGCTTCATTAATCATTTTGCACAGGGCTAAATTACTGAGGCACGGAATAAATGCCATCTGCATTCATTTGTGACCTTCGGTGACAAGCCATACCTACTGACCTACCACATAACTGTCAAGTCATATTGAGATAAATGTGGGTGTGAAGGGGGTAATTAGGGGACTTGTGTACCAATCTAAAATCCAATCCAAAAACAGCAAACCCTCGTAAATTGTGATAGTTATTAAAACTATAAGTCACACAGAAAAATTGTTCTGGGCTTGAAAATGCTGTACTCCAGCAGAATGAAAGTGTATCAGTTTTGTTTATATTAGTAGCCATTGTGCCGACACCCATTCCATTTATCCCATGTAGAGGAGCTTAAATGGCTAAACTGTCCAACCTTTTCAATTAAGAGAAGCAGTCACAGTCCTTATTTTTGGCTGCATCCCATGATCACTAGATGGTTGTCATCTTGTGAATAAGCAGTGCAGAGAATAATAGCCCTAATAGATGTTTTTTTAATGCAGCATGTCACATCCGTCTGCTTTTAGTGTTCAGTGTTCTGAAACGCTATACAGCACACACACACCACACTGCAACTTTCTGTTGTTCACATGATGATGATGATGATGATGAATTTCCTTTCCTGAAAATAGTCAGTAACTGGTTCTGTGCACACCCCAGTGATGTGCTTTGAAGAAATGATGACTGATTAAAATCACACTCACCTGCTGATTCTGTTTCAAGAACATTCTCCATGTGCCACAACATGGCATCCAGGTCACTATCCTATGGGAAAGAACAGAGGTCAGAAATTAGGTGGACAGTTTGACCAGAGGAGCAACTTTCAGAGCAGGCTGTGGTGTGAAAAGGTTAGCTTCCATCACACCATATGGGTCTGTCTTATTTCAGGAAGCCTGAAAGTACTTTACTTTATTTTGCAGATGCTTTTATCCAAAGCGACTTACAGGAGGAAGACACCAGCAATTCTCGTTCGAGTTCTATAGATTTTGAGTTTACAAAAACTAAGAGCCCTGATAAGGCCTAAAGCATACAAGTACATTAGCATAGTGTGGGCAATTAGCCTGTGGATAAGTGAACTGGAACTAGGAACAAATTCATAACGACAGGGAATATGCAGCTGCAAAAATTAAATATGAAAAAACTCAAGCCTGACAGCACAGATAAGGGAATGAATATTACTGGAAAACATGGACTTTCAGGAGTTAAATATTAGTGCAAAATATGGCCTGCACATAGGGTGATGGAAGTTAACTGATTATTTTCATTTAGAAATACCGAGTGTTGACAACATACTGCCGTACACATGCCTCGCTGCCCGCAGCGGTTTAAGTGACAGTGATAAGTTTACCTGAGCCATATTTTACTGCGCGCGGAATAAAATGACTTTACTGGAAAATGCATGCTGTGTGATCTATTACACTGATTATACATTTGATAAGACTCCTGAGAGTGGCGGTATCTCACAATACTGTCAACCTATCTCTTTAAATATAATTCTGTCTTATTAAATTGTTTACTGTCACTAAATCAAAAGTGTCTCAAAAAGGTTGGTTGTAAATCTATTTGGCTATACGTTTGCGATATTTTAGCTTGCAAGATTGTGCTATTGAACAACAAAACCTATGGCTACAGTCAGTGATGCATTTTTTGGTGGAGGTAAGGATTCAACTACTCAGCTAGAAAGGATTCATGTGGGTAGCTGAACTTCTGAGAGTGTTTATTTATACATTACTTAGTAAATCATAATTTAAAAAAATAAAAATTAAACATACAAAACTTTTTAATATACAAATGTATTTTCCATGCCCTAATGTAGATTATACATACTGTATAGGGTTATCATTGGAACAGTGACACTTTCATGAATTATGTACACATATTTTCAAAACCTTAACTATGGCATCATAATAGCAATCCACAGTAGACCTTGCACCCATGCATTTTAAAGGTGAGGTGACAAGTCATTCTGATGAGCCATCCCAAAACTGGCATGAGGTCAATGACAAAATGGATTTGGGACAATTTATTTTGTGTTATCTGCTTTATAGCAGGTGCCACTAGGGAATACATTTGGCAACAATCGGAGAGTGGCAAAGTCAGTGCCATAGTACATCATTCCCTATAGTATATTCTGTACAAGAATTAATCATTTAGACAAAACATTGCTTTTAATTATTTAAAACACAAACTGGATGTTAATATTTTTAAAAGAGAATTATGAAAAAGCAGTCCTTCCTCACACTAACAGCTGTCTGAAGGAACACAAGGTACACATTGCATTTCTTACCCCGTTTTACCAAGAATCTCCCTTCATCCTTACCAACCAGCAACAATGACAAATAGCTTTAATCTATCTTTATTCTGCCTGTCCTAATAGCAGGGTGGGCAGAGATTGGATTGCTGCCTATGAAATTGCTACTTCAGGATTGTGTGGACCCCGGGGGCAGAGTGCAGCCCACAGACTTAAAGCAGCCACGTCTGCACTTTAACTAGTTTGGTGTGAATGCATTCTGAAGGAGACCATCATTTCAGAAAGTCTTACCGCCACATGGGGAGCATGTAAAATATACTGCTCAAAAAAAATTAAGGGAACACTCACACAAAACAATGTAACTCAAAGTCAAACACACATCTATGAAAGTGAAGTGATTGTCACTGGGAAACACAGCACAGCACATGGTGCACACAACAAAATGTGTCCTCAGCTTTTAACCATCACCCTTGGTGAGCAGCGGGTGGCCATGACAGGCGCCCGGGGAGCAGTGTGTGGAGACGGTGCTTTGCTCAGTGGCACCTTGGCTGATCAGTATTCGAACCGACAACCTTCTGATTACGGGGTCGCTAGGCCACCACTTCCCTGTATCAAATCAAACTGTCCACTTAAGAAGCAACATGCTGTTGTTCAAATGGAACAGAAAACAGGTGGAATTTATAGAAAATTATCAAGTCATCCCCAATAAAGGCGCGGTTCTGCAGGTGGTGACCACAGACCACTTCTCAGTTCCTATGCATTTTAGCTGATGTTTTTTTGGTCACTTTTGAATGCTGCCAGTGCTTTCACTCTAGTGGTAGCATGAGACGGAGTCTACAACCTGTTCACAGATGAAAGCAGGTTCACACTGAGCACGTGTGACAGACGTGACAGCTTCTGGAGACACCATGGAAAACATAGAGATCAGAGTATTTAATAAGAATGTTTAATTTGTTCAGATTTAAGATGTCCTTTTTTGTGTTCCCTTTATTTTTTGTGCAGCATATACTACATTATGCAGACCACGGACACATGTCACAGGGCACATCACATTACCGCACATTAGCATAACTGTGAATAAAATCTTCAGACATTCTATAGGACAGACATGACACTGTACTTAAAATGGATACAAGAGCTCTGCATTGCAAATGCGTGTCAGGTACAACAGTTTTATTCAGTGGTATCTATGAATAATTCGAAGAACAACTAAGGAAGACATTATAAAGCCACTGTCTGCACTGTGAACTGCACATACTACAGGTGTGGCCATCAGGACTGCACACATATACATGCTTCTACCCAGGACTTAGGGCAGTGGTGGCCCAGCAAGTAAGGAAAGTGGACTTCAGAGGGTTGCCGGTTCGAATCCCGAGCCGCCAAGCTGCCGCTGAGCAAAGCACCATGCCCACACTGCTTCGCGAGCGCCTGTCATGCCGAATGATCACAACGTGGTTCAAAACAGAAAGGGTTGGTACGATAGACTGAAAGTGGGTATTTTGCACTGTGAGGCTCAGACTGTATAAGACAATACCCACAAAACGTCACTCTCAGGCTCACTTTACTTCATAGCGTGAAACATGCACTTCCGGTCTGTCCTACCTACCCTTTCCATTTTGAGTTGCTTGCTGTTTGTAAAAGTGTTTCGTGTTTTTCGCACATTTGTTTTCACTTTTGAAACATATTTCGCATATTGAAAAATGTGCATGTTAGCATGCTAATACTTGCATGCTAATATAAAAAAATGCTAACAGAGCATGGCCACGATGCATCACATTAAATTTGGTGACATTTAGAGCATGTTGAAATGTTCTAAATTAAATTTAGTGAGGTTTGGAGCATGTTGAAAAATGTTGACTGCTAATGCTAGCATGCTGACATCAAAAATGCTAACAGGGTGTGGCCAATATGGGTCACATTAAATTTGGTAATGTTTGGAGCATGTTGAAAAATTAGCATGTTCAGTACAAAATTGCTGAACTAGATAGTTCATTTTAGGGCATAATTACAGAATAGTTACCGTATCACTACCAGCATTTATGTTGCATCTCACCCCGCTTCTATCACATCTAAAAGGTTAATTGACGAAGATATTTTCTCATAAATTTCATTGACAAAAAACAACACTAGTGGCTCGAACTGCTGCTTTATGAGGGTCTAATTTGTGCCGTGACTGCACTTTTTTTTCCAAATAGTAGCTTCCTTGCTCACAAAGTTCACCCAAAGCTCCAGATTTTCAAAGGACCATTTCCTTATGCCTTTATCGACATCTTTCATGTCTTTCCCTGGCTTCATAAACGTGTTGTCCTTGACTTAAGGTTTGCGTTGTCAGTATGGGAAACACACGCGCATGTGGAGCGACTGCTGGACCAGTAATTTTACTCTTGCACAAATTTTTTACTTTTAATTTTTTTACTTCATACTTTTTACTTTGACTTCACTCATTTGCACACCTTCCCCCTACCTGTTACACATATTTTACATTTTATGTTAAAAACATAAAAGTGTAATATTTGGTTATGTTTGCAATATATGCATATTGGTTCATTGTATACTTGCAATATTTGCAATACTGTGGTCTGTACAGTCGCTAAAGCATTTCACTGCACATCATACAGTGTATGACTGTGTATGTGACAGATACAATTTGAATTGAATTTATAAATAAAAACGTATTTGTGTGATTGATTCCTAAAATCTTGGATGTGAATAATAATTAGAAGCATTATACAGTTTCATTCAATCCAGAAAAAAGTGACAATGCTCCTCTTTATTCTTTCTTTTAGTCAATGGATATTGACTGACACACACAGAGCTGCTTTTCCACATCACATCTTCACACATGACAGACCTGTCCAAATGACTGTGTAGGCATAGGTTCCTCAGAGTTTTCTTCTTCCTCAGAGCAAGACTCAAAAGCATCTCCATTACAATAATATGCCCCAGCAGTCAGTGGATCTTCAGGAATATCTGTTAGAAAACAGTCACACAGACACTCAATGTTCTATCAGGTTGCAGAATTGTAATATTTTGATGCTTTGTTGTCTTTGTGTCAAAAAGCAGAGGTAACAAGATTGTTATTTTTTAAAGCCCCATTTGGAAAGACTCGCAGAACCTCAATTTCACTAGCTAGTGGTGTTTAAGGACACCTCTACTTTCTGCTGATGTGAACATGCAAACAGATGCTGTGGAGCCCAGCAGGATGCCCTCCACCCCCCACTACCCAATTACAGTTGGGTGATCCTATTAGATGTCATGGTGCTGCCAGTTGTAAGGACACAGCAAGACACCTGACGAAGGAAAGAGTCAGGGACAGAAGGAGGAGAGCAGAAAACAGAGAGGGGAGGGGAAGACATCTGGAGCCAAAGCTTATACTGCGAGACTCTTCCATTCCTCGCATGATCAGTTTCATTTTCTCATTTATACCCCTCCACCTGAGCACCAGCTTGCACTGTCTTTAGTCTCTCAATAATGTGAATAGCACAGGCTGGGAGGGTCAAAAAGGAGAAAGATGCAGACAGCAAGGGGGTCAGAGGAAAGAGCATGGATAGTTTAGACAGGTCCTGTGTGTAGCACCCAGCTTGGGTGTGTGGACATGTCTGACTTGTATAGCTGCACATTTCTAAATATTAACAAGATAATTACCATCTGACAGATATGACTAATAAAGAAGATGATGGAAAAGAGCAAATGAGGCGTAAACAATAGGCGGAGTTTCAGTAGGTAAAGCTTGGCCGGCGCTGGGCCTGCCAGCGTAGTGTGGGGCAGGCAGTCGTCAGGAGCAATCAGAAGCAGAGACAGTACCAAAGGGGACGTTTGGACGGGTCATTAAGGATCAGGTGGCGGTCGACAACGAGGAAGACACAAGCGAAAGTACAGACAGGGGACATCCAAAGACATATGTCAAGACACGCAATATGTTTCCGAGCTTTTGTCCGCCGGGGCGTTTGCGCGCCCTCTGGGAGGACTGACCCGTGACAAAGGTATTATTTACCTTCCATGAAGTATACTTTATCAACCAAATGACCAAAGACTGCCTTCTTGGTATTCAGTTTCAGAACACAAGATCACAATACACAGTGCAGAAGGAGACTAAGAGCAGAATGAGTGTTGAAGATAAAACTGAAAGAGGGACTGAATCTGCTAGCCAGCACTACAACAACACTTGTCAGAGACGGTCCCTGACTAGGTACAGTGATCACTACATGTGCATGCTTCACTATCTTGGAAAATGCAGTTACCCAGACTGAGGAGATCTGGAGGTAATGACGCTTGTTGCTGTCTTGGTCACAAGACCGAGACCAAGACACAGTAAGACGAGACCGAAATGAAGAGTGGCGCAAGACCGAGACCAAGACCAAGACTGAAAACAGACTAGGACTGTAGAAAACTGTAGAAAAAACACCATTGCTGTAAATAATCATTACTCATGATATCTTTTCAATTATATTGTCCATATATCTCATCACATTTATCTCTCTACAACATTCACAAGATTAGACCTTTTCTTTCAAAACAGGCTACACAGCCCCCCGTCAAGGCAGTGGTCATCTGTAAACTGGACTATAGTAACTCTGTCCTGGCTGAAGCCTCTGCAGACACCATAAAACCCCTCCAGATGGTCCAAAAGGTGGCAGCCCACCTTTAAGAAGCAGCTGAAAACCCACTTGTTCAAAAAGTATTTCAGATGAACACTTAAACACGCACATGCACACACACTCACAAAATAATAAAAAAATAATAATAATAATTGTTTTTTTTCTTTGACTAGCACTTAATTTCCAAGCATGTTCTTTTTCTGACAAGTTGGCCCTTATCAAGTCTTCCTCTTGTAAGTCGCTTTGGATAATAGCGTCTGCCAAGTAAAGTAAAGTAAAGATTTGACATCTCCCAGATCCGTCATAGTTATGAGACCTGATGGAAAATAATATTTTCAGCAATCCTCTCTCATAACCATTTTATCAGACCTCGTCAAGGGGAAGAGATGGGATGTACCAGAAAAATGTTCATATTAAGTCTCTTATACTAGAAACAGAGGCCTCTGTTAAGCTATGAATATGGCTATGTTATTGTCACAACGGCCAGCTGACGGGGAAGGGAGCGCAGGGACGGGACATACTGGGAACAAGAATTTTTTTACAAACAGAAACAAAACCAGGCTCGATGGCCGAAAACAGGAGAACAAAAAAGGGAGAACTGAAACTAAAATCTGGCACCCCTGTCTGGTGTCTTCTGGGCACATGCAGCCCCTCTCGCTGCACGTCCTTGCTGGCAGTGCGATCAACTTCTATCCCTGCTTCATGCAGGGAGGTGGTCCCGGACCCTCCGGCAACCGTTCACTCCACCCCCGGTTAGTGCATTCGGGGTATGTGCAGCCCCTCCCACCCCTCCCACTCCTCATCGCACCCCCGGAAGTCACATGGGTCGTGACAGACCTCTTGGCGATCGTGGATGGGCACGATGGGCGGAGCCATACCGGCACCAACCACCCAACTCATGTCATCATCGTTTTTTTTTGGGGACCTTCCAGGGGTCGACGTCACACCGTGGCACCGCTCGACCCCCGCATCGCAGGGAAGAAACCGCTCCACCAGTTCGAGGGGGTCTGTCACGACGGAGAGATGACGGGGGAAGGGAGCGCAGGGACGGGACATACTGGGAACAAGGATTTTTTTACAAACAGAAACAAAACCAGGCTCGATGGCTGAAGACAGGGGAACAAAAAGGTTAGAAGTGAAACTAGCCCGCAGGCGTGTGGCGATTGCCAAAACTCAAAACATTTGCAGGGTCCACCAAAGAGTTCACAAAAGAATGTCGGAGCCGCCGACTGGCTGCTCCTCAGTGCTTTTTAAACCGCCGTCCTGATTGGGCGCAGGTGAGTCCCCAGGTGCCGTCAAGCCTGACAGTTATGAAACCTTGCTTTGAATTGAAGACGATGGACATTTGTCTCTAAAATGTCCACTGACACGCTTAAATAAATATTTTTCTATTAAAGTTGAAGTTTCTATTAAGTTAAGTTAAAGTTAAAATAATTTACTATACATTCCTTCACATCTCTAAAAACTGGAGAGGACTCAGGTAATCAAGTTTTATTTTAATTTTTAAATGCCATACAATGAAATTATGTCTGCTTTTTCTAATCAGCCAGACTCATTTTCTGAGAGTACTAAAAAAATAATATTAAATTACTGTCCTAAACTTGTGCCCACAGACTGTGATACAGAAACTTTTGTGCACATGATATTTTACATATTAAGGTGCTCTGGTGGAGCTTGCTAGCTGCTTGCAAAAAAACTAAATATCTCTCCCTGATAAAACGATTGTACTCATAGTTTGACGATAAGAAATGCAGAGCTAGTCAACGATCTTGTAGTTACTTATATTACTTTACATGGTGCTCGCTCTCCAAATGCCTGGAGAATGAAGACGTTGTCCCAGCACCACCCCCAACCATCCCCCACCCCCTTTTCATCCCATCGAGACCACTATGTCCAAGACCAAAGAGTGTCGAGACCAAGAAAAGACCGGGACCAGAAAAAGAAAGAATTACAACACTACTGGACACTTGAGGCATAGAAAAAAAAGAAAAGTTCTGAAAATAATGAAAAGCAAAAACATCCTGTTTTTTTTTAAAAAAAGATCATGTGCATCAGAGAGTTCTAATAATTTCCCTTTTCCACTGATGTTGACCCTCACAGAATAATTACCAGCGTTATACTATAATAAGCCTTAAACTGTCCAATTAGACTTCTACAGTCTTACATCACAGCACACAACACCAACAGTAACGGCACAAAAAAGAAACAGATCCATTGCTTGTCTCGTCCACTTCCCAGTAAAGTGTTAGAAATGATTCCCAGCCGCAGAGTTCATAAGGGGGTGTCAATAAAGCAAATAGCGTTTAAGTAATGAGTCCACCCAGACAGGTTAATTACTGCAGGGTATTCAAAAGCCCATCAGCACTTGCAGCTGGCACTCCCATAGCAGGGGCTTCATTGATTTTCATTAGCAGTCTTAATACCACAGCAGAATTGCTTATGCAAACATGAATTAAGTAGACTTTTCTGTTCATTCATTATGTATAACACCTTCACACATCTGGGCTCTTGAGTCTTGACCTGGCAGACTTCCACTGTATTAATTTCTGATGGAAAGAAAATGTATATCACAATTACAGTGAGAGCCAGCTGACTATTGCCATTGTATGGAAAGTAAAATATAGTGTATTGTAAGAAGTTATCACTCAATACAATCACAGCATCATAGTACAGGCTGGCAAAGAGCTGATTTCATTAGATCAGGGATGAAGACCCATTGCACCGAAGACTTTAATATTGCATCAACAAATTTGCAAGGTACAAAAACATCATCAAGCCAGAGAAGAAAGGAAGTCAAAGATGATTCGCAATGCAATGAAGCTCCGATTATGTAAGGATGAAGCTCTTGCACTGCCCCAGTTAAATCAGTGATACAGTTAGCTTACAAAATTGGTTATTCTGCAATAAAGACCATTCAATTAACAATTCATGGCTTGATGCAGATAGGAAATTGCTTACAAATGCAATCCCATTTTTGATTAAGAAACATAATGATACCCTATTGAGCAATCAAACTGACAATTTAACTTGCACAAAATACAGTGAATTCTTTCATTCTACATTGTAATATAATCTTAATTAGCCTTTTAGGCTTTTGGTCTGATGATAATACATATTAACCAAATACACACTAAAGGTTATGTGTTTAAAAAAATTCATTCAAAATAATGTTTGTATTCTTTAAGGGTTTTCTTAAACATTATAAAATGTTAGGTGCAATCAATTTCCACATACTAGTTTAAGTGTTTTTTAAATACCATAGTCAGCATTTAAAATAGGAAAATGTTATGTCTCAATTTGACTGCTCATTGATATCTCATAAGGAGAAAGCAGGTTACCAAGATCACACCTCTCATGCTCAGTCCCAGCTCAGTCAATGATTTTGCATGGATTCAGATGCTATGCATCATATGTCAAGAGTCATGTGTGTTAGAATCAAGAGTCATTTTATTTCCTGTAGCTGATGCAACCTGAGTAGCATGTGTTATGCCAGGGTTATGATTCCAGGTACCTACATATACACTCAAAAACCTATTTGTTGGGATAACTGAATTCAATTATGACACCTATTTCCAAACATTTGAATTATGCTATTTGAAACTAAGGCAGGCAAATAGAACCCTTTTATAATTCAGATGTGTGAAAATAGGTGTCATAATTGAATTAATTTAATCCAACAAATATTTTTTTTGAGTGTAGGCTCAGTTTTCAGTTTACTATTTAATGGCTTTAAATACATCTGAATACAGACGAAGAAAATAATTCATTTCAGAGTCATTCATAACAGCAAAAAAATTACGTGCAACACCATTATTGTTTTATTATTCCTCCCAAGGATAAATTATTATTCAGAAAAAATAATTAAGAGTAAACATTTGTCTTTTCCTGAAGGTGGGTTAGGCAGAGTTGAGATTTAGAGGTCTTAATAATCCTAATGACACGTGTATAATGCATAGTCTATTAAAACAGTAAAATAGACATTGTTATGACACGTGTATTAGTCACACTAAAATATTTTAAAGCAATTATGTGTGTGTGTGTGTGTGTGTGTGTGTGTGTGTGTGTGTGTGTAGATGTCTATGTGGAGGCTGGTAAATTTGTTAAACAATAAATAAAGGGGTAATGTAACCCCCTGGAACCTTAAAAGAAAGACTTGGAACTCATAAAATCCCTTCCCTTCATCACTGCTGATGTTGAATTTAATTTCATCAGGCATCATCATTCTGGAAAATCCCAAAATGAATCAAAATCTACTGTCATGGGAACTGCCATCCAATTCTATACAAGAAACGGAAAGTCTTTAATCTCATTACAAGCCAATAATCATAATGGAACAAAAATTTAAAAATAAATAAATAAATAAAACAACTACATAACATCAACAGACAAACACATCAAAACCAGATACTGTTTTTCCAAATGATGCTATAATATAAAAATTGACAAACACAGTAAAGGAAAGTTGGTGCTTCCTAGTTGAAAGGTTCACCCACGCCTGTTACTCCACACCAACCCCCAATATTACTATGACCACACACTTCAAAAAGCTTCTCATTATCATCTGTGTTCAAATCATCAGCCATGACAGCGACACCAGCTGTCACCCTGGTTCTGGTAATTTGGTTACTTAACCCCAGAATTGACACTCACCGTTCATAGCAGGCTCAGGCTGCCCTAGCCTGTCTGGAATTGGTTCTCCCATCGGCTCTCTACAGGTTGCTGGGTAAATTAGAAGTAAATTATGTTCACTCTTGTGTCTATTCTGAATGAAGACCAAGCTTTCATATTTTCTCATTTTCAATGGGTAATTTTTTTAATCGTCTTAATGACACCAAGCAATTTTAACTGAATATAGTGAGGGTGATTTTAAGCTAATGTTTAGGTAAATTATGCCAAGATGGAAGAACGCCTTGCATATCAATCTGTTATTTGCAATAAACTAATTAGCAATATGCACAAAGAGGAACTTGAAAAACAATCAAGCTGTGGCTCATAATGTATTCATCCAACCTCAAAGAAAATATTGACATGTCGATGTCACTCAGAAAAACCTCACACTCAGCAGAGCCATGCTGACAGACTGGAAACTGCGACACCTATGCTTCTGACTCAGAAGATAGTTCTCTTTACTTTTCTCCTCAGCAAGTTGTCTGCAGGGAGTAATAAAAAATCCACAATTGAACAAAAAATATGGAGGAGGTGTTACACAAGCATGTGAAAAATGGCTGTGGAATTGTGCTGTTCCTGCTCCCCGTTGTTATGGGTGGCACGTACAGTAACCACAGATCTTGGAGTAATTGCATGACTTTGCACAGGGTCATCTCAGCAGACAAGTGAGCAAAGGAGAGAGAGAGAAAGAGAGGGTTATCAGCACCTTGTTAAGGGGCATATTTCCCCAGAATGATCACAGTTCAGTGCTGGAAAACTGGCTCATTATTAATTATTGTTTATACAACTCCTTTAGCCACCTCTATACCCTCCAAACCAAAGTATGTAGCACATTTTGCCATCTTAAGGGTCATTAACTGATGACTCACAGTAATACTTCAATATTCTGAAGCTTGGAGTGGTCAGGATGTCATCATTGGGGCATTTAGTGTGATGTGTGACTGCAATTCTGAATGCTACTTACATCAGATTTCTGGCTCTTTCGTCCGCTGCCTGCTGCTTCCTGAATCTCATGCACTCCCTAGGAGTCGTCTGCACTACTGACCTCTCCTGCAACGTCGGGAGGTGGAGATTTCCTGCCTGAAAGGGTCAGAGATCAGATTTTTGGCTGAAAGCACAAATTTTTTTTTTGCCACAAGCCTGTCAATCACAAATTCCCAGAGATTTGTATTCACATGTAAATAGTAGCGCTGACATTTATGACTGACCATTTTACCTGTAATGGTTTTTGTCATTGGATGTAAATAGTCTGAGACAGCTAATGACATCATGAGAGGCTGTGTACTCGATGGGTGCTAGATTCCCAAAAACGAGCTGCTGCTGCATCAGAAAATGGCCATCAGGGCACAAACTACATCCCCCAGAATGCCTCACCTTGTATGGCCCAACACCCCACCTTTCAAATATACATATATATTATTTTACATTTAATATCTAATATCTGGATTTCTTCTTTGGGTGAAAGTATTTCAATTACAATGTGTAAGTACAAAAATTCACATTGCATCACTTTTTTTTGTTATGTTACATCCTTCTTCCAAGATGAATTAAATGCATTTTCTCCTCAGAATTCTACACACAACACATACATAGTAACAACATGAAAAGAGTTTAGTTGAGGATTTGGCAAATTTATTAAAAAAAAAAGAGAGAAATCACATGAACGTAAGTATTCACAGCCTTTGCCATGAAGCTCAAAATCGAGCTCAGTTGCATACTGTTTCCCCTGATCTTTTGAGATGTTTCTGCAGCTTAATTGGAGGTGAAAAACAGTTTACATGATTTGGAAAGGCACACACCTGTCTATATAAGGTCCCACACCATCCACCAATCTGGCCTGTATAGTAGAGTGACCAGACAGAAATCACTCCTTAAAAGCCACATTTTTTTGCCAAAAGGTACCTGAAGATCTCTCAGATCACGAGAAACAAAATTCTCTGGTCTGTAACTCTTTGGTATGAATGCCAGGCGTCATGTTTGGAGGAAACACAGCTTATCACCATACCAATACCCTCCCTACAGTGAAGCATGGTGGTGGCAGTATCATGCTGTGGGGATGCTTCAGCAGGACAACGACCCAAAGCACAAGATATCAAAGGGGTGGAGCAAAAACGTGTCAAACTGCCAAACTACCATAGGTGTGCCATGTTTGTGGCACCCTATTCAATAAGACTTGAGACTATAATTGCTGCCAAAGTTGCATCAACAAAGAATGGAGCAAATACTTTTTTTTTATAAATTTACCAAAATATCAAGTAATTTCATCAATTAACAATTAACATTTGTAACATAACAGAATGTGGGAAAAGTGATGCGCTGTGAATATTTCCATACAGGGATGTCTGTCATCCCTGTATGATTTCAAAGAGTGATGTGAGGAATTAACATGGTCGCTCTCACCAATGTAAAACAAGCTCAACTGAATGACCTACTGAGTTGTTTTAATTAGATTTTAAAACGCAGACAACCAGTTGAAAATGTACTGCATGGAAACAAATCAAATCATTCATTACAGTGATCTATTTTCAACTATCAATTTCTCAGTGTGTTTCATGCTGTCAGTCTCATGACTGAGTAACACTGATAGACATGATGAAATCTTTAATTAGCGAGTGCAATGGCGGGTGGACTAATGAAAAGATAGGCTCGTGTTAACTTGCACCTGATTAACACGTTCCAAACACTGAGCCATGGAGGCACACGGTGCAGGAGTCACATATTTTTAGACTCCCTGTTGACAAGCAGGTGTGAGGGGAAAATGAAATCCCCTGCATAGGCTGCAGCACAACGGTGAGGAAGTCAGGAACTGACAGCATCAGCAGTTGGACGCCTGTTCCTCTCATTCATTGGAGGGTGAGGTGAGATCTTTAGAAATCTTTCACACCTCCTGGTTATGCTGACTGGATACTCACTGAATAGTGTGGAGATTGTCACGTTCTTTATCTGAGGTCTCATCCCTTTGAGGCTTTTTGAGGAATTTTTGTTTTATACTCTGCAAAATAAAACACAAAGCAGTGAGACTTTTGAGACCCATAAAGATGCAGTTTCCTAAAAGAGCACAGTGATAAAAGGGGAATAAACTTGCTAAATTGCTGTTGCTCCTCTGTGCAAGACCTCTCCAGATACAAGTGCCGGCCAGAAGACAAAAGCAGAACTCACTCAGACATTCCTTTAATGGAGGAAGGTTGGGTTGGGAAGACAGTCATGTCCATGGGGAGGAAGAGATACGGGCCCTATTCACAGGTTACTGAATGGAATTCATGGCCAGCAATTTAGACCAGAGATCCTTGGCAGCAGAACAATCACAGGAAAAATATTCAGAAAAAGCGATGTGTGTTTTTTTTTTTTCACTCATTAAATCTGAAATTTTAAAACCAAGACTAATTGCAGCTTTCTTAGGAGAGATACTGCAATCAATTCAAGAAAATGATTAAATGAGGAACTGATATGTTTATTGTGTAGAGGACCAAAATAGCAACCAGAAAGACGCCTGTCACTGAACGTTTCAGTTGTCATATTAGAAAATATGTGCAAGACACCTTGAAAAAAAGTTGTCTCTGAATATGAGGAACTGTTATGACAAAGATGAGCTACAACTTTTTGTCTGTTATTCTATTAAGCCAGAATAAGCATCTATATTAAGTCTGTGCACTAATGCATGTTGCATAATATTTTCCTCAATATAGTTCATTTTTAAAGCCTCTTCTGC
Source organism: Denticeps clupeoides (assembly GCF_900700375.1). NCBI lineage: Eukaryota > Metazoa > Chordata > Actinopteri > Clupeiformes > Denticipitidae > Denticeps > Denticeps clupeoides. The sequence continues at coordinate 32,024,729 of NC_041711.1, read as the reverse complement.
TGACAGCCTGGACTGTGGTTCTCTTTCCAAAATTCGTCCAAATGGTGAAGCATGAAAAGAGAAGTTAGTCTATGCATAATTATGGCAAAAGAAAATCTGTGCTGCTATGAACCAGAAACAAACAGAGACAGCAACACATCCTTACCTATGCATTAACGTGTTGAGGTGAGCTGAATACCTTTCTGGAAGGACTGGTGTTCTGCCCTGTACTATCTCGATGACAAGGATCAGGAGGTTGTGTCCTTTGAAAGCCTGCTCCAAACAGCACATCTCATACAGAACACACCCCAAGGACCGGTGTCATTGATGTATGCAAAGACAGAGCTATTCCACAGGGCATCAGAGAGGAAGAGACCCATGTACCAGGTTTCAGACTACAACATGATGACATAGAAGCAGAAAGATGTATTATTTTCAACAGAGCTTTGAGGTAAATCTGTAAAAAACATACTTATATATGGCTTTCATGTGGAAATGAGCTGAAATTAGTTATATCAGGGATGTAATTTATGCCTGGAACTTCTAGCAATTATAATATATGGTTTTAAAAAGAATAGAAAAGCTCATGATGTCTGGTTTAAATGAGCTGTGAATGGCAGTGAACAAACACCACGCCAGCAGACAAGTTTTTTTAAATGACAGCCAGCTCATGGACTGGCGGCATTTACAGGGTGCTGAAGGCAGCAGACGTCAATCATCATAATGCAGTCCCTCTCCATGTGGATATTTGTGTAAATAACCAAAACAGATGGACTGATTCAGCAATGGGCTTCATATTGCTCTGCTCCAATAATGCACGCCTCACCATGTTCAGATAACAAAACACATTACTTCACACCTACTGCTCAATCTATGGGAATTTTAAATTGCCGTCTTTATTTGTGGCCATGCCCAAGATGTATTATAGCAGCTAGCAATGGGAAAGAATGTACTTTTCCAGCATATCAGATAAAACCAAATGTTTCTCATGAAGCAAAAATGCTCTGTCAAGATGACAGTTTAGGAGCCTAGTACTTAAAGAATGGCTCTCATTAGGGGAGTTCAGCTGGTTTGTATGTGTTTCCTCTGGGTTACCTGATAGAGAATAGATTAATAAAATAAAGAATGTTTTAAACAGTTGAATAATGATTTGTAAGGCAGCCAATTCAGCACCACATGATGTGAAATGGAGACAATAGCTTGTGAGAAGGTGCAGTGTGCAGGCTGTCTCTGTATACCCCATCTATTTCTCTCTTAATTAGCAGGATGATGACCTGCCCTTTCCACAGCCCGTTCTCCAGGCTCTGCCTGCATGCTGCAGCCCAGTGTGGAATGAAAAGTCCCACTCTCATTAATGTGGTTTGCAAGAAGGAATGGAGAGCCTGGTCTCACTAAGACGTGCGCACCCAGAGGTGAGAGTACGTCCATCTGAGGGGGCACTAAATTAACTTGAGGGCCTGAGGCGGCGTAGCCTTGGGATCCTTCGTCTATCTTTTCGCCCATCTATATTTCCCACTTCTGCTACCATGGTGAAATTTCTACAGTAAAACTGACTTAAGGCTGGGAATTGGAGTAGACATTTACAGCAAAGAGAAGATCTGGGCATGTAAGCATCAACCGTCTGCAGGCCTCATGGAGGAATGGTGCTGTGAATGTTAGTGCTGAGTATGTGACTATATTGAAGCTTCATTAAATATTAAACATTCACCGCTGAATTGTGTAAAATTTGTTAAAGTATGATTAATGCCATGATTAATGATTAACAGCTCTGTAGTTGCTGAACAATAAGTGGGTGTATAAACTACTCACTGAATCTCTAACAAAAAATTTAAATATCAGAAATGCTCCATTGTTGTACAGAAAATAAAAGAAGAAGAACAAATACGATATCATTCTATGTATATTTTATTTAATTTCATATAATGGGACAATGTGAAGCTTGAAAGTTGAATAGCGGCGAGCCACATGTGTGCCCTCTACTGGCTGTCTATCTGTGATTGTATATCTATTAATACATACCCTTTATAAAATAAGATTAGTAATACATTTTCTACATGCTCTGTGGTTGTAGAAAACTACATCCTTATACCCTGAAGCACAATGTCCTGATGAAAAACGTGAAAAACTCTCAGGTACCATTGTGACAGACATCAGGTTAAAATGAAGCAAAACTATATAGAAAATCAGATTTGCCCTTAGGACATCTAACCACCAGGTATCAGACTTTGAGTTGTAGCCTTGATGCTGAAGAACCTCAGGACCCCATGAGGAGGCCTGACACCTCAAAGTCTCCTGAAGACAGGACTGCCATGAAGATATAAAAATTTCAGTGAATAATTCAAAGGTCCCCTATTATAAAATATTTTGCTTTTATGTAGGTTTTAGTGGTCCCATAATAATTTTTCTGAAGTCTCTTTCTGAAATTCAGCCGTGGTGAAGAATTACAGCCACTTTTAGCCAATCACACTTCCCCAGGATGCGCTGTTTCTGTGTGTGTACCTTTAAAGGATCATGGGGAGTAGAGCAACGGGACGATGACGAGAGTGGCCTATAGAAGTGAGCGGGCATATCGCGGAAAAGATGTCATCAACATCACTGACCAACCACAATGTTTTCCTGGTTTGTGCAACCAGGAAATCATGTCAGTGTTTTTCTAGAAAAAAATTGAATTAACTGTTTCTACAGCGTCTCGCATGATGGAACTAATAAAAAACACATTTGTGCTCATTTTCACATCTAATCACAGAGCAGCTGCAATGCTTCGCACATTTGGAGGCCATGACAGTCAGGGGAGATGATGGTTCAGGGAAGGGTTGGGAAATTCTCTGGGTGGACAAATCATGAGAAAGAGGAGGTAACCTTTCCCCATATAACGACATTAAAAGAGACGTTTCAGATCCGACCGTCTGAGCTGCAGCTCTCTGATCAGTGAAGCAGAATGGCCAGAATGGAACAGTGAAGTAGAATCACACGCTTTATACCTATCGGCATTTCTAGTCACTGCAGGACCATAGACAGGCTATGGGAACTCATATTAATGTAAAATAATATCACAAAGTGAAATTTTCATAATATGGGACCTTTAAGATGTTCTACTTTTAACATTCTAATATAATTATAAAATTCTGGGAGTATACAGACTATATAGCTTTTAGCATTATACTTAATGGCATTGAATTTCTTTCACCGCATAAAAGTTGGGTTTTAAAGAACAAAAAGTCAACTCAATATTAAACAAGCATCCCTTGGGAATCTTACTATTTTAATTATGTTATTCTTTCAGATCTCTATGAAATAGGATTTGAATATGAATTAGAAATGTACTATGTGCTTGTGCTATATTTGCCACTGCAATTTTCTGCTGAAACTTGCAGTGGCTACAAGAACTGAAACTTGGCAGACGTAGAATTTCCTTCCTCACCTCTGGTGTATGTAGTTTACTCCGAGCAGAAGCTGGATTAACCTCTCAGTGATCTGTGCCTCATACGGCTTCCTCCAAGAGGCTCTCAGTTCCTACAGCCTACAGCCCATATCACTGTCCTGTAGTCGTTTTACAAATGTGTTTTTTTTTGTTGCTATTCACCCTTCACTCTCTTCATTAATCAAATTTCATTCCAATTTGACTTCTCATGGGTTTATGGTAGGCAGGTTGGTAACCCTGCCTTCCCCCTCCCACAGACTAGTAGCAGTCACGTTGCCTGAATTCCCCTGAGGGTTGTATCAGCATCATGTAAAGTACGAGTGAGATGGGCACGGCTGCTGCATGTCAGGCGAAAACAATGTGGAAATTAACAAAATGTAACTGAAACGTCTGATTACTAATTAACAAAACATAATTAATGCATACAGTGGAGGAAATAATTATTTGATCACCTGCTGATTTTGTAAATCAGAAAGAAATTTTCAGTCTATAAGTTCTATAACAAAACATTATTAAATAACAAAAAAAACATCAAAATAATGCATTTAAAAAAAGTTAGAAATTAATTAACGTTTTCATGAAGAAAACCAGTATATGATCCTCTATCAATTAGAAGATCATCCCTCCTCTCGGTCCCAGATCGCTCTCCTGCTCTCACTGCTGACTGGCCAAGCCACCGAGTGGGCCATCTGTCTCCAAACGCTCTGTCTCTACCCTACCAGGTCTTTGTGGATGAACTAAAACCACACTTTGCCACGGACGGCCTGGAGGACGTTTCTTCTTAGCTTTACCACCCAGGCAGGTCATCAGCCATCCAGAACCACTGGGGGAGCCCATGCTCCTAGGGTGGACCTCCCTTACGGCCACCAAGAGGGAACCATTTAAACCTTCTCCGTCTCCATCAATAACACCCCAGGTTCTAAAGTCTGTCCCTTCCTTTTATCATGACCTGGCTGCCATCAAAGGCAACCAAACTTCCACCACACTGACTGGATGACATGGCCATCGACCACCCCGCGGACACCTGTATTCCATCTTGAAGTCCGAGCACCAGGCCATGGAGCAGTTTGTGGCACTCCACACTCTGCAACAGCACCATCAGTCCATCCACTTCCCCAGCCAGAGCAGGGTTCTTTTTTGTTTCTAAGAAGGATGTTGGATTAAGGTTCTGCATTGACTATCATAACCTCAATAAAATCACAGTCATGAACCGGACACCTCTTCTCTGCTCTTGGATCTTTGTGTGGCATACAATTTGATGCCTCCACTCCTGGGCAGTTGGGACCAGGAGCAACATGGAAGTTGGCGACACACCTCCTACATAATAAATCACTGGCCACCTGGAACTCCCTCTGTCATTACGTGCCTTCCATGGATTCTTCGACTTGGCTCCTCATCTCACTTCTCTACCCGAACTAAGACTGTACTTGTGTTTGTGTCCTGCCTGTGACAACATCTGTGGGTGTTCCAGCAAAACGCTGCTTTCACGCTTGCAGATTAAAGCCTCCAGTACTGCTTGTGTAGCGGTTCTTCTTCTGCGTTGTGTAATTTTTTTATTTCTTTTCTTGAACCGCAATGATGAGCCGACACCCAAGAGATTTTCCGTGCAAAGTGTATTCTCTGTACAAAAGCAAGGTCACATCAGAACATCGCGTCACAAACCGCGTCTCTCTGCACCTCTCTCTCACAGCTCATGCCATGTGTCTAAGAGGACTAAACATTAACATAAAGTATTTACAATATTGCATACCTGTATAAAAACAAGGTCACGCCAGAACATCGCGTCACAACTCGCGTCTCTCTGCACCTCTCTCTACAATATACAGTAATAACAGAACATAAAAAAATATTCACAAAATAACACACATGCAAAATATTCCGAATATGTACATAAATTAAAATAGAAGAAATAACTTTTTACACACAAACCCCACGCACCTCTCACAGCTCATGCCATGTGTCTAAGAGGACTAAACCGGGTCTCCAACCCACTAACCCAAGGGCACGGCCGCATCCAACCACTTTTCGAGGGGTGATCAAAGTTTTAGAACCCACATAACTTCTTACAATAACCATAAATTGAACAAACAAAAATACAGAAACATATTTAACATAACCAGAAACATTAACACATTTTAACATTCTACAATTGAACAAACACCCTGATTGTCGTTATAATTCCCTTACCCACATCAGAATACAGGTCAACAAAATAAAAGTCTTTAGAAAATAAGAAAATAAAAGACACAAGAAATACACTTATAAATCTAGTGTAACCATTTAACTCCGGCACACTCGCCTGGTCCCTCCATCTCTGAAGGTAAAAGGAAGACGCTCTTCTAGACTCTTCTCCGTCTTGGCCCCTCGGTGGTGGAATGAACTTCCCCTCGAGGTCAGAACAGCTCAGTCACTGAGCACCTTCAAATGACAGCTCAAGACCTTCCTCTTTAAATAATATTTAGATTAAATTGTAATTTTCTTGTTGTCGAACTTTGTGTACATAATCTACAACAGAGTGAATAAAATAGATGTATTCATAGTTGGGGGTCCTAGTGAACCAATGGTAACTTGAAAAGCACGTTCATCGATGGTAACTTGAAAGCACGTTGTAAGTCGCTCTGGATAAGGGCGTCTGCCAAATGCCGGAAATGTAAATGTAAAACAGTGGTGATTCACCAACCTCCACAACTGGGTTTATCCTCTTCACCAACATCTTCTTCTTCCCTCTGGTCTCGCTGTATGGGACCTGACATTGGGAGCTTCGAGACTCATTACCAGTATAAAAGACACCAGTCCATAGAAGCAATCAATCTATCCAGATTCCAAACTGCACCATGACCAAGACCAAAGAGCTTTCCAAGGATGTCAAGTGCAAGATTGTGAATCTGGGATCGAGAGGTGGGGTGATGGGTAGTCACATGACATGCACCAACAAGAGTTGGTGCAATTATTCACAAATGGAAGAACCATAAAATAACTGCCATCTCACCTTGTGGAGTTTTAATGATATTGAGAACAGTGTGGAACCACCCCAGAACTACTCTGAAGGAACCTGTCAATGATCTCAAGGCAGCTGGGAACATAGTCACCAAGAAAACAGTTTGTAATACACTATGCCATGTAGGACTGTCCTGCACCCACAAGGTCCCCCTGCTCAAGAAAACACATGTACAGGACTTTTGAAGTTTGCCAATGGACCTCTAAATGATTCAGAGGAGAACTGGGTGAAAGTGCTGTGGTCAGATGAGACGAGCTCTTTAGCATCAACTGAACTCTCTGTGTTTGGAGGAGGAGGAATGCTGTATATGACTTAGGGAACAATCTCCACTGTTAAGCGTTGAGGTGGAATTGTTATTATGCTTCGGGGTGTTTTTGCTAAGGGCACAGGACAACTGCACGACACAAAGGGAGGATGAATGGGGCCATGTATCATCTTAGGTGAGAACCTCCTTCCCTGGGCCAGGGCATTGAAAATGACTTGAAAATCTGCAAAAGGAGTGGGACAAAATCCAGATTTCTTAAAATGTGCAATATTTTGAAGTGTTATTTCACTTCTAAATAATCTGTTATGCTAAATCTCTAGCATTACCTGGTGATGTAAATTGTAAAGTGTAACGCTTATAGGTTTGCCTGGCAGAGAATCTCAGTCATTTGGAAAAAAACCCAGAATGATAAGAACTGACTGGCAGAGCCAAAGACAAGTGGTTCCAACTGCCGAATTACATTCTGCTCAATCATTAGACATCCACCACTCAGGAACAGAGCTCACTGGGGTTATCAGCTCTTCCTCCATGCATCTAGACTTATAGGAAGCAGCCTGTTAGAGCCTAATGGATGTCCTTGCAGAACTTAACGTTTCCCACCCACCTTTGAGATATGTAGCCTTTAAAAGCCTAAAGCATTTCCCATCAGCCACAGGGGCTGACTTCAAGACCAATGAAGCATCTCTCCACACAGAATTAAGTATCTCTCCTTACTCTCACAGGCACTTTTGGAAATAAGAAGGCTTTCCTATGGTCAAATAAGCCCCCTTAATACATTGATCCTTTAACCTTGAACAGTTCCTTATTTGTTTTAATTAATGACATAAATCAATGGAATGGATGTCCAAGCCCACTGTTGGACCCCAACAAACATACAAACATACTTTTTTTTACTGCCATCCCACTAAACATTAGATGTCTTATGGACATGCAGATCATGGTTATATTGTGTCTGTGGGTCCAAGACCAGTTCTGGACTTTTACACAACGCTATTTTGAAGTCTAAGCTAATCTTTTCAGGTAATCTTTGCACGTCTGCTGGTGGTCCTCTGAAGGTGCAGATTGTGATGCCAGATGACATTTTTTTGTGTCATTCTTGCGTCATGATTCATGTAATTGAAGTGGAGTGAAGATGTATTCCAGCGAGAATGAGTGCAGAGTGGAAGTTTGCCACATTATTCAAATGTGCGCATGCACATAGTTATTTTACTTTGCCAAGAATATGTTATTTATACATTTAATAACATCATGGTCAAAGTTGTCTTACACCCAAGATACTGTTTTCATTGCTGGTGCGACCAAAACTTAATCGCCAGAGTCTAGAGTTTGTTTCAACTCTACACCACTTTTGCATCTTTCTCACTAGTCAAAACGCATCCTCTGACTGCTCAAGTCAGTGTTAAAGCATGTTTGGGCAAAGATCTTCAGCTCCACCTGCACCTAATTGGCCACCTAGTGGCATTACAAGATGAGTTCAAATAAGAGCCATCATAATTATGACTTTATTTCACCAATTCTATACCAATCTTTTTTCTAGTGTCAATAGAAAAAATTGTCAAAATTTGTCAATTGTCAAAAAAATCATTGACGCTGTTTCTACATATATCATTAACATTGATGTTATTAAATGTATATACATTGAGGCTCTTCACTAAAGCACTGATTCAATAGGCAAAATTCAATATGAAAGGGAAAAGGGGCAATATTTCATGTTGGTTAAGGTAAGAAAGCTAGCCCTTGCCTTAACCAACATGAAATATAGCCCCTTTACCCTTTCGTATTGAATTTTGGCTGTTGAATCAGTGCATTTGTGAAGAGCCTAGTGGTTAAGACGCTCGCCTGTGAACCAGAAGACCCAGGTTCAAATCCCACTTACTACCATTGTGTCCCTGAGCAAGACACTTAACCTTAAGGGTGACTGTCCCTGTAACTACTGATTGTGAGTCACTCTGGATAAGAGCATCTGATAAATTCTGTAAAAGTAAAATGTAAATGTTATAATCAACTTGAATAACTTGATTTCATTTTCTTTCCTCTTCTTGATACCACATGGCTATCTTTAACATTTGCTGTGAAGGTTTTTTTAATCTTGTATAGGCAACCTATTTTTGCTTACAAATAATGGGACTTAGTATATGACTTCAGATTGCCTTCATGTTTCTAATCAATTGTGAATTCATTATATTTGACGGGAAAGCCATATAGGGCTTTATAGGGGTGTGTGCATCAGAGCATTTGATGCATGCACCACAAAGATATGAAAGGTTTTTCTTTTTTTTTGTAAAACATGATATGTATAACTGTAACATGTATACATAACATCTATAACTGTATTTCCAGAAGGTGGAGGAACTGTTAAAAAAAAGTTTAAAATGCATATGCATATCAGGATGCATACAAAGATGCACTTGCAATTCAAACCTGCTACTGAGACAATCAAACGAAGTTGTAGGACAATGAAGTTGAACAGTACACCACCTCCTGAAAGTAAACTACAGTTATGCACAGAAAGAGTCATATTTACAAATGATATCATAAATGAGGTCCTGCAGGCGTAAAAACTAGACCTTTGGAATACGTCCAAAAAAAAACATCACCTGGCAACAACAGTGAACGTACCAAGATTAGCTGAAAAGATGTCACTTCAATGTGTTTGCACATAGGGAACGACCTCATTTGGACTAGGATTAGACCTTATACACAGCTCCTGCGAATGTCAATACTAGATGATTGGAAGATGTCATCTGGAGTCACAGTCTGCACCTTCAGAGGATCAACAGCGGACGTGCAAAGATGATCTGAAAAAGACATTGCTTCAATGAGTCTATGCTCAGTGGGATGCCCCTCATCCAGCACATGTCATTTTATTCATGGACAGTGATTTAGAAGTGGTGTTTCCGATAACTTGAATAAAACGTAGCATGTGATCATCAAGAACAGGAGACAAAAGAACAAGAAACCAGCATGGAACTCAAACTTAAATAACATTCCAAGAAGACCCCTCAAACGGGGTGAGTAAGCAAAAAAAAAAAAAAAAGACATGAACTTAATTCACATGCTTTTAAGCTCCTGAGATCACAGCCAGCTTCTGGTTTGAGAGTAGGATGAGAGCGACACAAGATCAATCACTTCTACAATGTTCCATAATTTCACTCATCCATCATTTAGTCTCAGCTCTGACAGGAGATTGGTGCTCAAAAGCACAACAGGAAGGAGGGTGATTCCCTTCTGTGTTGAATGCAAGCACAGCATGACTGAACAATGTGATATTCTTACCCTGAATTGAGGCCATTAGAATTAAACCCAGAAAAGCATCATTAAAACCACATTACATGCCAACCTGGTTAACTACAGTATGTATTCTCAGTAATGTGGCATTTCCTTATAAACTGTGGTATGCACCTTTGTAGTGTTTATAAAAAAAGTAACTGGATGGCTTATATGATTTGTAGAATAGGAATGAACGATCCAAAAATTCCAGCTTTCAACTGATGTCAGAGAAAAATAAAAAAACTTCTTATTCTACTTTCGAATGCTCAACCATCTACATTTCCTGCTATCCACAGAATCTTCCTCACACATGTCCTCTATGAGCACACCCATAAACCTCCTATTAGACCATCCTCTTTACAGCAGCTCCATTTTCAGCATCCTTCTCATACTACCAACATGTCTCACCTTTGTATGTGTGAAAATCTGAGACTTTTTGTCTAAGAAACCTCTAGCTTTAACTGTTTCTCTAATACACTCATTTCTAATCCTGTCCCTCACCAGCCCCCAACCTGATGGTAGCATATTGGGTAACACAGCCATTCCACACTTCTCCGACTCTTTTTCACATTGCCCTGGATTGTTGATCCCAAGTATCCTTCACCAGCTCCACTCCCTGTAACCTGACCATCCTCCTTCTTATTAACACACATGAATTCTTATTTAGCTCTACTAACCTTCATTCCTCTCCTCTCTAGAGCATATCTCTGGCTCTCCAGGGTCTCTTCCATCTGCATCTTTACAGAGCGCAATGTCATCAGAAAACATAATAGTCCATGGGGACTCCTGATCCTTGTTGTAACCCCACCTCAACCTTGAACACATCTGTCACTCCTACTCCAGACCTCAATGCTGTGACACTGCCCTCATACATATCCTGAGGTGCTTTCACATACTTCTCTGCACTTCCTGAATTTCTCATAAAAAACCACAGCTTCTCTCAAGGCACCTTGTCATATCCTTTCTCACGAAGTTCACGAAGACACAGTGCAGCTCCTTCTGACCTTCTGGGTACTTATCCATCAACTGCTGCACATTAATCATCACTGCTCTCTTTAATCTTGCTTCCAGTGTACCTCTCCACTCATCAGGCATCCTCTGCCATTCCAATAATGTATTAAACAGTCCGGTAAAAAAATCCATTGCCACCTCTCCTAAACACCTCCATGCTTCTTCATGCAACATCTCACATTTTCCCATTCATCAGGCCTTCAGAAGACTCATTCCATTTGCCCTGCTTGTGAGTACATTTGCATTAATAATTCTTTATCGCCCTAACCTACTGAACGTTTTTACCAGCTACTTAGCCTTAGTGTCCAGTCTCTCATATCAAACTCCCCATATAAAGACCTTCGATTTCCTCTTAACTCCTCCCTGAACTGGATAAAAATCAAGTTATTAGGGCTGGTCAATATACTATAAACATTTAATAAAATAAAATAAAATTGAAAGCATTCACTATACTTATCCTTATCCAATGTAAATGGTCATGTAAATAAAGAAAACACATTGAATGACAAGGTGTGTCCAAACCTTTCACCTGTACTGTATACTAAATGCACAAATATACTATTATATTACTGCTACTTGAAGTGATTGTCACATGTCATACACAGCAGCACAGCACACGGTGCACACAGTGAAATTTGTCCTCTGCATTTAACCATCACCCTGAGTGAGCAGTGGGCAGCCATGACAGGCGCCCGGGGAGCAGTGTGTGGGGACGGTGCTTTGCTCAGTGGCACCTTGGCGGATCGGGATTCGAAACGGCAACCTTCTGATTACGGGGCCGCTTCCTTAACCGCTAGGCCACCACTGCCCCTACTTGTCTGCTACTTGTTTGTCTGGTCAACTCAACCTGAACTGTATTATGGGTTGGTGCACAATGACCTTTGTCATGTTGTTGTGTTGTGTGGTACAGTGTATTTTAAATTTATTTGACACCCTGTGAGTCCCCGAAGCTTCGCAATCTCATCTCTATGTACTTAACAATAAAGTTCACGTTGGCTTTGACTTCACTATATATATGTTTAGTGTTAATTATCATGGATATTTGTTTTATATATAATTTATAACATTTTCAAAAGTGACATTTTGTTTTGCTCTATAACAAAGTGCCAGCGCACTACCAAGCACAACCAAAATCTCCAACAGGCCTTTAAATCAATCAATAAATAAAAAAAATCACTTCAATTGCAGAAGGGTGAAAGAAATCTTACCTCGCAGAACTATGTCACTATGCTGAAACAGTCCCCCTCCAGAAGACTGGTGTAGAACTTTAGAATGTTAGGGTGGTGAAGCTGAGAGAGGAGCTTTGCCTTTTGGGTAGCTTGCACTGATTCATTTGGCTTGCGGTCTCCAACAGGGATTTCTTTGAGGACTTTGCTGTGATAAAAAGAATAAGCTTTAAATAGTTACAGGGACAGTCCCCCCTGGAGACACTCAGGGTTAAGTGTCTTGCTCAGGGACACAATGGTAGTAAGTGGGATTTGAACCTGGGTCTTCTGGTTCATAGGCGAGTGTGTTACCTATTAGGCTACTACCACCCCGCATTTTTTAAATTTTCATATTACAGATCCCAAAAGCTTCTGTTCTTTTTTGTGAGGAAACAAATTAAAGCAAAGTGTGCACACAATCGCAAAAGGTCACTTTGTTCAATAGGGCATAGGAAAGCCTCGAGATTAGTTAATGTAATCTCTAACCCTTCATGCCTGCACATCTTGTTTACACTAAGGAATCCAATTTCCTTTAGTCTGAAGCCTCTGAAGATAGTGTGTGATCAGATGTAAACCAATGGCTTTCACGCCTCACAAGTGAGTGCTGAAAATCCTGCTCCCAGACACTTGGCTCTATGCTTGGGTAAAATGGGCTTAAAAGATTTGTGTTTCATGTCAAATTATTGTCTTCACAATATGAATTCATGCAGTCTGCTCATACAGAGAATATACACGGCTCAAAAAATAAAGGGAACACTTAAACAACACAATGTAACTTCAAGTCAATCACACTTCTGTGAAATCAAAATGTCATTGTAAAGCGCAGCACACCATGACACAACAAAATGTGTCCTCTGCATTTAACTCATCACCCTGAGTGAGCAGTGGGCAGCCATGACAGGTGCCCGGGGAGCAGTGGGGATGGTGCTTTGCTCAGTGACACCTCAGTGGCTCCTCAGCGGGTCGGGATTTGAACCGGCAACCTGTTCTGCAGCCTGACTGACATTAGGTACCAAGATGAGATAGATCATTTTTGTGTGGTTTTGTTGTCAGCACATTCAACTATGTAAAGAGCAAATTAATAATTCAGATCTATGATGTCTTGTTTTTTGTGTTCCCTTAATTTTTGAGCAGTGTATAAAGAATCACTACACATAATGAAATATTCTTGTTCTTCTATTATTACTGCTGAGTTTAAAAACTAAAAGCAGAATTTAAAAAGTGGTAAGCAATTAGGGCTGGCAAATTGATTGAAGGTGTGAGTGACTGGTGTGTGTGCAGCTTAGGGTGGGATGGCGCCCCGTTCTGGATGAGTCCATGCCCCGTACAAATGTTGTAGTCAAGACTGCCTAAACCAAAGACCAAGACACTGGCGAGACTTGAGGGTACCAAGAACATACATACATACTCAGATCAAAAAGGAGTCAGTGTAAAACTCATTAAATCATGTTATCTTTTCAATTATTGTCCATATGTTTATCATTTATAACTCCCAGATTTGTCATACAATGAGGCCTGATGGAAAATAATATTCCCAGCAATACTCTCCTATAACTTCGTCATGGGGAAGAGATGGGATGTACCAGAAAAATTTTCATATTAAGTCTCTTATACCAGGGACAGAGGCCTCGGGTAAGCTTTGGATATGGCTATGTAATGAAACCTTGCTTTGAATTGAAGACAATGGACATTTGGCTGTAAAATGTTATCTGATACTCTTAAATACATTTTCATCTAGTGTCAAAATTAACATTAGTGCGTGTCACGATAGTGGGAAGGTGAATGAAGAGCAGGGGCAGGACATCTCAAAATGAAAGGGATTTATTATAAAAAATAAGGAAGTTAAAAGCAGGCACTATGGCCATCAAAAGGGATCATAAAGGGAACAAAAACTGACCCGAAGGCGTGTGTCCAGAACGACAGGAGCAAAACAAACACAAGGGTAAGTAATGTCCACATTAGTGCAGCAGTCCTGTCCTGCTGCCATTTCCTTCCTTTTACAGGGCCCTAAGCAGCATCAGCGGCATGTGATTAGGGCTCTGTTGTCAGACTGATTGGCACTGACTGAGTGCCCAGCAGCGGTTCACTGGTCACAGTTAGTGACTGCTGGTTCACAGTTAGTGACTTAACAAAGGGTAGTGTATAGAGACCCTAAAGTACCGTGAACTATAAAAAAATTATTTAATACAAGTTATTTAAGATTATTTTATCTAAATTAATTTATATCTCTAATTACATAAGATACACATCTCATATTGGAGAGGAGTTATATTTTTCGATTTGGAATGTCATGTAATGAAATTATTGCTGCTCTTGCACATAGACACGGGATTCTAATAACCCAGACTCATTTTCTGTGGATACTAAAAGATAACAAGCTCAGTCGACAGAACGACTATGCAGAGAAAGGACAACAACAACACAACATTTATTTCTTATATAGCCCAAAATCACATACAGTATGTCTCAATGGGCTTTGACAGGCCCTACAGTTGACACCCCCCACACTTGACCCTTCTGCACACAAGGAAAAACTCCACACAAAAAAAAAACTCTAGGAGAGAGAAAAAAAAGAGAGGAAGAAAGGAGGCTCGCTTACAGCTCCTCAGTTCTGCCACACCCAGATAAATGTCGGTAACCACTCTTATGAGACCAGGACATTAAATATACCAAACATTACTGCTTTCATGTAATACAAAATCAAATAATAAAGGGACCACAGGGGCTTGGACCAGTCTGCTTGGTTCCTCTGCTTGGTGGCGAGTCAGTCTGCATCATAACCAGTGCAGAGACCTAACTCTGCTCACAGCATAGTGTTGTGTACATTTAAAGGAGAACTACCAGTATATATGACTTCCACAACCCATACTCAACAAAAATATATTTCTCAATATAATATGTGACAATATATTTTGTGAGTATTCATATACTGTGAATTGTATAGTAATATATGTTTATATGTTCTATAATAATAGATTTTATATGTAAGCAAAATATTAAATAATCTATGGAAATACAGAACGTATTGCCGTTTTCATATATTGAATTAATACATTGTTATACTATTTAATATATTATTATATATACTGAAAAATACTGCAAATACTAAATTAAATTAGATTATATATTGAAAAAGGCATTGCAAATATATGTATTGAAATATATTTACCAATGTATTGCAACATAAATTCTAGTATATAGAATATACATTTGTTTCATAAGAGAAGGTTTGGGGAAAATGCATGGTTATAAATGGATGTTCACAAAGTGCAGAGAAAATGGCCAAAGAGTTATTAGGGATAATATTTTTCCATTTCATGGTACTTCATGGGGCTACATACTAGTGATCTAGCTGCTTCCAAAAAAACAAAATATCTCTCCAAAAATACAAAATACTGCTCAGCCCACCCTGTCATCTCCTCGCTCTGCGGCAAAAAGCGAGCACACCTTGCTAATGGGCAATAGAAAACCATGCACGTGTGCATTTAAGACCAAGACAAAACCAAGACCAATTAGCTGTCATGATGCGGTCCGGAAGGGGCAACTCCGGATCCAGAGTTTCATGTTCGTCCTGTGCTATTATGTTTCCTGATTGTTTTCACCTGTGTATGATTGTATAAAGCTGCCCTGTTCATGTCTGTTCGACGTCGGGTCGTTGTTACTTGATGTTTCCCTTGTCCTGTTCACCATCTACTAAATCCCTGTTTCGTGACATTGTGTGTATGCGTCCTCATTTCTTGTCATGTCCAGTCATTGTGACATGCGCTTCGAGACCAAGACAAGGCAGAGACCCCAAAAAACACCAGTCTCAAGAACTACAACACTACCCTGTTATGGATTGTCAATGAGACTGAGTGAGTGCCATTTTGCCTTGCTCTCTCAGCAATTGTATCCACAAAGTGCGAGTACACTACCACGCTCACATATAGATTCTTGATCAGAAGTCAGATTAGAGGTGTGGACTACAATTTGGTTAAGCAATCATCACATAACCCTCAGAGTTTTTTTTAACATAATTCTTCTCAATCATTTTAACATTTTTAACATAATCTGCCTTTTTACAAACAAATAAATATTTACTGCAATATCATCCAGTAAGTTTCCACCTGGTTTCTAAATGAGGGTTGTGAAGGCAGCAGGTTCAGCTGATCTGACAGACAGCTCTTACAGCAACAATCTAGAGCCACTGAGGGATTCCAAGGTTCTCTGTAGACAACCGGGAGATGTAATCTCTCCAGTGGTTCCCGGGCCTTCCCCGAAGAAAAAAAAACAATAATGACCTTTCGGGTATTTTTATGACACGCACAAAGCACACCAGCTTGCTCCTCTCAGCTTTGAGGCTCTCCTCGTGTTAAAGTGTCCATGCATCATATCTGTAATTGTCTTAGGACAGTAAATTATTTTTGTTTAATTGGGTCTAATGTTTTTTGTCATTTATTATATGAACATATAAAATGTTCATGATTCATAGGCTGATAAGGGTGTAAATTACACATGTGAAAAGTGATTGGACTGTTATGTAGGCGGTAATTGGTCACATGCTCAGCGTTTGGGTGAGAGGGTGTGCTGCATTGTGGGTCTTCAGAGAGCATGGACCAGGGAGAGGAAAATCAGCCCCAGCATGGATCTGCATGTGGTCCAAAGGGCGCGCACGGTGTCAATGTTTATTTCGTCTGATGTAATGTTGTTTACATGCTTATATGAACAACGTGTGTTCATAAAATGTTAATAGTTTAGTATGGACAATGAGAAACGGACAATCATTTATGTACTTCAAACTACTAAGAAACTTGTTCTTGTTCATTGCCCACAGGTCAGGACCATAGGCGACTCTAGTTTTTACAATTTGCTCTCTCTTCACCACTACAGATCAGTGAAGCTCCTGCAAAACTGTTTATCTGATCCACATATCAATCTCAAGATTGCCTTTTCCTTTATTTGAGAATAAACCACCCTGCAACTCATACTGCATTCACACAGGTACAAGACATATATGCAGCAATGCCCCAGACACTCTGTAGTTCTGCAGAACCCCCAAACCAAATGCTGAGGGACATGGTCAAGGCCACGAAGCACATGTAGACTGGATTGTCATACTTCCATGGCCCTTCACAATTGTGCAAGCGAGATAAATTGGTCTATTGTTGTAAGAAGTTCTCACTAATATAGTAGCTGTATTATTCTCACAAAGCCAATCCTTCTCAAAATATCCTAACAGTTCACTTGGGTCTTCCAGGTCTGACCTGCATTCATCCCATGCAACTAATATAACTCATCACCAGTTGGTGATTGGTTGACAGCTCTTCCTTTCTGTTCACCTGAGAGTCCAGACTATTAGGCCTCAAGTCAGATGAAACAACATTTAAAATGATCATTTTAGCCTAGGGAGCTCTTGTGATGGTTCTTCTTTTAAGATTGTTTTTGCTTATCTCCACAACCCTTTTATTGGCAAAGGCCATTGACTCAATGTGTAACTCATACTATTAGTATTGCATACCATTAATTAAGCCCCATTACTCTATGTCTCAGATCAATGACACAGATCATGAAAGACACCTAGTGACAGAAAATATTATATGATCTTATAGCCATGCTGAAGCCCTTTATGTTACTGATTGGTGAACTTGACATTGCTGCACATATTGCAATGTGATTAGTAACCACATCAAATATACTGAACCATCCCTAAGCCCTCTTCTTCAATCCATATTAGGTACAAATAGCCATAATAATCAGAGCTATTATTTAAATAATTTTGCCATCTGAGAAAATCATATCAGCAAGATGAGTTTTAAACATATTCCTGTCCCAATTTGAAATCCTTCTGGGAGCTAATCAACTGGCAGCACCATAAATTAAAGCACCTCTGGCACTGAGGATCTTTGCTAAATTGGTCTTCAGGTCACTGTGAAGAGCTGAACTTTATTCAGTTTCTGAAGTTTTATTTGAGCCTTTAGCATTATTACAGTACGATTTATGTATGTATGAATTAATACACCAACTAAGATCTCATTTTTCATTTGGAGTGAATAATGGTTCCTTTCCAATATCTATAGCATAAGCCTGCTGAATTTATAGCTAACATAATTAACCTAGAGTTGATCTTTTGTTAATATCATGACTAGAATTCGCCATTTCCTTTATCAGAGTAACAATAGTGGGATAATGCTGTGTTTCCCAATCTTTGTCCTGGAGGAACATCTGCCAATGTGGCAGTGGTGGCCTAGCAGTTAAGGAAGCGGCCCCTATTAGAAGATTGTTCGAATCCCAATCTGCCAAATTGCCACTGAGGTGCCACTGAGCAAAGCACCATCCCCACACACTGCTCCCCAGTCATGGCTGCCCACTGTTCACTCAGGGTGTTGGGTTAAATGCAGAGGACACATTTCACTGTGTGCACCATGTGCTGGGCTGCTGTGTATCACATGTAACAATCACTTCACTTTAGTAAGTTTCCAATCCAACTCACATTCAACCTGGCATCACAGAAATGCTTGAGCCTAATTAAGGTGATGTTGGCGTGAAGACATTCCTCCAGGACCAGATTTGGGAAACACTGGGTAAATGCATCTGAATGAGAATGACAGTAGACATGGGGTCACATGGTGGCATGGCAGTTAGCCATGTGGAAAGTTACTCACACCTCCAATGTTGTGAGTTTGAATCCGGTAAAGCTGTGAGTATGTGTGTGGGTACGACCTAGTGGATGTCAAGTCAGGCCAAGATAAATCATTTTAAACATCACCAGTGGCATTCATTAATTCTAAGCAAACTAAGCAAAGCACCGTCCCCACACACTGCTCCCCAGGCGGCTGTCATGGTTGCCCACTGCTCACCAAGGGTGATGGTTTAAAGTGCAGGACACATTTCATTGTGTCACCATGTGCTGTGCCGCACAGTGTCACAATGACAATCACTTCACTTTCACAACTTTTGTGGAGTTACATGGAGTTTTTAATAAAAATCCCTCATGGCTACCAGCAATGGAGCAAGCATAAGACAGAGACATCAGTTTTTTGTTTACATGCATTTTAACCTAGCCTTCATCATACTGTAATTAAAGGACAGGTGTAAACAGGTGCATGAACAGGTGTCAATTATGGTATGAAGACTTAGGTTGATAAGACTTTTGGGACTGAGCAAGGAAAAACATGTAAAATTCCCATTTTCAATGTCAAATTGTGGATTTACAAAGCTGTGTAGTGCTTATTGGCTGACCATGCCAAGAATGATGGGAATCAGAGGTTGTAAGATATTGTAAGATCATTTAGCTCAGATATTTTTGTCTCCTCTCAATTTGCAGTTCATCTAATTTTGTAACAATCACATGAAGTCCAAGGTCAGTTTGTAGATGTTGAACATCATGCAAATTACCAAAAAAATAGGTAGGTAGACCTTTAGAGCCAGAAAATGTATTAAAAGATGTTTCTGTTTCCATCACTCACAAATTAGGATATACTGTATGGGGCTAGAGGTACAAGACAACACTACAGTGCCACCATCAGCCTGATTGTTCAGATTGACTGTTTTATTTTTTCAAGACCTGAGCAGAGAAGGGCGGTTCTCAGCCATGTATGGAGAATAGATCAGACTAGAGGACTTTTGTATGGGTAGGAATCAGAGAGAATTGTGCAATGCAATGTATTATAAGTAAGTTGTTCACGATAATAACTTGCAATTAACATTACTGTCAATTCTGCAATAACTGCTTTAAAGCAGAACTGTTGTCAATAATATGATCATGATATGTTTATAACTGAAGATAAAAACTTTGTAGCAATACAGGAGGTTTATAACATTACAGTTGCAAAATTCACTTCAGCACAACCATCAACACTATGCTTCCCTAAGTATTGGGGGTTCTGTACCATTGAGTTTTGAGTTCTGTACCATTGCATTATGCTTAGACAATAGGGTTCAAGCATGGTTGGACATTTGATGAAGGCCTTCATCAAAACACAAAAACAACTTCTATAGTTTAACCTCTTTAAACTATATATAAAATGCAAAAAAACGATCAAATGCACATCAATATTCAGTCTCAATATCATCATGGAGCAACTCAGGGTTAAGTGTCTTGCTCAGGGACACAAAGGTAGTAAGTGGGGTTTGATCCTGGGCCTTCTGGTTCTTCACTGACTGTGTTACCCACTGAGCTACTACCACCCTCTGTATGTTCTGTAAGTGTTTTTGGTATGCAGCGGTTAGTACCCACCAAAATAAGTTCAAGGTGGGAACAGGTTCTTGGATGTGCTCAGTGAGGAAAAATACTTGCTAGAAAAGCATCTAAACATACCAATGTTTTCTACCAATAAGGCTATGTGACAGTTAGTAAAGTAAAGTGATTGTCACTTGGGATACACAACAGCACAGCACACGTTGCACACAGTGAGATTTGTCCTCTGCATTTAACCCATCACCCTGAGTGAGCAGTGGGCAGCCATGACAGGCGCCCGGGGACCAGTGTGTGGGGACGGTGCTTTGCTCAGTGGGACCTCAATGGTGATTCGAACCGGCAACCTTCTGATTACTGGGCCGCTTCCTTATCCGCTAGGCCACCACTTAATCCGCTAGGCCACCACTTAAGTTATGAGACGGGACCATCATGATTTTTTCCCACTGATGCTTCCCACAGATCTGGGAATTTTTTGGAGTCAATTTTTGCAGAGCACCTGGCCAGGTCAAGTGCTAAATTTCTTATGCCAATCTCAAGTCGGTTCTAAAGCAGACTCAGAACCACTGTTCTTTCACATTTCTTTTATTTTTCTTTTAGGAATTTATGCCATTTTTCAGAGCGACTTACAATCAGTAGTAACAGGGACAGTTTTGCTCAGGGATGCGGTGTTAGTAAGTGGGACCACCACTGCCCCCAATACAGGATTATCTTTCAGAAGTGGGAGTAGGAGTAGTAGAAGTCCAACATACATACACTCATTTGGGACCTTTAAAGTAGTTATTACTTGGCTCAAGCAAAGTAATAGTAAGTATAAAGAGTGTTTTTTGCATGATTTACACTGAACCAGTTTCTGAAGTCTCTATACTGCTGAACCAACCTATTATTTAAAACCCAGGAAAGCCCTAGATCTGTCTCAGAGTAAAAGGGCAGTGTGGGATCATAAAAGTGAAACAAAGTGAGCAAAGAGAACAGAAGACGCACACATGAAATAGAGCTGGACAAATAGGAGAGGTAAAAATAACAATTTCTGCTGAGCCCCTCAGGTTAGTGAGCGGGAGACAGATAGTAGAAACCCTACACCTGGATCGCCAAGGAAGCTTGTGTTCAGTGTGTGTATATTAAATCATAAATCACTCTTGAAAGGTTTTCCAGGGAAATGTAGTTTATAGCAGCAGTACATACAACATAAAATATAAGAAGATGTATAAAGCTATATAGGAAATGCACTAAATAAAATGTATGTATAAAATATACAATTTTCTTAATATTGAACATAAAAACAGCAGCAATCACACCAGCTTCCTGTTGGACTGTAAATGAGTTATGACATAGTCGTTTGCCGTGTGGTGGGAAAAGCCGGATCCCGGACCGGAGTAACCCCCATTTCGGACCGGATCGTGACACAAAGGAGTTTTTAAGTCTGTTAGGGTGTCACTGAGCAGGCTCCTCTGGTTGTTTATGACAGTGTGCAGGAGGTGCCAGAGATTTTCCATAATGTTCACAGTGACCAGATGCCAAACACAGAGCCCTCGTGATAAGTTTTTCTAGCCTTAATTAGTCCTTTTTTTGTTCTGCTCCCCACAAACAGAAGAGGATGCTGGCAACCACAGATTGGTAGAACATTGACAGGAGCTTCCTGCAGATGTTTGTAAGACTACAGCTTCCTTGGGAAGTTGTGTCTGCTTTGGCCCTTTCCTCATCAGACTCCTGTTCTCCTCTTCCTGGTCATCCCTGATGCATCTCATGATGGCCATGTTGGCCACAAAGAAGTGATGTTCTTCAGGATGACATACTGCAGTCTGCTGGTGAAGTAGTTGGTGATCCAGGCATCCAGACAGGGGTCAACCGCATCCTGAACAGTTTCTCCTAGAACAGACAGTCCTCCTGCTTCTACTACGTCTCCTGATATGTCTGAGAATTTTTTATTAAATATGAAAAAGTGCATTGAAATCACAAGAGGAAGTGCACAATTGATGCAAGGTAGGGTGTAAGCAGTTTGAAAGAGTCTTCAAAACTTTCTTGAGGACAAAGAAGACCTGTTTTGCCTTGAGTAGTCTCTGGAGGAGACTGCAAATTTTAAACCATCCTGTGTTTACCCTATGTATGACTATTTCATATTATTAGCATTAAAATAGCATTTATTGCCATCCTTTAACATCACAATTAAATAGCCTGTCATAAACAGTAATGAACTTTCTCCAGAGATGGGGGATTGTTAATATATGGCAAATAGGCCAAGCAATTAATCTTGATCTTGACAGAAATAACACTCATTAGATTCTATTTGACATTCTATTTGACATTTTCACTCTCTTCAATATGATTTGGTATAAACGCCTAGTCAATAATTCAGCGTGTGAGTATTGCACAAGGATGATTGCACAAGAATGATTGAATAATAAGTCCGAAAAAACTATGTGAATGTGGGCACTTATCAAGGTGAAAAAGAGATGAAGATAACTTGTACTTTAGTAGTTGTTTATACTGCATCAAACATCATGAATGAAAGAAAACGAAGAGCACAAGATCATTAATGTTCTTGTTAGAGGTTAAGGGTTAATATTCAGAACCCTGGAGAGATTTTGGGCAAATTTTAAATGGTCTCAAAGACACAAATATCACACACATGGCAAACAACTGAGGCCTGTTCTGTGAACGCAGTTAAATTAAGTAATTGAAATACATTGAAAAAGAGACTCTGGATTTCCATTTGAATATGTGCTCACGCCACAAAGTACTGACATTTGTCACCCGCAGAGAAACAAAACCGAGCAGGTCAAAGAAAGAATGCTGCAGGGGCATCGGGGACGAAAAAAGCAATCACGGCAGGAAGCTTGATGGAGGATGAGGGACCCGCAGAGACACACAGGGAGACGGAAAAAAGACAAAGCAAGAGACAATGCGCTGGAAGAGAAGAAGGGAAGGATGAGAGACACAGAGCAGGACAGAGAAGGACTGAGTTCCAGGACACAGTGGCATTCAAGGCCAGTGCCAACACTCTGCATGTGGTGGGTCAGGGGGTGCCAGGCACAGCTGAGATGTGGTAACAAGCTGAAGGCTCAGCCTGGCACCTGGGGGCAGAGGAATAAAGACTCCTGGCGTAGCATCACTTGCCCTTAGTATACTGAAGAGAACCGCTCTTCCTAATTGGTTGCCCTTTCTCCTGACTTTTTTACTGTCCACTGCCCTCCTGACACAAACAGAATGATCTTCTTCAATCTAGCGCAAGGGAACGCAGGTGATAGATGCTATTTTCAACGTGCCCACCTAAAAGCAAAACAATACCAAAAAAATTAAGCCGTTTGTGTGTGTATGTGTGTGTGTGTGTGAGTGCGTGGGTGTGCTCACGCCCATGCAAAATGAACAATATATGTATCACTTAACATACAATTGCAAAAGTAATTTTTTTTATTGGAGGACGTGTACATTGTTTCATTTGAATACTTGAATATCTGAGATACTCACACTTTAACAGGAAATGTAATTCACGTATACGTGTTAGACAGTACGAAACAACGTTTCTCCGGAAAAGTGCACGTGTGTGACACTGAGTACAAAAAATGTGCAAATGCTGCTATAAATGTAATAGATATATGCTCTGAGCATAAGTGGAGCAAAGCTCCATCCCCACAAACTGCTCCCCACGTGCCTTTCATGGCTGCCCACTGCTCACCAAGGGTGATGGTTAAAAGCAGAGGACACGTTTCATTGTGTCACCGTGTGCTGTGCTGCAGTGTTTCACTTCGCTTTATTACTTATTAAACATCAATTTTCTAGTGTGTGAATAGACACCATGATATTGTAACAAAGAGCAATGCTGCTATCCACTGGCTGTAGGCAGAACTTCTGTCCTAAATAACCTGGTATGTATGTCAGTATACAGGAACACTCACACACTTACACACACTTACACACACTTACACAGTGCCGAAGCTGCCCCTGCCCATATCTCTTTACACCGACTGTGCCAGGGTTAGACCGTCTGACTTCCAGCTCCCTTTCTGTTCACTGTAAGGAGAGCAATGCGATTTAATCCATTTCTTATTTATTGTTTTTATTTGTATATGATTGTCATATAATTTTAATAAATAAGGCAAATTTGTCCTTTCCTTTGTTCGCCTGAACACCACTCACCTGAAAGTATATTCAAGTTCGTTATCCAGGCGTTGCAGGATTTATTGGTTCCTATGGTAATTAGTCAAATCGGAATATTTACAGTGTCTTAGACGCGCCTATTAACACCGCAATGTTTACTTGTCACAGCGAGTCATATAAAAGCCTTTTCATTCTTTTCTCATACTCTCGGGTAGGGTACAACGTTCTCCGATGTGCCAGTGGCGGCGCTGTTTCCTTTAAACGGATCTGACTCCATTTCCCATGGTCCTCCAAAAGGGACGCGCCCCGTGACGTCATGTCCTAAACATCGCCAGCTTCCTGTTGGACTGTAAATGAGTTATGACATAGTCGTTTGCCGTGTGGTGGGAAAAGCCAGATCCTCCGCGCGTTTGTTGTTTGACGTTCCAAGCTGCCGGTGCGAGGCACGTCGTCGCCGCCGCCGCGATGGAGGCCGTGCCGCGCATGCCGATGATCTGGCTGGATCTGAAGGAGGCTGGGGAGTTCCAGTTTAGCACGTCCGTGAAGCAGGTGAGGGGAAGAGGATGAGTTCAGCAACAGTGTAAAGCACCCTCCGCTTGGGCTGTCCCTCGTTGAATAATTAGTCTCTTGTCCCCAAAAAAAATGTGACACGTCCCGTGTGTGGCGGCGCCGATGGCCACTTCTCGGTTTCCTTGACGGCAGGTTTTGCTAGCGTTGTTGGGCTGTGCTGAGCTAAGCTCCTGCTAGCATTGTTGACATTTTACAGGCAGCCTGTTTGCGCGTTGGCCACGTAGGGACTCTAGTCTCCTCAGGAACCCACAGATTCCCGTCTGATATTTGGCCTGCCGTTTCACTTCCTAATGCCTATATACGAGTACAGAGTCTAATTCGGTCCCGCTGACTTGAGTAATGTGATTATTTGCTTATCTGCTGTGTAGAGACAGGAGGTGTAAATAGGCCGATTTGATGTGCCTGATCAATTGTCTCCCCTCTGTGAAACAACGTTTACTGGGTTACTTCTGGTACTGCAGTGCTCTAGATATATAATTCCAGTATTCTGTTGACCTCATGATCTAGAACATTCTGTCGTTCTGGCCCTGCCCAGTTTTACTGCAAAATCACTTGCAGTACAGTTATAAGTCAGAGTAGAATCAGTGTCTGATCATAATTACCCACATACAGGGTAAAATGTATATTGAATGGGAAGAGGCTACTAGGCTGGTAGTAGCCTAGTAGGTAACACCCAGGTTCAAATCCCACTTATTACCATTGTGTCCCCGAGCAAGACACTTAACCCCAAGTTGCTCCAGGGGGACTGTCCCTGTAACTACTGGTTGTAAGTCGCTGTGGATAAAGGCGTCTGATAAATGCTGTAAATGCTGTAATAGTTCTTACATTCTTGGTTGTTCTCTGTTGCATTAAGGGCCTAGGCTTGGGGGGGCTGTGGTAGCTTTAAAGTCATTTGGAGAGTTTTATGAATAAGTCACTACTCTCGGAGTATTTGTACTAACATAAGATGTTCTTTGCTATTATAATATATTATATTATAAAGTATATTGTTTAAAGTTTATTAATTTTACATAGTCATGTCAGAAAGTGGACCGCAAAAAAGTAAATAGTATAAAGACTATGCTGACAGTATAATATAAAAATACACTATACAAATAAATTATCTGTATTCAAGTGTGTGTGTGTGTGTGTGTGTGTGTGTGTGTAATGTAACATATACACACAGAATATATGTACAGAGTGGAGATATATTGCACATTAAATTGCCATGAAGTCAATGTATATCAGTATGTATGATCAGCCGCGGGGCCATGTTGTAGAGTCTTGACAGTGGTTTGAATGAAGGACCTTCTGAATCTCTCCTTTCCACATCATGGGTGAAGGAGCCTGCCATTGCAGGAGCTGATTTCCAATAGGGACGACAGCTTAGCCACCATTCTCCTGTCACTCATTGTCTCCACTTCTCTCCGAGTCTTTCTGAACATAGGTCCTGTTGAGAAATTCTTAAAAGATAAAGTCACTACACACCCTGGTATTTCATTGGGATTTCATTTTATGCACTGCAAAATCAACTTACATTTTACAGTTCATCCTGAAGAATTATGGGGAGGACCCAGACAACTACAATGAGCAGCTAAAGAAACTTGATCAGCTAAGGCAGGCAAGTTTTTAGAGAAACTATTCTTTTCCCTTTATTTTAATTTGTGTGCAGCCAGTATATGTTATTCAGCATTGTTTTTTCTTTGACAGAGTGCAGTAAACGTGACGCGGGATTTTGAAGGCTGCAGCACACTACGTAAATATTTTGGACAGCTTCATTACCTACAAAGTCGTGTTCCTATGGGACCTGAGCAAGAGGCGGCTGTGCCCATCTCTTGGTAGATATTGACATCTGCTTTTGTCTGTACACACACTCAACCATTGGATTATATGACTGAGATCTGATTGCTTCCTCTCAGGACCGAGATCTTCTCTGGGAAGACTGTTACCCATGATGACATTAGCTATGAACAGGCATGCATTCTCTATAACCTCGGTAAGCTGAAGAGCCAAAAATTGGCTAATTATATCAAATACAATGGCAGCGTTGAAGGCCTAAGGTTGGTATTAGCCTAGTGGGTAACACACCCACCTAAGAAGACCACAAAGTCACAGGTTCAAACCCTACCTACTCCCAGAGCAAGACATTTAACCCTGAGCTACTCCTGGTAAGTATTTACATTTACGCCATTTATCAGACGCCCTTATCCAGAGCGACATACAATCAGTAGTTACAGGGACGGTCCCTCTGGAGCAATTTAGGGTTAAGTGTTTTGCTCAGGGACAAGTGGGTAGTAAGTGGGATATGAACCTTCTGGTTCATAGCCAAGTTTGTTACCCACTAGGCTACTACCACCCTACTTATAATTAGGGTACTCCGTAAGCACTGATATGTCTAGATGTCTTATGGATTGCTCTGGAAATATTGATTTACAAACCTATTATAAATCTTAACTCTGGGTTTCTCTTCGTGTAGGAGCTTTGCACTCTATGTTGGGAGCAATGGACAACAGGGTGTCAGAAGAGGTGTGGACATGGGAATCTATTCATTGGAGTTCTGTTGAGCATACTGTTGACTGTTCCTGACATTTTTCTGATCATTTTTTTTAGGGGATGAAGGTGTCCTGTACACACTTCCAGTGCTCTGCTGGGGCCTTCACCTACCTCAGAGATCACTTCAGCCACAACTTCAGTGTGGACATGAGCCACCAGATCCTCAATCTAAACATTAATCTAATGCTGGTGAAGTTACATTTACTTTCCCTTAACATAATACACAATAAAGTAATCGTGCATACCTTTTTAAATTTGTTCTTCAACACCAGCTGTGCACCACAGTGTTCACAGTATACAAACCACTTTGATATACTGTGGTACACTTTGATGTGTGGTATTGGTGTTCATGTCGTGTTTTGCTTCATTCCAGGGCCAGGCTCAAGAATGTCTTCTTGAGAAATCCATGCTGGACAACCGAAAAAGCTTCCTTGTGGCCAGGATCAGTGCTCAGGTGGTGTATTCATAGTCTTAAATCTGTTTATATCACATATTGTTAACCAGAAATAGCTTTTTGAAGCCCCCAAATTTTTTAAATGTTTTTTTGCAGGTAGTGGATTATTACAAAGAAGCATGTAGAGCACTGGAGAATTCAGAAACTGCGTCCATGTTAGGAAAGATTCAGAAAGATTGGAAGAAACTAGTGCAAATGAAGATCTACTACTTCGCTGCAATTGCTCATGTGAGTTTTTGAGAAGGAACAATACTGGAAGTGTGTACAGCTGCGCCATTGTTTTCTTGTCCTTGCTGTGTCTATTGACTCCTCTTCTTTGTCCACAGCTGCACATGGGCAAACAGGCAGAGGAGCAACAGAAATATGGAGAAAGGGTAATCTTCTCATAAATGTATTTGCTTAGTTAATTAGTCTTTGGTTTCTTTTAAATTCTTGTTTATTGTCTTGTTTCACAGCTGGCTTACCTGCAGAGCTCTCTGGACAAGCTCACTGAGGCTATGAAGTTGGCTAAGGTATCGGTTATAGATACAGCTATGGCAGTAGGCTTTAAGGCAAAAATTGTCCCCTTAACATATTTTTTTTTTTTTTTTTTTTTTTAACAGGGGCAACCTGACAGTGTCCAGGAAGCCCTGAGATTCACCATGGATGTCATTGGAGGAAAGTAAGTGCTTAGCATCATAACTTTCCATCACTGTGTTAATATTTCTATACCTGTCATCGTGGATTCCAGAATCAACTAGCCCCTTAGCTTTTTTTTTATTTTAATTTGTAATTAGCAATGTGTTAAAAATAATACTAGGTCTGCAATATTCAAGCATGATTAATTCATAAGGTAAATATTTAGACTCTCAAGAAGAAGAGCACAGACAACCCCACTCACCATTCACTAAAACATTACTCCTCACAGCACATTAGCAATATAAGATGAAAATGATAAAATAAAGTGTTAATAAAAAATCACCCAATCAACATAGGAATTCTAAACATTTGAGACAAATGTTCAATTTAATAAAATAATTAATGGACCAGGTGTACTTTGGTGGTGACATTTTGTAATCCTTCATTTTGGTTTCTGATTCACATATGAAAATATGTGCTCTGTATTGATTTGATCAACACCATAACACCATTTCAATTACACAACCATTCTTTACAAAATTTCATAGAATGAAACAAGACAATTCATGCTCTTTATAATTACATTATTATTTGTATGTGACT
Organism: Denticeps clupeoides; assembly: GCF_900700375.1. NCBI lineage: Eukaryota > Metazoa > Chordata > Actinopteri > Clupeiformes > Denticipitidae > Denticeps > Denticeps clupeoides. The sequence goes on along the minus strand of NC_041711.1, from coordinate 31,995,532 downwards.
TTTATTTGTCCACCAAATGTGGCTGGTAGGTTTTTTGTCACATTAATATGACAGAATTATGATTCCACAGCTTCTGGTTCTTGCCTTTTTTCTTGTGTATTTTCTACAGGTTTAACTCAGCAAAGAAAGATAATGACTTCATCTACCATGAGACTGTTCCCTCCTTAGAAACACTACCATCTGTCAAAGGTACATCATGCACATTTGACATTTAGCAGGAGTTACTTCGCATCAGTAGTTACAAGGACAGTCGCCAGGGTTAATCGTCTTGCTCAGAGACACAATGGCTGTAGATTGCTTTGATCCTGTCACTTTGAGGTCTTACCCTCTAGGACCGTGATTTCCAACCTGGGGTCCACACCAGAGATTTTATCTGCGCTGATGTTACCAAAATTATTTTTGTAAACATTAAATTTATAAAATCCCAATAACACACCCAATAGGATCATTAAAATTCTTTGTAATCCTGTATACTGTTTAAACCAGAGCTGTAAATCTTGGCCTGTGCCTGGTTGGGTCAGGTTTGTGCTCAATTTCTATTGAGGAGGAGAAGGGGGCTTCAGGAAAAAAATGAGTGGGATCCACTGCTCTGTGCTTCTGTCACATCTGTCATATGTATTGTCAACCAAATGTTGACTGTGTTGAGACTGCTGTTCTATGGGCATCATCTGCAATTTTACTGTTCACAATCACTCACCATAACCACTTAGTCCTCAATTGTAATGCAGTCATATAAATACGTAATTAATGTCTTTCTTCATAAGATCATTTTAATTAGAGGACACTTTTAACTCTTTCTGTGTCTCTCAATAGGAGCACCGCTGGTCAAAGCATTGCCTGTAAACCCAACTGATCCCAGTGTCACGGGTCCCGACATATTCTCAAAACTGGTCCCGATGGCTGCCCATGAGGCCTCCTCTCTTTACAGGTTAGGGGTTTTATATGTCTTTTCTCATGGTTGTTTTAATTGCCTTGCATGGATGGAATTGCCTTGCATGGATAGGACTATCAGACAATACAAAAAGAAAATATGTTATTTATCATTTAGGGATCTGAATGTTCTAAATGTTCTTTTTTTTTTTTTATAATTAGTTCAAGTTGCTCATCAGCCAGGTGGCCCACCAAATTAACTGTTTTTATGCCAATAGAGGGTGTGATTTTTGTTACTTGTCAGTTGAAGATTAATGTGCAAATAAAATTTACCCTGCAAGCGAAGATACACCCAGTAATACAGCTTAAAAATTAAAACTAGTTATATTAGTATGTGAAATAAATAATCGCTCAGCACTGCTTTGTCTTTGGCTTAATTTTATAGTGAAGAGAAGGCCAAGCTGTTGCGGGATGTTATGGCTAAGATTGACAGTAAAAATGAGACTCTGGAGTAAGTATTGAAAGAAAGTTTGACGATAGAATAGTGTCCCTATTTTAATATATGTCGCTTTCATTTTGCAGGCAGTTCATGGACTCTCTGAGTCTAGACCCTGACTCTATAGACAATATGAACATGTACAACAACATCCCAACTGTGTTGATGGAAAAGTGTGCTGCTCTTAGTGTGAGACCAGATACTGTGAAGAACCTTATACAGTCAATGCAGGGTTAGTCACTTGCTCACACTTTCTCACAAAATTGCCTTTGGCACCAAAATACACCTTCCTGTTTTGTCCCTAGTCCTGTCAGGTGTGTTCACTGACGTTGAGTCCTCGTTGCGAGAGATTCGGAGTGTGTTGGAGTCAGATGAGGCTGGGGAGAGGAGCTTGGAGGAGGCTGCTGGGAAGCCGGCAGTGCCAGGCCAACCTTCTGCACTGTCTGAGATTCGTAGAGACCTCGAGAAGTACCTAGAGGCTCATGAAAAAGCCAGCTTCACCAACACTGAACTCCATCGAGCCATGAATCTACACATCAGTAATCTACGCTTGCTGGGAGGACCACTTGAAAATCTAAAAGAGGCACTGCCAAAGCCACAGCTCACTGAAGGTGTGTTTTTTTTTTTTTTACTAGTGTGGTTAATTTAAGAAGAAAAGTACTGTGTGTGTGAGTGATTCATTCATTCATTCACAGATGAGGTTGCTGGTCTCCAGTGCATGAAGAGGATTCTGGGTAAAGTACAAGAGATGCAAGACCAGCGGAGCTCCCTGGAAAAGCAGCTGCGTGAGCTAATCCAGCAGGATGATATCACTGCTGCACTGGTCACCACAGAGCGTGCAGATATGAAGGTGTGACTCCAGATAATAAATAGTGTTGCCAGTGATCTTTCATGTATTTATGAGTTTGTGGTCTTGTTATCCATTTCAGAGAATTTTTGAAGAGCAGCTGAAGAAGTATGAGCAGGTGAAGGTGTATATTGATCAGAACCTTGCTGCCCAAGAGAACATACTAAAAGCCTTGACTGAAGCCAATGTACAGTATGCCTCAGTCCGCAAGATTTTAGCTGAGACTGAACACAAGTAAGCTTGGAATAATCCAGTAATTTCTGTTCTACATTCCATTGTGTTTCTCAACAATTCCTCATCTGCTGTCGTCTGAAGGTGGAACAGCACAGTGCAGACACTGGTGGCCTCCTATGAAGCTTATGAAGACTTAATGAAGAAGTCCCAAGAGGGGAAGGAGTTTTATGAGGATTTGGAGGCCAAGGCATCAAAGCTACTAGAGAGAGCTAAATCTGTCTGTAAATTGAGAGAGGAAGAGCGGCAAGGTTTACTGGAGAGGTGAGGACTATTTATAAAGTCATTTATCTTTGATTGCAACAATGTTAATTGCATCACTGTTTGGCTATAAATTGTATTAATTCATCCTTCAGAGAGCTTCAAAAGAAAACCCCAGCAAGGCCAACAGCTCCCAAGCCCCCTATTCAGAAGAAGGCCTCAGATGTAGACCCCAGCCTTGAAGACCCTGAGCTGGCTCAGCTAACAGCTGCCATCTTAGCCTTGGGTGGTGACCTTCCAGAGGAATTGTGCAGCATGCCTCCAGAATTCAGTCTCCCTCCAACAATGCGTCCACCTGCAGGGGTCAGCACTTCTATGCAATGGCCTGGTGCAGCGCCCATTAGATTTCCCCCAAACCTGCCTTCTCCTCAGCTCTTGGCTCGAATTCCTTGCCTCCCTACACCACTACCAACACAGGGCTTTCCCCACAGTTTGCCTCATGGTCCTCTACCTCAGCAATATTCTCGACTACCCACACCCCAACCCACTGCTTCTCAGACTCCACCTGTATCTGGCTATATCCCTCCAATTTCAAATTCACAGCCCGGACAACCTCCAGCTGGACCTATTCCAATCAGACCCTCCACCACCACTGTGGATAGTGTCCAGACACCCATCCCCAGCAACCCACCCGCCCCTGTTCAGCCTACTCCACACATACCCACTCCTGTCTCTGGTGGGTATGTTCTGCCCCCACAGATGCCTCCTTACCCACAGTACATGGCACAGCCTGGTGTTCCCCAGAGCTTGCCTTCTCAGCTGCAGCACCACCACCTCCCCCGGCCTCCCGCCTCTGGGCAACAACAGCCACACTATCAGGCCTTGCCCAGACCAGGACTTGGACCTCAGGTGCCTCTACAGGCCCAACCCCAGCATCCAGCCTACATAGCTCAGCCTAGACAAGCTGGACCCACCAATCTCCAACAACATTTAATGGGGCAAGTCCCACCTCACATGCATTCAAGTGCACCCCAAGCACCTCATCCACAAACACAGCTCCACCAAAGCTATGCTGTGTCTTCACTGATTCCTGGTTCTCACCCTCCATCACAACCTTTAAGTCCAGTCACCCAGAGCCAGTTGCCTACTCATGTCCCCCATCAACAAATCCCTGGCTCCACACATCAGATGCCTTCTGCTGCCATGTCTAACATACCCCAACCCAAACAACAAGTGCCCATTGTTCCCCAGCCTTATATGGCCCTTGTCAGCCAGCAAATGCACCCATGTCCACATCCACCAATGCCTCATCCTATTCAGCAGATGACCCCTGGTCCACATATGCAAATGCCCATGAGTCCCCAACCTGGAATCCCAAACTCCGCTGCACAGCTGCCACAAGTTCCACAGGCAATACCACCTTCTCACTCTCATATGCCTTTAGCTTCTCAATCAGTACCCCCTTCTCAAACACAAATGCCACCAGTTCCTCAGCCAGTCATGCCTTGCCATCCACAGGTGCCACCAACATCTCAGGCAGTGCCATCGTCGGCACATTCACAGATTCCAGCCATTTCAAAGCAAATGTCTCCTCCGATGCCTTCTGTTTCCCAGCAAGTCCCTCATTCTTCACATGCACAAATGCCATCTCAGCCACTTCACCCTTCAGCATTTCCAGGACAGCCCCTGCAGGGTTCCCTCACTGCTCAGGCTCAAATGCATTCTGCTGTTCAGTTTCCCTCCCAGCCTCCCCTGCACCCTAATGCTTTTACACCACAGCAGCAACCTCATTTGCAAGCACACACACAGCCCCACCCACAGATGCCGCCTCATGTACCCCATCACCCTATTCATATGCCTCAGCAACCTGGACCACCACACCCAGGAGCAGTATGCTATCCAGGGCCTCCATCTGTGGTGACTCACCATGCACCCACAGCTGGTTCCCAGCAAGCTCAGACCCCTTTAACTCCCCAGACTCTGGTCCCTCAGCAGATCCCTGCTTCCACATCTTATGCTGCTCCCCCTCCTGGTGGAAACGCTGCACCTGGAGCCTTGCAGACCTCTGTTCCAGGAGGACCATCAAGTCATCCTCAGAGTATAATACCACCATCTTCTGGAGCATCAGTAGTAGGTCAACAGCCAAACATCCTGCCCTCACCGTCCCCTTCTCCCTCTCCTTCCCCTGGCCCTTCATCTCTTGGTGTTAACCCTCAGAGACCCTCCCCTTCCCTCACCCCAGTGGGAGGAACACAGCACCCTCAGCTCTCCTCCAACTCGTCTTCCTCAGTACCAGCTGTAGACACCCTATTCCAACGTCAGAACTCTAGCACAGATGACCTACTCTCGTCAAGTCCAGAGAGCCAGCACGGGGGCACCAAAGACACTGCAAATGTCCTGTTACCGACTAAAGCTGATCCTCAAGAGGATGGCCAGCGGCGAAAGAAGTCAGAAGGTGTCCGGATAATCGAAGGGGACCCATACCAGTCACCACAGCGTGTCTCACAGCTGTGTGCGGAACTTGAACGGTTCAAGTCAACCGTCCAATCACTGGAGCATCCAACTGGTGATGGGAGTCTGTCAGAACTGGATGCCCATTGGAAGGATTTGCAAGATCAACAGGAGAAGGATGCTCGGCAGCTCTCCATTGCCATAGCTCGGTGCTACACCATGAAGAATCGCCACCAGGACGTAATGCCCTACGACAGCAACCGTGTGGTACTGCAGTCTGGCAAAGATGACTACATCAACGCGAGCTTTATTGAGGACCTCTCACCATACTGTCCTCGACTCATTGCGACTCAGTCTCCACTAACTGGCACAGCGGCTGATTTCTGGCTTATGGTTTATGAGCAGAAGGTCTCTGTGATAGTCATGCTGGTATCTGAACTGGAACTGGAGAAGGTAGCTGTAAACCTACATTTGTATGTACACATCAAAAAGCCTTATAATTGTAGCGTAACCACTGACATTCTTGTCCGTTTCTCTAGCAAAAAGTGCCGCGCTACTTTCCATCAGAAAGAGGCCAGCAGCTCTCCCAGGGCCCAATCACACTGACGCTCACAACACAGAAGACTACACAGACTCACGTGGAACGGATGATCAGCCTCCAGTACCGGGACCAGAGCCTAAAACGCACTGCCATCCACCTGCAGTTCACCTCCTGGCCCGAGCTGTAAGAGGGCACATTACCCAGACACGCAGAACTGGCACCAGGATGATCCAGACCTGAACTTGTCCACACGGTCTCTTTTTACAGAGGGCTGCCTGAAAGCAAGAGCAACCTCATCCACTTCATTCAGGAGGTCCACGGCCATTACTTGCACCAGAGGCCTCTACACACTCCGATTGTCGTGCACTGCAGGTTCAAAGTCTTACGTTTTTTATTTGAGCACGGTCCTTTGCAAGAAACCTCAAGATTTGTGGACTAATCTAGGTTTTGTTGATCTTTTTTTTTTTTTTAGCTCGGGTGTGGGCCGTACTGGTGCCTTTTGCCTGCTTTATGCTGCACTACAGGAGCTTGAGGCTGGAAATGGCATTCCTGACTTGATCCTTCTCGTCCAAAAAATGAGGCAGCAGAGGAAGAACATGCTGCAAGAGAAGGTTGGTACACAAGTGAAGTGCCATGAGTTCCTTAGTATTTTACCAATGGTTGCTGATGTTTTATTGTCCTATACAGCTACACCTGAAATTCTGCTATGAAGCTGTTCTGAAACACGCTGAGCAGGTCCTTCAGCGCCATGGAATCTGCAGCATGCCTAGCACTAAAACAATGAACAGCACAGCGGTGAAGGTAAATGCACTCAGCAGTTCAGTTGACAAGACAAGAATGAAGTATTTTTAAACCATTTTTCCCTTATCCAGCCCTACACATGGCAGGAGTCCCAGGACCTTGTTTTGGGAGGAGACATGCCCATTAGCTCCATCCAGGCCACTGTGGCAAAGCTCAGCATTCGCCCCCAAAATTCCACAGAGTCTGATCCAAATGCCACCCTGGATCCTACTGCTCTAGGGGATGTTCCCCAGCACGAAACTCTTGGTGAATGTTCACCTCCACATGACTTTTCTCCCAGTGAGTCTCAGCCAGCCAGTTACAGTCCTCCACCCACCACATCCACTTCACCAGTAAAAACTCAGTCTCCTCCTCCAACTAAGCAAGACAACGGGCTGGATGTCAATCCCGTGCCCTTGGCAGCCAACAGCCAACTTCCTCCTGACCCGGCGCCAAACACAGCGCCATCCCCGTCATCCTCCTCTCTTGATCTGCTGGCATCTCTGACACCTGAAGCCTTCACGCTAGACCCAACCTGTCGGGGGAAGCAGCGCATTAACAAGCAAAGCTTCCTCCAGCCACAGGAGGGGCAAGGCCTGAAGGGGCCACCGCAGGGAGACGATCCACTCAGCTGCCTGGACCCTCTCTGGACTCTCAACAAGACCTGAACCAGGGACGTCACCCTTTGTGTCTAGCCCCTTTTAATGCATTTAGTCATCTTGGCAGGGAAACTTTCTGATGTGTGTCCCCCCCAGACACACCCCAAGCATGAACACCCCTCACGGCTTTGACAATTATAGTACACCGGGTGCCTGCTATCTTTACATGCCAAAAGCACCCATAAGAGGAGATGGTAACAAGTTGGCTGTTTGCAGGGAGACATCTAGTCATAATGAAAAAGATCTTTGATCAGAGGAGTGAGAGTATTTTGTTCTGGCTCCTCCGTATGGTGTGTTGTTGACGGTTGCACACTTATAGGTACAGTGGTCTGCTGTCTTTGTGTTTAGGGCCAAATTCTAGCTGACGTATGTTATATTTCTTTTTGAAATACTGCTTTTACATTCTGTATCCAGTAATCTCTCCGATTGATTGCTATCAATATAACAGTTCGTTCTTTCTGTTATTAATGTGTAAATAATCATTAAAATGAAATGTACTAGATGTTGTGAGTGGCTTTTCCTGTCAGTGTTGGGGGTTGAATTCTTACATTTACATTTATGGCATTTGGCAGACGCCCTTATCCAGAGCGACTTACAACGCGCTTTCAAGTTACCATCGATGAAGAGATCAATTCCGGTTCACTAGGACCCCCAACTATGAATACATCTGTTTTATTCACTCTGTTGTAGATTCTGTACACAAAGTTCTTAACAAGAAAATTACAATTTAATCTAAATATTCTTTAAAGAGGAAGGTCTTGAGCTGCCGTGTGAAGGTGCTCAGTGACTGAGCTGTTCTGACCTCGAGGGGAAGTTCATTCCACCACCGAGGGGCCAAGACGGAGAAGAGTCTAGATGAATGTTTTCCTTTTACCTTCAGAGATGGAGGGACCAGGCGAGCAGTACTGGAGGCTCGGAGTATACGAGGTGCAGTGCGAGGTGTAATAAGGGCTGTGAGGTAGGATGGTGCTACTCCATGTTTGGCTTTGTAGGCCAGCATCAGTATTTTGAACCTGATGCGTGCAGCTACTGGGAGCCAGTGGAGGGAACGTAGCAGAGGGGCGGTGTGGGAGAATTTGGGAAGGTTGAAGATCAGTCGTGCTGCTGCATTTTGTATGAGTTGTAGAGGTCAGATGGTACATAGTGGTAGACCAGCTAGAAGGGAGTTGCAGTAGTCCAGTCGTGAGATTACTAAGGACTGAACCAGTAGTTGGGTGGCCTGGGTTGATAGATAAGGACGGATTCGTCTGATATTGTAGAGAAGGAATCTACATGAGCGGGAAAGATTGCTGATGTGAGTTGAGAAGGAGAGTTGGTTGTCTATTGTTACTCCAAGGCTGTGTGCTGTTGCAGAAGGAGAGAGCTGCGAGTTGTCCAGGTAAATAGCAAGATCCTGATGTGGTGAAGAATCTGCTGGAATGAATATTAGTTCAGTTTTGGTGGGATTGAGTTGGAGGTGATGGGCTGCCATCCAAGACGAGATGTCTGTTAGACATGCAGAGATTTTGGAAGCAGCATGAAGATCAGAGGGAGGAAAGGAGAAGAGGAGTTGTGTGTCGTCAGCATAGCAGTGGTAGGATAATCCATGTGAGGAAATGACCTCACCAAGTGATCTCGTGTAGATCTTCATTTGAGACCTTGTGGGTGGAACATTATATGATGAAAAAAATGTGTAATTAGGACTTAATCACACACAGAAATGTCAAGATATCAAAGCCTTTTATTTGTAAATTAGTACAAAGTTCTCTTTGTGTCAAAAATAGTACAGAACATTAGTTACATCTGCTTGGCTTTTTACACAGTGTGGAAATGTCCACCCTCACACCTCTATGGTGCCTATGGTCCTAATGCAAGAGAGCAGCTTCCTCCATATTACCAGGTTTGGCTGAAGTGAAAGATCATTCCAGCCTTGGGAAATTCAGCTCGAGCGTGAATAACTATTACATGTAGGCGTTTCTGAACAAAAGAGGAGCAGAAAATATCAGGAACTGTGACGTCACCAAGGTTTCTCACATTCATAGATAGTATAATGTAATTCTCAAGACCTGCTCAAAAATAAACTGAGTAAGACACCAAAGAATTGTGTACAAATTCTATACAGCTCAGACTTACGGAAATCCATTAGCAAATACTATGGTTTTACTGGCCCTAACAAAGAATCCCAAAAGGCAGCTGAAACTGTACAGCACTGAAAATGCTTATCTATTAGAAAATATTCCAGAAATATGGAAAAACTTCCTGGACAGGAAAGGTGCAGATTATTTTAAAGACAGCCCATAATGAGCTATAAATTAATCTGGTAAACTATAAAGCCAGTAATTCAGTATTCACTATAAATTTACAGTATTCTCCACAATGAACTTTCACACTTTTGCATTTCAAAACTTGCCAAAACAATAATTTAACCTAACAATAAAAAAACAAAAACAAAAAAAAAAAAAGTTCCTCGCTATTTACAATCAAAAAATAAACCTAATAAATTACAACACACCGTATTGGTTGTTGAGTGCATGTCCTACGTACTTAACTAGGTGCGTTTGCAACTTTACTCCGCTCAACTAGTGTTTTGTAGTACTGGCTTGGGCCCAAAATGGACTGGGGGGTGTGTGTGAGTGTAAATGAAAGATACAGAGAGAGACTGTATTAGCCCATGGAAATTTCAGCAGATACAAGTTCCTACCTATATCTGCATGTGATATAATATATCAATACGAAGACCTGCTTTTCATTTATATGAGTCTTCATACATCCTCCAATTGGCTATACTGACATGAGAGTTGAATTGGACATTTACATACAGACATTGAAAACCATTTTGATGATACCCCACCCCCTTCAATTCCCCAGGTCAAAGTTTTCATGTCGTCTGTCTTCAGTAACTTCACTGACTGGTCCCAGTTTCAACTGCATTGTTTCTCCCAGAACTCAAAACCATTTTTACCTTCTAGTCATGCAGCAAAAAGCATTAAGAAATTCAACATTATGGTTTGAGTAGAACACAATAATTCTTCCATACTTCACCAGCCCTTTAAAAATATTCCCTGTGGTCCAGACAGTGACTTACCATCTCTGAGCTACACTGGGAGAGAAGTCTCTGTTATAAGAGACTTATACCTCACATTCAGCCACCACCTTTATCATATTGTTCATATTAAGCTAAATTAACTTTGTGTTTTCAACATATATATGACACCCTCTCCGCATTTTATTTACGTATACAAACTGTTACTTAAAATTGATCGCTAATAAATAATGAGTTTAAAACATTAAAACGGACCCCTCCACCGGGAGGCACAAATGATTACAGTATGTTCATCACATTTGAAAGCACCCACATCCTTTCACCCGACACTGAAAACACTGTTCACCACCAGTGTTTCACCAAGAAAGCTTACATCATACTCATTCCCCTCCCAATTTTTCTCATGCATACATATACACACACACACACACACACACACACACACACACACACACACACACACACACCTTAATGTCACATTTAACCTGGTGCTAAAAACTGCTGCACTAGGAGCTATTAACCTCACCAGCATAATTAAACATATTAGCAGCACTATGTAGCAACATAAACTACACAGCACTAGAGTGGATCTCAAAGGTCTATGCACCTAACATCTGGTTAAGGATTGAATTAGAGGTGAATGTGGGACCATATTTTAAGAGCCAAACAGAGGATTTTCCTTCAATATCACTATAGCTCTGGGTAATATTTGAAAAATGCTGAGCACAGGCTTGGCTCGAAACACCCCTGATTAGAGTGCAAAGCTGCTACACACAAAGGGTTTAACAAATGGTGCCACGGCAGCAAAAACTGCTCAAACAATTCACGTTTCGCCGGAGGAAACAGTTATTATTTGTTTCCAACATACGCGGTCACATTAAAAACCCGAGCAACAAACGGAGTATGATCAGTCTCAAAATTTAATCAGTAAATTTCATTCAGCGTGCCCAGACAATTGAGATCCACAATTCTCTGAGGAGTAAAAGGTCTAAACATTCAGTTTAAAGTCAGCGTTTACTGAAGTATAAAAATGCTATGAAAGCTATCCAGCGATATTGTAAAAAATAAAATATAAAAGGGTCCATCATCCATAAAGAGGGCCCCTCTGAGGAGATCTGGACCAGGACTCCTGTTTCCTTTTTGTCTGTTAGTCCAAACGAACAAGAACCCAGGCTATGGAAACATCCTCCTCTGATCTGTAGACCTCCAGCCCAAAAAAACGGGTAAACTCAAGAAGTTTTTACAGAAAAACCTGGAAGAGCCACTGAGAGGGGAAGCTTGATCAGTGCAGCATGGCCGTTTTGGGCCTGCGGGATTCAGTCCAGCTTCTCCAGCACTGAGGGTACGTAGACCAGGCTGAGCTCGCTGCCAAAGTCACAAACGATAGCTGCATTTTCCAACACCAGGAGCTGTCGCACACCCTGGCCCTCACTGTTCTGGCCCAGATACACTGTTTGCAGCAGGTCCCCAAAGTTCAAGTCCCAGAAAGACACACAACCCTGACCACCGGTCACCAGCAAGCTCTCAGAGATCACTCCCAGACTGGCCCCACAGCCAACCTCCTGAAACGGGGGAGAAGAAATATGTTAATTGAATTTTGATTAAACTGCTTAAATTGTATTGATTTTTGTAAAAACAAGAACACTCCCACACCTGCTGTATGGAGTAGAGTTTGATGCCCGTGCTGCGATCCCAGATGCATATGAGGTCATCAAGCCCGCTGCTGATCACACAGGAAGTTGTACACACCAGAGAGGTGACATCTCCACGGTGGCCATAAACATGACTGACACGGCTCCCTGTCAGAACATCCCATAAGCAGATGGCTCCGTCCTGACCTCCACTGGCCAGAACCATGGTCTGCAGCGAAAATGACAGGAGACAATTCACTCTCTGGATCTGAGAAGGGCTACATATCAAATAATGCTTAAAAAAATTCATTTTTTCCGGCATGCCTCATTAAAAGTGCAAATGGTCCAAAGGCACAGCAATTATATTTCATAACTTATGTTCTGTTGACCAACAGCCATTTCAATATATTTTAGTTTATATGTTTATTAATATATTTATTTATTATGTTTGTTTATTAGCTGATTTCACAAACCTGGTCAATATATATAGAAGTGATTCCTCCAGAGTGACCCTGCAGAGTAAAGAGGCAGCAGGAATCCTCTAGGCGATACACCTGACACGTGAAGACCAAAATTTCAGAACTGATCATTCATAACTTAAAAGCATTTGAGGAAACGTTCTTGATTTCATACCGTCTCTTTCTTCAAGAGACACACACACACTCACCCTGACCGTGTGGTCCTGGCTGCCGGTGACCACCCTGCCAGCAGCTGCCCTCAGCACGGTGATGGGCTTCTGGTGGGCACACTGCACTGAGCGCGTCAGCTGACAGTTTATCACATCCTCACTCCTGTAGCAGGGAGAGGGGGGCATGCTGCCACGCCCAGGGGCGCCTGAAAAGGATTCAAGTGCAAAAGTCAGGAGAAGCGATGCGCATCACCCGTGTGGCTTGGTTCACAGATGCCGTGAAACCGTTTCTCTTACCACGGTACTGCAGCAAGCCCAAAGGCTTGTTGGTTTCCACAGTGAAGAAGTCCAGGGACCCGTTTAACCGGGCTGCTACAATTCTGTTGTTATGGAAGGCCAATGCGGTAATTCCAGAAACACCATCCTCATTGCAGCATCGCAATGATCCTTCCACAGCGTCCCACAGCTGTGAAAATACACACACAGACCATTTTATCCCATATACCATACCACTGAAATCTGGTGTTCTATTGGGACGTCGGTCTGTGTTGATGGTGTGTCATTCATAAAATATAATAATAATAATAATAATATTAATTCTCTCTGTAAGTCTCTTACCTCCAACTTGCCACTGCTCCTCCCTGCAGCAATAAGGTTTCCTCTCAACTCCATAGCCCACACTGAGCTGTCCCAGTCAGTAGGTCCAGGTGAGCAGGGGTCAGGAGACATGACAGGCTGGTCCCCTACACTGGGACGCCGAGGCTGTGGTGCTGTGGGAGAAGGTGTAAAGGCTAACGAGGGCGAGGGCTCATGTTCCTGGTACGCCCGATCAACCAGCTCCCCAAAGTCAAAGCCATTTTTGGGAGGCTTCTGAGATGGTGGGAGCTCACTAAAGTTTGTGTCAATGAGAGGAGTCAAGTCTGGCTGGTCCACAAACAGTGCAGGGCGCGAAGGAGTGAGCCTCCTCCTCAAGGGGTATCCGTCACACTCCGCACCCTCTAAACATGCCCCTGTATCAGCTCCACTTAGAGTATCTGGTTCAGGCATGGTCATAGGATCCCACCCATCACGATGCTCCCAGCCTCCACTACTGCTGCTTCGCCGCAGGCTATTAACACAGACAAAGAGCATAAGCACACTGATGGACATAAAAGGTTATAAACAACTTAAGATGAGATGAAAGAATAATTCAAATCCTCATACCCATTGTTGGGAATGATTGTAAGGCAGTCCCCAGTCTGGGCATCCCACACACGGATCTGTCCTGCCAGACAACAACTGGCCAGCAGCATCCCATCACTAGCCAAACATTCAATGTCCTATTGCACAAAACGTGTATATGTTTAATTCTTACATTTTCTGCCAGCGAAATAATGCAAATAAATAAAGTACACAGAGTAATTTTACCATGCTGTGCCCCCTCAACAGCAAGGGAGATATCTCACTGACTGGTGGCGAGTAGCCGTATTCATCACACGGCAGGTCACCGCGTCGCCGGCGTCCATGTGGAACTCCGTTCTGCCCGTAGTTGCGAGGGCACAGGACTCGATAGAGGCAGAAGAGCAACAGGACGAGGAGAACGCCAGCTGCCAAGCCCAAAGCTGCCACTCTGCTCAGAACATGCAATGTGAGAGGTTAAATACAACATGCTGTTGGCTCTATGAGATGAATGTCAGCTAAATATTAACATTTAGTTGAATTGCTTAATGTAGATTTATAATGATCATTATGATATAGAGAATATTTAATCAGCCAACCAGGGCACGGTAGAACTGATTGTTTGATCACACAGTGCTGAAGACCATGTGTTTTAGTTCGTTTTTTTTATATTGCTATTTCTACAGGTCTAGTCCTTCCAGCAGCCACAAAAAATAAAGCGCCACCCATGCTCTAAACACAGACACACACACACACACACACACACACACGTTTACTGAATGGCCCATTGTAGTGGCAAGGCAAATGCACACCCGGGTCAAAACAAGTGGCTCCAGAAATACCAGAACAGGCACTGCAAATAACAAAAAGATGTGTACATTCCAAATTCAGAAAGTGGCTCTAGTGTTCCTGCTACTGTTGCACCACTTCAGAGCAGCTTGGCGAGGTGATGGTTTCTGAAGGCTGGGGGCTGGAACATACCTTTTAACAATAAAGTGTATTAACAGACGGGGAAGTTATTATGGCCGTGCGTGTTTGTGTACGTGTTGTGTTGAGACTGTGGTCTTTTGCTTCTTCTGTACTATATGTTGAAAACAGAATTCCAGACCTATGCAGTGATAAAGTTCCATACAAGTTTAACCAGAGTGAGCGGAAAAATTAGTTAATTAATTAGGGAGAAAAGACATGGAATCTAACATCAACTTTTACAGTATAATAAGAATTTTACAGTATAATGTACTGTTTATATTATAAATAATATTTGCAATGTGCTTAAATTCTATATTGCTATCTAACTCATTGTTTTTTATTGTTCACAATACTAACTTCTTTTCTTGTTCTGAAATAATTGTCCAGCTAACATCGAACAACTATGTGCAATATGTCAATAAACAGAAGTAAAATATTTGGTAATATAGTATTTGGTAAGAATTAGATATCAAGTGTTTTATTTGAGGCTAAATTAATTTGAATTTCATTAAATTAATATAACTCAACTCAAGCACACTGTACAGGAACAGTTCAGTAGGTCACACAGTGAGTCAATAAACAAATAAAATTAATAATTCTAGTACAATTGTGAGGGTCATAGTGCTCTACTGTGTGACGGATGGCCTTTTATACTCTCTGTAAATATATCTAATCTAATTTATACTCTCTCTCTTTCTAGCAGACACACGGTTTTAGTCATATATTTCACATCACAATATTAAAACTACCACATGCACATCGACATCTGACATTAAATGCAATCGTTTCCTACAGCCAAAATTTCTCTTTTGCAGTTATAAGGAACAGGAGCTCAGCTCATGCAATGTAACAGGATTTTGTACAAGACTTTTTTTTTTGTATGGATGACACTGTAGAAAAGGGATTTAGGATACGGACAGGGTCCTCTCTGCCAGAGGGAATAAAGACATGACTCATTGCTGAGGGTTTAAATCTGTTGGCGACTCTACACCTCAGATGACAAACAAGATACTACAAGGAAGGAATTAAACTACTTAACCAATCAGTAATCTGCACACATTCAACAAAGGAAATGAAAATGTGTATGGGAACTGACTTGTAAAGCGTAAGGTCGTTTTGCTGGTCTGGTGTCCTGGGGATTGGGGGTGGTTGATGCCGCGTGTCCTGGGGGTGGCGTGTCTCTATAGCCTCCTGTGGGCTGAGGTGAAGGGTTACAGGGATCACAGGGAGGATGCTGATGTACCTATGAGACATAAGTAGATATAGATACTTGAAACTGACAGAGATAAAAAAAAAAAATTGACAGATGTAGACTCAAACAAAATCCAGTGTACCTTTTAGCCAGAGTAATATTGTAGTAGCTGAAAAGAGAGGGCCATTGGCGTAAGTAGAGGTGCTTCCAACCATCCTCATCCTCAGGGCCCCAACTGATTTGGGGACTCACTGGGGTAATGTGGCCCAGGCTGTCATGACCATTGGAATGGTTCTCAGGTATGATTGTGGGTTCTGGGGCTGGAAGCACACTGAGTGTGCTAGTGGGGTCACCTCCAGGGAAGACTGGAGCCACGCCCAAGTGGGGGGGCAGTCCGGACTCGCCCAGAGGGCTCTGTTCTGACACTTGAGCAGCTAAATAAGTCCTCAGTCCGGCAGGGTCAGTGTACACCAAGATTCCAATCCAGATTACTGTTCCAACCTGCAAAAAGAATTATTTTTATATACATAATCCTGTGAAAAATATATTTATATATTTGTTTGGCTGTTATTTTTTTATAATAGAGAAAAAATCATTGTGTAATAAATACATTATACAAATATTGCATAATGTGAGATAATGTGTACTTACGCCACATCACATACAACGTCACAACATTTTATTGTTATATTGCCCACAGATAAGCCCCAAAAACATAATCCTCTCTGTTAAAGATCTTTCACACCTCAAATAAGCAAAGCCTCACCATGATGATGCGCTGAGCCAGACGAGTGCGAGCCAGGAAGTACACAACCCGCAACCGCTTGGGTAGGCGAAGGTTCCGGAAGGCCGGGGCCTGGAGCGTGATGGTGTGGGGAGACTGTCTCGGAGGCGGAGGTGTTTCCCGTGGACGAAGGGGACCTGGTTTGGGCTGGGGCATACCTGCCTCCGCAGGAAGGCGCCTGTTTAAATCAGCCAGCTTAACGAATGTGAAAGGAACAGAAATGACAACAGCGACAGGTGTTACACATCTTGTCAAGTGAGTGTGGTTGCTTTAAACATGTCACCTTCACTATGTGGCTAAAAACCATAACCGCTTAAATTCATTTGCGTTCAACAATGTCAATTTGGAACAACTTGAACCAGAACTGTGCGCTATGGTAGTTAAACGGTGCTTGTTTACCTCCATGCGCCGGATGTCAATGGAGAGGACAGTAGTGAAGAAAAACATTTGGAGGAAGAAGTCCGACACCAGGCCCACAACAGCAAAGAGACAGAACTCCTGGACAGCAGCATGGTCACAGAAAAGCCATTAGAAATTGTGTCATCTATGACAAAGATGTAGTGTAGGATGTTGTGAAGGACCTGCACAGTACCTGTATGGCAGGAACCAGAGTAAAGTATCCAATGAGAATAATGCCCAGTTCAGTGGCCACGTTCTTCATGATGGACCAGCTCTCATTGCTCAGGCCTGTAGAATGTTCAGACAATGTGACATTTTATATCTATGTTTTGAATTCAAACGTTATTCCCAATTTCCCACATTTCTTACCCTGAGCAATACGGAGTTTCACCTCAAGGTCAACAGGGGTGGAAACCACAGATTTAGTTAAAACCAGAACATTCTCTAGCCCAATAACTACCACCAGGTAGGGGAAGATCTCTCTGTAAACAAGCGGAAAGAAAAACAGAAGAGGGAGGATCTTTATTACTATGGAGCCAGTTTATTTCTGTGGACCATGCTTCAGGTATGTAGGTCAAAGTTGAGTGTGTAAATAAACCAGGCCACATGGCGAACAAACGTCAAATTTTCTCAATTCTATTTACCAAAGAGAAGTGGTAAGCCAGGTGCTGGAACACACTGTTACATTCATGACCTGAGAAATGTAGGTGGAAGTGTTTTGGAATTCTGGATCAAGAACACCCGAAGACCTCAATGACCCAAATGAGTATGTATGGGGGAAAATCACACCACTCTGTCAGTAACTTACTACGCGCACAATGATTGGTCCACAGATATTTCTCCCCACCACACCAGAGTCGGCTGCACTAGGGGAATCCCCCTTAGCCCTGCCCTGCCACCAATAAATGGCTTCCCTGCAGCTGCCAATAGTAGTATATTAACCTGACCTTCACATTAAACATTAAGCAGACTTGAATGGGAGCAATGACCCAGTGTCATCAAGAGAACTCTACATGTGTGTGTGTATGTGTGTGTTTGTGCCTTACCCTCCATTTAGTGTGGGCGTCAGACCAAAGAGGGTACAGAGCCCCACTGACATGAGCAGAGAACTGAGCACGGTCACTACGGCAGCCAGGGCAAGGCCCCATTTGGACTTCACCATGTCAATCTTGCCTACGTCCCAGAGAGAGAGAATTTTTTTTTTTTTAATTTACACGTGCACACAAGGGACGTCACAAGACCATTGCAAATAATTCCCTCTGAAGCATCTCAAAACACATATACACGCAAATAAAATTTAAGGATTTTTGTCAAGACAATGAAAGTGAGTGCTGTGCTGTGGAAAGCCTTATCAGAGTAAACTTTTCTGGCTGAGTGAGTGTACTGTTCTGGGATAATCCCTTGGCCAGACAAGTACAGACTTGGTGGGTGCTGAGTCAAGAACCGCAAAACCAACGGCCTTCATAATCTGAGTGTTGCTGCCAGGTTAAGGACTTGTTCTAAGGCCACATTGCCTGATGGCCACCAACCACACCAGAACTTTTACATTTTGCAAGCAAGCCTGCAGATAGACACCCACAGAAAAAAAAAGATCAGAAAGCATTTCCACAACAAAATCTACCTCTTCTCTTACTTAACAATAACCAGTTGTGGAAAAGTGTCATACAAAAATGTTGTGTTCCCTTGTCTGGTTTAAAACTCACAAAACATATAACATAGACATGAATTAAGGGGGATCTCCGGAACAAATAATTTAACTGCAGCAGACGGAGAATGTGACATACGTGTGGAAAAGTAGATGTAGGCGAAGAGAATGATGTAGGTGGTGACCAATGGAATCAGCTCAGCAATACCAATCTCCTCTTTGAAGTGGACATGGACCATGTGGTCGTCCCGCAGAGTGCAATTCAGGGAGGGGTGCAATTGCTTCAGCCGGGCCCGCAGACTACCCAGGAACCTGCAACAGGAGCCTTGCCTAGTAAGCCTCTTAGAAAACATGTCAATTTGCTAATCATTGAAGACCGGACTGACCTTGGGTCATAGCTGCTCAGTGCAATGGTGATGGTGTAGGTAACCACACGCTTCTTGCTGTACAGACTGACGCCTGTGTGTTCCTTCATGACACCAAAAAGCAGGTCTAAGACGAGAAAGGCGATATTTTAAATAAAAAATATCAATGGACTTCTGGAATCATGCATTCTCTTCCGTCGCTTTTATAGCGACAAGTGTATTTTTAGCATTACATTTTTCAAAGGGAGACCACTGACGCTGGCCTGGTAGTGTTATGCTTCACACGGAATATATATTTAATGCTGAAATCAAGCTCGGCTCTTACCTCTGAGAGAGGTGGAGATGTGAAAGCCTTTGGGCTCATGCTGGTGGATTGTCTTCAGGAGATCAGAGTCTAAGTCAAACAGATCTCGCTGGTTCTGCCAGTAGTTGCCCGGGGAAACTAGCAGGCAACCATGCTCGGGCAGAATTGTCTGCATGCGCCGTAACCCTGGCAACAAGTCTGTCACTTGCAGGCAAAGTGACTCCAGGCTACGAACACCAGAACTGAATGGAATTTGGGATTTGTAAAGAAAAAAAGAAAGAAAGAAGAGACAGAGAAATAAATAAATTTCGCAACACATTTATTCGCTTTTTCATGTGAACATAAACCAAGGGTACAGCCTCTACACAGTACCTATCTGTGTACACATGGTTGCGGATCTCTTCTAGGAGGCTAAACACTCGTCCGATGGGAGAGCGGAACACATCAACAGGGACAAGTGTGTTGTCCCAGGGGGACACCGCAGCTTTGACCAGCACCTGCTGGATGTAGGCCACTGGAGGTCCTCGATACTAGGGAAGACACATGAAACTGGTATGCATGGAATAATGAACAACCTTCAAAGCTTGAAATCAATGATATGGATAAAGACATTACTCCTCCGAGACAAAACTCCCAAAGAGAAATACATTTTGCTGACCAGAACATGCACCACTGAAAATAAAGCGAAATGCAAACTGTGTGCCAAACACAGGACATAACAGGGGCCAAAAAGCTGGTGTCTGTCGATTGGTATCCAGCAAAGCTACAGCTGTCCACCCCAACATAACAATGACTTTTTGCCACTCATCAACAAAAGCCACATTGTGATGGGCCTGGGCCCTGGTCCACCGCACAGTGCCCTCCATCTCCGCATGGAAGCATGTAACTCAATTACAACTACCACAGGGTCCTTTGTAGCAGTCT
This sequence comes from Denticeps clupeoides, assembly GCF_900700375.1. Taxonomy (NCBI): domain Eukaryota; kingdom Metazoa; phylum Chordata; class Actinopteri; order Clupeiformes; family Denticipitidae; genus Denticeps; species Denticeps clupeoides. The sequence continues at coordinate 31,975,435 of NC_041711.1, read as the reverse complement.
TGACAACCACATATCTGACCGCTCTAGGCGGTCATGACATTTTCTCCATGTCTTCATAATAGGCTACACAGAACTTGAGAAAATTGTTCGAGCTTAAGAAACTTGTCAGGGCAATTTACTAACGGCATGACTCCACACAGTGCTTCTACTGTGGTCTGGTGGTGGCATTCTTCTACTGTGGTCTGATGGTGGTGGCATTTTCATGCTGTTGAGCTGCTTTCAGACTTCTCTTAAAACCAAAATAAAATAATGTATATAAAAGTGTGGTGCTAAACAATGTTGCAGCAATTTTTGCTTTGGTTTTTATTCACATGAACGAGTCGGTTCATTTACATTTACAGCATTTATCAGACGCCCTTATCCAGAGCGAATTGCAATCAGTAGTTACAGGGACAGTCCCCCCCTGGAGGCACTCAGGGTTAAGCGTCTCAGTGACGTAATGGTAGTAAGTAGTGTTTGAACCTGCAAATTTGTGGCAAGTGCCTTAGGCTGTAGGTTACTACCACCCCTGTTCAGTGTAACTGTGTCCTATGCAAGCTGGCTATTCTAGCTCTGCATATAGCGGGTAAGGAAACAGACACATAATCGGAAGGTTTCTGGTTCGAATCCCGAACCGCCAAGGTGCCACTGAGCAAAGTACCACACTGCTTACCGGCACCTTTCGTGGCTGCCCACTGCTCACCAAGGGTGATGGGTTGTGTGCTGCATAGCTTGACAATGACAATCACTTCACTTAACTAACCCTTTCATAAAATGGAGAGTTGAGTTATGGTAATCACCATGAGTTATTACATAACGTTTCTGTGCAAGAATGTGAGATGGCCACTTGCATACATGTTTGAACAGACTTACCCACTCGGGTCTCTCCCCGATTTCACCCTGAGGCTCATGGTAAGGGATGGTGTAGTCTCTTACACCTGTGGTGAACACCACAGGTCCCGTCCCAGGCAGAGGCAGCTTCAGCAAGGGGTAACTAAGGGTAGAAAGTTAGAGAACTGAGAACTGGCTTCACTTTAATGCATTTAAACAGCACTCAGACCATACAGAGAGATTAAAAGTAATGCAACGTCCTGGTCACTCGTTTCCCACTTCCCTTCACTTTCATCATATAGAATGGATGAGCTCAGAGAAAACCAGAAGGATTATAATGCTAACTGCAGAACAGTAATCTACATTTTCACTTACTCTAAGTAAGCTAATGAATAAATGATCAGCATAAATCCCCTAGATCAGTCATGCATCCCTCAACCCCCTGCTGCTCTGGAACTCTTGAAACCAAAACCATTGCACAACAATGATCAGGTTTTTGGTTACTGGCAAGTAAGCACCCCTAACAGTGCTAAACCCAACCCGAGCTGCTAAAGTAATTGATGGGAACATCTGTTACGCTTTTTAAGCCAAAGTGTTTTTATTGCACTGAATTAGCATCACACAAGAAGAAATGTATAATACATGAAGAAAATGACCACAGTTTTCTGTTGTCTGCCACAGCCTCCTGTAGTGTGAAGGGGCAAGGGAGGTCATATGAGCTTTAGACTAATTGTGTGCCATTTTTGTGTCCTGCGTTTACATCACACATTGCCGTCTTTGGCTTACCTTGTCAATGCAAAAGCAGCATGTCTGCATAATGGCTTTAACCAATCAGCCCATGCGCTGAGAAAATTGATCGTTGTCTGTTCGTGGGACGTGTTTAAATATTAACAGCATCCCAGAGGACTGCGTCTTGGAAATGTTTGGACGGTGGGAGCTCTGGGACTCTCTTTCTCCTCAAAACGTTAAACTGTGCCCGCTAATTGCTTTGTGGACTGTACCACCACAAAGACCTGGTCTGTTCCCACTGAAAAGCCCAGGGCCAGTTGGCCTTTTCGCTACGGGTCGCTTTCTCAGAGCCACTTTCTTTTTTTCTGCTTGGGTTTGTTCTTCAACTCTGCCCTAGGGCCTTCATTCACCCAGTGCTGACAGAGGCAAAAGGGATGGGAGTTTTCTCTGGCAGCGAAGCGTTTTCCCCTCATTGTGTTGCTCCCTCAATCTCGGAGACTCCTTTGATGTAGTGAGGAGTTGGCCGCGCCCTGATCCGCAGACCGAGCTCTCTGCCTAATCCAGCTGTGTTCTTTTCATCTGCCCTTAAACTAAAAAAAAAAAAAAAAACACTCTTCCGACTCTCACTTCTGCAACAGTTTCCCCCACAAGATTCCAATGGACTTACCAGCAAGTCAGAATACTGGCAGAGGTGAAGAGGACGATGGGTACCGGGTAAGAGGCGCACAGCAGTCCGTGCCGGTAAAAGGCAGCCGAGATGTTTTGTCGCAGCCGCTCTCTCACCGTCATCCTTGGGGGGCAGGGTCAGCTAACAGCCATTGGGGTACAATGCCGGGTCGACAAGAAGGTGCCGGTGGACATTCAGGGACCTGACGAGGGGACAAAATTATGCTCATTCAATGGCACAGACAATGCTACGGGAACCAAACGATGTAGTGAAGGGTAAAATTCACTAAAGCCCAAAAAACAGCTGACCAGTAGCACTTAGCTAGCCACTCCTGCCATTGCACCAACATGCCTGAAGCTCTGCGAACTCCACAGTGTACACTCCCTGGTAAATACCAGTCCAGCTAGGCCCACCATAGGACTATATTCTTCAAACTGTGAAATTAGGTGTAGAAAGAAGTCATTCAGCCGGGATGGGTTAACTGGGCGTACCTGTGACGGCATGTCCTGTGAGATATTTGTCTGTGGACACCAAACATTCCGCAGGAAAATGCAATAAATCTCGTCCGTGCGCTTGCGATAACTCCGGTGGAATGAGGTTATGACAGGGTACCGGAAGACTTGATTTGGCAGGTACTCGGTGTCTCAGTCAGTGAGTTAATCCGGGATTGATCCGATCACAGCAGCACGAACAAGCTCCAGACTTATTTTTCCATTTTTCCCCCCTCTCGCTTTCTTAACGGTGTACAACCACAACAACAACAACAAAAAAAAGACAAATAAAAGCCAATAATTCTCTTCTGAGATTAAGATCAAGATCGAGAAAGCGGTAAGAGATGCCGCAGTTTAATAAAAAAAAAAAATAACTCTCATGAATGAAGATAGTGTAGTGTGGAGAACCATTTACATTCGGGTTTATTCTACTTCCAGGCTGAAAAGGCCAAAATATAAAAACAACAGAAGTGCACTGAAGCCATTTTCCACACAAATAATACAATAATACACTAACACAAGAGAATGATCAAAGAATTGCAACATGAACTCCCACTAGTCAAATCCTATTTAATAAGGCGAATAGAAAAATACGTGTGATCACGGTGTGACTAAAGAATCAATACAAACTTTGCCAGGTCTTATCACTGTCTGAAGGTTCAAGGCTACAGGCGACAATAACGCCCAGCGAACGATGCGGTGTTGTGCACGGATCAATAAGGTGTCCTGGTCCCAAGCAGGACCAACCTCCGGTGGTGTTAAGATGTATTTCCCACAGCCTGGTCGATGACACGAGCCGGGTACCCCGACAAGTAAACAGCACTTCCCGCACCGTGCCACGGACACGCGTGGTCGTGGATGGGTTCGCGAGATTTCGTCGTGTAACGCGGGAGAACGTCTCGCGTCTTACCCGGGTGACAACGCGTCCATTCTGTCCCCCCGGCCACCTTCAGAGTTGCAACGGCGGCTTCGTGGAGGGGCGCTTTTTTTTTTTTTTTAAAGTTCCACGCTTTCCAGGTGTGGCTTCGTCACGTCAACACCGGGCGTTTCGGTGCGACAACGTGCACCCGCGCCATTAAAATAACGCTACTGGTCCACGCAACAGCAGCCCGGTGCTGTGCCAGAAAGTTAAGACTCTTAGACTGACGCACTTGCCTTTACTTAAAAACTCCGGCGTGTTTGTGGCCAGTGGCTAAGGATGGCTAGCAACGTTAGCAACGCAGTTAGCCGCTGCCTCAGCCCGACGCCAGAAGCCTTGGCAGGACAAGCCGCTGGAAGTCAATGTCGTGGCATCAAACGGGCGCTTAAAGGCTGCGGTACAGAGCGACCACACGGCACTGCGGTCCATCACTCCTGAGCAGGGCCCACTGGAGCTAATGCTAATGCTAAAGGAGGCCAAACAGCTAGCCTGCTGCGAGCCGCCGCCCGCTCGAAACGCGGCTCCCGTCTGGAGACGAGACTTACCGGCGCGGATTCCGTCCGCCGTGCTTATTTTCGCGGGAGGGTCCCGGCGGGCGCTCGCCTTCGCGGCTGACGGGACGTTTGGTACAGTGACAGCATCGCGTCGCGTCCGTACATTAAACTGGGCGGGCGGTGCGCCCCCTCCTGGACGACGAGGGTGAACGCGTGTCCACCGACCGTGCATGACAGTGATCCTCACTGCGCCGCAACCGGCTTCCTCTCGACACGGCTGCGTTGCTCGGAGCCTGGTGCACAACGCGTGTGTTGTCCGTAACTCTGGGCTCGCAATTACTTTCACCAGAAGCCATACAGGTGGGGCAAGGAAGCGGACCCCTAATCAGGAGGTTGCCACTGAGCAAGGCACCGTCCCCACACACTGCTCCCCGGGCGCGCCTGTCATGGCACCAAGGGTGACGGCTTAAAAACAGAGGACACGATTCGTTGTGTGACAGTGCGCTGCGCTTCTCAAATCACTTCACTTTCACTCCTATAGTTCAACTGAAAGAGAAATCACCACAACACTGACATAAAGAAACAAATGTATACAACAGGTGGGCCTTTATATATTTATGTAAACCGATTCCTTGAATTTTGACCAGTGGTTTTCTAGGTTTAATACTGAATTATGCTGGTAGAAAACGGTACCTAAAATCAGAAAACTCTTGAAAGTATGCAAACTGGGAATAACTAAACCCTTTAAAACTAAGACAGGGAAAATAAGGAATGTTGTGATTATATTTTAATAAATAAATTGTCCACAAAAAGGTACTTGACCATTTTTCCATTTATCATACAGTAATTGTGTATAAAAACACATTTGCATGTACATTGCATGTACATTTACAGAACACATCACCTCTTGGCAAAAGCAGAGCTTTACAAATCTAGACCCATACTCTCAGAGTACAACACTAGAGGTCCCACGAGCAAAGAATACTGCCCCCTTGTCATGGACCTTGTACTGCAAAACCTTTTTCTGCATCTGCATTCCATTAGCCACACCACGCCACCATACTTCCACCTGCAGGAGAGAAACAATGACGACAGACAATGCATGTTTTATGCGTTAAAACAACATACTGAGCCAAAAAATGTTAGACATGTTCTAACCTCTCCATGTATGTGCTTGCAGTAGCCAGTCAGAAGGCCCTGAACCTGAAGCGCCAAGCTGCACTGATGGATGAGTCCCTTCAAAAGGACGTCAGAGCCTTGCTCATCGCCTTGTTCTTCCTCTTCCTCTTCACATCTTATTAATGTCACCATATTACCCTGCACATTCACAAATTACATTTTACAGTACTCTTAAATTTGCATTAAATTACCTTTGTTAGTATACTTAAATAGAATTAAAAAAGTTAAACCTGCAACTCAGTGCAAATGGTGGCTTTGCAGTAGTGCGTGAAGTCAAGCACAGCTCCAGCACTGACACCAAGGCTGAGCAGAACGCTCAGGTCATCCACGAGCAGCACCGGAGGAGCCCATGGTCCTGTTCCAGCAGCATCACCAACCCGGGCCACGGAGGAGCTCACAAAGTCATACAGACCTTTCAGATCGGAGCAGTGAGGCCTGAAGGGCCACGAGAACAAAAAGGAAATAAGACGCGACATTGTACGTTCCGAGAAGGGTAAAGCCCATCTGTTCATGTTCCCTCACCGAAGAAAGTCCAGGGTGGGACTTTCATGGGTTGAGCCTTCGCGTAAAAGAACTCCAAGACAGTCCTTCAGGCCTTCATAGAACACAAGCTGCCCCTTCTCCTTCGCTTGGGTCAGACTCACACCCTGCATCCAAACACCAGCAGGACGCCAATGGAAGATTTAAATGCTGTTACTGCGGTCCATGTATTATCATTGGGCGTGTTGTTTTTCCAACGTACCAGCCTTTGAGCGACAGCGCTGTAATGACTGAAAGACTGCGCTAAACCCAAAAAGCAAACTTTGCATCCCGCTGAAGAAAAGAAAAGGAAAATCATAATAGCCGTGTTCGGAGACGCTGCGGAAAATCCGCACAAACTCACCGCGCAAATAGAAGGAGAGGAAATGATGAACAAGGAACGAGGCGTCCGCTTTCCTGTCCGATATCAGAGTGAACTCGCCCTGTTAAAACAACACATGGCAAATCACTGCATGCGATTGTGACTTTACGATAAGTCGAGGCAATGAAGTGGCGCACCTGCTTACAGTTGTCCGGACTGGCGTTGAGGATACTGTTCAGCTCTGCATACATGACGTTCACGAAGTGTGTAAGCCTGGTATGTTCCGATGCGTGACCTCTTACGAACGATTTACGTTCTACTTATAACGGAACTACGAGAACAATAAGCGTTCGGCCAACTGTTTATTATGGAGCAACATGGGCAATATGGCTAATGGCTAGCTAGCTAGCTTCCGTAATTGTACTAGCCTTCTGTATTGTTCGTTTTAATTCCCTACTTCGTAATATCTTCGTATCTTAATGTCAATGTACTTTGATAGCACGTTCACGCAAATGTTTAACTATGGCGTTTTTTCTCTTTAACATAAAAACGAATTCGTAGTCGGTCCTGAGCACACTTCAGTCTTATAAGCATGATCGACGTAACGGAACCGAGGAGGGACATAAGTGAGAAACGCGTTTTATTATTCGCATGTGGTTTACACTGGACAGGTTCTGAATAGAAAACCGTGGTACAACCATGTGACTGTTGATGTTAAATGTGGCTTTTGGCAATTATTTGTCAACTGCTCCTGTTTTGGGCAATGTATATTCATGGATGTGTTTTTACGTCAGTGGTGGCCTAGCGGTTAAGGAAGCGGCCCCGTAATCAGAAGGTTGTCGGTTCGAATCCCGATCCGCTGAGGTGCCACTGAGCAGAGCACCGTCCCCACACACTGCAGTGGGCGCCTGTCATGGCTGCCCACTGCTCACCAAGGGTGATGGTTAAATGCAGAGGACACATTTCGTTGTGCTGTGATGTGTTTCACAATCACTTCACTTTACGTACTTGTGTATACATTGGATTTATTTTTGCATTTATGGTATACGATAACTGCATTTGATCGTCTCTGCAAATGTACTTCAAGGCAGAATAAATTGTCTAATAGATTTGGTTCCACCCCCAGCCACTAGATGGCAGTGCTGGCCTTGTTTATGCTGTTCTCCACTTCAGACAGTCGGCTTTTACAATTGCAGGCCTTCTGACCCAAGTCCTGTCCACCACTTTCCTCGGACCTTTTCTGTAACCATTCCCATATCTCACAATGTGAACCCATTAGTTCTTTGTCAGTGTCAAGTTCTCTCTAAATTTGAAAATGACTCTTTTGACTGAGTTTAGAATAAACAGCCGCTGGCATCGTATTTCCATGCCAGTGAACGTTCGTCTCTGGCCTGCAATAATTCATTTGTCTCTGTTCATGAAGATATGTGTTGGAATGAATATAACAAGACGTGTGAGGGTGTAGAGAGAGAGAGAGAGAGAGCATGGATATGTGAGTGCATATAAATTTCTGGCAGCCCCCTGTGTCTTTGTGTCACACAGAGGCTAATGGAGCATGGTAATTTAATCCCATGTGTCACAAAGGCGCCCTGGAGCTCCCAGCAGCCAGGGAGACGGCCCCTCTGCTGTATCCAAGTCAGGGGTCCACTGGCTGCACGCCACTGTTCACACATGCACACACACACACACACTCACACAGTTTAGGGAGACGTGCTGCTCAGAATGACTCTGGGTGCTTGCAGCCATTCGTTCTGTCAAAGTTGAGCACCAAACATGCAAGGGAGATGTAATGTCCAGCTGGAGGAGAGAACCTTTATATCGTAACCATAACAACTCCAAGAAGCGAAAACACATTTGCAATATAATCCTGCATTGGTGCACCAGTACAGTTTTATATGTTCAGAAGGCATTTAAAGTCTGGTAGTGTAGTGTAGTGTTATGCAGATCTTCTTACGAAGTGCCTCAGTGAGGGATGTGGAAGCCCATGTTCATGCTTGAGTTTGGATGAACATTATTTTATTGAATCATGTCTCAGGGTCTCATGCTTGCACAACCCTTGAGGGGAACTGTCTGAGACATTTTCCCACGTTAACAAGCATGTCTAGGCACACTTCTCCATTCAGGGGACAGGTATTTGGACATCATTATGTTTTTCACCCTTTATGGGAAAGCCATAATAATGCAAGGGCAACATAACAACTGAAATCATTGTTATTCTCTTCATTAGCTGAATAAATGATGTGGAAATGTGGTATTTTGGAGAGAAGACTGCGAGGAAAGGCACACTTTGCATGACTACCCTCACACTCATTTAAAAACTGCGCACACACCAGTGCAAATGTATTCTCTGACCTGGTTTTTACTATTTATTTCTCACACAGCTAGTTTTAAATAATTCTCTGTTTGTATGCCTCAATAACTCTCAAACACTGACCTCTGAATAGAATACAGTCTTTTATAAAACATTAAGAAGGAAACACACAGGCTGGAAAATTCACTCTTTATTCACTGTGAACACAAGCATGATTTGGATGCTCCACATCGCTGTTTGTGCATCCACATACGATCCTTTTCCATTATGTTTGCAGGCCATGAAGTCCACCTGACTGAGTACAAGAAATGTTGGTTTCACCATTAACCCCTCAAACGTGTATCTAAATTCCATGTGTTTAGGATTAAACTCTATGTTTTGTCAGTAATCTCTTAATTTCCTTTAAAAAACCTTATCCACAGAAGTTTCACCATAATTCACCATAAACAGTATTAGTGAAAATGTGCCAAGGGCTCGAGGAGTGCCTCAAGGCGTGCAGGTCTTCAGCGTGTGACGTCGAGACCGCCTTGGCATCACTGCAGGCAGAGATCGTGTGCTGACTGGGCTGTATGCCGGACAGGGAGAGAGGGGGGTGTAAGAGCAGTCCTCCCACCTCACCCTGTCCCGCGTCCTTCCGTTGCGGGACGATTTGGCCACCTTGTAGAGGTACACGTCATAGTGTGCATGCGGACTGGATGGCGGCGGGATCTTGGCATTTTGGGGTAAGTGCAGCTCCACGTCGATGGTCATCCCATGCTGAACAATGATATGGACACACAAATGCAAGCATGCAAAAAAGAAACAGAGATACACTGCATAATGGATAATGATACAAATCTGGACGATTACAAATTCAACAAGAAATGCAAATTTCTCAAAACCTAAACGACTGTTCTAAGCTTGTTTTGTCCACAATTGACTTAAATTCCTTTTTCTGCCTTCTGACCCAATTCCTTTACTGCCATCATTGCCACTTTTTGGTACGTCTTGCAAGGATCAAAATCAAAAGGCAGCGCCAGACGGAGTGGGACAAATTACATTTCGTAAGAAAGGGATGGATTTTCCTATAGAGTTGCAATCTATTGACCAAATTTCCATCACAAGGGGCTCCCTCAGATGCTCTTTCCACATAGCAAGTGAACTCCTCATTAATAATTCAGTGTTTCTTAATAGGTTAATCAGTTCAGTGTCTAATACACTTCTTCCTCATTCCAAAACACAGTCTCCCAGGCAACAGCGCCGCCAATCCTTCGTGTGTGCAATGGAAAAGCACTCCGTATGACATCGTTCCACCACATCCTCAGCCAATGACAGAGCCTGTGTCACAGTGGCCTCATGGCAGCTAAGAGGACGATCTCCTCATCACACATCCACTAGCCCTGTGGCTACAGGCAGCAGTGTTTTTTTATGTGTGAAGAGGAGGAGGAGGAGCCTTGCAAAAATGTAAGGCATGTAGGATAACGTGAAGTCTTTAAGAGGATCTTAAGATCTTATTGAAGATCTGAGACCCACACCACTGGGTGAAAATTGAATTCTCACCAGAAAAATAAGTATGCAACGTGAATGATAAGGAGGCTCCTGTTCAATCAGAATTTGACCCCACAGCATCCAAAGGCATTTCCATGGCAACCACACCTAAAGAACCGTTGTGTAAGCATGGACTCACTGGCTAGAATAAGAGTCTATGATTGATGGCAATAGGTTTTTAACCAAGAGAAAACAAGGGATGAATATTGATAGAAAAAGATGAATTGAAAAGAAAGATGAATTATGCTGAGCAACATAGAATTGGTTTTGCTCCAAGTCGGAAAAAAATGACATCATGGAGAAAGAAGCCAGGTCATGATTCGTCAGTTTAAATTGTATAATTCCTTAATATTATTAGTGATGTCTTTCTCTGAAATGTGTGTAATTCAAATTATTTTCATAGTTAAATAATTTTCATAGTTTTCAAATCAATTTTTTTTGGTTCGAGAAGAGCGTATGCATTTGCAGACACTACATGCAAACAGTCATTGTGGCTCTGTTGAAAAGCATATTCAGAGAGTACCGAAGTCCCTCTTCCACTGCTGAATAAACACAGTTACCATGGCAGCCACCAGGGCTTCAGTAATTCAATTCAATTGAGCAATGCTGTAATGAGAGAGCACAAAACACGGGCTAAATTGTGTTTTGCCACCTCCAGTGGGCGCGAGATAGACTCAGAGTCTCTGAGTAAATCTGCATGCTCTGCATAAAAGGCATAGAGAATCCACAAGATGGTTTTTTTCCCTCACCCACTTGCAGTTATCTTCTCTTTGCCAACCTCAGGAGTGAGGAAGCATTGAACAGGGAACACTGAAATTCATTACCCCATCCAAACGAATAACTATGGGAGAAGTATTGTAGCAAATACCATCATACAATGGGACATACCGAGCAGAGGCCTCTGGTCTGACAAAACAGAATGATAAAAAAAATAATAAAAGGGAGAGAAAGAGAAACAAAGGGTAATAATTAGCATTGTCATTGCTATTTCCCTGATCCTAATTAATTTTCTCAAAGGGTAGGGACCATGGGAAATCCAGCTGGGGCTAAATCTAACCTTCTCACAGCCAAACGGGTTTTTAGTCGTGTATAATGAAGAGCTTCATGCCGTTCAGGCTGAGCAGGGAGTCTGTATGTGTTGCTCTTATTGTTATGGCTTATGTGCAAGTAGATGTGAATGTGCAAATACATTGCAGTGTGTTCATTCCCGCAACTAAGATTGATAAATCACAATGATGCAATTACTTTACAACAGTCATTTTAATTTCTTAAATAGTCAATAAAAATCTTTACAACCACTGACATTTCACTCAATCAAGGGACAAGAGAACTCATGGAAAGGATTATAGAAAACGTTACAAAACACATACAGATTCTGTCCTATGGGGCACGTTTATAGTGTAACAGCAGTGAGTGTGTGTGTGTGTGTGTTTGTGGGGGTTTCAGTGTTGTGTTGGGACTCAGGAACTTGTGCGTGAGAGTCAGGTAAAAGCATGCGGGCACAGAGAAGCGCGTGGAGGCGCGAGCGAGGAAACGAGCCCGAGGAGAGCAACGTTGCTATGGCTCATCTCTCCCGAGTTTGTCAGCGTGCGGGGACCCTCCGCCCCGCTCAGGGCGCCAGTGTGACCGACGCGCGAGGGCCACACCTCCTGTCGTGGTGTCTGATGGTAGCACGTGCAGCTCAGGGTGAGAGGCAGGTGTGAAAAGGAGCCATGCACAGTCGTAAAAACAGTCAAGAGCAAGAAAACCCAAAGGGCCAAGTGTCCCAGACCTGGATTACAGAGCAGTTGTGGGCTGAACTCTGCCGTTTTAAACTTGATCCGGCTGAGAGCCCAGCCCTTAGTGCCGAAGGAAGAGGGCAGCAGCAGTGGGGAGGGTGAGACATTTTGACCAGGAAAACACTGGGACAAGGACTTTCATGTTAAAAAGGTTTATTTGAACAACTGTCTGGTTTTTCTGTTTGTACTGATTTCCCAAAAAAGTACAAAATAAAACAAGTACATCAAAGGATTAGAAATCACATCAATGAAAACGAAGACACATTGTGTATTTTCCTTTATATCAATCCAAGCATTTTTTTTCTCAATATATTTATACATACTCACTGAATTAGTCAGACGAACATCAAAACCCTTTCAGTAGCTTTTTTTTTCTTTTATCTCATTTATGACAATGATTTATTTTAAACCCCATATATGTATATTTTTTTTATTCTTTTTACAAAATACACCAACGCATGCCATTATTCAATAAGGCAGGGGAAGGTGTGTGTGTTTGTATGAGTGTGTAGGTTTGTGAGGGCTGGGTTAGGGGTGGGTCTACAGGAGAGAGGGGGGGAAAAAAAGACTGTGACAATGGGCGGGGCTGCGAGGCGGAGTCTGAGTGGGGGTCAGGGGGCAGGAGAGTGAACTCGTTCCAGAGTCTGGGTCGTGGTGTGGCGGTGTCGTGACAGTGGCTGAAGTGGCATCTGCCAGCGTCTGGCTGTTTTTCTTTTTCTCTCTCTGGGTGACGGTGAAGATGGTGGCAGTAGAGCGGAGTGCTCGATGCGGTTCTACATCATGTTGTTCTGCAGCGAGTTTACCTCAGAGGAATTCTCCTCGCCGAGGCCCTTGTGGTTCTCGTGCTTGGGGGTGAGTGAGTTCTGGATGTTCAGCGACTCGTCTTCCTTGGAAGGGGGAGCCTTCACGGGGTCCTCCAGCTTGTTCTGGGCATTAGGATCATCCTGAATGACAACACCTCTTTGTTAGATCCCTCATCCGAATCACTTTTTCGAGTCTTCATCCCAGCATCGATTTACAATGCTGGTTTTATTTAGTTGGTGTAATTCCAACTATTTTATCACCTTCGGCTGTATCTTAATGGCACTAAATAAAACACATTTTGAATGATCAGATATTCAATTAAATGAACTGTGTGTTCCTCCACACACAGCAAGTACATGTGGACCCACTCCAAAATCCTTCCTTCACACAGCTATCAGACTTTTAAACTCACCCCTCTGCCACTCACTCACACAAAAAGTGGCCCACTCTCTCTACCTCACACTCACCACCTGTAAGTTGGGCAAGAACATGGGGTTGTGCAATATGATTCTTCATCTGCTGTTCAACTGCTAAATAATAGGTAAATAATAGGTAAATAGGTAACAATGTGCAATGCTGCTTGAGCCATTTATTTTTAGTGCTTATTTTATTTATACTCATAAATGTATGTCTGTCTCTCTGTGCATTTGTAGCATAAGCAATTTCCTTCGGGATCAATAATATTTTCTGATACTGATTCCAGCAGGTAGAGCAGATATATATTTTGTCCGGCATTGCCTAAATACTGGATAATGTGATATGACATTCCTTTTATGGGCCAGTTTTTTTTTTTATTAAGACTTTTTCTGGCTAATGTCAAATGAAAATTGGCACAAAGGCTTCAGGCCAGAGCCGACCCTGACTTGTAAAGTAGATTCTGGCCCACATCTGTGTTTAGTGTTGACGTCTCATATCTGGGCCATAATTTCTGCTGCATCAGGGCCTAGAGAGAGTATTATATATGGGCCGGATCTGCGGCAGAAGAATTTTGCAGTTATGAGTCCTTTTCCAGCCAGCGTTAATAAGCCTGACAGCCAGTCTTTTCATAGCTGTGTATATTTATTTCTGGAAAGTCTGAACACGTTCTTGATGAACAATAGGCCCGTGCTATTAAAATACAGCCGTGTCTCCCCAAAAAAATGATATAACATTATTTTTAAGACAAATTAACTCCACGCTATCCCATGTCCCATATTACAGAGCCAATAAAAGAGCACACGTTTACACCCATACAAACACACAAACACTACCTGTTTTTTTCCGGTTGCATGAGACTTTTTAAAGGAAAGATTATACAAAAGAAGCACATTTGCCCATTTTGTATGTAAAATAAATTGCATGTAAAAACTTTGTCACACTGTGGCAGGGTTTACAGAAGGATGTCAGAGAGCTGCATGATATTCCAGACACATATACAGGCATTTCCCCCTCAAAACCCAATGAGCATGCAGCATGCAGCCCCCCCACAGCCCCTCATACAGTCCTCTGCATCTCTTCTGTCCCCGTCTCCTCAGGTCCTTACATAGCAACTACTGCAAAAGGCAACAAAACCCCACGCACTCTCTGTGGAATAACCATCAAACAAACCCCGATCGGGGCAGTGATCAATAACCCTTAAACCCTTAATTTTTTCTGGAAATGTTAAGTGAGGTTTTAGAAAGTGCTTATTTCATCCAGTAGCTCGCTTCAGTGCAGGCCTAGTTTAGAGAGAAGAATATGGCAGTCGTACAGTGCGTCATGCCCACACATTATCCACGCAGGCGACAGCGTCCCACCAGTGCCTATCATCACATTGTGTGAGAAGATTCATTCACACACACACACACACACACACACACATTCACACAGATTTACAGATTTGCACACAGTGTTGCCAGACCTAGCAAGTGTAGTCAAACTGGGCTAAGGCACAAGTGTGTCAGTGTGTCACATTTTCAGCACCCAGAAGTTAATGTGAGAAGATTTACCCGTTGGCTGCTGGCTTTAGATTGTAACTTCGGGCAGGACGTGAGGATAAGCAACCTCCAAGGTTACGGGATAGGGGGCTTCTTTTCTTCCGTCGACATGAAACTGGAAAACGTGCTTGTTTTTGTTTTCAGGCCATTTGGGAGAGGAGAGGGTTTCATTTGGGGGATTTTGGGGATCTTTTTACTTTCAAATGGCACAGATATAAGGGCAAGTTGATGATATGAAGTTGTGATGATCTTTGTATCCTTCCCCTTAATTACCATTATTGGTCTTCAATGTGAATTTCCTTCCTTTTGACTCCACCCATCCAATATTTTGGAGAACAGTAGGGTGATAGTAGCCCAGAGGGTAACATGAACCAGAAGACCACTAGACCAGAAGAGTCACGGATTCAAACTCCACTTGTTAGCATTGTGTCCCAGAGAAAGGCTCTTAACCCTGACTTCAGGGAAACTGTCCATGTCCCTACTGATTATGTCACTCTAGATAAATGTCATAAATGTATAAATCATTACTAATGAATTTGTTTTTACATGATCACAGGTTGCAAAATAATGTAAAAAAACCTCCCCTCAACTGTGATAAAAAGTCTGGAGGTTTCCAAAAAGACCGTAATCTGAATATCTAACGTAACGTACATCTTTTTTTTCAGACTCTAACAGTAATGAGCAGGAGGGCAGTTACTTGAACACTCATTTTTTAATCAAAAGGAACCATTCTAGGTTTTGAGATTGTGAGACATTTCACAAATGCAGCTAACAGCAGTCGCTCACTCTTTATTAATTTATTATTATCTATTTATTTATTTTTTTTATGCAGATAAAATAGAGGAAGGACACGAAGAAGACAGAGAAGACACAATCACACAGTTCTATACGGAGAGGGATTCACTACTTGTTGGTGTAACACAGCACAGAATGGCTCGGAGCGTCACAGCACCGTTACAGCACTGCCCACAAACCAGGACTGAAAAGAAGGGACAGGACAGGTCAATAATGATTCTTGTCTGGTTTATCATTCCTGATATGCAATCAGAAGTGTGGTCCATATAATATCAATGGGGTGATCAGGGATGCCAGTCATTTAAAACCTTTTGTTCTTGGTTGATTTTAAGGCTGCGTATTAATTTTATATGATATGTGTGTGTGTGTGTGTGTGTGTGTGTGTGTGTGTGTGTGTGTGTCTGTGTGTGTGCGCGTGTGTGTTTTAAACATCACGTATCACCACATAACCATGCATAAAGCAGGTGTCAATGTACATATATTGCAACGGTTAACAACAGTGTTGTGTGTGTATCCACACATGTGTGTGCTTTTGGCCCATGGCCCAGACTCAGCACTTTTACTCAGACAGATATTGATCGTGCAGCAGCAGCACTTGGTTGATGGTAATAAAAATCCTGACAGTCTGTGTTTTTTATTCTCTTTTGCTGTCTAAAGAGATTTCTCTCATTTCGCTGCATGCATTTAATTTACAGGAGTGTTTTCCTTTCAGCATCGGGATCTCCCGTGGGCTGAGATGAGAATCAATAGCCTTGTTCTACCAATGCTTAAAGGTCACTCTACTCTGCACACACTTGAAGGAAATTTCAGTCAGGATGGATATACAATGCCTACTTAGTGGAACATGTAACGGTCTTCATTTATTCCAAGAGAAACATCTCTCAGAGCTGACGGTTAGAGTAATGTAGCAAGCTCCTTAAGTGCCTTTTTACTCTTTTTTTTTTTTTAAATGCAATCAAAATATAATTAATATATATTTGGTTAAAGTCAGATCAATTATGACCTAATATTTATTATCAGCGTTTTATAATATTGAGATAATGGCAGCAGTTGCTTCAAGTGAAGAGTATACATTTTTATATGGACCACTCTTCCACATCACTGTGACTGGGGCACGTGGAGAAGTCCGGAGAGAAGATGATTGACAGGTCAACAGTACAATGAGAGAGGACAGTTTCTGCGGAGGGCGGGGCAGTCTGGTGGTATTGATCTTACCTCGCAGTCGGGCTCCTCTTTGGTCTTACACTCCCAGGTGTATCTGCTCATGGTTTTCTGAGGGGTGGGGGCAGGGGAGAGGATTATATACCTCAGAGATAACAAAGAATCCCATACAGCCAGATAAAAGAGTCTGAAAGCAAGACTGATGGGCAGATAGACAGAAGGGTGCGGACAAAGAAAGATAAAGAGGGACAGGAATGAGACCCCCTTGATTGGACATATATAAAAATGTGTTCCCCCATAAAAAAAAAAAATTCCTGGGGGGTGGGGGGTGTCAGTGATAGTAGTTAGACGCGCTGTATGACTGGCCCACACAGAAACAGTCAGCAGTTCTTCTTTACTTTTCTGGGTTTACTTGTGTTTATAGACGCTGTTGAGTGATGATGGCGATATTATATCTGATATTAATCAACTGATGGCCCATATGACTGCATTCGTTGGTGTTTTAGTCATTCAGCTCATACACAGTCCATAAAGAGTTATTTTCTCCAGTGGCGCTGGGTTGGAAGGATGAGATCGTTTTTTTTTTTTTTAGAAAGACCTGATGTTGTACTATGGTTATCCCACACAGAGAACTACAGCCATGTTAGCTCTATTTCTACCCATGCTGCGGCCATGTTAGATGTGACAGGCCCCTCTCACGCCGCCAACAGGCAGCTGTGGAGCGTTGCATCGCAGATGTTTATCCTGCTCTTTAGGTCCCACTCACCTGTGAGGCTCTGCCCCACCCACCCAGCCACCCACACCCAGAACCAGGATAAACGAGTGAAACGACATACAAACATATAAATATTAAGTGATTCAAGCGGTGGGAGCAGCAGAAACAGCAGCAGCAGCAGCAACTCACATGGCCACTGGGGTGAACATGTGAGAGACAGAGCATGCAGAGGTGAGAATGGGTGCAGGGAGGGCAGGGGCGGGGGGTTGAAGGTCGGGGGGGCTCTCCCTGTTTCAGACTGGCCACCAGACACTTCGGAAACAAGACACCTACTGAAAATATAGCAAATGATATAGAATACTGTGAATGTTTGTTGGCTCTTCTGATGTGTATTATCAGTACAGTGGCCACTAGTCTCCAGGACGGAGCAGAGGATGAACGGGGTGGACAGTGGTGGCTGAAGGTGATTCACATCGGTGATGCATTGAGCAGCTAAACTGTGCCGCTAGCTCCACGAACTGAGCGGAGGTGGCCAGGTTCTCTTACAGGAATCCAGTTGCTATGGCAACAGCAGTTGCTGCGGTAACCGTGGGCTTGTCAGAGAGCAGACCCGCTCGACAGGGAGAGCACACCACCCTCCTTTTTTTTTTTTTTTAGCCCCCCCACCCCAAAAGGTTACACTCAGGCCCATGCAGAGAGGATGGGAAAGGAGGGAAAGAGAGACAAGAAACACGTTACCTGACAGATAATGTTATCATAGTAAGCCAAAGCACGGGCATGAGGAAGGTTAGGAGGGGTGTCGCACAGTTTCCTTACATTTGGGTGGGAGCCCTCAGCGATGGTGGACAACGAGAAATTATCATTGTGCTGCTCCGAGGAAGGACGGTACTTACTGCTGCAAAGGAGGGGTAGGGGACGTTGGGGAGGGGGAGAAGGTGCAGAAAAAGATGAGCGAAGGAAGAGGAATTGTGAAGGGAAACAGAGCGCGAGAGAGAGACATGAGGACAGAATGAAAATGGAGGAGAGAAAAGGACAGCGTGCAGATAGAGAGAAGATCAAAATGTTAGAAAGGATGGATTTGGGGATGGGGAAGGGAGGGAGGGGAGAAAAGGCAAGAAAGAGAAGCATTAGTGCAAATCTAGGACCAAACTGGAGGCAGGACATGTAGCTTCACACACCAGCAGCAATCAGTGATGCAACAGCGTAGAAGAGTCTAGACATCTGCTAGGAAGGCCTCTCAGTAGTAGCCTAGTGGGTGAGACACTCACCCATGAACCAGAAGGCCACAAAGTCACAGGTTCAAATCCCACTTTCTAACACAGTGTCCCTGAGCAAAACTGTCCCTGTTATTACTGATTGTAAGCCGCTCTGATACATGGCATAAACATAAGTGTGAAAGAACAGTGGTTCTGAGTCTGCTTTAGAACCGACTGGCATAAGAAATTGACTTGGTCTCCAAATTTCCCAGATCTGTGGGAAGCATCAGTGGGAAAAATTCATGATGGTCCCATCTCATAACTTAAACTTAGGGGCAGTGGGGGCCTAGTGGTTAAGGAAGTGGCCCCGTAATCAGAAGGTTGCCGGTTCGAATCCCGATCCGCCAAGGTTCCACTGAGATGCCACTGAGCAAAGCACCGTCCCCACACGCTGCTCCCCGGGCGCCTGTAATGGCTGTCCACTGCTCACTCAGGGTGATGGTTAAATGCAGAGGACAAATTTCACTGTGTGCACTGTGTGCTGTGCTGCTGTGTATCACAAGTGACAATCACTTTCACTTCACTTAAAGGATTTGCTTTAAGTGAAGGTTTTAATGTTGTGTGCAAATCCAACTTCAAATAAAAAATAGGATCTGTTCTTTTTGTTCCTGAACATTAATTAAATTGCATAATATATATTAACTTAGTTATTTTTTACTTGAGTCAGTATTTCCCATCTCATCACCCCCACCCTCACAGCACCATGTCCTCAAATCCCAACATCCGAAACCTCTCATCCACTTTCCCACCATTCATCAGCTCTCCTGCTCCATCTTCTTCTTAGTCTCTGCACAGAGGTGTGTGTGTGTGTGTGTGTGTGTGTGTGTGTGTGTGTGTGTGTGTATATATATATATATATATATATATATATATATAACGATCAGCATGATTGACTAATGAAAGCCGCTCTATCGAAGATGAGGCGAGGAGCTGCCAATTAGCCATGTCTTTGGAGGCCTGGCTGTGCACGTCCAAATTCAGCGGATTTAAGTGTCCCAGCATGTGGTAACAGAAAAGAACTACGCTAGATGACTGCGGATAAAAACCACTCATTAAATTTTTAACATCCCCAGTGGGACCACGCGGTTACGACTTTTAAGTCACACAGGATTACGGGACCTATTTCTCGCCTACTTGTGAGATTATAATGTGTGTGCATCCATTTTCACCGGGAAGATGAACGTTTTTCATTTCTCCAGGGCACTGGGTAGGTTCTGCTTCCCCTCCATCTTTGTTCACCCCGCCCATTCCCAACGTCCCTCGCTGCAACGTCTCCCCTAGCAGAGAGGCAGTGATCTTGGCTCAACGATGGTGCGCACCACACAGCCGACTGCAATTATCTGCAGCAGATGGAGAGGTGGGCGTCAGATGTATTCACGAGGCTCGCACTGCTCTCCTCTCTCCACTCACAATCGGCCTTTTCACGCGGCCATTATGGATGCTGTCCATGGCGACCCTCTCCCTCTATCCTTCTCTCCCATATTCCTCCTCCACTCCCCGTCTTTTGACAGCATCATCTTCCACTGTTTTTCGCCAGGCAGTCTGCTGTTTAAATCCTTCCAAGGCTCACAGCTGTATGTAGGTCACCCCTCCCACCCTTTCCTTTCCCCAGCTCACTGCCCTACTTTCAGCTGGCGCTGGAGCGCCGGCACAGTGCAGGGCTGCTGGCCGCGTATGGCGGGCATTAGGGCACCGTCCACCCACTGTTCCACTTTTCTGCAGCGTCACCGCCGCGATCGGCTCTGTTGTTGGACGTGTCCTCGCTCACACAGATGTTTTCTTCCATCACAAACCAACACGGGAGTAAAAAGGAAGTGAACAGTGAGTCTCATAATTCCACGTGTTGATGCTTTTCTATATTTTTTCAACCCTTTTTTCCCCCTTTGTACTCACTTCCCATCTCATCTTACAAGTGTCCATCATTCCCCACACTCCTCTTCGTAGCCTTTCAGCCACATATCTTTTATCAGATCGTACTCTCCTCCATCTATGCCTCACACGTAATTTTTTTAACCCACATCCTAAAAACGCGACTCTTTATCAGATCTTCCACGTCTTTGCTGTACTGCCCCCTGCTGGCCAGGGGTCTCACCTGCGCTTGCGCAGCTTGTTGTTCTCGGTCTTGAGCACGTGCAGCTTCTTGGCGAAGCAGACGATGATCATGAAGAGCAGTAGGAGCATGACGGCCGAGGCTCCGATGGCGATGCACATCACCTGGAACTCCGTGATCACCGCCTCGCACCGCGACCCCTTGTTCCACACATAGTCCTGAACGTTACACCTGTCAGAGAAGGAGAGGAGATAGAGGGCATGAGCATAAAAACATGACATCTGAGGAGGTTAACTGGTCTGGCTGCATTTCTTCATAAAAGGGCTCCAACGACCCAAAAGATGACAGTGATGGTGGCTGTGACAGCCCTCTTGTTTGCACCCAAAGCACATGACTGGGTTTCCATAAAATATCTAAATTATTGATAATATCTAATTAAGTGAATGCTACCTTAGCATTTATGTACTGATGTCAATCAATTGAAAACTTGCAAATAATTAATGACACAGTTTCCTATGAATTAACTGTAATTAATCATGATTCATTCTGAAGACTGAAGGTTGCTATAATGCATATTTCGGGACCCACCACAAGATCTTGAATGTATTCTGTGCACTTGGACTTCTTTGTGTGTTTATTTGTCCATCTGACTACAAGACAAAATGCGAGTTGCTTTATCCACATAAACATACATTTTATCTACGTTCTGAAAAATTATATATATATATATATACAAAATACCCAATACCCACAAATACCCCCAATACACACAAATGATATACTTTCCTCTCATCCTTCCTGACCTCCCAGAAAACACAAAGTGTTTCTCAGCGCAGTCTCTACTGTCTCATTTGTCCCACTGAATTATTCATGGAATCAGCGGGCTCCGTGACCCACGGGCAACTTAAAATGCGCGCCGCACGCCACCTTCTGCCTTCATTTATGCAGACAGATGGGTGGAGACAAGTCTCATCCACTCACCTTGGTCTGTTTAGTGGCAGGCAGTCAAGCACTGCATTAACAAAAATCAGGGGCATCAGCCGAATAGGTTTAAAGGACGAAGGGGGTCTGCCAACGGTGGCGTTTTGGGAACAGTCAGCTTCCATTTGGGGAGACAATTGTGTGGTGGGTTAAAAAGAGAAAAAGTGAAGGAGACGGCCGGAGGCAATGTCAATGTCCGTGCTTCATCATGACATTAGCTCTCACAGCTCTCACACCAGCAGGTGGTTCTGAAGCTGTTGTTGAATTGCAATGTGCACTTGAGTCCAGAATTGGGTCCAGGGGGGACTGCTGTCATGGCTGCCCACTGCTCCGTCAGGGAATGGGTTTAAAGACCACATTCCACCGTGTGCACTGGGTGCTGTGCTGTGGTGTGTCAC